>NC_090447.1:1454183180-1454808180 GCF_031143425.1 Pleurodeles waltl | reverse complement strand
GGGATACCCATGCAACACCAACAGGAATGCCTCCCTGACGCAAAGTAAGGCAACACAGTGACGAGCTGCGTTGCCTTACTACATATCTACAAGGCCATGAAAAGCATGCACAGTGGCTTTGCGTGGCCTTGTAGTTATGGGTCAGCAGCTTGCGCTGCCAGTGCATCACTAAGAGTGCTGCTCTTAGCGCAGGCTTCTTGTAAATAAGGGCCTTAGTTCTAAGTCTGCCTGCCTCCCAATGACTTTTCATATATTTGGTGATGAATATGGGGTTGCCTCTGTGGCCTCTGTGTTCCAAAGGGTGATGTATAACTTACTGAAGGAAGTCAAAGGTGTTCTGGTGTTTCAGAATGATGTTTTGATATTTGCTGAAGATATGAAATCTTGTGATGTAATTTTTCAAAAGGTCTTGGACATTTTAAAAACCTTGGTGTTGTCCTAAAAACAGAGAAATGTAAATTTAGGCGCAGTGAGGTAGAGTATTTAGGACACATAATTTCGGAGGAAGGTATTAAGACCAGACCTGGATTATTAGATGCCATCATTAACACTCAACCTCCTTCTGAAGAGAACTGAATTAAGTCCTTTTTGGGTTTGTGTGAATACCTCTCTGTTTTATCCCTGATTTTGCAACCAAGGTTCGTCCCAACAGCAATTTGTCGAGGAAGGGTGTCAAATTTATATTGTGTCATGAGTGCAAAGTGGCATTTGAGCAATCAAATAAAGTTGTTGTTGGCTCAGAGTGAAGCTTTGAAGCCTTTTGACCCAAGACTTACATGCTGTATTACAGTTGATACCAGCCAAGTTGCGGTGGAGGCTACCCTTACTCAGATAAGGGGGTGAGTGTGAAGATACTGTAGGTTTTGCATCTGGATTGGTTAGAGGAGGTGAGCTACAATACTCTGTGATAGAGAAAGATCATCTGGCATGTGTATGGTCAATTGAGAAATGTGATCCTTATGTGTGGGGACGACACGTTGTGTTACAAACACACCACAAACCATTAGTTAACATATTAGAAGGTAGTGCAAACAAATGTAGTATACCATGGATTTTGAGGATGACCATGAAGCTTCTGCAACACTAATTTGATGTCATGCATATTTCTGGGGGCAGGAATGAAAGAGATGATTTCCTTTCTTGTTTTCCGAACAAGGAACATGATGATCAAGGGGTGGAGTTTTCTGACTTCATTGATGAAGACCTTGAGGATTGCCTTATAGCATCTTTAGAAATACCTGAGTTGAATATTTGCTCTGAAAAGGAGTGGGTAGTGGCCATGAAAGATGATCAAGTGCTGCAGCGGGTTATTGAACTGGTAAACAGTCAG
The DNA here is from genome assembly GCF_031143425.1 of Pleurodeles waltl. NCBI lineage: Eukaryota > Metazoa > Chordata > Amphibia > Caudata > Salamandridae > Pleurodeles > Pleurodeles waltl. The sequence goes on along the minus strand of NC_090447.1, from coordinate 1,454,806,850 downwards.
TGGCCCAGAGAAAAGGTCTTGTCTCCATTACCACAACCCTATTGTAAAGTTAGCAGTGACATTTTAGTAGAAGCTGGTTTGCTCTTAAGGTTAGACAAATTGATTCCACCCCATCTTGTAAGAAAAAACATAGTCAAAAAAGCTAATGAGGGTCACCTACCAGCGTCTCTCACTAAACGTTGCATTTAGGATTCCTTTTGCTGGCCCAGAATGGTTGTGGGTCTTGATGAGGAGGTTGAGAACTGTTGTGTCTGCTGCTCGGCTGACAAAAGATTTAAGGTTACTATCCCACCCATGTTATCTATTGAATGTCCTGCTGGGCCATGGTTTAATTTGGGTAAAGATTCATGGGGCCATGTGTTTATTTGCCAGGTGGAACCTGGGGCCAGATGTAGGAAGCCTTTTGTGCCTCGCAAATGGCGAAAAACGCAGTTTGCGAGGCGCAAAAGGCCTTCCGCGATGCAGAATCACATTTTGCGAGTCCGTACCGACTCGCAAAATGTGATTCCGACTCGCAAATAGGAAGGGGTGTTCCCTTCCTATTTGCGACCGCATCGAGATGTAGAGTTGCTTTGTGACCGCGAAAGCGGTCACAAACCAACTCGCAGTTACCATCCACTTGAAGTGGATGGTAACTCATTCGCGAAATGGAAGGGGTCCCCATGGGACCCCTTCACCTTTGTGAATGCCCACAAAAATATTTTTTCAGAGCAGGCAGTGGTCCTATGGACCACTGCCTGCTCTGAAAAAAACGAAACCAAATGGTATGGATTTTTTTCTTTTTGCAGCTCGTTTTCCTTTAAGGAAAACGGGCTGCAAAGAGAAAAAAAAAACTGCTTTATTCAAAAAGCAGTCACGGACATGGTGGTCTGCTGTCTCCAGCAGACCACCATCCCTGTGAGTGCCTAGACTCGCTATGGGGTCGCAAACTGCAACCCACCTCATGAATATTCATGAGGTGGGTCTTTGCAACCCATAGCGAGTCGCAGAAGGTGTCTGAGACACCTTTCTGCATCTCGTATTGCGAGTTGCAATTTGCGAGTCACTTAGACTCGCAAGACGCAATTTGATACGTACCTACATCTGGCCCCAAATGTATTATTTTTTAGATGGATTGTGCTTCAAAATTGCCCCAGATTAAGATGGTCAGGGAAACAAGTGTAACTGCTTTGGTAGAATTTCTTTTCTTAGGGAAGTTTTTACGAAGGAAGGCTTTCCTGAAATGTTGGTCTCAGACAATAGGACACAATTTGTGAGTAAAGAGCTACAAAAACGCCTTGGTAGCTTGTGGGGTCAGAACAAGAAGTTCTTTGTACCTCCCACAAAACAATGGTTTAGTGCAAAGAATAAACCAGGTGCTGAGTGAGTGTATCAAATGGGCAAAAAGTGATAACCATGATGTTGTAAAATCTGTGTGCAGTATGCTTTGGTTTTATAGAACAACACCACATTCTTCCACTAAAGTAACCCTTTTTGAGCTGTTAAAAGGTAGGAATGCTAATACTAGCTTCAGGCCTGCGTGGATGACTAAATGGCGCAAATCTGACTCTGAAGTAAACAAAATGCTGTCAATAGTGAATGGGACTATGAATCTAAGGCCAGAGAAACAAAGAATCTGGTATGATAAAAAGAAAAATGTCAAAATGATCACTCTTAAAATTGAAGACATGGTTCGTGTAAAGAAGGGAAGAAGCAAGTTTGGGAAATGCTGTTCAGGTTAAGGGTGGTCATTGGTGGAATTTTGCAAAAGTAGTCAAAGTAAAAACCCCAGGTGAGAACATATGGAAGAAAAATCAAGAGTCCAGGAAACTACCTGTTTATGAAGGTTCTGACAGAAATCAAGAGCCCTACAAACTACTAGTTAATGAGGATTCTGATAAGCGAACTGTGCAAGCAGAAAGAGGAGTTTAAGGACTATACCCACCCAGTGCTTAATTTGTAAATTACGAGGTGCCGGTCCTCAAGGGCCTTCTCTTAAACACGAGGCTGCTGTAATTAAATCTGCAAGCACTGAATACTGAGGCAGCGTAATCCTAAAGCCATCTCGGGCCTCTTCAATCCATTTACGGCCACCCCTGCCCCTTCAGCTCATCCTGCACCGTTTTACTTTCTCCCTTTATGACGCTTTTTAGTTTTTCCTTCTTCCTTCTTTCACATATGTGTCTTTTGCTCGTAGCAAGTGCTTGAGGCATAAGAATAAGCCCCGGCCCTCACAAATATGTGCCGGTGCTCAGCACCGGAAATAACAAGCACAAATTAAGCGCTGTACCCACCCCAATAGGTATCGTACTTAAGTGCGTGTATCCAATCCTGCTGAGTGCACGCAAATTTTCAGTTTTATTCACTTTTGCCTAATGTTATATTGGTTGCATATGATTGTATGTGTTTACATTTTGTTAAAGGGGTGGGGTTCGAGTTTCTGTACTTTTGTTGGAAGAGGGGATGATGTATAGTACTTTGTAAGTTTAAAGTGTTGTGGATAACATTCTTAGTTAACAATCCATGATGTATTATGAAGAATGTGGGGATTTAAAACAAAAGTTGGCTGTGAAGGAGATTGCTGGAGGAGCTCCTCCGTGAGGGTCTCCTTTACTGTACGGTTGTTCTACAATAAATCGAGTTCCAAGTCTGCCTGTGCTCTGGTGACTTCCTTCACTGTGTTGCAAACCTCTTCTGTGGATTTCCTGGATGAGTCTTGCATTAGCATTATGAAACGGCGCCTTTCCACTAAAATGTGCTCATAGCTCCCTCTGGTGGACAGATAACAATATTTGAAAAAAACAGTGGATTAAAAAAAAAAAAAACGTATACTGTTCTTAGATTCTTGAAATAACAGAAGGGGTTCAGTGGTTTCTGGATGAGATTCCTGAACCAACTCGGCGTTCTGGCAGTTCCATTTGTATTTACTGTTCACAGACATAGCGCACAGTTATACAGACATTTTAGAAGAGCAACGTGGGACAAAATATAAAATATTCGTGAGAATGTATTTCTCCCATGAATTTCTATTGAAACAAAGGCAATTTCAGTCGAAAGACAACCAAAATGAATCCCTTTTGGCTTTGCTAACGCGTCCTTATATGTTAATTTATATACATTAGGACTCGTTTTAGGCCGATGAATCTTTTGACCCAGTGGTGAGACACCGTAAGACGAGATAACTGATCAATATGTCAAGTAATACGTCAATAATTTTATCAACATAAATCACCACGATATATTTCACCTTAGACATTTGTTATATCTCCGACACAAACCATGGCCTTCCAGCCATGAATAACCACACCTTTGTTAGAAGTTTAGTGAATTTTATTCCCTATTTATTACAATCTAATATCAAACGTATTCATCTCAAAACCAAGAAACACAAGAACACAATCATAATATGATAGCGGCGACAAGCTTTAGATAATGCGAAGATTAAAACCATTAAAACATCAAGCAAAGTTCATAAGCAGCATGTATGGGTCAGTTCAGCATTGGCACAACGTCAGTCAATGTCCGTTTGTCAGTCAAATGAATTTCTATCTAACCTCTGATTAGCATCGGCATGTTGGGCTTCATGCAAAACAATTTAGACATCAATTTGGAAAACATCTAGCTATAAGATCTAATCAAATATACAGCAGTGGTACCTAGAAGAAAAGGCATATAGGTGAGTAAACAGTATAGTTACCCTCCTCTGAATGAGTCAGCATACAGGATCAGTCTTCGTCTTCAGGACATCAGATGAATCGCCGTCAGTCTATCTAGTCTAAGAGCATCGGGGACACTTCCCTCTTATGGAGGTAAAGTGAAATGGGGCAACTAGGGACAAGGATGGTTCATTAAGTCTCAAATCACCAAACAGAGTGGCAGAGTTTCTGGATGCAATCAATATCATTCCCTACCTAGGTCTCTCGAGTCTTCCGTGTCATGGGTTTTTATCCCCTTCTGGGAATACCTTTCCCCAAATTTCTATTGGTCAAAAACTACACCCCATCGTCTATAACCTATAAAAATTATACATTAAGTAATGCTCTTGTCCTTCATTTTGATATTCTTCTTCGTTGTTATTGGTCTTCAGGATTGACGCCTTCCGTAGGTGGCATCCGGGGTTACTTCAGTTTCTGGCACCTTCTTCGGGTCAGGAGTTCTCTTGTGCATGGATAAATGTCCTTGAACGTTTCATTTCAAGATACAAAAAGTGTACAATTTTATATAATAAAGCAGCTAGCATGCGGATGGGAAGTTTCTGCAGTGTATCCACATTTGAAACATGAACAATAGCTTTACTGCAGAAATGGAAAAATACACTTTTAATGAAGTTACACAAACAGCACTTCGACTCACGCTAAGTTAAGGCCTACGGATTCTAACGAGTGCAGTTTGTAAATGTTTAACATATTCAATTAATAATATAAGCAAGCCCTTTATGTATGGTATTAGTGTACACGTATATGGTAATTCGTATTCTATGCATCTTATCGTATAATATTATTAATACAGCGTTCGTTAAGTATAAGCAGTTTCACGTCTAAAATATGTAATGTTTAGATTACGCTCTCTCAGTCCCTCCTCTGATGACGCTCGTCATCACACAATCTTTCCCTTTTAATTTTTCACCTTGCGCATAATGCGCATTTCAACATCTTGCCCTTTATGAGAACTTTCCTATATTTCATTGAACATTTTCTCTCTTTCATGTTCTTCATTTCTTCTCGATCTTTTGGTCCAATTTCTTTTAATTTTATCATTTATTTTGCATGCTCCCCACAATCCCAATAAACAAATTAGTACAATTGATAAATCCAGCATTATTTTTGCAAGTACCCCATTCCAAATGTTGGTAAACCAGCTTCCTACTCGGGCAATTCCTTTCCCAAATTTCTCCCATACCGTGAGTTCTTTCAAATCCTTCAAATCCGTGCTATCTCTAGTAAGGTTAGTCAACATGCTTCTAATCTTTTTACTATTATCAGGTATGTACGTGCAGCAATGACGCTCATTAAGCATCTTGCAGACCCCTCCACTCTTTGCTAAAAGAATGTCTAAAGCAAGCCTATTTTGAAGAGTCATAGCTCTTTCTGCAGCTAGTTCAGTGTCCATCAGGAGTATTGCCCCTGTGAAATTTGTTAACATGTTATCCACTATAGTAGACAACCTTTGTATTTTCATAGAATTCAAAACAACTCCTACTGAAGGAATTATTGCTCCAAATATATCACCAATGACAGCCGCCACTGATTCTCGTTTTTGTCTAGAATGTTGTAATTCAGATGTTTTAGGTAATTGTTTTAAGTCATCAATTTGGTATATCTTTGGAAAACTATTCCCAAATAACATGTCCCATACCATCCTCTAGGAAGACGGTAATAGGCATTTAACCCACAGATGTAATAGATTCCAGGAATCGCTGGGTCTTGTCCATTCAACATAAAGGTCCATTTGCTCTGAAACAAAAACACATGTCTACATTCACTCGTTCCAACAAACAAGTTGTCCTGCTCAGATTTTGGCCTATATATACAAAGCCTACCTACGTGTAATGCATCTATAGCTAATTTGCCTTGTGTTTTGATTGCAGTATAAGCATAATCATTTGCATAAGTGTGTTTTTCTAATCCTTTTTCTAATTTCTCTTTCAGTGCTTTGCGTCTATCATCTGTGTGATCTAGAAAGCTTTTCTCTACAGGAGATAGCAAACAAGTCAGATTATTGCGATGTGCATAAGCAGTTCCAAATGTGAGAGTTGGCTCAAAGAATCCTCTAACTATTTTGATGTTATGCTCTTTAGCTAGTCTATTCAAAAACTCAATCACAGGCACAAAAGAAAACACAACATCCAGGTTTGAATAAAAGTATTGTACATGCTCTTGATTATAAAATCTTGTTAGTAGCAGACTACAACTTATTCCATAAATGAGAGGAAGGCTATGATAGGTAACCCCCTCCTGTACAGATGAAGGAATTTTAGTACACACATAACACTCTTTTGCATCCATAGTTTGCACATATTCATTTAATAAGCGATAGAAGACATTAGTAGAAAGTTCCCCCTTTTCGTTAGTTCCCTCATGCATGTGTTTTGCATCCTGCTCAAATCTTTCCCACGGAGTTAGTTTAGCAGTAGTAGTTTCAGGTTTAGAAGTTGCGTTAATAGTTTCTCCTTCTTTCCATGGCATTCCCACAATCACTCCCACAATCATTATCGCACACACAACACCAACTGTAAGACCTAACCAACCACACACTTTACTTCCTTTGCTACTATTATAAGCCATGTTTCTACAGAATCAGAATAACAAATTAACAAGCGAGAAGAATAATAACTTTTTTGTTTTTTTTTTTTCTTCACGTGTACACAATTTTAGCGTCTTCACTCACTCCAGGACCTCTTTTTGTCAATTCAGGTTTAGCAGCTTGGCATAATCAGGTTTTACGTCAAATCCGGTTTAATGTCACTTCCGGTAATTTTTATAGTCTCTTTTTCTTTCTTTTAATTTTCAAAATGTAATCGATCTTTTGTTGAATTTTAATCAGGTACCGTAATACTGGCCTGGCACTTCTCGATCAAAACAGAATGCTAGGAATTCTTGTTGCCATTCAGATGTTGTAGCATATGCCCATTCGGGACCTGTGTATTTTCTGTTTGCGACTCTTTTTCTTTTTACTCGACGTTCTCCTTGTTGTTCTCCTTCACTTAATTCATCAGCTTGAGTAGTATTGCTTTCTTCCAATATAGTATCAGTTGATATTTTCCTTAACTCAAGATGTGACTTGTCTGGCCATTTATCACCTTTGTGTGTCTTTCCTCGATTTTTCCCTTCAGAACCTTGGATAACACCCTGCTCTTGTGATATGGTATTTTCTCTTGATGGACCCGCACCTGGTTCTGGTGAATCTGTTATACTCCGATTTTCTTCTTCTCTTTCTTCTTCTGATTCAACATTCGGTTCAGACTCTATTCCGTATTCGTCTACTTCTGGGAGAACCTCTCCTTGGCTTAGTTCTCCTGTTGCCTCTACTGAGATAGGCACTTCATCACCTCTCTCGAGCTCATTGATTGTTTGAGGGACGAGGCTGTTCTCAGTGGGCTCTCTTTCAGTCTCAGTTTCTTCTTGGCTTGCCTCGGACCCTGAGACTTCTCTTCCTGAATTTGGTGTACCGGAAACTTCAGGTTCCTCTTCAACAGGACACGACACTCTTTTGGTATGGCTGGCGTGTATCCAGTTGGGAACCCCGGCACACTTCACTGCAGTGGTAGTTGCCAGGATTACCTGATGTGGTCCTTTCCAACGTGGTTCTAGACACGACTTCCTCACGTGCTTCTTGACAACCACCCAGTCTCCGGGTTGTAAGGTATGACCTGGATCTCCAATCGGTGGCAACGTGTTAGCTTCCACCTGGTGAGAGAAAGAGCGAATGACGTCAGCCAAACCTTTGCAGTAGTCCAATACCATATCATCTGTAATATTCACTAGTGCATTTGCAGGTACTGCTGGTAATCTCATTGCCCTGCCCATGAGTATTTCATGGGGTGATAGTCCAGTTTTCTTATCTGGTGTATTTCTCATAGACATCAGCACTAGAGGTAAGGCATCTGGCCATTTCATATTTGTTGCTGCACACATTTTTGCCATTCTTGATTTCAATGTACCATTCATTTGTTCAACAAGTCCTGATGCTTCTGGGCGATAGCTACAATGCAGCTTCTGTTCAATGTTGAGTGCAACACACAAGAGTTTAATCACCTCGTTGTCAAAGTGTCTTCCCCTATCTGATTCTATAGAAACCGGAAACCCGAACCTTGGTATCAGTTCCCTAAGCAGTAATTTTGCAACTGTAAGACTGTCATTTCTTCGTGTGGGGTATGCCTCAATCCAATGACTGAACACGCATACAATCACTAACACATATTTCAATCCTCCGCAAATGGGCATTTCAATGAAATCCATTTGCATCTTATTAAATGGACCCCCAGCTCTTCCAATGTGGCTCAAAGTTACCACAGTCCCTTTTCCTGCATTCATCTGTTGACAGATGATGCACCTGTGGCAGGTAATTTCTGCGGCATGCCTGAATTTTGGATTGAACCAATCAATTTTGAAGGACCTAATCATGGCATCCCTGCCCAAGTGTGCTTGCCCATGGTATAGTCGAGCAAATTGTGACAATAAACTATTTGGCAGGACCAGTTTCCCTTCTTCTGAAACCCATATCTCATCAGCTCGTTGTATACACTGCATTCTCTGCCATGTGCGTTTCTCCTCTTTGCTAGCACGACTTTGTAATGCTTTCAGTTCATCCAGTGTGTCAACTACTCGTAATTCCATATTTAGCTGTACATCGGTTTCAGTTTGTGGCAACAATTCCCATTGTTCTTTAAACGATATGCAATTCAAAGCACAAAACCTTGCAACTTGATCTGCGTAACTGTTTCCCATTGACACAAAATCTTGTGATCTGAGATGAGCACTGCATTTTACCACAGCAATTTCTTGAGGTAACTGAATAGCATGCAACAAGTCTCGGATTTGTTCACCATTCTTTACAGGTGAGCCAGATGAAGTCATAAAACCCCTCTGTGACCAAAGTTGACCAAAATCATGAACAATTCCGAATCCATACCTGCTGTATAGATGGTGACTCTCAGATTTACAGCTGCGTGACATGCTTTGGTAAGGGCAATTAATTCTGCCACTTGCGCTGAGAACACTTTTTCGAGCCAGGAGGCTTCGACAATGCCAGTTATGGTACATACTGCGTATCCAGCTCTCAAGGTACCTGTTGAATCTCTTAAACAGGACCCATCAACAAACATAACGCAATCATTTTCTTTTAATTGTGTGTCCTGAATATCGGGACGAGGTTTGGTGCACAATTCGGTGACCTCAAGACAATCATGCTCAAATTCTTCCCCATCTTTAATCTCTGCATTTTCATTGGGAAGCAAAGTTGCCGGGTTCAGCACAGTGCATCTTTTAAGGATAACATTTGGTGACCTCAATATGACTGTTTCATATCTAGTCAAACGTGCATTCGTCATGTGCTGTGTTTTAGTCCGTGTCAGAAGAATTTCAACTGAATGTGGCACCATTACTGTCAGAGGATATCCCATTACTATGCCTTCACATTGTAAAAGGCTTTGACCAACTGCTGCAACTGCTCGCAAACAACCTGGTAAGGCTGCTGCGACAGGGTCCAAGGTAGCTGAAAAATATGCTACGGGGCGATTTGCATCTCCGTGGACCTGTGTTAAGACAGACAAAGAACAAGCATCACGTTCATGACAAAACAACAGAAATGGTTTCTCATAGTCTGGCATTCCTAGTGCTGGTGCCCTGCACATGCACTCTTTTAGCTCTATGAATGATTCAAGCTCTTCTTTTGACAAGGTTATTGTGTACGGCTCATCTTTGATTTCCTTTCCTGTCAATTTTATCAGTGGCTTTGAAATGATTGAGAAGTTGGGTATCCACTGGCGACAGTAGCCCACCATTCCCAAAAACATCCTGACATCTCTTTTTATTGTTGGAGGATTCATTTGCAAAACAGCTGTTATTCTTTCTTTTGATATCCTCCTGGATCCTTTCTCAATCAAGTGTCCCAAATATTTCACTTCTTTCTGACAATATTGCAGTTTTCGAGGTGACACCTTGTGCCCATTCTTCCCCAGATGATTCAGTAATGCAATTGTATCGTACCTACAGCCTTCTCTGGTTTTGGATGCAATTAGCAAATCATCTATGTACTGCACAAGAGTTGAATTGAAAGGTAGCACAAGGGGTTCCAAATCCTTTTTCAATATCTGATTGAAAATGGATGGTGATTCTGAGAACCCTTGAGGAATTCTGCACCAACTGTACACTTTGTCCAAAAATTTAAAACTGAATAAAAACTGACTGTCCTCATGAAGTGGAATTGAAAAGAAAGCTTGTGACAGGTCTACTACAGTAAACCATTCAGCATCACAAGGAACTTGGAACATTATTAACGCTGGGTTAGGTACCACAGGGCAGCACTTTATTACAATGTCATTTATCTTCCGTAAATCTTGCACAATTCGAACTTTCCCACATGGTTTCTTCAAACCCATGATGGGTGAGTTACATGGACTGCTCAAAACTTCCTTTAGGACTCCCTGTCTGAGGAAGTCGGCAATTATTTGTGTCACTTCAATAAGGATGTCTTGAGTCATGTGATATTGTGACATTTGTGGGAATACTGCATTTGGCTTAATCTGCACTTTGACTGGTTCTACTCCTTTGATTAGCCCTACTTCTTTTCCGGTCAAATCCCACACCTTCTCTGTCACAGTTCCCTGTAATTCAGCGGGCAATTCAATCAGAGTTTGCATCGGGTACAAAGTAATCAAAGGGTAATCTTCATTTGTCTCTGTTTCTTCCTCAACAAACTGTTTCTCATCTCCCTCATCATCACTGTTTGTCTGAACTTCAATTCCATCAATGGAACAGGTAATCATGCACTTTGTCTTACACAACAAGTCTCTCCCTAATAAGGAGACTGGACTGGAATCGCACACTACAAATCTATGCAGCCCCTGGAAGTTGCCAATTTCAACCTGCACTGGATCCGTGATCGGATTGGTCAGGTATTGATTTGCTACTCCGACTACTCGTATAGTACGTCCTGAGAGAGGTAATTTTGGTACTTCTACACTTCGGACCGTAGAGCGTGTAGCTCCTGTGTCAACTAAAAAGGAGACCCTAAAACCCATCACTTTTCCCTCTACATATGGGCCTCTTTGATCTACTTCTAAGGATGCTGCAAGTCTGCACTCTTCATTGTCTGAGCTATCGTCTGACCAGTCTTCGTTCATGCCCTTTTCTCCCCGTAATGGAAACTGTTGTACAGTGTTATTTTGACTTGTTACTTGACCCGTGACCTGCTGAGGAAGCATCACCTGCTGCTGTCCCATTGGAGCCATTGGTATTTGCATTTGCTGTCTAGGCACCATGGGAGTCTGCTGTTGTACTGGTTGTAGTTATATTGACTGAAAACGTGGCATTTGCATCTGCTGCATGGGCTGTACCCCTTGCATTTGAACCATGTTATTCTGAGCATTTGGGTTTTGGTATCTCATTCGCGGACCTCGTGAATTCTGTAAAACACCAACATTTGTACCCTGCTGAACTGCACCATCTTGCACCATATTTGGACAATCTCGCTTCCAATGCCCTACGCCCCCGCACGCGTGACATGGTGACATCTTTTTCACATTCTGCATATCATTTTGAACAACAACATTATTCATGTCCTAACCGCGGTTTATAAATCCTCTACCTCTACCTCTCGGCTGAGCCTGAAACACACCATTCATTTGCGGTTGCTGCTGTATCATCTGCTGAACTCCATTTCCCTGTATCCCAGCCTGTGCAGCCCTTATCTGCATCACCATCACCTTTTCTTTCAGCTTTTTCTGTTTCAACTCAATCTCGTCGCTACAATATTTTGCATACTGCAAACACCTCATCGATCGGCTTAGCTTGCCAACAGATCAAATGATTCTTAATCATCTGGCTAACTTCTGGTCTTAAACCTTCGACGAATCTAAATACAAGGTGATTCATATCTTTTGGTTCAATTGTCTCTGTACCACTGTAATGTTTGAATGCTTTCAACAATCTCTCATAATAGGCATGTATTGACTCTTTAACCTCTTGAGAAGTCCGGTCTATTTTCTGCCAATCGGTCACCTTCGGCGACACCTTTTGTTTCAGAAACTCAATCACTTTATGATAATATTTCATTACCTCTTCTGAAGGAGCTCCAGTCGCCTTGTCCCTTGCTGGCTCTTTTGTCGGCCAGTCTACACCTCTTTTGTACTCAAGCCACAAATCCGGCGGAACAATGATCTCAAACAAGGTATTCAAGTCTTCCCAAAGACACTTTGCAAGCTTCACAAACCTATCCGTCTGTTGATACCACTCAATTGGTTTCTCTCTCAGTCTAGGGTAATCGTTCGTAAAAGAGAGAATATCCCCTCTGGACCATGGCACATGTACTAAAATACCACCAGCTGTCTCTCTCATAGGTAGCATTTGTACTGATCCCAAATCTGGCGGAGTCCCTGTCTGAGTTGTACCTGGACTATTGCCTTTTCCCTTATCTCTTTTCTTTGCCCATCGGCCTTCCCATTTCTCCAAAGCACCCCAAATCTGTGAACTCTGCAACAATTCTCTCAAATGTGCTTTCATGCCTGTAGATCTCATGTGTTCAAAATCTTTTGAATCAAAATCTAATCTATAGCTTCTCTTCAGGTGTTTAGTGTTTTCGATATCAATATGGTATTTATCCGCTAGATTGGCTAATCTCTGATGTACCTTTCCCACTTCCTTAGTAATCTTGGGACACAGATATCGTAGCTCCGCCTCTGTGTATGATTCTAATCTGTTTACTCCCATGGTTCCTTCCACTAATTCAATAGCTTCTGCTCCTAGTCGCACCCAGTTTAGACATTCTTCTTGCTTTTCCTTTTCAGGTTCAATTGTAGTCACTATAGTCTTTTGTGAAGTATGTGTTTTTTCTAACCACTCATTTAGTTGTTGCACGGTAAAACCCTGCAGTGAAATGTTTCCTGCGTGTATCATGGGAGAGTGTGAAGCATTCGTACTCAAAGTTTGGGGAGTTAAAACTCCTAATCCTGCCTGTCGCATTGCTTCGAGCGGTGCCCCCACTGGACTAAGGTCCATTAGGGGTCTGGGTGGTATATTTACTTGCTCTCCTGAAGCCATTATCTGTGGAGTCATCATGGGCCCTCCTCTTATCGCTTCCTGAGTCATTACTCCCTGATCACACATCCCTGACTTACCCTGTGCATATAGCGGTACTGGCGGACCAACAGTAATGGGTAATGATATAGCAGCCGGTGTCTGCCCTGGACCCAGGCTTCTCGGAGTGGCAACACCATAGGTCTGCTCCAGTGTTCCCGGAACAGGTACTAATGGTGGTCCCGCTACAGGATTGTATCCTGGTATCAGCTGTGGTGGCTGAGACACCAATTTCGGAGTTGATTCAATCTGTATCATTTTTGGCTTTGTATAAATTGGGTCTGGCGGCACAATCAGATTCGTAGTAGTTTCAAGCACTGGGACATCTGGATAGATTATTTTTATCTGCGGTGGAGGCTGTAACTGTATCTGCATGTCTGGTGCAGTGGGTACATTGGTACTTTTCTGTGTCAAATCTGTATCACTAGCCTGCACTGTATCAGTAGCTCTCTTCTCCTGCGTCTGGTTCCCAAGATCAACACTAGTACTTGGAGCACTATCGCTCACCGCATACGGTGGCGTACGATCATGTAACAATCTATCCATGAACTCTTCATCATCTGACTCATTGTCTTCTTCCCAGGATCTTTTATTCTCTTTAGGTTTGCCTGAATCTTTATCAGTCTTGCAGGAGGCTTTCTTTCCCTGTGTCTCTTCTCCCGAAGTTATTGCTGGAAATAATTTCAGCCCATCTACGATTCCCCTTCTCCACATTTTACTCTCACTGTCCCACCTTGCCTCTGCATAGGATTTTTCTGCTCTTTTCAATCTTCTCTGAAACCTCTCTTGTCTGTGTTTAAGAGCCATTAAGTCCCAAATCGCTAAAGCCTCATACTGTGCCGGTCTAGGAGGTGGTTGCTGTGTACTCAGCATCCATCTCAAGTTTTCTAGCACCCTTGTATTGAACGTTCCGTGTTCAGGAAACGCTAGACACCCCTCTTTCTCTGTTAGCTTTCGCCATTGTTTCATCCATAAACAAGGCGCAACACCCTTTTCTTCCATAACTATATAAGCCGGTGTACCCTCAGGTGGTGTAGGTTCCCCGTCAGTCGCTACAATGTACACATCTCCCTTTAAAGCACTCTTAAATGCTTTAATAAAATTCATTTTTGCAATTTCTTATTTGTTTTGAACATAAGATGGCTTAATTCCCAGGACACTCTTCACCCGCCCTTTTCTCAACCTATTGTCTTCCACGGACGGCAGCCAATCCGTGCGCGACCCCTCTCGACATCTGACCTATCTCAGCGCGGCACCTCTGACGTCACACTCACTCACACAGCAGCTGACAAAGTCTTGCGGCTCATCCGCTCTTCACTAATACTTACAACTTCACACAAACTAATGCCAAATTATTGCAAGCCTTTAAAATAACACAAATCTGCTGGTTTACTACAGGGAAGGTAACACATTCGCTTCAGAACTTTACAGAGATTTCACTTGAAGCCTCGGCCGCTACTTTCTCTTTATTGGCTCCCGCATACGCAAGCAGAGTTCGACCCGCGAATTCTACTCTCGACTTGTCAATGACTCGTTCTAGTGCACTTTAGAATTTGTCAAATCTCCATCGAAGGTCTCATTCATACATTTATAACTCAAACTCGATTTGTCAACCGCGCTCGATTGACCTACTAAACCGCACAGATTACAACACAAACCATATTTATCTTCATACTCCGGAGTCTTAATAAGTCCGTCCAATAACCAACCACGTGGATAATTTTTAAGCAATAAGCGCTACACTCATATGAAGTACGCCGACTTCCCTACTCTCATACCATGGAGTACACCTACTCCTGCTAAACAACATATAGTTTGACCTAATTCATACACATTTTCACAATCACCTGCATAATTGCATAAGCCTTAAGCAAGCGCAAAGACCCTAACCACTCATACTATGGCGCCGAGAACATTCCCCAACTCATTTAGGCAGGCTCCGAGATCCCAGGAAAGCCATGGCAAGTTTAGCAACGCATCATATCTCCAAATTGCATTATTTCAGAAAAACAAATTAAACAATGAAACTCCGTCTTAGGGCCCCCAAGGGCCAAACCGTCGCTCTGCTACCAGAACTGCTAACGCGTCCTTATATGTTAATTTATATACATTAGGACTCGTTTTAGGCCGATGAATCTTTTGACCCAGTGGTGAGACACCGTAAGACGAGATAACTGATCAATATGTCAAGTAATACATCAATAATTTTATCAACATAAATCACCACGATATATTTCACCTTAGACATTTGTTATATCTCCGACACAAACCATGGCCTTCCAGCCATGAATAACCACACCTTTGTTAGAAGTTTAGTGAATTTTATTCCCTATTGATTACAATCTAATATCAAACGTATTCATCTCAAAACCAAGAAACACAAGAACCCAATCATAATATGATAGCGGCGACAAGCTTTAGATAATGCGAAGATTAAAACCATTAAAACATCAAGCAAAGTTCATAAGCAGCATGTATGGGTCAGTTCAGCATTGGCACAACGTCAGTCAATGTCCGTTTGTCAGTCAAATGAATTTCTATCTAACCTCTGATTAGCATCGGCATGTTGGGCTTCATGCAAAACAATTTAGACATCAATTTGGAAAACATCTAGCTATAAGATCTAATCAAATATACAGCAGTGGTACCTAGAAGAAAAGGCATATAGGTGAGTAAACAGTATAGTTACCCTCCTCTGAATGAGTCAGCATACAGGATCAGTCTTCGTCTTCAGGACATCAGATGAATCGCCGTCAGTCTATCTAGTCTAAGAGCATCGGGGACACTTCCCTCTTATGGAGGTAAAGTGAAATGGGGCAACTAGGGACAAGGATGGTTCATTAAGTCTCAAATCACCAAACAGAGTGACAGAGTTTCTGGATGCAATCGATATCATTCCCTACCTAGGTCTCTCGAGTATTCCGTGTCATGGGTTTTTATCCCCTTCTGGGAATACCTTCCCCCAAATTTCTATTGGTCAAAAACTACACCCCATCGTCAATAACCTATCAAATTATACATTAAGTAATGCTCTTGTCCTTCATTTTGATATTCTTCTTCGTTGTTATTGGTCTTCAGGATTGACGCCTTCCGTAGGTGGCATCCGGGGTTACTTCAGTTTCTGGCACCTTCTTCGGGTCAGGAGTTCTCTTGTGCATGGATAAATGTCCTTGAACGTTTCATTTCAAGATACAAAAAGTGTCCAATTTTATATAATAAAGCAGCTAGCATGCGGATGGGAAGTTTCTGCAGTGTATCCACATTTGAAACATGAACAATAGCTGGGTCATAGTTCTCTGCAAAAGTCAGCTTTACTGCAGAAATGGAAAAATACACTTTTAATGAAGTTACACAAACAGCACTTCGACTCACGCTAAGTTAAGGCCTACGGATTCTAACGAGTGCAGTTTGTACATGTTTAACATATTCAATTAATAATATAAGCAAGCCCTTTATGTATGGTATTAGTGTACACGTATATGGTAATTGTATTCTATGCATCTTATCGTATAATATTATTAATACAGCGTTCGTTAAGTATAAGCAGTTTCACGTCTAAAATATGTAATGTTTAGATTACGCTCTCTCAGCTTCAAAAACCGGGTCTATTGGCATGTATGATTACAACGCATGTGTACATAACAGGCTTCATCCGTATTCTCCCTACACATATCATTAGATTTACAACTTACTGTTTCGTACATTTACTTTTGTATAAGAATGGTGTTTATAAAACACGCTGACCTGAATACAACTCAACTTTGCTCCCTACGTCTGTTCCTTCTCCGTTGATTGACTTATTGCATTTATATAGCATAAATCCTGTAGCATTCTGGGTGGAGAGCTATCCCAGAGGCTTTTCAGAGGAGGCAAACACTCTTTCAGCTCGATTTGCTGACTATTTTGAACTAAGAGAAGCACCAGCTATTATCGTCTGTGGGTTGCTCTGCAGCTGCCTGACAGTATGTATTTAACTTCGAGCTGTAGCAAGGCTGCTCCAGAGACATTTTCTCTCTTGTCTGAACCTCATACCCCAGTCGCTAGTTCATGGGAGCTATTTTGGAATTCTTTAGATATTCCTTGGTACTCAATTGATTTATAAATGAAAACGTATAAATGTACATGGTGCACATTTACAAGTGCATACATGGAAAGGGAAAAATATTTTCCCATCTCCTTCCCCTACTCCCAGTCAATTTATGGGGGTGTGCCTTTCATTTTCCCAAAGAGAATATGTAAATTCTCATTCCTTTGACAAAAGTACATTTAGGAGTATATTTGGTTTTCCTACAAAGGCGATTTACTCTCACATAAAATGGCACCAAGCTAAAGGAAATTTTCATTACAGTAAATTTATTTATGAGCACAGATTCACATTTTGTGCCTACCTTAAATGAATATGAACTCGTAAATGAAGCTTTTTCGGCACCTCAGACCTCAGTCAGTGGTAGCCTGTAATTTGAGAAGGCAAGGGAAGGGGGCAGATCACACAAGCATACACATACATACTCCCACTCCCACATCTACGTGTACACTCCCTCACATGCATACATTCACAAGCTTGTGCACATACAGAAGTACACACCCATTCAGAGCACGCATGAATTAATACACAGTTATTCACACAAACACACATGCACATATACACTAAACATAAAAAAACGAACCAGGCTCCAGTCAGAATGTCAAGTGGCAGGAGGGAAGCCTCCGAGTTTCCCAGAGGGTTGGGACTGCCACCTCCTCTCATTGGCTGAGAGGAGGTGGCAGTCAATTACACATTACAGAGTGGGATGGGGTAAGTAAGAGTTGCTGAGACCCCCCCCAACACACTCTGTGTTGAGGTTTCACTGATTGACACTTGGCCATGGGCACTTCAGGGCTTAAAACTGAAGCACCCAGGTCAAAGTCTATCTGTCACAACACCCTTTGTCATGAAGGGAAGGATTTTGAGGGGCTTTGCAGGGCTTAAGAGATTATGCCCACAGGGCTGTGAAATCTTCAGCCTGGCAAAGTTCAGCTCAGGCAGCGAGACGTCTGCACATTTAGCACATGTATAGCACCTGGCTGACTGACTTGAACATAAAGAGTGTCAGTCAGGCTCACCATTGTTCATTCTGATAGACACTCTTGATGTCTGCAAAACCATGGAGAGTCAGGGCCCCTCTGTCCTTAAGGATGGGCTGTGCCTGAAAGTGCAACATAGATGTGCAAACAGCTTTGTGTATCAGGCCATACATTATTAAAGGCAGAAAGTACTACCTAGTTAAAGACAAAGTTAAAATCTGCTGCAAACTTGTAATAGCTGCTGGCGATAATACTAGTTCATCATATCATTGTGGCCATGACATCAAATGCCAGCACCGAACCCCTATTCTTCAATGCTCTCACAAAAATAGGACATTTACTCTTGTAATGTTAATTCTATGTTTGTAATTCACAAACAATTGCAGGAGTCATCTTGACAAGGTGCAATGTCAAAAATTCCCATTAGTATTCTCATATGTATTAAAGTGAATATTTTCAAATAGTGAAATCTATTGTATAAGTGCACTTCACTTGCTAACTTTTTTTTTATTGCCGTTAGAGATTTTAGTACATTCTCATATATTTTGCAGGCATTTCTTCCTCCTTTCAATCAAGGAAAATAATTTACACCCGCAATCGGCTCAAACATGGGT
The DNA here is from genome assembly GCF_031143425.1 of Pleurodeles waltl. NCBI lineage: Eukaryota > Metazoa > Chordata > Amphibia > Caudata > Salamandridae > Pleurodeles > Pleurodeles waltl. The sequence goes on along the minus strand of NC_090447.1, from coordinate 1,454,788,399 downwards.
GCAGCTCTTTTTCAGGGTAAGCAAAGATTTAAAGGACTGATTTAGAGTCTGTGGATGGATACTCTTGTCAAGAACATGACGGCTATCCCGCCCACCTTACTACTCATACACTAGGACATAATGGACTTGTTTTAGAAATTGGTTTTTTTCTTAGCAGAAGTATGCACCCTGTAAAAGCAGGAACCACAGTCCTAGTCAGGGTAAGTCACAAACACACCCTGAATTAACCTGTGCTCACCCTTTGGTAGCTTGGCACAGAGCAATCAGCCTTCACTTAAGGGGCAATGTGTAAAGTTTTTGTCCAACACTTAAGACAGTAAAACATTGAGAACACCATACAAAAGGACAGTACACCTGGTTAGAAAATATAACGTAATTTAATAAACAAGGCAAGACTAAAATGACAAAAATCCAATAAGCAGAACTTGAGAAATGCCTTTTTAAAGAATAAACTGTGCGGGGATATCTGGTGGTGCCGGACTGGGACAAAGCCAAAAGTTTAGGGTGAATCTGATGGGATAGATGCGCTGATTCCAATCCAGACAAAAGAGGCGTTGCACCAGTTTTGATCCATGCGGGAGTGGTGATGCATCATTTCAGCTGTAGCAAACACCTTATGCCGCGCCCCCCAGTTGAAAAATAAAAATCATTAGGCCCCCTGCTCAGAATTTTTCACAATTATTTTATAAAAACAGCAATTTTTAAATATGTCTAGATGTACTTAAACATTGCAGTTAAGTACTGTTGCCTTTTTAAAAATGCAATAACACATTTCTGCTTAAAACAAAACACTGTTATCTGTGTAATCTTTCTTTTGGCCAGAGCCTGGCGCCCCCCCCGGGATCACTTGAGGCCCCCCAGTTTGAAGACCTCTGCCTTAAGCCCACTTGCAAGGCTCCAAGACTGAGGTGGCACCAAATGGCAGGGCAGCTTCACAGATGACAGAGTCCAGGTGTCGATGTAGGTGGGTTGGAAGTCCTTTATGTCCCTAAGACTTCAATCAGGAGGACAGTCAGCTGGGCCTTGGAGTCACTCTGGTTCTGGGTTGGAGAGATGCAGGTCCTTGTCACTCCCAAGAAGAAAGGCAGCAGGTCAGTGTGGCAGTCCTTGTACAGCACAGCAGGCCTTCTGCCTGGCAGAATATCCATAGGTTTAGAAGTATACTGATTTTGGTGGTCTAGAGAGCTAAAGAGGGTCCCTGAAAAGGAATTGAGGGGCAGTGGGGAGCAGAACCAGAGAAGTTACATCACAACAAGCAACAACAACCACCTACACATCTGGGAAAATATTCTGGTCCAAACATATACGTTGAGCCACAAAATATATAATCACCAAAACCATATATACATTTTCTCATACTACTTTTTATTCATTTTTCTTTTCCACATTATTCTGCTATTATTCACATATTTTTTCATTATTTTGTGAAAAATAGCAGATGTACAACATGCCACATATTAGTTTTACACTGTATAATCAAATTTGTCATAACAAGGCTATACCAGCCCTTCTCCACAAAGCATTAATAAAAGTCATCACACCCTCATGCAAAACACACTTATCTCCCAAACATATCTCAATTAAAACCACCATGTCGCAGCATATTAAAACATCTTGTAGGGCACTGCAAGAAAAAAATAAGGAGTAAGTAAACACATCACAGGCCTCAAATAAATAATAATCATTAACATCAAGAGTTGGTGGTGACAGAGGTCCAGTACCTATACCCAGTTATGCATTTGAAGTGGGGAGACTTCAAAGAGCACAGAACCTCACAGAGTCCCTGCCCTTCCTGCCCTGGCTTCAGACCCTCTACAGGGGGACATGCAGCCCTTTATGTTTGGACTGGACAGTCTATTCATGTATAAGTGAGGCTGTGTTCAGCTCCTCCCTCCTATCCTGCCCAAGATGGCCCATCAGAACTTAGCTGGCCCATCAAGTCACACCTTTTTTAATGTGGCTGTCTAGGGGGAATACACAAAGCCCAGCTGCCACCCACCCCAGACATGTGATCAGAGACAGGCAGCAGGCTCCAACTGGCTGAAGTAAGAAAATGCCAAATTTCTAAAAGTGTCATTTTCAGAACTACAATTTAAAATCCAACTTCACCATAAGTTGTGAATTTAAATTGTGAATCTAGAGACAGCTAACTCAAAAAAGATATTGCTTCCAAATTGTGAAATACACTTATAAAATGTAATATGTTAATCCTAATTTTAACCTATTTGTGAGAAAGGCCTTGCAATAGTGAAAAACAAATGTAAGAATACATGTCCAGCGTTTTAAATACACTGCACCCTCCCTTTGGGGCTGCCTAGGGCCTACTTTAGGGGTGACATGTGTATTAAAAAGGAAGGTTTGTGCCTTGCAGTGGGGTTATTTTGCCAGGTTGACATAGCAGTTTAAATTGTACACACAGGCTTTGCAATAACAGGCCTGAGACCTGTTTCAAGGGCTACTTAAGTGGGTGGCACAATCAATTCTGCAGGCTCACAAGTAGCATTTAATTTACAGGCCCTCTGCACATGTAGTGCAGTTTACTAGGGACTTGTAAGTAAATTAAATGTGCCAATTGGGCATAGCCCAATGTTACCACATTTTAGAGAAAGAGCACAGACACTTTAGCACTGGATACCAGTGGTAAAGTGTGCAGACGTCTAAAGCCAGCAAAAACAAAGTCAGCAAAACAGGAGGTCTGAAGACAAAAAGTCAGGGGGAAACCCCGCCAGGTCTAAAAACTTGTAATAAGACATAAAAGATATCGGTCACATTTGTGACATGTTTCCCATTTGCCAAACTCTAAATCAGGCCCTAAGTGTGACTACCCAAATACCTGCAAGTTTGTGGAAGTCCACTATCTCTTACACTTTTCTTCATCCTGGAATGCATACAACCAGCACCTATGATTTGCAGCCTCAATTAGAATTTGGAGACTGGAACTTTTACTAAATATCATCCAGCTTGACTCCACTAAGACTCATTTAAAGATGGGAAAAGCAACAGGTTTTCAAGAGCACAGCCTGAACTGACTCCACTACTAGAAACAATTGACTGAAGGTTCATCTACCTCAGGGACGTTAGTCAATGCATGTTAAAATAGCTTCCCTGTTCATGATGGATCCTTCCGATGTAAACGTCTTATGTGCCGGATAGCCTGGAAAAAACCTTCTAATTCCTAACAGAAAACAACACATATGACACCCACCCACCACCGTGATCTGTGAGAAACCTTCTAGTGCAGGGGTCTCCAACTGTTTCTATAATGAGAGCTACTTCTTTTCAGTAGAAGTTGTCTAAAGCTATTAATGACTGATCATTGTTGCAGTAGTGACCCCATCAGACTGGACCACAATAGTGATCACATCTTGCAAAATTATATTTAACAATATATCAAGATAAATAGATGTGGAGTTCAGAATGTAAAAAAGATATATACTTGCCTACCTGATGTTGTGATTGTCGACATACTGGCTGCAATATTTTGGCAAAAACATAAGAAATCAATGAATACAGAAACTTAACATTTTGATAGAATGCAGACCACCCCAAAGAGTAAGGTGGGGTTACCAACATCAATGTTGGTAAAAGCTTCATCAGTTTCAAATGCCTCCATATGAACAATGGAATGACAGCACAGCACCAAGTCTCCATTGTCACAAAGGAAATACCTGCAGCTGTAAACTGTCCAAACGCACCATGAGTTACCATTCAGAGAGCAGCCTCAAATAGGTTTTGAATTTTCAACTATCAGCATATCACCTTCTCAAATACAAATTGTTCTAGCAGTTCACTAATAACACTTCAAGAACACCTTGTGTTTTTTCCCACACATTGTATGTCTGTTATGAGTGGGTCTAGAAATGTGGCAAATAAGCATGTGACTTGGCTAAATTGAGAGCAGAGAAAAGTGGTCATGTTGCAAGTCCTCCACACTGTCCCAGTGTGTGTGTGTGTAAGCATGTGACCCCAACATCGGTGTGCTGCCACTTTAATGGTCCACAGGTGTGTAGGTCTACCTTCTTCGATGTGGCTAAATTGCATACTGTTCTGGACTTCACTTAAAGGAGCTACTTTTAGGGTACTGGCGAGTGCCAGTAGCTCCCTAGCTACTCGTTGGAGATCCCTGTTCTAATGTGTCAAGGGCATTTCTGTTTTTGTTTTTTCAGAAACAAACCTCTGCTTCAGGGCATTGCTTCTGAAAAATAAATACCCCTCTCAGGGCCATAACAACACAGCACCTCCTTGACATACTTCCATGACTTCAACTTAACTGTCCCATTGGCGCATGCATGGAAGATAGCGAGAAACCCCCTGGTAAATGGAAATCTCATAATTTTGTCGGCCCACTGAAATATAAACTACCTTCTAACGTATTTGAGTAAATCCATTCTTAAGTGCAAACTAACTTTTTGTTAATCAAAAAGTTAACCTGTGTCACTTACGTGTGCAAATGGCTTTTTGAATCAGATCCTTTGGTTCTAAATCTTCCTGATGTCACAATGCTCTGCTTGTTCGCGGGGCCTCTATTAGTTTCCCCTGACAGCTGTCAGCTGAAGCTGCTCGCATTGCATCTTAATGGGTTTATGGTGTATGGGAGTCCTCAATCCCAGTATAAAAACGTCCTCTATCTTATTAGAGTTGAACTGTGATGTCTCTAGTCACCAGCAACAATAAAATGATGTACCTCCTCAATTGTAATAACTTATTACAGTTGAGTTGTGATGTCACAATACCTGTTGCCAGAGCCATCAGCCAGGTTGAAAGGCGGGTCAGGGAACATTATTGTAGCTGCAGTTTAAACAAATGTCCTTTCAGTCATATGATCTGATGTTTCTAAAGAACAGATCTATGTTTATTGTGCATACAGTTCATTTAATGAAAGGAAAATGTCGCTCTGTTTTGCCACTCATTGTAAACTGCAGTCCTTTCTTAAATCTCAGATGATTCTCTCATGTTTTGCGTCAAATTACTTACTGCTTCTCTGTGTGTTTAATTTTGCACTACAGATTCCACTTTTATCCTTTATGTCTTCAACCTTTGTATCTTTTTCACATAAGGTAGCAAGGGCCAAAGGATTTAGGAGGACGGAGGAAAACAGGTGTTGCAAAGAATAAATGCAATATAGCATGGAAAAAGGTAGAACTTGGATTGATAATATGTCATCATAAAGCATGTAAGGGGATGAGTATGAGTTGTGATAAGTGGGCTGATCTGGCAAAGGGAGAGGTTGGCTATTTGAGTGCCCAGCTACAAGGACGGAATTATTCATTTAAATGCATGTGCACTTCCTTATTTGATCACCTCACTCTCAAGAATGCTCTCGGTTGGGAGTCAGAGTGGGGCGGCAATGTGTTTATATAGATCAGCAAGCTTGTGATACTTTAAAGGGTTGAGTGCATATAAATGTGTATCTTTAGATTATAAATGAGAATATTTATTCTCCCTATAAATGCATGGAATTTATTTTCTTATTTTGTTCCATTCTGATGTCCAAGTGTCCCTTTAATAAAAAATATTGTTAGGGTTTACTTGTGAAAATGAATTATGGAATAATTACATCACAGTCTCTCCTGATGTGGATGTGTGGTTTGGAGTGTTCTCTCTGCCCTCATATTCCTAAATGTCATACATGGGAGGAGGAAGCCCTTTCACAGGTGCTAGTTGAAGCATTTGCAGAATCACAAGTATCTTCCCTCCTAGCTCTCCTTCTTTCAACTGTGTCACCCACAACCTGTAGTATGCAGACGAGGCCAACATCCAGGATCCCACCACCTCTCTTCCATTGTGTGTGAGGCACTTGCAGGACTAGGAACTATTGACACCCAACACACATGACACAACATCACAACACTTCATAGAAAAGAAGGTCTCCAATCACACAGATTCTAATAATGCTCGGCTACTTTGTGCAGGTCAGAAAAAAAAACTAATTACAGGCCTTTCATACACTTCAGACAGCTCTAAGTAACTCATGGTTTCTGTTTTTTAGTTCGAGGGCGCAAGCGCTCTGACGTGTTGTAATGTCTGTCGGCTTTTAACCACGCCCACGTACGCCCATCACTATCACTCGTTCATGGGCTTGCCTTTCAAACATCCTTTGTTATCATTGGTAAATGCTTACGTTTGTCCCTCCTCGGGGCAGTTTTGTTACCGCCTTTGCCCTCGACCCTGTTACATGGATAATTGCACATTTGCCGATACGTTTGACTGTGAGCAAACTTATTTTTCCTTTTGTGTCTCTCCTTCGCGCTCATGATCATGGCAGCCGTGGCACTTTGAATTGGCTTGCTTATGTCAACTGTTTTACTTTTCATTTTCAATTTATGTGGCAAGAAAAGTCCAGTTAGGAATTTACAACACTAATAGCTCTAACTCGAGACCCATTGCATAGCAAACGCTTGTTTATTGTTCTCTTTGGTATTCAGTGTGTGAATTATAACAGGAAACAAGGAACTACAAGACCGTGAATCTAAGAATAGAAGTGAACACGATGAGCAATTCAGCCCTGCCTTACAGCAGCATGAGTCCCATGCGGAGGAAGGGATGACCAGTTTATTACATTAAATAAAATCTAATCACCACCACTGCATGCTTGAAGATCTGGCAAGCCATCTTAGAATTCTGTATCTGGCCAAATGCACCTATTTTTAATTATTGAGTCACTGTAAGTGGCAACGATGTGTCCAGATGTTGCACACCGGTTGTGCCACAAGGATTAAAGCTGTGATTCACCGATCAGGCCTAAAAAGCCTGAACTGCACCTGAGGTTGTTCATGTTCCCATTCAGATGGGACAAAGCCTAGAAGTTAGGGCTAGGCTCCCCTTATGGAGTGAGGTCCAGAGTGATTTGCTTATGTAATGGCAGAGTGGTAATGGAATGGAATGCTATCAAAACAGTTCAAAAATACGAAAGGGCTACCACCCATGTTTTTGCAAGGGTGCTAATGTGGGCCTGAAACTTCAGGTTTTTTTCCGAACCCAAGTCCCAGAATTTAGCGCTGTTGACATTGGTTGGTTTGGAATTTATTAGCAGGGCAGCATTAAGTCAATCCTTAATTGGAGTGGAGCATACTGGACATGAGAGTAAGGGGAAGTTCAACTTCAGCGGTTTGAGTTTCATTTGGTGTAAGGACATCCACTCGGAGGATTTTTAAGGTTTCTGATAGGTTGTTCTCTGTTGAGGTAACGTTTAGGTACAGTTGTAAGTCCTCTGCATAGAGGTTAAAGGATATGTTGACTGTCTCAGCAAAGAAAAGAGTCTCTCTATATATAGGCTGTAGGCCAAAAATAGGCCCTTGAAGGGCTCAGTAACTCCTTGCCAATAGGGGGCCCCTACCCTATTTCTATTTTTTATGGTTTCAACCTACTTCTGTTTGTGGTAGAAACTAGGATAAAACCCATGATTGATCAAGTAAAGATATAGATTTCTGGTAAGTAGATAAAACCTTGAATTCAGCAACAGGTCATATGAGTAGGTCTCTCAAAGTTTTCCCCAAAAAAACCTAACCGTTGAAATAAAGAAATGTTGAAAATGAGTAGGAAAAAACAGCATCTGTGACAATGTTTTCATCTGTAATTTTTTTTCACAATGGCCGATTTACAGAAGCAATATACTATTACAGCCACTAGCCACATCTGGTTGTGGGGATGTATGGGGTTTGTAGGTTCTCCGCAAACCCCAGGGACCCAGAGCCAACCACTGAGCTGCACGGTACAATGCTTTTTCATTGTTTACCAAGTATAGACCAATTCATATGGTGAAATATGTAGACTGAAAAATGGGTATTGAGGAATCCTGTGTATTTCCGAACACAATTATGGTGTTTAGGACCACTGGTTATTTGTACATGTCTGAATTTGTGGATACCCATAAGAGCATATGACCTAGAGGGTATTTTTCAAAATGCCTTCTTTCTTACACACTGGCCCACATTTGGAAGGCAAAAATGCAGCAAACTCCAATCGCTAATAACCAATGTTCTACTATTCTATGCTGCCACATATCTTCCAATAACAATGGTACTTCACTTGTGTGGGTATGCCTAGTGCCCATGACAGGAAAGGACCTAAAACACAACATGGAAACATCACATATTTCCACTCACATTGACCCTTTTTTCCAAAGTGGGTAGCAGTGGATTTTAGGCCCTAACTCTGCCAGCACCTAGGATAAATTAGCAAACCTGCACATTTTTTAAAACTAGACACTTGGGGAATGTAGCGGAGGGCACTTGCATGGTTTTCCCAAGGTTTTCCTATGTAGAGTCCCTTGCAAAGCTGAAACACATTTTCCCCGCATTTATGTGATGGAAAGTTCTGGAATCTGGAGCGACCCAAAAATGTCCCTTGACCAGGCATTGCCCTAAGTGTCTCGATAAAAATGGTACCTTACTTGTGTGGGTAGGCTTAGTGCCTGCAACAGGAAAGAACCCAAATGCAACATGGACACATGACATTTTTCCACTCAGAACAGATTCTTTTTTTGCAAAATGGGTAGCTGTGGATTTTGGGCCCTACCTCAGCCGGCACCTAAGGAAACCTAGCAAACCTGAACTTTTTATGAAAACTAGACACTTGGGGAAATTTAGGGTGTGGGGACTTACATGTCTCTTCCAAGGTTTTCTTCCCAAGAATCCCTTGCAAACTTTTACTAAACAAATATTTTCCTCAAGTTTCTGTGATGGAAAGCCCTGGAACATGTTACAAACCACAAACTTCCTTCTACCCAGCATTCCTCAAAGTCTCCCAATAAAAGTGGTACCTCATTTGTGTGGGTAGGCCTAGTGACTGCAACAGGAAAGGGGCCCAAAATGCAACATGGATACATCACATGTTTTCACCCAACACAGACCCTTTTTTGCAAAGTGGGTAGCTGCGGATTCTGGGCCCTAGATCAGCTAGCATCTAGGGGAAACTTAGCAAACCTGCATATTGTTGAAACGTAGACACCTGAGGAAATCCAGGGTGAGGTGATGTGTGTGGCTTTCACCAGGATTATTTTACCCAGAATCCCCTGCAAAGCTAACACTTTGACCAAATAAAACACACATTCCTCATATTTCTGTGATGGAAAGTTCTGCAATCTGTGGAAAGACACAAACCTTCCTGCACCAATCATTTCCCTAAGCCTCCCGATAAGAATGAAACTTCACTTGTGTGAGTAGGCCTAATGTCTGCGACAGGAAAGGGTCCAAAAGACAACACGGGCACATCGCAATTTGTACTCAAAGTTGACCCATTTTTTGCAATGTGTGTAGATGTGGATTTTGGGTCCTAGCTCAGCCGGCATCTAGGGAAAGCTAGCAAACATGCACATTTTTTAAAACTAGACATCTGAGGGAATTTACGGAGTGGTGATGTGCATGGCTCTCCCAGTGTTTTCATGCCCAGAATCCCCCGCAAACCCCAAACTTTGAATAAAAACATATTTTCCTCACATTTCTGTGATGAAAAGTTCTGGAATCTGTGGGGAGCTACAAACTTTCTTCGACCCAACATTTTCTCAAGGCTCCCAATAAAAATGTTACCTCACTTGTGTGAGTAGGCCTAGGGACAGCGACAGGAAGTTTCCCAAAACAAAACATGGACAGATCAAATTTTTCTACACTCAAAAGTGACCCTGTTTTTGCAAAGTGGCTAGCAATGGATTTTGGGGCCTAACTCAACTGGCACCTAGGAAAACCTAGCAAATCTACACATTTTTTAAAACTGGATAACTGGGAGAATTTAGGGTGGGGAGACTTGCATGGCTCTCCCAAGGCGTTCCTACCCAGAATCTTTTACAAACCTCGAACCTTTACCATAAACACATTTTCCTCATATTTCTGTTATGGAAAGTTCTGAAATCTGTGGGGAGCAACAAACATCCTTCAACCCAGCATTCCCCCAACTCTCCCAATAAAAATGGTACCTCATTTGCGTGTGGGGAGGCCTTGGACCTGCAATAGGAAGGGCCCCAAAACACAACATGGACATATCAAATTTTTCCACCCTAAGCTGACCCTTTTTTGCAATGTGGGTAGCTGTGGATTTTGGTCCCTAGCTCAGGCGGCACCTACGGAATCCTAGCAAATCTGCACATGTTTTACAACTAGACCCCTGGGTAATCCAGGGTGGGGTGACTTGCATGGCTCTTCCAAGGTTTTCTTGCATCCCTTGGAAACCTCAAACCTTCACTAAAAACACACATTTTCCCTACATTCCTATAATGGAAAGTTCTGGAGCCTGTGAGAAGCCACAAACGTCCTTCCACTAAGCATTCTCTTGAGTTTCCTGATACAAATGGTACCTCACTTATGTGGGTAGGCCTATTGCCCGCAACAGGAAAGGGCACAAAACACAACATGGATACATCACATTTTTCCACTCACTACTGACCCTTTTTTGCAAAGTAGGTAGCTGTGGATTTTGGGCTCTAGCTCAGAAGCCACCTTGGGAAACCTAGCAAACGTGCACATTTTTGAAAACTAGATACCCGGGGAAATCCAGGGCCATATGACTAATGTGGCGCTGGGCAGGTTTTCCTACCCAGCATTCATTGCAAATCTCAAACTTTTACTATAAACTTTTCCTCAAATGTCTGGGATTTAAAGTTCTTCAATCTGCAGGACGCCACAAACATCCTTACACTCAGCATTACCCCAAATCTCCCAGTAGAAATAGTACCTCACTTGTCAGGGTAGGCCTAGTGGCCTTGACAAAAAAGGGCCTAAAACATGACATGGCTGCATCACATTTTTGCACTGAAAATGTGCCCTTTTTTGCAATGTGGGAAGCTGTGGGTTTTGGGCCCTAGCTCAGCCTGCATCTAGTAAAATCTAGCAAAACTGCACTTTGTTGAAAACTAGATACTTGGGTGCGTTTAAGGTAGGGAGACTTGTGCAGCTCTTACAAGGTTTTCTTGCCCAGAATTCCTTGCATACCTCAAACTTTGACTAAAAAATACATTTCCTCACATTTTTGTGAGGGAAAGTCCTGAAATCTGCAGGGACCCACAAATGTCCTTGATGATGATGATGATGATGAGAATACTTGCAGAGCGCACGAATGCCTGGAGGCGTCTTAGAGCTGAAAGTACTCAAGGAAAGGAGGTACCCACTATTTCCTGAATAACCACATTTTTTAGGGATTTTCTAAATGACAATAAGAGAAGGCCTAGATTTCAAGCCTTCCGATCCCTGACCATGCAGTGCTTTAAACGCAATGCAAAGAGCTTTAAAAACAGTTCACATTTTGATGGGAAGCCAGTGTAGCCTACTTACCGCTTGAGTGGTGGAGTGAGATCTGGCCACATTGAGGAGCATCCATGCTGCCGAATTTTACAGAACCTGGAGTTTATTCAAAACTGTTTTTTGCAGGTTCTGGTAGAGACCATTTTAATAGTCTAGTCTAGAAAGTATAAGTGCACTCACAACTATTTTTAAAAGGACTGAAGGAATAAGCTTAGCCATTTTCTTTATGATTCTCAGTGCATAATAGGAAGCAGAGGTAACTGAAAAAACTTCATCTTTAAAAGTTAGTTTTTCATCCTCTACAAGGCCCAGATTTTTTACCTTTTTGATGGGCGGAGGGATCCTGGACCCTAGCTCCAGAGGCCACCAAGATGGGGACCAGAAGGAGACATTGTTGCCGAATAGAAAAACCTCAGAGGAGTTTAGCTTAAGGCAATTTCCGTCCATCCATTTGCCAACAGTACTCATGCAGGGCCAAAAGGACTCTCTATTTTGGCCACTGTCGGATAGTGACACTACTGTTTGTGTGACGTCAGCATAAGATACTAACGACAGGCATAAGGACTCAATGAGGCTAGCCAGAGGGGCAATGAATACGATAAATAAGGTCAGGCTTAACAATGATCCCCGAGGGTCCCTAGAAGGCAGTTTAAAAGGTTCAGGGGTAAATTCCTTAAGCAAAACATTTTGAATATGATCAGAAAGAAAGGAGCGCAACAGTGCCAGGCAGCATCCTTAATTCTAATCCTCTGTAAGCCGTCAGTCAATAAAGTATGTTTGACTGTATTGAATGCCGTGGACAAATCAAACAATATAAGGGCTGCACTGCCACCCTTGTTTAATGTAATCCTGATTTTCTCTGTGACCACAATAAGCACCGTCTCAGTGCTATGGCCACTTCTACATCCAAACTGGCTGTTATCCAGCAGCTGGTTATTATCTATGAAGGAGGTGAATTGGCAATTCGTGGCCTTCTCTACCAGTTTAACCGGAAAAGGAATCCGGGATATTGGCCTATAGCTGTCGGGGTCTGCTGGATTTGGGCTGGGTTTTTCAGTAGAGGAAGAATGGATGCCGCGTTCCATTGTTTAGGGAAAATACCAGAAGTGAACATGACATTAAAGATCTTAGTCAAGTGGTGGGCAATAATATCAGGAGCTTTCTGGACAGTGAATGGAGGGCAAAGATCCAGTGGTGGGGATCCAGATTTAGTGGAAAGAATGGTCTTTTTCACTTGTTCCACCATAAGATGACAAAATTCACCAAAAGATTGGGTGGGTTTCCAGTCTTAAAACTGACGATAGGCCCATTACTGCCAACTTCTAAATCAGGCTCTTAGTCTCTTTTTGGAAGTTGAAAATCACTAGCGGGACAAAGCTGTTAGCTGAAGCCGACAAGGGCTCTATAAAGCCAGATTCCCCATCTGTGAAGGACTGCTGAACAGGATTTGCTGCTGTGGAGAAGAACGTAGTAGGCGTTGCTGCAAATTCAGACTGACCGGTGATGCACCAGGTTTGTCACGGTCTCCTCTCGGTTCTCAGAGCAGTTTTTAGCTGAAAAATGTTTAGTCCTGTGGCTATCTGGGCACATTTGGTACTACTTCCAAGAATCCAGGACTAGAGGGGTACCATTTTGATGATCAGAACTCACTCAGGTTGGGTCTGGGTGGGGGTTCAAGATGGTTGGAGCCTTCTCTGTCCATGAGGCTCTGATTTGGAAGCCAGCTGCTTAGCCCTTGGAGTCATTCTGATAGTCCTGGTTTCAAGAGGTGGAACAGGGTTCATGAAGGAAGGCAGGATTCTGAGGGTTCAAGGCAGGCTTCAGGTAGAAGAGCAGTTCTTCCAGGTGCAGCAAAGCAGTCTTCTGAAGTACACAGTAGGCAGGCCTCTGATAATCCTTCTGCAGGTCTAGGAACTGAATTGAAGTGTTGATATAAAGGTTTTCTTTTTATACCTAGTGCCTTCTTTGAAGTAGAAGCTTCTAGCAAATTCCCTTTGAAGTGCTTGAAGTTTTGAGGTATCACGCCCCACCGGTGCTAGGATGCTTGTTTCCGTTTCAGGGAGGACCTGGCTTGGCAGTTCGGGCTGGACTGTTCCCATGGAGATGATGGTCAAGACTGATTTACATATGGCTGGGTCCACACTGGGTTGATGTGGCGAGCAAAATAATGATGGATTAAACCCAGATCTGTGACTGGGGTGAGTGTTTGAAAAGTTTCAACACTCCATCCATCATTTTATTTTGTGGTGACCCTATGTGTGCTCTAAGTGGCTATGCCAGCCGTGGGTCCCTTGCTCAAAGCACCACTGGATTCAAGCTAGCCTGACTGATGAGGGTTGATACCATGAAACCGGGCCCAGGATGCTTGCTTCGGATCCAGGGAGGACCTGACTTGGCAGTTCAGGCTGGACTGTTCCCATGGGAATCAGGGTCAAGAATGATTTGCATATGGCTGGATCCAAACTGGGGTGATGTGACTAGCAAAATAATGATTGAATAAACCCAGATCTGTGACTGAGGGTAAGTGTTTCAACACTCTGTCCATCATTTTATTTTGTGGTGTTCCTATATGTGCCCTAAGTGGCTAGGGCATGCCCAGACGTGGGTCCATTGCTCGCTGCACCACTGGTTTCAAGCTAGTGTGGCTGATGAGGGATGATACTCTGAAACCAGTCCCAGGATGCTTGTTTTCGGTCCAGGGAGGACCTTGCTTAGCAGCTCGGGCTGGACTGTTCACATGAGGAGGTCAAGACTGAGTTGCATAGGGCTGGGGTGATGTGGTCAGCCAATAATGATGGATTCAACCCAGATATGTGACTTTGGGTGAGTGTTTGAAAAGTTTCAACACTCTGTCCATCATTTTATTTTGTGGTATCACTGGTGTGGGATACTCTTTTCCACATGAACACTGAATGATGGCATTCTCTATCTGCAAGGGTTTCAAGGGATTGTTCTTATGCAATCCCGCATTACAAATGTGCTCAGTGAGTTTCCACTTCTGCTTTTTCTTGTGCAAGTCCTGGCTATGAGACCTACTCCACATAGTTTTGGAAGAATGAGAGAACAAGCTGGAGTTATGTTACCCAAGAGATTTCTGGGTTTTTGGTGAATTGGATTAGTGCTTCCTGGCAGAGGGCACACCTGTGGTTAAGGTTGAGGCCTGTGAAGAGGTCTAAAGCCTGGCACTATATGATTAACACTGGCTAGATCAATGACCTCTTTTAATATCACAGTAGGATGCTGGCTAATTCCTGTATGTGCCCATCAGAGCCCAGAGGAGGCTAGACTGGACCACACCTCTTACTTTACATCTGATCTCATGTGAGCTAAGGGACTCTCTCGTTATGGGTAAGAGAAAAGCAAGCTCTGTTCGTAGCGGGAGGGCTATGATGGAATCATAAGCAGACTCAATTACCAGTTATTGAACCAGTGGAGCGGGTGCAATAAATAATGAGGTTGGGCTGGTAGAGGAGAGACTGGGTGCCACACAGTACCAAACCACACTATCTCCAAATACTTTGGCATTTCAAATTAATGTTGATGAGACGATAAGCCATGAGAAAGGTGAGAGAGACACAGTAAATAAAAATAAAAACAAAAAAAGTTGAATCCTCAGTTTTCAATTCATGGGTGATCGATGACTCTTTGACTATCATAAGCGATGTGACCCCAGTTTTACTTAATTCACCCCCGCTAAAAGGAAAAAGAAAGAGGCAATGTGACCAGCCCGCGGTAAGAAACAGATACAATTGTTTCCAATGATCCTGTGATGCCTGTCAAGATTCAAGCTAATGTACAAGTTGCATTAAAGTTTTACAAAATAACATGTCAGCTCATTTCTTAGATAATTTCACAACGCTGGAGAAGTTGTTAGAGGGAAATCGGTTAACAAAATAAGACAGATCAATTTGACACAATAATATAGGTTTAATCGATTTTCAGCTGGGAACAACAGGCAGTCTCAACATAGAGGCCATGAATGAAGTTCAAAGTTCTGGTTCAAACCCGTAGCATTTATACTGTAAAAACCACAAAAAACTATGGTGAAGAGTTGACCATTGATGTAAGCAACTTCAAGCAGTACAGATAAGATAATGAGGTGCCCCTGGAAAGAAGCACATGCACCTGTTGGACTCATTGGTGGGTAAGTTACACTGACGTCATTCACCATATCTATCTTTCTGCACAACAAGAGATTATATGTTGCGTGCTGCTCATGGCAGCCCTGCCTTGCAAATACTTATCTGACCCTTACACAGTTCCCCTTAACCCGATATGAATGACTTGTGGTTTTTAGGACCCCTGTGCTAAGGAAGGATACACCCTTCTGTTCCACCATGTTCATGCTAAGTGAACATTTTGAAAGCAACAGTTGGTGCAGCTTTAAAGAAAAACTCTCATTCTAATCTGGCTTGGGCCTCTTGTGTGTTTCAGCACAGCTAACTTAACAATGCAGCATGTGTATAAGTTTCCTAAGTAATAAGTGTTTGTTTGTCCTAAATATGACCTGCCTTTTCTATTAAACCCACAGTCTGTCTTTGTTTAACATGTCATGTATTAAGCCTTTCACTACTTACATTGGTTTACAACTATCTAGCCTAAAATGCTTGTATTGGGATTTGGGAACTTATGTTTGTTTGTATGTGATGTATTCCTATTCTTCCTACATCATTCCCCCCTCTAGTTGATTATTCAACTACTTTTCCTACCTTCCCATCTACTAATGAAATTAGGGGAATCATCACATACCCACTACTCTGTCCCTCCCAATTTAGCTGTCATCCTTTTACAGCATGCTATTATTACCTGAAAAATAAGACACATCAAAAGCAACAACACAATCAATGGCAACAAGGCCTTGAACAACCCCGACATCCAGGACGGCACCCATTCGAACCAGCCCTCGAACCACCCATCAGCGGCACCCCCCTCATCGATCATTTTCTTTTGTAGATCATGCAATGTCTGAATGGCCTGAGTTAATGTCCCATTGTCCGCATCATTGGCCGGCATATAAGTACAACAGGCCGATTCAATCTTCTTACACACCCCTCCTTCCATGGCCGTCATTAAACCAAGTACATATCTGTGTTGCATTACCATCAGCCTAAGGGATCGAAGTTCTTCCTTGATAGCATTGAATCCATCTTCAGTTGCATTTATGGTTTTCATCAATTCAAAACGCGTGATCTGCAGCCAGCGTGCAGTTGCCTTCGCCTGAATGAATGGTAGGATGCTACCAAAAAAGATTTGGGCATCATTAAATAGTCTATGTTCCTGTGGAACATCTTTCCACACTTCAGTACCAAGAAACTCAGCAGCTCGTTTTGTCCGGTAATGGTGAAGCAAGGTTGTTGGACGGCTCATGGGATGGTCATGTAACTGAGAGATGTCCACACCTGGTATTACCAGGGAGGGGGTGTGCAAAGTCACTAGGGAGCAGAGGCCATTCCAGTTCGGGGGTGGTTGCATGTGGAGCCGGGCCCCACACATCCAGTAGTGATCCATCCGGCTGGAGGTGCCGCCCTGCATATCAGCGTTGTAGGTGGTGATGTTGCAGTTGAGGTTACTCCCCACCTTCACTGTCCCTTTCCCTCTGAAACAAAGAGAAAACTGTGTTAATTCCATTGCTATTCTAGGGTGTATGGTAGTCCCTGTCCATGTATATCTCTGTATGTTTGCATCCCATATTTCCTGACATTGACCTATTATCTTACTAAAGCTTAGTGGACCTTGTGTCTTGGTACCATTCCATAATGATATTGCTCTACATGAGAACTTGGCCTCGGTATGCCATTTATCATTGGCAAATACTGATCCTGTGATACTAAGAACTGGCCTGCCTGCGCAATCAGGGGGCCGGGGTTTAGCTAAATAGTTACTACATTCCGATGATGGGTAAGACCTTCCAAAAATACCTCGACGTAATACCCATTTTTCCCAATCTGGGTGAAACATTGTTTGCCCTGCTTCCTTCATTCTGGATATCTCTTCCATTATCTCTTGTTTTTCTGTCAGGACTTGTAGGACTTCTGGGGTGGTGTCAAATCTAGTTGTGTTAACTCGTGCAGTAGCAGGACTAAAGTGAGGTGGCTGTAGCTGTGCTCTCATTCTGCATAAAAATAGGTGCAGGAGACAATGTGTAATGTTTGGGGATACCTCTTTAGGGAGATGCAATTTATCTACTCCAGCAGCATGGGGGATGAGAGAGCATACATAACAACTGGTGTTGGATGTGGATGTGCCTATACTGTGCATGTGCTGATACCACACATTGTCAAACAAAGCAATATGGAGAGGGTGATGGTCAGTATCATTATCAACAGTTCTACGCATGTGTGTAATAATTGATATAGGATCAAAAAAATTAAAATATCCAAGGGCTAAAAGCAGCAAAATCAGTGCAACGAGGAGGAAAAACAAACATAAAATACATAACTTAAAAGAAGAATTGTCTAAGATTGAAGCTTTAGAGGGAGGCTTTACTCCGGTAGCTTCTCCTGTTCTCCCCCCTCTTTTTCCTGCTCGGTGTCCAAAGGGATGGATGGCATGGTTGGGGCCAGGCAGATATCCTGGAGGTGGTACCATGGTTTGTGGCCTTGGACTTTCACTGCTGCAGTTGTGCTGTCTGTCACTGGGAAATGTCCATTGAATTTGCAGTCCTTCCACTTTCTGACAAAATTGCGAATATATACTAAAGTTCCCAAGATAATGGTGTTAGTTGATCCTTTACAGGAGATGCGTTGGCGCGCTTCATGGCTGCACGTGTAACCTGTTTAGAGAAGAACTTTGCAACTTTGGTTAGCTCAGACATGTATTCATTCATTTCAGTTTGTACAACTTCAGGTGCACGCTCAGTCTCCAATTTACGTCTAGTTGATGGCACAAATGTGCTCATTGTTCTACCTGTCACTATTTGATGCGGAGTTAAATGATGATCTGATCCTGGGGTATTTCTCAAAGCAAAGAGGGCTAATGGGAGACAGTAGAGCCATTTTTTTTCAATGTCACACATAGTTTACTTATTCTGTTCTTGAGGAGGCCATTAAGGCGCTCCACAATTCCATTGCTTTGCGGATGATAAGCTGAGGACAATTTGGCCCTCATTCTGACCTTGGCGGGCGGCGGAGGCCGCCCGCCAAAGTCCCGCCGTCAGGTTACCGTTCCGCGGTCGAAAGACCGCGGCGGTAATTCTGACTTTCCCGCTGGGCTGGCGGGCGGTCGCCTTCAGACCGCCAGCCAGCCCAGCGGGAAAGAGGCTTCCACGATGAAGCCGGCTCGGAATCGAGCCGGCGGAGTGGAAGCTGTGCGACGGGTGCAGTTGCACCCGTCGCGTATTTCACTGTCTGCGCAGCAGACAGTGAAATACATGTAGGGGCCCTCTTACGGGGGCACCTGCAATGCCCATGCCAGTGGCATGGGCACTGCAGGGGCCCCCAGGGGCCCCGAGACCCCCCCTACCGCCATCCGGATCTCGGCGGTCCGACCGCCGGGATCTGGATGGCGGTAGGGGGGGTCGGAATCCCCGCGGCGGTGCAGCAAGCTGCGCCGTCGCGGAGGATTCAATGGGGCCGCGGTACACTGGCGGGAGCCCGCCAGTGGTGCCGGTCCGACCGCGGCTTTACCGCCGCGGTCGGAATCCCCATTGGAGCACCGCCGGCCTGTCGGCGGTGCTCCCGCGGTCCTCCGCCCTGGCGGTCAAAGACCGCCAGGGTCAGAATGACCACCTTTGTGTGTTATTCCTAACAAGGTGGTGAGGTGAGAAAAGATATTATTGACAAAATGGGTGCCATTGTCGGATCTGATCCCCTCAGGGACACCCCACCGCGGTATTACCTCACGGATCAAAAAATTAGCAGCAGATCTGGCATCACAGTGAACACAAGGTCCTGCTTCAATCCACGTTGAAAATGGGCAGACTACAACTATAAGATCGCGATAATGATTGCATCTGTCAATCATATCAATGTAGTCAATGTGCAGTTCCTTAAAGGGAACTTGTGGGTGAGGTATTGTGGAAGCTATTACCTTAGAGGTGGGATTTGGTGAATACTGCTGGCACACTGTGCAGGTGTGTATGTACATTGTAATCAACTCATGTAAGTTAGGGACAAACCAATCCTGACGTATTTGGAGGGACATATTGTCTGTAGCAGTATGTGAAGGAAGATGTAGCTGGTTTAGAGCTATCTGTAGCAATGCTTGGGGCATGACAGGCTTCCCTGTTGTCTGTATATTAAATCTGTTCCTGTCTGTGTGCATCCTCTGGCTTCCCACAACTGTTTCTCATGCTCTGGTGCATTTTCTTGTATCTCTCTTATATGCAGGTGAGCTGTCTCTGTGTAATGTCTGGATGCATTCAAAGGGTCTGAAGATGTCAATGTTTCACTAGCTAACAAAGCTGGGGTATGTGTATCACTAAGAGGGCGTGTTGCTGCATCTTTGGCTGCCCAATCAGCCAGCGCATTTCCACAGGACACAAAATTCTGAGCATTAGTGTGGGCTGCGCATTTCACTACTGCAACTGCATGTGGCAGTGTTAAAGCTTGTATCAAGTCCTCTAAAAGGGGGCGGTGCATGACAGGGCTTCCATCAGACTTGAGAAATCCCCGTCTATTCCACCGCATAATGCTGGAATGCACTGTTGTAGTAACATAGGCTGAATCAGAGTATACTGTTATTGTTTCTCCTTCCTCTTGTTTGAGGGCTGCCACTAAAGCTACTAATTCAGCAGCCTGGGCTGAATATTGAGATGGCAAAGTTATCTGTTCAGTTATCTGCAGTGTGTCTGAAGAGTTGTGCTGCGTCGCTTTCACCACTGCAGCACCTGTATGTCTTACCCCTGTGTCCTGATCTATTGTGGAAGATCCATCCACAAAATACACAACACTACCTGGAATGGGGTCTTCTGTTGCTTGGCTACACTCATCTGGAGTATATGTGGCACAATCATGGGCATCATCGTCAGTGTCTGAAATGGGGTGTGCAAAGAAGGTAACAGGATTGACTTTGTGGCATTTAACCACCTTCAAGGATGGTAATGATAATATTATCTCATAGCCTGAAACTCTCTGTGTTGTTAGTGTTCTTTTAGCTTTCTGAATTATTGCAAACACAGCATGTTCAGCATACAGTGTCAAGGGTGCACCCATGACAATGGGAGCACTTTTCTCTACTGCAAAAGCTGCTGTGGCTAGTGCTTGTTAACAAGGGTAATGACTTTTCATGACAGAATCAAGTAGGCCACTAAAATATGCAATTGGTTTGTGGCCTAAAGGATACTTTTGGGTGAGGACAGCCGTCATCACCTGGCCATTACAGTGGCAAAAAAGAAAAACGTCTTTGTTATAGTCTGGTGTTCCTAACACTGGTGCATTTGTTATCTCTGTTTTTATCTTACTGAAGGTTTGTTTCATCTCCGTAGTCCATGTTATCCTGTCTTTTTGTGTTTTTGCCTGTTTGATAGATGCAAGCAGTGGGGATATTAAAGTACTGTAGTCAAAAACCCATTGTCTGACATAATTACATAAGCCTAGGAACTTCTGCATTCCTTTCACAGTCTCAGGTTCTGTCATCTGCTGAATGGATTCTGCTCTCATTGGCATAACTCTGCGGCCTGATGCTGACAGTAGTTGCCCCAAGTATTGAACTTCTTCCTGACAGTACTGTAATTTGTCCCTGTCTACCTTGTAACCTCTTTGAGCAAGGGTGCACAACAGGGACACAGTGTCCTTTCTACACTGCTCTTCTGCTGGACTACAGATCAGTAGGTCATCAACATACTGCAACATGGGTATATGACTCCCTGCTCCACCAATGCCTGTATAACAGGTGCAATGCCCTCCTCTGCTTCTTTGGATAGAGGATATTGTCTCACTCTTGGCAGTATTGCTCCTTCCTTCAAAGTTATTCTGAATGGTACTGCTGTGCGGACGAGGCCTACACCATAAGGGCCTTTTGTCCATAAGTTAGAGGGTACCTGCACAAGGTCATTATCTCTGATAGGACTGGAGACATTTATTGGTATCACAGGCCTTGTCTCCAGTGTGGTGCGTAAAGGTACACTGTTTTGAAAAACAATCTCTGTCCTTCTAAAGTCATCAGCAAACAACTGGTCATCTGATATGTTGCCCACCTGCATGTTGGGATCATAAAAGATGACACATGCCCACATCACACCAGTGTGGTCACTTGCCATCAGGGTCCCATAGGTGGGGGACACTTCTAGAGCCTCTATTTCCAGAATGAGGTTTTTGTCTAATGTTTCAAAACAGGGGCCCTGTTGTCTAAAGAGAAAGTTTTGGGGTAATTCAACTTGTTTCTCTCTCAGTTCTGGTGTTTCTGCTATGATGGTGTACACTGCTCTAGTAAAGGCTAAAATGTCTACAGGTCTGGCTCTTACTTGGTTACCATCTGGGGGGGGGTGTAACCATTGTCATGATGCGTGTACTAGATACTCCAGGTGTTGAAGAGATCATAGTCCCATCCTCTTCAAAGTGAATAGTCATGTTTAATTTTGCCATGAGATCACGTCCTAGCAGATTAGCTGGTGCATTTGGGGAGAATAAGAAACATCCATCAACATACCTCCCCCCTATTTCCATCTCCACAGGTTTAATGAATGGAACCCTCATCACAGCCCCAGAGAACCCCTGTGTGTCCATTGATAAATTTGACAATAGCAGTCCCTTCTCACGGATACAGGACCTAGTGGCCCCAGTGTCGATGAGAAAGGTGTATTCCTTGTCATTTATGGCTACCATCACAGTGGGTTCCTCATCTGGCCTGTGGGTTACCGATAAGACTGGACACATGAGACTTCTCCTTGGGCACCTTCATTGGGCATATCCTCCCATGTAGTTTTGCTGGAATGGGTTCCCTCCCCTGACAGCTACCCCTCCTTGTAAGTTCTGGTGCTGCAAGGTGGGCTGCACTGTCTGCTGTGGCCCATACTGTATTTGGGACACTGATTGCTGTAACTGTTGAGGCTGTATCTGTGGTTGAGGCTGCATTTGTATTTGGGGCTGTGGGAGATATATCACTTGGGGACTCGTGGCAGGTTGTGCTACAATGCCACCAGGCGGTACCATTTGTTGGCCATCATTTGCCCTTGTCTGGTTGCTAAGTTCATCTTCCTTTTTAAACCTACAGTCTCTAATGAAATGTCCTGTCATTTTGCAATAGTGGCATGTCTGTCCACTCTGGAATGTGTTTACTCTATTTCCCCAAACCTTCCTCGCCCTCCTCTTCCATTATTCCTGTTATTGCTTCTCTGGGCATACTGGTAGGGTTGCATTGGGGTGCCTGAAGGAGGCATTCCCAGGGACACTGCAGCTAACTGGGTGGTGGCAGTGGCAATTCCTTGCTCTGTTTTCTTGGCTAGTTTCTGCTGGACCAATTTAGCTGCTGCTTTCTCTATTTTATCTTTCTCGCTCTTTTCCTTTTCTTGTCTCTTCTTACAAAAATGTATTATGTGTGCTTGTATCTCTGTCCATGGTTTGGCCTCCAAGGCCACTATATTATCTAATTTATCCTGCACTTCAACTGGCAGACCCTTATTCACTATATTGAAAAATAGTATTGCATTCTGTCCAGTGACATCCCAACTCTCCCCCACTTCCTGTGTCCATTTTTCCTTCATTCTGCTAAGGAATTGGGCTGGGTCCTCATTTGGCTGCATTGTTTGTGCCATAAGGGACCCAATGTCTGGCCTGTCTGGATAAATTTTCCTCAGGTGTTTCAAAACAATTCCCCTTACTCTATTATAGGGTGCCCTCATCACATTTTGGGTTAGTCAATGTCACATCTTTTACTCCTGCCTTTGTGAACAGTGTGTCTGCCTCATCTCCTATAAGGGAACTTAGTAAACTCTTAATGTACCCTATTGCAAGAGTAATCCCTGCAGTATGTTTTTCCAGAGCTGCTATCCATTTCCCAGCACCCTCAGCAAGTTGTGTCAACTGTTTTTTAAGATTTTCTTTGTCCATCTGGGGCCATGGTATATATTGAGGCGCCCCGGGGCCCTTGAATATCAAGGGCAGTTGTGACAGGACTGTAGTCCTGTTGCCAGTAGGGTGACGCGAGTCATACTTACAAGCATATCTCTGCCACAACCTTAAACTTTTCTGCATATAGGGATAATCCCAGTAAGGATCCCCTGCACCCTGAAAAATGCACATTTCTACATTAGCCATGTCTCGGGGTTCAAAGGAACCCTTGCGCGGCCATGGTGTCATCTGTGATGCCAATCCTTCTGTCCAACCTGCTAGGTTGTCAGTAAAAGGGACAACATTATACCAACTATTTTCATACTGAGCTACTATTTCATTGGGTGTCAAATTATTGCCAGCACATACAGGGAATGCACGTGCCATGTCTTTCCTCAGTGTTATTTTTCCGGCCATATCAAATGTTCCCCTTCTCTCATATGGGCGTGCATGCGCCCCATCAAATACTAATCTCTGTAATTCTCTTGGCTTCTTTTGTAAAGTCTGTCCTGTCTTACTGTTTTCTTCTCCCTCACAGGCATATTGTGACTGTTCCTTGTTATGGTCCTCAAAAAGGGACATTCTTTTAACATGTTGAGTGATGTCATCTAATGCCCCTTCTGATCCTTTGTAGGATTTTTCTAAATCATATCTTCTTCCCCTAAGCTGCTATGTGTGGAGACTGTGTCATCTAGTCCTTCTTGTTCAATTATTTGTGGCCTAGTGAGGGCCCTTGACTGCCTCCGGGGCCCTTCCGCCTTTTCCCAAGTCACTCTTTTGTCTACCCGTCCATATTCCTGCTCTGTGACCCACCTGCTTGCACTATTATCTTCTGCTCCTGAGTGCATGAACCTCTAGCACTCTGTGGGAGGACTTTCTGGTGTGAAGGCTAACCTTCTTGTCTCATTTTTAATATTGGTACTCAGTATTTTCAAAACACCTTCCTTTTTTCTAGCCCCCTGCATTCTCTGTACCCCTCTTGATCCCTCATTAGGTATACCTTCATTCTTCCTAGTGAGGGACATCTCGTCCTCTAAATGAAGTGTAAATGTGGCATCTACTGTCCCTATGTATTTAGTACTGTCCCCACCTGACATTTCCCATGGTGTACTGGCCATTTGAGGACATGGAGATGGGTGAACATATTCTCTATGTTTAGAAAAAGATTCTAATGGTGGGCTATACTCTGGGTCTGTATATCCCACAGCAGGGGGATGTGAAGAGATAGGTAATGAGTGTGGGGCACCAGGTTGCAATGTATACATGCCCTGTACCTTTGCACTGCCTAACCTTAATTGAACATCTTGATAGGGGGGTGGAGGAGCAGAAGGGAGGATTTGAGGCTTTGTATTTGACTCATTCATATTTGTTTCACAAAAGACCCTCCATTGGTCTAGTGTGATCTTCCTTTTCTCTAGTTTATTTCCCTTGTATTTACTCTGTAGGAAGGTGCCCATGTGTTCTATTATTGTATTATCAAGTGTGCCCTCTTTGGGCCATGCATGTGCAAGTTTTAATGTTGCTTTGTGCCATTCCTTACAGTATTTTCCTATCCTGTCCCTGTCTCCTTAGAACACTTTAACCATGTGTTCTAAAGGAGACCCCATGTCTGTTTAGTGAACTTAATCTTTTGTACTATATGTTTTACACTCTAAATGGACTTCTATTTACTTCCTAGGGTATTTCCAGACTTCACATAAACTATTATTAGGCTGAAAAGGTGAACATCTGATATATATATATATATATCCCTAATCTCTTAACGACTTTGGTCATTTACATATATATTGGGTAGGCGCATTTATGTGTGGCCTAAGTGGTTTGTTTGCCTGACACAACAAACAATAATGTTATTGTGATATATACATGTTTATAAATTACTCATATCCTAAATTCCATACTGGGAGGTCCCTAATAAATGCATACAGTAGGAGGTCTAATACTAAATATGAGTCTGTTATTATTGCAGGGAATTCACATGACTGTTGCCCATGGTTCCACTGAAAAATTGCAGTAACTTCAATATATTCACTTTCCTGCCACTAGGTGGCACCAGTGTCACACATGGAAACTAATTTAAAACTTTACTCTTGGAAAGACAACTGCAACAGGTTTTGTAGATTTCAAAATAAACTCTTTTATTCTAATTATGCGAAGATCCTGTTCACATCTATCTGAAAGGTAGTTAAATATATTTGTATGTATAGTAGCTGATAATTCTCCTTCTATTTGTATACCTTCAATATATGTGTGTATGTCCCAGTCTATAATATTTGATATTTCATCTAGCCTCCAATCTTGAGGCTCTATAGTTTCATAATGGGGATAATAGTTAGTAGTGTCAATATTTGTTATGGGGTTCATGAGGCTACTACACTACTTTTAACTTGAAGGATAATGTCCTTGTATTAGTTCTTTGAATAATTTTTTATAATTGTCTAATAGGCATTTCTCTTATGTCAATGTAGGTTGTTTTTAGGCCTAGGGGTGATATACTATAAATACCTAGGCATTCCTAAACTTCTGACTTTAAAAAATGATTCTATGGTATTGATATTGCTGATCTACTAAGGTCAGTTCTGTTGCAGAGGGCGACAGCCTGACCGTTATAAAAATGAATAATTAATTCAGGGATGTGGAATTAATTAGTTGACTTTTTTTGGACATTACTTCACTTTTGAGTATACTGTTATAAATTAACCTTCATAAGAATAGGAGGTCTGATACTTATTCCTAAATTATACACTAAATAACATAAACTTATATACTAACATTATTATGTGGCCACATTTCTATCTATACATGCATATACATACACAGTAATTCTCAATTTCATACTAGGGCAAACAAAATACTACTGGTCACTTCCCTCTGGATTCATAGAGGGAACAACTTTTCACTATTTGCAACTGATTTCCAGACTTAGGGGGTCATTACGAACTTGGCGGGCGGCATTAGCTGCCCGGCAAGATCGGACCGCTGGGCGGCCACCAATGCAGCCACACTCCCGCCGCGGCCATTTTCCACCCGCCGGCCCAGCGGGGATCTCGGCCGCAACACAGGAGCCGGCGGTGTTGCGGCTGTGCGACGGGTGCAGTTGCACCTGTCGCGCTTTTCACTGTCTACTATGCAGACAGTGAAAAGCTCCATGGGGCCCTGTCAGGGGGCCCCTGCACTGCCCATGCCGGTGGCATGGGCAGTGCAGGGGCCCCCAGTGGCCCTGAGACTCCCCTTTCCGCCAGCCTTTTCCTGGCGGTTCAAACCGCCAGGAAAAGGCTGGCGGAAAGGGGACTCGTAATCCCCTGGGCAGCGCTGCTAGCAGTGCTGCCCAGGCGGATTATCACCGCCGGGGCAAATGTGGCAGAATACCGCCGGCCCCGGTGGTGCGACCGCGCGCTTCCGCCACGGTCGTAATAGGCCAGGAAGCACCGCCAGCCTGTTGGCGTTGTTTCTGTCATTTTAGCTCAGGCGGTCTCATACCGCCAGGGTCAAAATGACCCCCTTAATGTCTGGGTTAGGTTGACATGAGAGTTCTTTAGAACATACACTGATTGCTCAGCCCCAAGTCCACCACTACTCCTAACCACTTTTGACTTACTTAGTCAAGCTCCCTGTATCTTCTGGATTTACCACCGGGATCCCTTAATATTATCTCAATTCATACACAATCTTGCATGCAAACACAAAAATTACATACATTACAGTGTCAAAATTGTAACTGTCTTTATAAAATAAAAAGAACAGACCTCGTACTTTGTCCACTTCACTACCTTCCACTGAGACCCATCTGTCCTCACGAAATCAGAGATTTTTACATAAATGTTGGCATCTCCCTTACCTCTTTAAAAAGTGCCCAAATCACCTTGTGGAGACAAGCAGGGCCCCCAGTCCAGCAGTTGGTGAGATCAAAGTAGAGCTCCTGGCTTAGCTGGCCAATATGTTAGAGGGAAATCTGTTAATAAAATAAGACAGATCAATTTGACACAATAATAAAGGTTTAATCGATTTTCAGCTGGGAACAACAGGCAGTCTCAACATAGAGGCCATGACTGAAGTTCAAAGTTCTGGTTCAAACACCAGTAGCATTTATACTGTAAAAACCACAAAAAACTGTGGTGAAGCGTTCACCATTGACGTAAGCAACTTCAAGCAGTACAGATAAGATAATGAGGTGCCCCTGGAAAGAAGCACATGCACTTGTTGGCCTCATGGGTGGGTAAGTTACACTGACGTCATTCACCATATCTATCATTCTGCACAACAAGAGATTATATGTTGCATGCTGCTCATGGCAGCCCTGCCTTGCAAATACTTATCTGACCCTTACACTGTTCCCCTTAACACGATATGAATGACTTGTGGTTTTTAGGACCCCTGTGCTAAGGATGGATACACCCTTCTGTTCCACCATGTTCATGCTAAGTGAACATTTTGAAAGCAACAGTTGGTGCAGCTTTAAAGAAAAACTCTCATTCTAATGTGGCTTGGGCCTCTTGTGTGTTTCAGCACAGCTAACTTAACAATGCAGCATGTGTATAAGTTTCCTAAGTAATAAGTGTTTGTTTGTCCTAAATATGTCCTGCCTTTTCTATTGAACCCACAGTCTGTCTTTTTTTAACATGTCATGTATTAAGCCTTTCACTACTTACATTGGTTTACAACTATCTAGCCTAAAATGCTTGTATTGGGATTTGGGAACTTATGTTTGTTTGTATGTCATGTATTCCTATTCTTCCTTCATCAAA
Organism: Pleurodeles waltl; assembly: GCF_031143425.1. NCBI lineage: Eukaryota > Metazoa > Chordata > Amphibia > Caudata > Salamandridae > Pleurodeles > Pleurodeles waltl. The sequence goes on along the minus strand of NC_090447.1, from coordinate 1,454,760,436 downwards.
GTCAATAAAGGGCTTTTGTGATACAGACCTAGCAAAACAAAAAAAACATTGAGGAATGACTATCAATCCTGATGCACACCATTGAGACTAAGGGCCCATTACCTCACCAGACAACCATGTATTCCGGCAGCCCAACAAATAATAAAGAGACTAAGGGGGTCATTCTAACCCTGGCGGTCGGTGATAAAGCGGCGGCCAACCCGCCAACAGGCCGGCGGTCCAAAAAATGCAATTCTGACCCTGGCGGGAACCGCCAACACAGCCCGCCGCTTTAACACTCCGACCGCCACGGCGGTACAAACAAACAGCGCGGCGGTCACCGCCAACAGCCAGGCGGCAGACAATGTACCGCCCACCCTATCACGACCCACCAATCCGCCACCTTTTCCGGGGCGGGAGCACCGCCGATAAAAACACGGCGGAAACAGACTACGAACGGGAAAACGCTCACCTCTACACACTCCACGAGGAAGGAGGACACCATGGAACCCGAATTGAACATCATACCTGCTCTCGTCTACCTGCTCATCTACCACGAGTACGAACTCCGGCGCAGACGTCAACGGTGAGTACTGCACCTACGACACACGGGAGGGGGGAGGACGAAAGGTTACGGGCACACACATATGCGACCGCCCCCACCCCCCCCAATATGTACATACCAATGCAGAGCAACAAGTCACAGTGACACCACCCAAACACCCGTAAAAAATGCTATGACAAAATCAAATTGGGAATAAATATTTATGTACAAAGTAGCTTCTGAAAAGTATTTTTCAACCATCAAAAATATTTACATTAAAAAAAAAAAGTACACAGCAGTGGATAACTGAAGCAAGTAGTCCTGCACATCTGACGAATTAAATATGTCCGTGGGCCAAAGTGTAGCGAAACAAGGGCAAAGCCCACACAGGAGACCTGAGTCCTTTGGAGAGAACACTGCAGGGGCATCTGGTGACAAAACTACAGGCACCTCAGGGGGAAGGGAAGGGGGGAGCACCACAGCCACATGAGTCCACGACGCCAGATCCACGAAGGGCCCACCATGCCCACTGTACAATCCTGGGGAGTGCAAAGCCACAGTCTCTCAATGTCTCTACAGTGGGTGGCTTGCCCACTGTGCCATCCTGGGGAGTGCAAAGCCACAGTCTCTCAATGTCTCTACAGTGGGTGGCTTGCCCACTGTGCCATCCTGGGGAGTGCAAAGCCACAGTCCATCAGGTGGATAAATGTCTCCACTGGACAATGAGGATGCATGCTGGGCACAGTGATCCTTGAACAGTGCTTGAGACGGCGGTGCCCAGCGGAGCGGTGCTTGAGATGAAGGGCCCAGCGGAGTGCTGCTTGAGATGAAGGGCCCAGCGGAGCGGTGCTTGACACGGCGGTGCCCTGTTCAGCGGTACCTCTCTTCACGGCGGGGCCCTGTTCAGCGGTACCTCTCTTCACGGCAGGGCCCTGTTCAGCGGTACCTCTCTTCACGGCGGGGCCCTGTTTAGCGGTGCTCTTCTGCACGGCGGGGCCCTGTTCAGCGGTACCTCTCTTCACGGCGGGGCCCTGTTCAGCGGTACCTCTCTTCACGGCGGGGCCCTGTTCAGCGGTGCTCTTCTGCACGGCGGGCCCTGTTCAGCGGTGCTCTTCTGCACGGCGGGGCCCTGTTCAGCGGTACCTCTCTTCACGGCGGGGCCCTGTTCAGCGGTGCTCTTCTGCACGGCGGGCCCTGTTCAGCGGTGCTCTTCTGCACGGCGGGGCCCTGTTCAGCGGTACCTCTCTTCACAGCGGGGCCCTGTTCAGCGGTACCTCTCTTCACGGCGGGGCCCTGTTCAGCGGTACCTCTCTTCACGGCGGGGCCCTGTTCAGCGGTGCTTTTCTGCACGGCGGGGCCCTGTTCAGCGGTGCTCTTGCAGTATGTCAAGGGAGTCAGACCTGCCCTGGACACCCTGCTCACTCGCCCTCCGACCGTGCTGTGTCAGGCCCCTTCGGGGACGGAGTCCTGGGCCCTTTGGTGTCGTCCCTTGCAGCCGGGATGGGGCTTGTGGGGCCCTCCTGCTCCGCGCTCCTGGTGGTTATCCTCTCCGCCCTGCTGTCCTTCCGCTCCTTAGCTGGGGCTCTCGGGCCCTTGCCTCCCCTGGCTGTTGTGGCAGGTGAAGTGGCCGGAGTTACCTCCTTGGGTGCAGCCGTCTCTGTCCGCTCACGGCGGCCCTTCACTTTCCGGGTCCTCTTGCCTGGGGGGGGGCTGGCTGTCCCCTTGCTGCTGACCGAAGTGTCACTGCCGCCAAAGGGTGGACTCCATAAGCCATGCACCACTTGCACCTTAGAAGCTGGGCTGGTGGTGGCTGAGGTGCCCTTGGGACTTTTCCCAGATGGAGGGGGTGGGTCAGGGGAGGGAAAGAGGTCAAGATTGGAGAGGTAATATTTCTTGGGACCAAGGTAAGGGGTAGGAGTAGTGGTGATAGAAGTGGAGGAAGAGGATGTGGTTGTATGAGAGTCAGGTGTGCTGTCCTTGGGTGCAGGTGACTGGGACGTAGGCTGTCGTGAGGTGGTTGGCTGTTGTTTGGGTGTCTGCCTGCGTTTATGTGTCTTGGAAGAGGGTGTGACAGACACAGTGGGAGAGGACACAGGGGACGTGTAAATGCCAGTGGGGGTGGTGACTGCAGGTGTGCGGACTGTAGTGGAGGGTGTGCTGGTGATGGAAGAACTGGCTGATGTTGGTGTGCATGCAGGTGTGAGTGTAGACGTCACAGGGAGGGAGGAGGGAGACGAGGAGGACGGGGACACAGAGGTGGTAGTGACTGTTGGTATGTCTGCATCTGGGTGTTGCTTGGGTGAATGCTTGTGTCTTCTGTGGTGCTTATGTTTGGATGAGCTGGCCTTGGGTGTTGAGGTGTGTGCAGGCTGGTCTGATGGTGTTGATGGGATAGGCTGAGGTACAGGAGACAGAGAAAGGGTGGAGGCAGATAGAAGAGGGAGACTGGAGACAGGGACAATGGCTGCCGTCAGTGCTGAGGCCAGAGCAGTGAACGCTCGTTGATGGGCAGCCTGACCCGAATGAATGCCCTCCAGGTAGGCATTGCTCCGATGCACCTCCCTTTCCACCCCCTGGATGGCATTCAGAAGGGTAGTCTGCCCAACAATGACCGTCCTCACGAGGTCAATGAGCTCCGCACTGAGGGCAGCAGGGGTAACAGAGGCAGGGGCTGAGGTGCCTGGGGCGAAGGAGACGCGCGCCTTCCTGGCCGAGCGGGCACGGAGCGAAGACTGAGGGGCTGCTGGGAGGGCGGTGCTGGGGCGCTGGGTGGCGGCTGTACCTGTTGTTGCGGGGGGCACAGATGTTGCTGCCAGCGCTAGGGAGCTCCCAAACGAGGACGTGTCCGTGTCGCTGGTGTCTCCACCGGCCCCCGTTGTGGTGCTCCCCTCGCCCTCCGGATCACTGGTGCCCTCGGTGTCTGTTTCAGTGCCCACCGTGGCCTGGTGACTTGCAGCTCCCTCGTGCTCCGACGCCAAATCTCCTCCGCCTGATGATGCTAAAGCACAAGAAAACAAAGAATAAGGGTGGGGGGAGAAATAAAACTAAGTTGAGTGCATGCCTTATCAATACCCTTTGCGGAGAGGACAGACACAGGTGCCTCATGCACTAAGTCGCGAACTTGGGGTACACTACTCAGTACTTCTGACTAGGCCAACAGGTCTAGGGACAACAGACGCGCACATGGGTGATGCTGGTCCATGGGTAGCTGCACTTGGCACCCTACAGAGGTGGGGGGCGGGGGCACAGGGCCATGTCTAAGGGAGGGGACTACACTACAGAAAGCGCCCTGGCCTACTGTCACCCACAGCCCTCCTCCCCCACCCAGACGCCTCGACTGCGCGTACAGATAGCAGAATGTGCTGATACTCACCCCCTTGTGTCTGCTGTGCTGTCCTCAAGCGCCCATCCAAATCAGGGTAGGCCACCGCCAGGATCCGGGACATCAGGGGGGTCAGGGTATGACTGGCACCCCTCCTAGGTCGGGAGGCCATCCCCAGCAGTGACTCGGCGGTCTTTCGGGTTCCTCGGCGGATGTCCTCCCACCTCTTGCGGCAGTGGGTGCCCCGTCTGGTGTAGACCCCCAGGGCCCGGACTTCCTTGGCGATGGCACGCCAAATATCGATTTTCTGATGGGCGCTCACCTGTTTGACATGTACAGGGTGGGAAAGAGAAAAGGTCACATTTCTGCATGTTTGGAGTACATGCCCCCCCCTCCCCAACCTTGCCATGTGGCCCATTCTCTCATCTGTCGTGCGTTGTACTCCTCATTTCCTCCCCACCCCACCAACTTGCATCCCCCCCACTCCACACAGGCATAACCCATTCAATGTGCACTCAGTGTACTCACCTGTTGGTCTGGAGGACCGTAGAGTAGCGCATACTGGGGGAGGACCCCATCCACAAGTTTCTCCAACTCTTCAGACGTGAAGGCAGGGGCCCTTTCCCCAGTCGCAGCAGCCATTGTCACTTCCAGACCGAGTTCACAGCAGCACTTGCAGTATAGGTCCTCTCCTGTGGATGATCAGGTCTCGAGTGATTAAGCAGATAGGAAATGGTGGTCACGCCCGCGGCGGTGCGTACCGCGGCGGTGCGTACCGCGACCGCCGGCGCACATCGTCATTGGCTCCTGAATCCCATAGGGTTCAATGTTAACCAATGCGTCTTCGCACAGCAGTCTTCGACCGCCTACCGCCACGGTGTGCCCCGCCAGCGCAGTGACCTCACATCCCATTGTCCCACTTCACAGGTCAGGCAGCCGCCATTTCAAAGGCCCACATGGCTTAATTTCTAATGCGTCACACAGGCCTAGGCCTTGCTTTGGCACACATACAAACATAGCAACCCATACATTTACCTGTACTGTGCAAGCTGTGTTGTACGTACCTGTGAGTTGATTGACTCTGTACTCCATATTGTCCTTCCTAGGCACCGTCCGCTGGGACTTGCGATGAGAAGGAGGAATCCTCGCGTGTACCGGCCGCTGGTGGACCTGTCGACAATGGAAGAACGCAATATAATACTCCGATACCGACTTGACCGAGCCACCATCCATGAACTGTGTGCCCAGCTGGAGCCAGCCCTGATGTCCCCCATCCGCCAACCCACAGGAATTCCCCCTCTAGTGCAGGTTCTGTCTGTCCTCCATTTTTTTGCAAGTGGCTCATTCCAGACAACAGTGGCCATGTCATCTGGAATGTCTCAGCCTATGTTTTCCAAGATCTTGCCCAGAGTGTTGTCTGCCCTGATGAAACTCATGCGGAGCTACATCATTTTCCCAGAGGAGGGTGATTTGCCTACAGTGAAATCTGATTTCTATGCCCTTGGACACATCCCCAACATCATTGGTGCAATTGATGGGACCCATGTGGCTTTAGTCCCCCCAAATGACGATGAACAGGTGTACAGGAACAGGAAAAATTATCATTCTATGAATGTGCAGGTGGTCTGTTTGGCTGACCAGTACATCTCCCATGTAAATGCCAAGTTCCCTGGGTCAGTGCATGACGCGTATGTTATGCGAAATAGCAGCATTCCCTATGTGATGGAACAGCTACAGAGACAGCGTGTGTGGCTAATAGGTGACTCTGGTTACCCCAACCTGCCGTGGCTACTGACCCCAGTGAGGAATCCCAGGACCAGGGCAGAGGAACAGTACAATGAGGCCCATGGGCGTACTAGGAGGGTGATTGAGCGAACCTTTGGGCTCCTGAAGGCCAGGTTTAGGTGCCTGCATATGACTGGTGGATCCCTAATGTACTCACCAAAGAAGGTGTGTCATATCATCGTGGCGTGCTGTATGCTTCACAACCTGGCTTTGCGACGCCAGGTGCCTTTCCTGCAGGAGGATGGTCCAGATGGTGGTGTTGTAGAAGCCGTGGAGCCTGTGGAGAGTGAAGAGGAGGAAGACGAAGAGGACGACACAGACAATAGGGACAGAGTGATACAACAGTATTTCCAGTAGCCCACAGGTAAGAATCACCCACGCCATTTCACATTTGCTTAGAGCCTCCTGCATCTGTACTTTCTGTATTTCCCCCCAGTTCTTTTTAACTAATTTTTGGTTTTGCCTTCCCTTCTCAGTGCTGTATGACTCAGTGTGTGACTTCTGCTTGGTTTGCCCATGAACTACATCGTATTGACATTGGTATGTTGTCATCACTAATTGACAGAACAGATATTGAACAGTAATGTGTAATACATTTGTTAATAATACAGCATGACTCCAAACTGATTTGTGTGCAATATGTGATTTATTTACAGTGCTAGATATTGGTACATGTGATTATAAGGGTGATGGGTGGGGGTGGAGTAATGTCCATGGCAGAGTCCAGTTCTCAGTCTCACAGGTGCATTGTCCTTTTGCCTGTGGAAGGATGGAGCAGAGGCAGTTCATGGTTGGACAGGGTGGCAATGTGGGACAGTGGGATGACTTCAGGGGGTATGTCCTGCTGGCGGGGGTCTTGACATCCTACTCTGTCGTTTTTTTGGATCTCAGGCTCCTCTTACGGGGTGGTTGTTCTTCAGCAGGAGGTGGGGTTCTGGTGGCCTGTCGTGGTGTTGGGGCCTCCTGTCCACTAGCGCCGGCGGAGGTGGTAGGCTGTTCCTGGTCCGGGCTAGTGACAGGGGCCCTGTGTGGTGCCACATGGTCCCGCAACGTGTCTTCGATCCTGTTGAGGGCCAGGACGATGGTCCCCATTGCGGTCCCGATGTTTCTCAGCTCGTCCCTGAACCCCATGTAGCGTTCCTCCTGCTGTGCCTGGATCTCCGTGAACCTGGCCAGTACCGTCGCCATCGTCTCTTGGGAGTGGTGGTAGGCTCCCATGATGGTGGTGAGGGCCTCTTGGAGAGTGGGTTCCCTGGGCCTCTCCTCCCCCCCCTGTCGCACAGCAGCCCTCCGAGCTGCCCGGTTTCCCCCGGCCTCTGTCCCCTGGACGGTGTGCCCACTATCACTGCCCCCAGGTCCCTGTTGTTGTTGGGGTGGTGGGTTAGCCTGGGTGCCCTGTAGTGGCAGACACGCCGCTGATTGACCTGTCCTAGAGACAGAGGCATGGGCCCGCTGGATGGGAGCTGTGCTGGTGTTGGCAGAGGGGGTCGGGTCTGGTGTGGCCTGTGGCTGCCTGAGGGGAACCGACTGCCCAGAGGTCCCCGATGGTCCAGGCTGGTCATCAGGTTCAGTGTCGACAGAGCTGCTGTCCTCACTGTGGGCCTGTTCCGGGGGTGGGATGGACATTTCTGGACCCTCCTGAGCGGTGTGTTGGCGTTCGGGTCCTGCATGGGGTAAGAGAGTTTGGTTATTGTTTCTGTGTGTGCAATAGCGTGCGAGTTATTGGTGCCCTTGTCCCCCAGTGCAGGCATTCCCTTGAGGGAGGTGTTGTGAGGGTAGTTGGGGGGGGGGATGGGTAAGTGCAGTGGTCATGCTTAGGTGATGGGTGTCCATGGTTTGTGTTGGCATGTAGGGGTTGGTGTTGGGATGGGTGGGTTGTGCTGGTGAGACATTGTCAGGGAGGATGTGTGCTGGGGGGTTGGGGGTGAGGGTGGGGGTGTGGGTTGGCATGCTGGTGGGGTGGGGGGGATATAGTAGTTGAGATTGGACTTACCAGAGTCCATTCCTCCGGCTACTCCAGCGAGGCCCTGAGGATGCAGGATGTTCAAGACCTCTTGCTCCCATGATGTAAATTCGGGAGGGGTGGGTGGGGGTCCGCCGCCAGTCTTCTGGACCGCGATGTTGTGCCTGGAGACCATCGAGCGCACCTTCCCCCGTAGGTCGTTCCATCGTTTGCGGATGTCCTCCCGATTTCTGGGATGCTGTCCCACCGCGTTGACCCTGTCCACGATCCGCTGCCATAGCTCCGCCTTCCTGGCTATACTGGTGTGCTGCACCTATGAGCCGAAGAGCTGGGGTTCCACTCTTAGGATTTCCTCCACCATGACCCGGAGTTCTTGGTCCGAAAACCGTGGGTGCCTTTGGGGTGCCATGGGGTGGTGTGGGTGAGGTGTGGGGTGGTGTATGTGATGATTAGTATGTTGGTGTGTGGTGCTTTGTGCTTCTATGTGGTGTGTGTGATGGTGTAGTGTGCCTCAGTGTGTATTGCTATATATTGTTTGCTGTGTCTCTCTCTCCTTCGTCAAAATTTTGGTTGTAGGGGTTTGTGGGTGATGTGGGTGTGTGTTTTATAGTTGATTTATTGTGTGGGAGTGGTGTGTGTATGTGTATCAGGTGTGTGTATTTGGAATTGTCCAATGTGGCTGTGTTTTGGTGCTGGGTGTGTATTTTGACCGCGGCGGTGTGTACCGCCAATGGAATACCGCGTTTGAATGACCGCCGCGTGGATTCGTGGGTCGTAATGGCATGGGCGTATTTCTGTTGGCGTGACGGTGGAGGTTTGGTCATCTCCAGTTTATCGCTGCCCGCTGATGTGGCGGGCTGCAGTGGAGGTCGGATTTTTGGAGGTTTGGCCGTTGTGGGTCAGAATGACCGTGGCGGCTTACCGCGGCCGCGGCGGTGTTATGGCGGTCTTCTGACCGGCGGTATGCGCCTTTTACCGCCGAGGTCAGAATGACCCCCTAAATGCAATCAACCAGCGACTGCCAACACACTGAAAAGACACTTTCTTAGGGCCCTCGCAGAGAACCCAGGTGTGGCGAAGAGTAATGAATGGAGCGATCAAGGGTAGCAAATTTGGAAATCGGGATTAGTTATCCTTTGTTATACATTATGATGTTATATGTTGTCTAAAAACCTGGGGATTGGATCATTTTATATGGATGGGGTATTATACGCTCTGACGACCTGCTCTACACTCAAATGCAGGCAGAGCTAGGGTAGAGCTTGCAATTTTTATTTTTGGTTAATTTAGTAGGTGTAGTTATGAAGATGATCTGTTTATCTCCAAATTTTCAAGTACTATATTTGAAAATGCCTGGTTTGTGTCAAATGATGTTGATCAATTTTTACCATAACATCTATGATCAGGGACGCACCAAAGTTATTGATAAATTAAGCTACAATACTGATAATTATATCACATACTGCACACGATCCCTGCAGTGTGGGCTGGTGACTTTAACACAAGCATCTGTAAGTTTATGAATACGCCAATTTGTGGCGTCATATATATGAACAGAGTAGGTCAAAAACATTCTGCACACATTTCTTACAGAGAGACCTTAAAAACATAAAACCTAAGCATGTTTTTTTATGCTTCCGATACCTTTTCCGTCCTTCTATCTTCCTGCATCCATGTTTATAGGTAATGGACTGGGGAGTACAATTGACTATATTTTGTTTACAAGGACCATTTCATTTCTGATGTCTAATTTTAAGATTGCCTTAAACTGCAACAGTGACCATAATCCTGTGACACAAACTACTGGTGTCATGGGGGATCTGAGAAGTATTCACATATAGGTAAGAGTATTGATTACTCTAGAAATAAAGGCAGTAGGAGTGAATGAAGTAAAACTAACCCCCAAAATTTTGAAAGATCTTTTTAGTTCAAATATACAGACTTTTGTTCTGTGTATGGAACATGGTGCAGACCTGGAAGTTCTTTTCCACTCTTTCACTCACTCTGTGCTTCAATGAGAGTTTTGTTATCTACTGATTGCGCTTCTAAAGTAGATCAGTCTTGTAGTTGTTTAACCTAGCTTGCTCAGCTGCACAAGAAGCTTCATACAGCCCTAAAACATTAACCCAGATTTAGGGAAGAAATACAGTTATGTACGAAATCATATAAGGAAGTTATTGTCCTAAGGAAGAAGGACATAAGGGAAATTGATTGGGATGAATTGAAAGCAGTCAGTTATTCCAAGGAATTGGGGGTATTTTGGAAAGTTTTCAGTCACCTGTGTTTCACAAAAAAAGTATGTACCAAAGGTGAAATGCTTAATCCCTGCGGATAAGTGGGTGGAAAACTTCCCAAAGGGTTTTTGCGACTGTTTAGACTTTCTTCCTCCTACCTTCGAAGGAACATTTAGTGAATCAGGAAGGGTTGTCCAAATTGAGTCAGCCAATAGAAGTGTCTGAAGTTAGTTTAGATACTAAAGGTAGGTGTAGGAAAGTGGCCTCTTTCTAGCATGGTTACCCCCACTTTTGGCCTGTTTGTCAATGTGTTTGACTGTGTCTACTGGGATCCTGCTAATCAGGACCCCAGTAGTTATGCTCTCTCCCTTAAATTATGGCTGTAGGATACTGGTAAACCAGGATTTCACCCACAATTGGCACACTGATGTCCCCTTATAAGTCCCTAGTAAATGGTACCTAGGTACCCAGGGCATTGGGGTCCCAGGGGATCCCTACGGGCTGCAGCATTTCTTTTGCCACCCATAGGGAGCCCATGCAAAGGCTTCTAACGGACTGCCATTGCAGCCTGTGTGAAAAGGTGCATGCAACCTTTCACTGCCATTTACACTGCACCAGGTCACTCATAAGTCACCCCTATTGCAGGCCCTCCAGCCCTGACGGCAGGGTGGAAAGTACCTGTGTGTGAGGGCACTCCTGCACTAGCAGAGGTGCTTCCACCACCTCCAGGACCATTTTACCAGACTTCATGAGTGCGGGGACACCATTTTACACGTGTACTGGACATAGGTCACTACCTCGTAAGCAAGACGCATGCACTAGCGCATGCTCTTGCAGGTTTGCCCCTAAAAAGGAGGATTTAAACATGGCAAGTTGTTATTGCCTTATTTCCCTATTACACTTAACATTTAAAATACTTGGGGCCAAATTTATGGAAAGTGGTGCTGCACCGAGTGCAGCACCACTTTCCCTGCACCCCTTAGCACCCCCCTACAGCCACCATGTGTGTGCTGTATTTAAAATACGGCGCACCATGGCGCAAGGTAGGGGGCAATAGCGTCATTTTAGAAAACGCTATTGATGTACTCTCCAGGAGTAGCAACAAAATATTGGCGCTACTCCTGCAGAGTACATAGGGGCCCATTCTAAAGAATAGAAGGCCCCTTTTAACGCCTTGTAGGAGGCTGGCCTGGCTTATAGTGGGTACCTGATGGTACATACACCTTGTGCCAGGTTCAGTTATCTCTTACTAGTACATTAGTAGTGTTCTAGCAGCTTAGGCTGATAGAGGTAGCTATAGCAGAGCAGCTTAGGCTGAACTAGGAGACATGCAAAGCTCCTACTATACCACTTATATCATATAGGTACTATATCATAAGAAAAACAATACTCAGAGGTACTAAAAATAAAGGTACTTTATTTTAGTGACAATGTGCCAAAATATCTCAGAGGATATACTCCCTTAGAAGGTAAGTAAAATACACAAAATATAACCAATAAACCAAATCAGGTAAGTAAAGCAGTCAGAAAGTAGTGCAAACACTGTAGAATACAATAGGATGCAATAGGCCTAGCGGCAACACAAACCACATACTAAGAAAGTGGAATGCGAACCACGAATGGACCCCTAGGCTAGTGTAGTGTGTAGAGGGTCGCTGTGAGTGTAAGAAAACACTAAGGGTGTCCAAGATACCCCACACCAAGACACTGAAAAATAGGAGTAAAGTGCTACTACTTCCCCAGAAACACACTAAACTTGTGATAGAGGATTCTGCAAAGACCACAACAGACTGCAAAGCACTGAAGATGGATTCCTGGACCTGAAGACCTGCAAAGGAAGGGGACCAAGTCCAAGAGTGGCTAAAGTGTCCGGGGGGACAGGAGCCCACTAAACCCCGGATGAAGGTGCAAAATGGCTGCCTCAGGGTGGAAGAAGCTGAAGATTCTGCAACAACGAAAGGTGCCAGGAACTTCTCCTTTGTGGAGAAGATGTCCCACAGCGTGCTGGAGGATGCAGAGTTGTTTCTTTGGAGAAAGACCACAAACGCAGTTGAGGAAAAAAGGGTTCTGCCCGGGCCCAGGAAGGACCAGGATGTCGCCACTTGGGAGCGGAGACAGAGGGGGCCCTCAGTAACACAGAGAGCCAAAGCACAAGAAGGCAACACCCGCAGAAGCCCTTGAACATTGGTTCAAGAAGACTGAACATGGCGGACCTGGACTTAGCTGTGCACAAAGGATTCCTTGCAAAAGAGCACAGAAGCCCTAGCAGCTGCAGTTCACACAGTACACAGGAGTACTGTCTGGAGGGGGGAGGCAAGGACTTACCTCCTCCAAATTTGGACAGATGGACCACTGGACATTTGGGGTCACTTGGGTCCACCACCTGTGTTCCAGGGGCCACGCTTGTCACGATGAGAGGGGACCCAGTGGACCGGTGAAGCTGATGTTTGGTGCCTGCTGAAGCAGGGGGAAGACTCCGTCAACCCACAGGAGATTTCTTCGTGGCTTCCAGAGCAGGGTGAAGCCAGACAGCCCCCAGAGCATGCACCACCAGGAAACAGTTGAGAAAGCCGGCAGGATTAGGCGCTACAATGTCACTGGTAGTCTTCTTGCTACTTTGTTGCAGTTTTGCAGGCGTCCTGGAGCAGTCAGCGTCGATCCTTGGCAGAAGTCAAAGAGGGAGATGCAGAGGAACTCTGGTGAATTCGTGCAAGTCGTTATCTGAGGAATACCCCACAGGAGATACCATAAATAGCCCTCAGAGGAAGATTGGCCACCTAGTCAGGTAAGCACCTATCAGGAGGGGTCTCTGATGTCACCTGCTGGCACTGGCCACTCAGAGGCCTCTGTTGTGCCCTCACACCTCTGGATTCAAGATGGCAGAGGTCTGGGACACACTGGAGGAGCTCTGGGCACCACCCCTGCGGTGGTGATAGACAGGGGAGTGGTCACTCCCCTTTCCTTTGTCCAGTTTTGACCCAGAGCAGGGGCTGAGGCTACTCCTTCCCAGCCCTTAACACCTATTTCCAAAGGGTGATGGTGTAACACCCTCTCTCAGAGGAAATTCTTTGTTCTGCCTTCCTGGGACTGGGCTGCCCAGACCCCAGGAGTGCAGAACCCTGTCTGTGGGTTGGCAGCAGCAGTAGCTGCAGAGAAAACCCCAGAGAGCTGGTTTGGCAGTACCCAGGGTCTATAGTGGAGCCCCGGGGATGCATGAGATTGGCACCCCAATACCAGATTTGGCATGGGGGACAAGTCCATGATTTTAGACATGTTACGTGGCCATATTCTGAGTTACCATTGTGAAGCTACATATAGGTATTGACCTATAAGTAGTGCACGCATGTAATAGTGTCCCCGCACTTACAATGTCCGGGGAAATTGCCCTGAACTATTTGGGGGCACCTTCGCTAGTGCCAGGGTGCCCTCACACTTAGTAACTTTGCACCTAACCTTCGCTAAGTGAGGGTTAGACATAGAGGTGACTTATAAGTTACTTAAGTGCAGTGTAAAATGGCTGCGAAATAACGTGTGTTATTTCACTCAGGTTGCAATGGCAGCCTGTGTAAAGGTTTGTCTGAGCTCCCTATGGGTGGCAAAAGAAATGCTGCAGCGCATAGGGATCTCTTGGAACCCCAATACCCTGGGTACCTAGGTACCATATACTAGAGAATTATAAGGGTGCTCCAGTGTGCCAATTGAAATTGGTAAAAGTGGTCACTAGCCTACAGTGACCAATTTAAAGGCAGAGAGAGCATAAGCACTGACGTTCTGATTAGCAGAGCTTCAGTGACACAGTTAGTCACTACACAGGTATACACATTCAGGCCACAAACTATGAGCACTGTGGTCCTGGCTAGCAGGATCCCAGTGAGACAGGCAAAAACAAACTGACATACATGTAAAAATGGGGGTAACATGCCAGGCAAGATGGTAGTTTCCTACACAGGACAAACAACCTTACTTACACACATACCCCCCCTCCCATTTGGACACCATGCTTAAATGTACAGCCATTCCCACTCACATATACTAAGCCATAATGCCCACCAGCTAACAGGGCAAACCAGTCATGTGAACCATCACACAGGAACAGAACCCACCCTCCCAGCTACACAACAACCTCAAGAAGCATAGTACACATGTCACTATCCACTATCCACAAACCGTGTTAACTGTGCTGCACCTGTCAATGCCATTGGTGGAAATCAAGTCAAGCCACTGTATGCATCAGACTAACAGACAACCATACAGACCTCCAACATTTAACTCTCTCTCTCACTCCATCCACAGGCAACCCTGCCACAGCCACCACGGAAAGGTTACCAAAGACTGCTAGCCCTCCTCAGGATTAAGGCCCCAGTGAGGACAACGCAGCTGGATGTCTGGACATTGACGACCTACCTGGCCCATCTGGGTCCCCTGATCAGTCTACCACTCCCTGCCTCACCCTGCCCACATGAACCACCCCCCACAACCCTGTGGCAACAACATCTCAGCCAAGTCTTCGTCCCCACACCGGTGCCTCAAGGACTGTTCAATCAATTGTGTGCCCCACAGTACAGGGACTTAAGTCCACCCCTCACACCAAAGACAATGACAATGGTCCTGGTGAAACTGGGAGTCGGCACACCATGCCAGGGGCACAGGCACATGGGGGCAGGGGACGTGGGAGGGAATCTGTGGGCCAGAGGACGGGGCAGCCAAAGGAGGCCTCTGACCAGGAAACCATCTCCAAATTCCTGGGACCATATCAACTATTCCACAACAGGATTAGCCAGATCATATCCATGTTGGGGGAAAACCAGAGGATGAAGAGGGAATACCACCAGGAGGTCATGCAGCAGTGGCAAGCCCACAATGCCACCATGGTCTTCATTGCAGGGGTGCTCAGGAACCTCACCACCATCATGTGGGCCCCCTCCACCCACCAGCAGGCCCCTTCCACTAGCCACATCACACCTGAGTCTTCTACATGTGTGGCTGGTAGTGGAATGACGGCCCGACCAGAGGAAGCAGAGGCCTCAGGCACACCTCCCTCTGTAGCTGAAGAACCCCCCACAAATGTGGACGTCCACCCAGGCATCCAGCTGGAGCAGATGCCAAGACCAAACCCACTTCCAGGAAGTGACCCTCTCCTGATCACTCTCCCGTGTGTGCCACTGAGACACCCTGTTGACTGTTCAATGACATTACTCCATTTTCCTATGGCCCGTGGACATTGGACCTGTGCTACCCACAGCTGTGCCACCTACTCAGAGGATTTCATCTACCATGACCCTACTCATCACCTGTTTGCCACTCTATTCACAATAAACACTATAGATCACAGCTACTGCATATGTGCCTTTATTTGTACACATACAATTGTATGTGTACCAAATTGTCAATGTAGTATGGGCCACAATCCAACCTGCAGTAAAATGGACTGCAGAGGGACGCAGGAGACACAGTACAACAGGTATGTGCCAGGGCAGATGTAAGGGAGTCACTAGTCTTACCGCACACCAGAGTAAATCCACTTATCCAACCTGCAAAAAGAGCATGACATAGACTACCATCAGGATAGTAGGCATGGTACCACACAAAGCACATATGTAGTCTATAGTTGATGTCCCCAGTGTAGTAGACAACTAAACAGGGCAAAACAGATAACACTTCTACTTCACCAGTCTCTGGACATACATCACAAAACAATGTAGATGGCACCTCTCATATGCAAAACACCACTCAGTGAACAGTAATCAAAGGATAATGAACAAGAATGGCTCAAGCAACGGTAGGAGTGACAAAGATGAACAGTGCACAGTCAGTCACTGGAATTACATTAGAACAGGAGAATGCAGAACACATAGCACAATACAAGCCTGTCCATAGGAGATGTGAGTCATGCAACCTGCATAGAGTACACATGTTAGAGATGAGACATTTCAACTCAGCACCTTACATGTAGTCACTCACCTCCCACAACACACACATAAGGATAGGAACACATTACACCACCACTGATATTCCAAATCAGGAGGACCATTGATACCAAAGAATGTTGAAATACTAGACATGCAAATACATAGACAACATACCTGTAAGTTACTGGAAGTACTGATTGATGTGCTCAACCCTTGAGTCAGCTGCACCTTCCTCATCTGCCTCGTCATCCATTTCCATTTCTGCATCACGATCCACCGGTCTAGCTGCCTCCTACTCATCAGCTAGTAAGGGTATCTGACGTCCCAGGGCTAGATTGTGGGGCATGCAGCAGGCATCTATGATCTGGCATAACTTTTGGGGGTGTAGAGGAGGGCACCTCCAGAGACGTGCAGGCACCTGAATCTGGCCTTCAACAGGCCAAATGTCCTTTTGATTACACGCCTTGTCCTGCCGTGGGCCTCATTGAAATGGTGTACCCCTTCAGTGGCAGGGTACCTCACTGGTGTTCAACAGCCAGGGAAGGTTAAGATAGCTAGAGTCGCATGTGTACACAGAGATAGGACCTGTTACAGGATAGGTACAGCCACAGGGAACATTGTGATGACAGGTGCCATAACAGGGACACACATCCAAATGCTTATATACCAATAAGCCAAGCCCTCTTCCTCTGTAGATGTGCCATCATGTGTGGGACATTACTGTTCCTCAGAATGTAGGAGTCATGCACAGATCCAGGAAATTTGACTGTCACTTGGAAGATGTATTGGTCTGCCACACACACCACCTGAACATCAATGGAGTGGTAGTTTTTCCAGTTCCTCATTGGCACTGGGAGGGGCCAAGGGTATATGGGTGCCATCTATGGCCCCTATCACATGAAGGATGTATCCCAAATCATAGAAGTACGCCTTCACATAGGCCACATCCTTTTGTTGGGGGGAACCCGATGTAGCTGTCCAGGTGTTTCAAAAAAGCACACAGTACATCCTTTAACACAAGGCTGACCTTGGGCTGTGACATCCCTGCTGCCAAGCCCACTGTAATCTGAAAGGATCCTGTGGCAAGAAAGTGTAGCACTGATAGGACTTAAACTGTGGGAGGGATGGCATAGAGATTACGTATGGCAGACAATAGATCTGGTTCCAACTAGCTCCAAAGCCATAGATCCATGATGGTCTGAGGATTCAGACGATAGGTCTGAATTATATGCCTTTCCTCCAGGGTTGCAAGGTCCACTAGCGCACGGTACACTGGTGCATGTCTCAATCTCCTCATGACAGGATATCTAGCATGGAGAGGAGAGATTGTGCAATGTGATATGCACACCACACGTTAGCAGAACATATCAATACAGCACACACCTAACACTGTAGACATGGCACACACTGCTGACACATACAATATTGGGGATGCTGAAGTGACATAGACTCCACCCTTAATGCACATTGCTGCCCCTGATCTATAGTTTCTTACATACATCACATGTGTCATGTTCCATATGTGGTACACTGACGTGCCCTGCACTGAGCATGTATGTAGTCATGCCATATACTTATACGATGACAGCGCCAATCAGCCGACGAGTATCTGGACATGCTGGTCATTAGACAACCAGCCACATAAGGTCACTGTGTCATGCATGTCACATGTATTTGCCAAACCATGATGGCACAACTGAGGCCTACTCCGCATACTGCTGAAAAATGTGTATGGCGCACTTATTTTGCTGCATCAAGGCATGATATGTGCATAAAATGGCAGCTGCTTGTCCTGCAGCACTGGACAGGTGGAAGTGACCTAAGTCCGCCTGCGTATGTCGTCATGGCGGTCCCAACCGCTGTGCAACTTCTCATTGGGCAACGTTGCTGCCTATGGGAGACTGGGGCCAACGGCGATCACCGCCGGCGGTGACAGTGCTGTACGTGGCGGCCAGGACCGCCATTTTCTGCCTACTTGCTCACTTGACTCCTGACACTCAAGCGAGCAAAACCTCCGCGAGCTGAGCTGCTGTGTACTGTCTCTGGGAGCCATTATGCCACGTCCTACAGGTGATGGGCCCCTGCCGTCACCCAAGAAGAGCTGGAGAAGCTGGTAGAAGGTATCCTACCCCTGTATTGACAGCTGTATGGGGCACCAGAGGAGCAGGTGAGCCCAATGACATAGTCATGTGTGATGGTGGTGGGGGTGGTGGTGAATGAGATACGTTTACCGGTCAGGGAGTACATGCATGCAGGGAGCATGGAGTTTAGGTGTGCTGTTAATAGTGCACTGCTGTTGGTATGGTGCCGGTGTACATGGCTTTCTCCTTCTGTCTGTGTCACCCATGCAGGTCAACGCCCACCAGAAGAAGGGGATCTGGCGTGCCATCGCCAAGCAAGTGCAGACCCTGGTGGTCCATAGCCGGTGGAGCACCCACTGTCGCAAGCGGTGGGAGGACCTGAGGCGCTGAGCCCGGAAGACCACGGAGGTCCAGCTGGGGATGTCCTCCCAATGAAGGAGGGGTGCCCATCGGACCATGACCCCTCTAATGGCCTGCAGGTGGATGGCCATTTGAGAGCAGCACAGCAGCCACAAGGAGGTGAGTACTGACTGTATCCAGGGACTTGGCTGGCCTTAATTGGGATTGGGTGCCTCAATGCTGGCAAAGTGCCATTGTACTTAATGCTACTTGTGCAATAACATTTCGAAATTGGCAACTGCCACCCTGGCAGAGTATATTTTGTAGATGTGTCCCCATGCTTTACTGTCAGTGGATTTACATCTCCTTGTTCCATACCTCTCCAAATCTGTAATGTGGAGATGCACTAATGCGAAAGGCACATGTCTGACTCCATCCTGGCCATACGATGGATGTGAGTGTCAGTAGCAGCCTAAGCATTGTGTATGAGCAGCTCCATCCATCTGCATTAGTGGCTCTGAGCTGCCATCTGGGTAGGCTACCTGTATATACGACTGTGTAACTCTTCTTTCGAGACAATGTAAATCATGTACTGTGTCTAGTATGGACAGATTGTGGGGCTGGCAGTACAGTTCCACCGCAGAACTGCCCTTCATGGGACAGGAGTACTGGCCTGAGAACTGACTAGGCACGTGTAGGTGATCTCCTAATTGTAGGAATACTGATACATGTAGATTTGATGAGGGGATGTGCCCTTCCAAACTAGGGCTTGGTACTGGAGGTGATAAGTGCCTGAGAGATCCCTGATGTGTCACCATGGTGTGTATATGTCATGTATTACAAAGCCCTAGCTTGTCCTCTGCTGCATTGCTGACTGACTGCCTACATCATGGCGGCATAGATAGTTGGGGTAATTTTGATGGCCTGTGACTCTTCCAGCTTGGCTTGGCTATTAGGTTGGGGCAGATTAGGAGTGGTTTGGGTATTGCATGAGACATTGCATGTTGATGTGACGGAAATGTTGCAATTAGTCTCCTCAGGCTGCTTATGTGGAAGGAAGTAGGATTTGTCTTAGGTGTACTGGCAGTGGTGTTTGTTCATGTGTGCCTAATGCATGCAAATATTTTCCACCTGAGATGTGTGTCATCTGGCCTTAGTGACAGGTTTAGCCAATTGCCGTATGGTGTGTGTGACAGCATGTGTGGTGGCATGGGAAGTGGTTCATGATGTGGTATGTCTGTTCCATATGCACATCTGTTGTAACACTGCACAGAGTGGATGTGTTGAATGTTTAACATGTGGTACATGGCCCATTGTAGATGCACTTAGCAGTATGCTGAGTAATGATATATGTGTTTTGTGTCAGCAGCTCTGGCTCTGTGATGGGGTCTGACTACTCACATGGCTAAACCACACATTCACATAGTACACATCTGATGTGAAGTGTTTGGGTGTCTGACTGATATAGGCTAAATCTGAGTTGTCCTCCATAACAGCATCACTATACTGAGTGGCCAGCCATGTGTAAGGACAGGTAGGTGATGTGTGCTCAGTGAGTCGAGTTGTCTTCATTGTAATAGACACTTTACAGAGGACATGGACTAATCAGGTGTTGTCACTGTAGAGGCCTGCAGTGTTTTGTTGTGCCAACTGCACATTCAATGAGTGATATGGGAATGGAGAGGTAAGATGTGCAATCAGGCATAGTATTGATAGTGCATCCAGGGCATGCTGTGCCAGCTTAAGAGGGCATTGGTTGGCATCATGGGGATGAGACTAGTAGTGCAGTCCTATTATAGGTATTGCTGTAGGTATGAGGGTTGGCAGACAGGTGTGGGTAGTAGTGACATGGCATGACATGATGTAGGTAATGTGTCTTTGAAAATGAGATTGCCTAGATTTGATATGTATTGAGTGTATGTTAACCATTTTTCCCCCTATCTCTCTCTCTTCCTCCCTCCCTCTCTCTATCTCTCTCTCTCATTATGTGCATCAGCATTATCTGGCGAAGGAGCAGGGGTACAGGTGAGTGGGTAAGCAGCAGCCCATGGGACCCAGGAAGGTAGCACCACTGACACCGAGGGACCCAGTGGGATGGAGGGCGAGGGGGGAGTGCCACAGGGGAGACCGGCTCCAACACCTCATCTTCGGAATCCTCATCTAGTGGACACTCCTTGGGTGTGGCAGACCCATCTGGGACCACCCCAGCACCATCTTTGTCTGCCACCCCCCTTACTACCACAGCCCACCCTGTAGCTCCCCACCCAGTTGCCTGTGCTCGCTCACCCAGGAGGGTGGGCGTCTCCTTCGCCGCCGGCACCTCTCCCCTGTCCCTGTCAGCCCTGCCACCCTCATTAAGAAGGCTATTGACCTCCTGAGGTCCATCTCTGTGGGTCAGTCAACCATTGTGAATACCATGAAGGGACTGGCAGCTCAAGTCCAACATAGCAATGCATTCCTGGAGGGCATTCATGGTGCCATGGCTGGCCTCCAGAGATCCTTTCAGGCTCTGGCCTCCTCTCTGATGGCAGTCAGTGTCCCTTTTCTACCGTTCCCCCTCCAACTACCTCTTCCATAACCCAAACCCTCTCGCCCCATTTCCACCCAAAGAAGACATACACACAAGCATGCATCCACCTCAATAGACCAGGGTTCAACAGACAAACATAAGTACCACAAGACCCACCACTGGCATGCACACAAGCAACACTCACCTGCAGACACACCAACATCCACTCCCTGCACTGACTCCCCTGCAAACCCCTTCCTCACAGACACTACACTCGACACACCTGCAGCAACCACACCATTATTTACGGATCCAACCACCAGTCCCATCTTACCGATCTTACCCACAGTCAGCACAATATCAGACCCACAGACGTTGACCCCCGTCACCACATTCGCACCCACCACAACCACCGACACCTCCACATGCAGCACATGTGCCATACCTGCAGACACCACCCCAACAGACAGACACCCATCCACCACGGCATCTCCCAGCAC
The DNA here is from genome assembly GCF_031143425.1 of Pleurodeles waltl. NCBI lineage: Eukaryota > Metazoa > Chordata > Amphibia > Caudata > Salamandridae > Pleurodeles > Pleurodeles waltl. Next base: position 1,454,739,271 of record NC_090447.1, on the reverse strand, counting down.
CTACTCCCCACCTCCTCCCAAAACACCTAAACGCCCGCACTCACCCATCCAACATACACCCAGCACCCACAAGCATTCCAAGCACGCACCTGCACCCAAGACATCCAGACCTACACACCTGACAACCATTCTCTCTCCCTCCACTCCCAAACCCTTTTGCCATGACCGCCCCTGAGTGTGTAAAAAGGTGTTCCTCACAGAGTTTTCCCTGTTCCCTACCCCTCTCCCTCCCCGTGAGACCCCTAAGTGTTCTGTGTCCCTCCCCAAGTCTAGAACTTCCACCTCCAAGTCCTCCCCTGCCCCCCCGGTAGTGCCCATGCCCCTCCCCTGCCAAGAAGTCAAACCCTCCCAAGCCCAAGCCCAAGCCCAAGGACCCTCCTCCCAAGCCTAAGACAAGCCCAAGGACCCCCCTCTCAAGCTCAAACATCCCCCCAATAACTGAGATGCCTGCATGGCCCCTTGATGCCCCTACCCTGTGGAGGTCATTTTGCAATCAGGAGTCAAGTAGGGGCACTGGTAGGTCACATTTCTGCCTTGGGCATCTGTGACTTTGGACTGACCAATGGCCTTATGTATATTTGTAGATAGTTCCTTATTTATTTGATTGCATTCTAATACATCTGGGCCAAACTGCTGTTGGCTTCGATGGTGACATACTTGTCCTGCCTTTCTTTCTACATAGGTGTTTAGTGTTTGTGGCCTTTGGTTTGTGTGTGTATGACCTGTGTGTGTGTGTTGGTTGTGCTAGCTGCTGTGCCTGGTCTGCATGTGTGTGTGTGTGTGTGTGTGTGGGCCTGCCATTGGTCCTGCTGTCATTGCTGTGTTTTGTGTGTTGGATGAGTTTGTTCCATGCGTGTGTGTAGCCAAATTGTGTTTAGTTTGTGTTGGCATGTGTAATGTTGGTGTTTGTGTGACTTTGTGTGGTTGTTGTGTGTGCGTGCATGTGTGTGGTTTTGGCTATGTCCTATGCATTGTGTGTGGTGTGGGCGTGGTGTGACAAATGGATCGTTGTATGACTGTGATAGTGTTGATTGGTGTTGTTACGTGTTGTTGCATGTATGTGTTGTCATGTGGAGGTGTGCAGTTAGAGTGGTTGACGAAGCGTATGTCTAGTAGCGGTTGTGATGTTGTTGTCTGAGTCAGTGGTTTTGTGTATGATTGTGTTAGACAGTGGCGGTACTGTGTGTGTGCATGCCATGTGTGTGTTGCCCATGGTGTGTATAGTTTTATGTGCGTGTGTGTAATATGTGTGTGCGTGTGTGTATGTAGGTGTGTGTGTGTGTGTTCGTATGGGTGTGTGGTTACGTGTGTGTGTGTCCATCGCAAGGCTTCCCAGATGTGTGTGTTGTGTGTGGGTGTGTACTAATGCCTTTCCCTCCAGTGTGTGCTAGGTGGGTGTACTTACGGTTGTTGTCTCCGTCACTGATTCCGGAGTTGTATTACGAGCATGAGCAGTGGGAGGACTTCCAGTTCAGGTTCCATGGTGACTCTGGGCAGCTCTGTGTTCCATAAAGTGGGCGTTTCCTTTTATAGAGTTGGTTTCCGCCAGGGTTTTGATGGTTGTGCGACTACGACGGAAACCCTGGCGGTGTGCAGCCTTGCAATATGTCCGGCTAAAACATGGTCCCCGCCGGTCTGAAGGTGCCTACTGCCGTCCGTGGTGGCCTGACCGCACTGACGGTACTGGTGGTATTGACGGTACTGGTGGGGTATTGGCTGTAAACTGTTGGGTAGACCGCCATGGTCATAATTTGGCAGTCTTCACCGCTGGGCCATCAGCGGTATGACCGCCACCACCAACATGGCGGTCCGGGTACCGCCAAACTCGTAATGCGACCCTTTATTTCTTTTAGTATTGTGTACATTCATGTTTTTATATCTATCTATACAATTTGTGTTGCATACATTTTTGGCTATTTTCTTTAGCCAAGTAATGTTTGCTTGACTGACTGACTGTTCAATCCCATTGCGGGCGCTATTGTCAAATGGGGGAACTCCTCTTTGCGTAGATTATGCATGGCGCATACATGATGTAGTGCAAAAGGTTACAAAGTGGTGCAATGCATGCATTGCGCCACTTTGTAAATCTGGTGCTGCGTTTTTGGCCGTCTAACACCACATTAGCATAAAAATTATGCTAATGTGTAGTTAGATGGTACAAGGGGGCTCTTAAATCTGCCCCTTAGTATTCTATAGTAAAGGTACAGTTTGTATGTTGTGCCTGTTATACTTAAGGAAACAAGATCATAACCCCCATCCATATAGAAACAGCTATGCAATTTTGCTCAGATTTGTCCTTGGTACAGCCTACCTCAGGACTTCTCCGCTCCACTGTTCTTCTCTCCACTCTCCTCATTCAGGGCTTCTCTGCCCAGTCCACCGTCCTTCCTCAGGACTTCTCTCTCCACTCTGCCTTTCTTCTAATTTCTTCCTTTATCTTTCCTTCACCTGCTTTCGATTTAAATAAGTTATCTCATGGCTAGAGCTCCGTTGAAGTTACAGAGGCCTTTGTCACAGAGGCAAAGGTTTCTCCCTATGATAGGCTGGGAAGAGGAATCTATCTCTTTGCTGCCTTCCTGGAACAGAATACTGCCGCTAAGGGCTATAAGACACCCTTAGCCTGCATTCAGGTCAGGCAACCTGCTGAGGCTTTTGGAAGACTGCTAACTGAAAGATGGAGTTGCAGGTGGCTCCATCTCATCAAGCCGCACAGTGGAATGTGGAGGACAAGTCACGCATGCACTCATCTGTTGGTTCTCGAAATGTACTGATTCAAGTGTTTCTAGATGAACAATGGCAATGTCCAGCAGCGGCTCCCCATTAGGGCAGAGGAGCATCGCCCCCCCCAGTGCCAGTGCAGCAAATGTGAAAAATAAAATGGTAATAAAAGGAATTACCATCTTATTTTTCACTGCTCCCAGCCTAGCAGTGTTTGTGGGTGGGGCCATTGCTGCTGACTGGCAGCAGTGGAGCGGCGCTCACTCCACCAGTTTACACTGCAGAAGACACTTTGGCCTGCCGTTTTGCAACAGCCATCCTGACATGCGTAGTGCAAACCTTTCTACCTAGCTGTCTTAGCTGGGTGGAGAGCAGGCACAGGTACCCAGTGTGTGCTGGAGCATCATGGCAGCCCGCTCCACTCAATCCTGGAGCTGTTCTCATTCTGCTCATTTGCAGCATGAGAGCAACATTGGCATTTGCAGAAGGGGGATGGCTGAGGCTCCATGAGGTGGCGTCGCACTGACAGCATTCAAGAAGAAAAAAGGAGGACAAAGAATCGTAGGTAAGTGCATTTTTAGGTCAAGCGCGCAAGCGCTTTGACCTGTTTTAAGGATTGTGGGCTTTTAACCACGCCTATCACTTACATTGGTTCCTGGGCTTGCCTTTTACTTTCTCCTGTTTTTTTCATGGGGTTATGCCCTCTAGAGGCTAACAATATGGTTACATGACCATGTTTCTTAAAATGATATTTCTGTTAGAGTGCCCTCTAGAGGCTGTTTTGACCATTACAGTCTAATACCAAAAGTGTATTTCTGATAGAGGTTTATATGATAACTGTACATGTTTTAATAATCTCTCCTTATTACAATTATGACCATGATCAGGCCAACTTATCATCCTTATTACACAATGTCTGTTTGAACACTTGATATGTTTGGGTAAACATTCTAGTTTATTTCCCCTTTGTGGCTATCTTGTGTCTTTTTTGGGAAAATTGTGTTAGCCAGACAGCAACTCTGATTGCGGGGTGGTAAAAGAGGTATTCTATTGGAATTAGTATTGCAGATTTGTATTAGGATGCTGAATGGCAGCATTTTCATTTTTTGCTGCAGACAGAGGAAGAAGGTAAATGGAAGTGCTTTAGTTATATGCAGGGCCACTGGAATGATATGGCAGGAAAATATGAAATTATGAGGCAGGGTTGACCAATTTATGTGGCAAGAAAAGTCTAGTTATGAATTTACAATGCCAATAGTTCTAACTCAAGCAAATGTGAGTCCTATTGCATAGCAAATGCTTGTTTATTCTCTTAGATTTTTGACCCACTGACAGGCACTGTGAGAAACTCACATTGTCTTGAGCCTCAATTCCAAAGCTCTCAGTCACGGCCTGTTTTAAATCTGTTAACAAGCTATGATTGAGAGTTTTGGGCTTTGAGCATAAAGGCATTGTGATTTATTACAATGCCTCTCACTGCGCTTGGCTCTCTGTCCACTCCACGCCCCTCCAGAGTTGAGGGTCACCGACCATCACTGGCAATGTCTGCAGGCCAAACAGAAAAACTGAAATATTCAATATGTCAGGTACACAGCAAAACAGACAGAACTGGGGAAAGCAAATATAGTCCCTGCTTGTTGCCATCTGTTGTTTCAGCAGAAGGGGAATGTCTAATCAAGCTGCTTCATCTTGCTTGAGGTCAATGCTGGCATCAGTGGTGGTACTATTCGTCGAGGGCCAGCTTGGTGTGGTATGTGGTAAGTGCATTCACTTTATGTATTGCTGGAATATGGAATGTTAGAATATTTGGCGGTCATATTTTGGGAAGCTGTTGCATTGAAAAGGAGTAGATTTTTCAGAGAAAACAGTGTTTAGTGTTTTGTGTACTCATAATAGTGCATGGATCGGCATTGGAGAACTCATTAGTCTAGCAGGATTCATCGCTAAGCAAAATGTATGCATTACTTTGGAGCATTTTATGACAGTGTTTTTTCAACACCAGCTCTTACATCAAATTAGTTGTAGTTTTTATTTTGGCCAGTGTACCGAAGGTCATGTTACTGCCTCTATTTTTTAGTACACTGGAAGACCACCTGTTAAGTGGAAACATTGGTTAAGATGTTTTGAGATTTTTGGTAGCAATAGATGCTGCAGAGTTTGATGCATCAAGAAAACTTGCAATTCTTTTGATTCATCTAGGTCATGCTAGTCTCCAGGTCTTTGATAATTTACCTGAGCAGGATGCCTGACAACATGAATATGGAACATGGGATGTCTACTGAGAGGTTCTCTGTGAAAATGTAAGTGAGAAAGAGTATAGGAAGTTGGAAATCAACAAAGTGTTGGAAATATTTCCAGAGGTTGGAAGAATATCAGAGTTTAAGCATCAGATATAGCAACAAAAATACCAAACTATTAGTACGCAATGTCTGACACGTTTCATCGAGTGTTAGGGATGATTTGAAAGAAACGTTAAACCCATTATGATAATAGAAGATAATAGAACCAGTGGGTTCAGCACAGTGGGTTTCTCCTGTGGTTTTCACATGTAAGACTTCAGGTGATATTAGGCTATGTGTTGACTTGCATACTCTCAACAGTAATATTGTGGTAGATTATTGCCATCCTTTGATAAAAATCCAAGATTGGTTAGCCTATATTGGGGGTGTTAAATATTTCTAAACTATAGATCTCAAATCGACTTACCATTAGGTTCCGTTAGCTAAGGAGTCTTGTGACTTAATCAAATGTATTACTCCTTTTAATGCGCCAAGTGTTTGTGAATGCATCCACAGCTTTCGTGTTTCAAAAACTCAGGGAGTATTATTCATGTATGAGATTGATGTTCAAGTTTTCTAGGATGACATACTGGTTTTTGTCAAATCCTTACATGAACACAATGTCATTCTACAAATGGAATTAAGGATACTTAGAGATAGGGACATGATAGTAAGAAAAGAGATACGCCAATTTTTAGTGGAAGAAATTGACTATCGGGGCACAGTATTTCGAGCAAAGATTTTAGGCTAGCAATAAATCTTATTCAGGCTATTGCTGTTGCACAGGCCCTCCAATTAAAGATGTGTTAAGAAATTTTCTGAGACTTGGTGAGTACGATGCACATTTTGTACATTGTTTGTTTTTGTTTTGCATTTCTTTATTGAAAAACAAGAGGGAAGCAGTACATATCAGTACATTTGAAGCAAACAGGGAGGACCAGAAGGCCAGGGAGAACACCAGGCTAGACATTGCCTAATACTGCATTACAATATATCTGTGTTGACAAAATGCAGACAGGAGATACTGGTATGTCTGGTGTATGCAGTGTGAGAGGTATTAAGTATGTGTTTGGATAAGGGGTATTCCCTATTCAGTGGGGGATTGGGGAAAAAAGAGGCACGGCACTGTGGATGGGAGGGGGATAGGGGTGTGGCTGGAGGGGGCAATGCTGGGGGGGACAATAAGGAGGTGGACGGGTCTGCTGTTCTGAGCCCGGGGTGTGCCAAGGTGCAGCCGGCCATCACGGCATCCAGAGTGAGGGACATGGGTGGGTATCACATTCATGATCCAGGACATGGTGCTAGCAGGGGGAAACTGGAGCCGAGGTCTGGAGCAAGGGTGACCACATCTGGAGAAAGGCTTCTGATCTGTCTTGGAGAGCATAGATGATACGCTGGTGGGAGGCCATCTGGTACATTGCCACTAGCCATTCCTCCTTGGTAGGGGGTGTGGAGGAAAACCAGTGTCAGAGGACCCATATTTTTGCAGTGGCAAGGGCCATGTGCAGAAGACGGCGTTGGGGGCGGGAGACAGCATTCAAGAAGAAAACAGCAGGACTGTCCCCTGTGTCGTGTAGAAACAGCAGGGTGCGGGAAGGCGTGCCCTGAGCGGCAGTGTCTTGCATAATCTGAACCCCACTGCATTCCAGAGAGGCTGGATCGAGGGGCAATCGCAAAGTATATGCAATAGGTCGTAACGCTCCTCAAGGTAGCGGCAGCAAGAGGAGTGGGCTTGTATGCCCACCACACGCAGCCTCGGAGGGGTCCAAAGCCAGTTGTGCAGTGTCTTGAAGAAGCAAAACTTCAGGCTAGCCTCACATGTCAAGCGTTTCTAGGCTATCAGGCGATTCTTCCTCCTCATAGTCTGTTTGCAGCCAGGTCTGCTATTTACCACAGAGGTTAACAAGGAGGGAGCGGGAGAAGAGAGGCCTGCTTATTAGACCGTAAAACGCGGAAGCAACCCCATGTTCTAAGATGGGACACCACCAGGGAGGGTGGAAAGGTCTAAGGTCTTGGGCCCAAGCAGAGCCGGAGGCAGTGCTGGAGTTGGATATATCTCCATTCCTGTTTAGGGGGTAGTCCAAATTCCTTCCTGAGTGTTACAAATGGTTTGAGAGCACCTCCAACTAGGACCTGGTGCAGGCTGGTAATGCCTGCTTATCGTCCCTTTCCCCAGTCCAGAACCCGACAGCTGAGTTCCCCTAGAATGGCATGTGTTCATGAAGGATGGGGTTCACACTGTAGAGGCAGTGTGCTCGTTACCAAGACTTCAGCATGGCTTGTAGAATTGGGTTTGTGGGGTGCGTCTGGTGTCCCCCATCCCAGTAGATTTGTTGAAGGCCTTTCTCACAGGTCAGGAAGAAGGTCTCTGATGTAACCTACATGGGCGGGTCTGGTGTACCAGAAAGCATGTAAGCAAGCTGAGATAGATGCAGGGCAAGTGTGTAGTGTTCAACTGAGGAAAGACCCATACTGCTGCACGAGTGGTGTGCCAGGAGTTTAGAATGGGCCAGATGAGAGCGGTAGGACCCCCAAACAAGAGAACTTATGCCGGCATCCACTGATCTCAGTAGGGTCAGTGGGACCAGTACGGGCAGCTTGCCTGGAACATAGGTGAACCGTGGCGGGGTCACTATTCAAACCACCTGTACCCTGCCCCACATTCAAAGCCCAAGGTAGGACCATTTATGAAAATCAAGTTTCATGCGGGCTATCAAGGTATCTCTATTGTCCGTTATCATGCGTTCCAGTCCCCTGTTTATATAAACCCCCAAGAATTTAAGTTGCAACGCTTTGCAACGAAAGGGGTACCCAGCTATCGCTGCACAAGTGGTCGTCCGTGAGAGAGGTAGGGCTTCTCTTTTGCCGAAGTTTACCCAGTACCCTGATGATGTCTAGCAGGTCTGGAAGGGATTACGGGAGGTCTGTGAGGGTGAGTAGCATGTCATTCACGTACAGATAGACCTTGGAGGACCCTCCTGGTATAAAACAGTATGGGGATTGGCATTTAGAGGCCGCAAGGGGTTCTATTGCTAAAAGGAACAGCAGGGGCAACAGCGAGCAGCCCTGCCAGGTTCCGTGTCTCATTGGGAATGTTTCTGACAGGAAGTAGACACAGTGGACCTGAGCCGTGGGGAGCCATAGAGCCAACGGACCCTGGAAATGAACCCTTCTCCTGGGCCAAAACGTTACAGGGTTGCAAAGAGGTAGCCCCACTCTATCCGGTCAAACACCTTCTCAGCATCCAGAGAGAGGGCAAGTGTCTCACCCAGAGAGCGTGCGCAAGGGTACGGCGGTGATTCCTTGAGGCGTGACCGGGAATGAAACCCACCAGAGTATGATGGATCAGGGCCAAGATCATTGCGAAGGCGGGCTGCGAGGACACTGGTGAGGATTTTGATATCTCCATTGAGTAGTGATATAGGCCTATAGCTGCCACAGAGGAGATAATCCTTCCTTGCTTGGTGAGGACCACTATCACCATCTTGTTAGAGTTGGAGCCAAGAAAGCCTTACTCTTCGGCGTCGTGGAAGGCATCATACAGGGTGTTGACTACTTCCCCGGCCGTCCATTTATAAAACTCAGCGGGGAAGCCATCTTCCCCAGGAGCCTTCTGACAGGGGAGGCCAGAAATCCCTTGTGCAATTTCAGTTTTACTGATCTCCCCGTCCAATAGAGCTCTGCTGAAATCATTAAGTCTAGGACGATGGATGCTGTCGTAGAAGGCCTCCAAATCGGTACAGTCTGCTGCCACCTCCAACATGTAGAGCATCCGGTAGAAGGCAGCAAATTCATTGATTATATCTTGCGGCATGTGAGTAGCAAGCCATCCGTGGAGCGTATGGTGGGGATAGGAAGTGTGGTTCCAATCGACACATCTGCACTGCTTTCTCGCCCTGATCGTAGTAACAGCCCTTGAGCCTCTGGAGTGCTTATTAGGCCTTGGTGCGAGCCTTGTCCAGCCCGCGGCAGGTGGCAGTGGAGGATTTTGTGGTGTAGAAGCATGTGAGAGTCACAATGTCTGCCTCTAAATCTTTCTGTTGAGCTTCCCGTTCCTTATTGACTAGTGCTGCATCTCTCAGGAGTTGTCCACATATAGTGGTCTTTGCTGCAGCCCAGAGGACCCTGTGAGAAGAAACTGAGTCTTTGTTGTCAGACAGGTAGGAGGAGATGTGGAAGCAGAGTTGTTTTTTACACTGAGGGGGTGATAGTGTGCCACGCTCAGGGGCCACAGCTTTCAGCCTTAGTAGAATAAGCCTAGGCTCAATGCAAGCAAGTGAGGCCGGAGGATGGTGTTGGGTCACAGGATTTTTAATGCAAGGGAGCGGTGGTGTGAGGAAGGTGCGTGGGGGAGAAAGAGAGAAAGGGAGAAGGGTATGGAGAAGAGGTGAGGTAGGGTGAGGGGAGGAATCTGGTGAAGAGGTTCCTTGGGTGTAATGCAGGCAAAACTGCCCAGTGCTGTGGTAGAGAGTGAAAACCAACCGACTCTAGGCCAGGAGTGGGCCCCGCGGGAGTGCTTAAGTCTATTTACCCTGGGTCTGTCAGGCTCCTACCTGTTCACAGAGGTGAAATGGACACAGTGCTTATACCCTTTCTCCCAAATAACCAACCCACTCCAAATAGTAGGAGCTGCCCTGGCTCCCCGGGATGAACACCAGGTTGCACTTGCTACTTTGGACTCGTCTGGCACTTATCTGCATCAGTTCAGTTCAGTTATAAAATCAATAGATACAATGTGCCAGGGATATGGTGGAGTGGGCAGTGGATGCATCAAGCCAGCAGATGCCTGAAGTAGACTTTTGTTTTGAGCACACACAGCACATGGTTGTACAAATTGTTTAGTATCAGATACCATTGTGGGCCACCAAAAATGATGCCTAAAAAAATGAATAGTTTTCTTTTCACCTGGATGCCCAGCAAGTAAGTGAGTATGACGCCATTGCAATGCTTTTTGTTGTAGGCCTGGGGTTGGAACAAATAAATCATCCTCTACATAATACATATAATTTACTAATTTATTTTCCTGTGTTTGGAGGATCTCTTGGGCTTCACTGGTTTGTTGTGCTGCAGTTACCTGAGTCAAGAAGTTAATTTCTAACATTATGAAACCTAATATATGATAAGGGGGAATAATCAGAGGACTCTCAGGACCTCATTTACATGAAAATGGCAAAGTGCAAAACTGCGCCAAATTTGGCAGCTCCGCGCTCCGTCATTTTCAAAATGCAGGGATGCTCTGTATTAACAAGAATACGGCACACCCCTGTATTTCCCCGCTGCGCAGGTTTGCTGCAGAGCGCCAACACAGTCACCCTTGCACCATGGTACAAAGATGGCTGCATTGCGGGGAGATAGTTTTTGTGCAGGAAGGGACCCTTTCCTGCACAAAAACAATCTTCAATGGCGATTTGCTCCTTCTATATGTGCTGCAGAATGCAGCATACATAGAAAGAGCAAAAAACGAGGAGAAATAAAAGCATTTTTCCTCGTTGCGCCATGCAAATACCACCCATAGGGTGGCGTTAGATTTTGGCGCTGCCTCACGTTTACTAAACCTCGTAAATCTTGGGCAGCATCAAAATGCAATGGTTGTTGCTGTTGGACCCCCACAGCAACACCCACTGCACGCCCCTTCCACGCAAAGTGCTGCGCGTGAAGAGGACATATTTACAAGGTGTCGGTAAGCCACAAAAAGTGGCTTAACGCCACCTTGTAAATACAGTGCAGTGCACAGCGCCACCAGAGCGTCACAAATGAAATATAAATGAACCCCTCAGTTTCTTGCTCAACTACATCATGCCCCAGGCGTGATAATGCATCTGCTTTTCAATGCTGCCTCCCTGCTTCAAAACTGAATGACAAAATCATAGGCAGAAAAGAAGTGGGTTCATCTTAGTTCTCTTAAAGACAAGGCCTTGGCGGTTTTCAGAAACGTAAGATTCCAATGATCCGTAATGACAGTCACTGTATGTAAGGCACCCATCAAATCATACTGTCATTCCTCAAAAGCCTTTTTAATTGCCAACAGCTCTCCATCACCCACAAAATAATTTACTTCAGTAGACAGTAGTTAGTGTGAAAAAAAGCTTCAGGATGCTGCTGACCTGTTTCTTTGTTTCTCTGTGATAATACCCACCAACAGCTACACTAGACACATCAGCCTCTACTATATACAGTTAACTGGCTTCAGGATGTTGCAAGTCTGGAGCCATAACAAAGTCCTGCTTTAACTTTTGAAAGGCACATTCTGCAGCCTCCGTCCAGTTAAACACAACTCTTTTTTTGAGTAACTGCTTTATGGGGGCTATCACTGAGAAAAGATTATCTATGAATCGCCAACAAAAAATTGGCGAACCCCAAAAAACGTTGTACTTCTTTCACAGAAGTGGGAGATTTCCTTTGCAAAATTGCTGAGAGCTTCTGTGGATCCATACTAACTCCTTGTGGAGAGAGAACATAACCCAGAAAGGACACCTCAGTCATATGAAACTCGCATTTCTCAACTTTAACAACAAGTCTGTTCTCTCATGTTCATCTCATCATGCTGTAAGATGGCTCTAACATGCTTCTTCTGTTCTACCAGGGGAGGGAAGTATGCTAAAATATCCTCAAGAGAAGCCACCACACAAACATCTAGAAAATCCCGCAATACCTCGTTTATGAAAAACTGAAAGGCAGCAGGACCAAATACTCATATAAACCAAATTTGGTGCAAACGTCTGTCTTCCACTCATCTCCTTCCTTTACCTGCACCAGGTGATAGGCCCCTCTCAGATCTAACTTAGTAAACACTTTTGCTTCCTTCATTTGGTCCAACAGATTGGAAATATGAGGTGAAGGATACCGATTCTTAACTGTGACATCATTGAGAGCTCTATAGTCCATACACATGAGCAGCTCACCCCCTTTTTGGGACGAAGAATAGGGGAGATGAAGCTGGGGAACTGGACAATCAGATAAGTCCTATGCACAACATTTCATCTAGATAGTATCTGAGATGGATGTTTTCTTTCTTGGTCCCGGCATAGATTCTACTGCATGGTATGCAAACCCCAGGAATTAGGTCAATCTGACAATAATACGGGCGATGTGGAGGAAGAGTGGTAGCCCGTTGTTTGTTGAAAACATCTGCAAGATCGTGATAGCATAGGGGAACTATGGGCCCTTCTACCTCTGTAGATATTGCCACTATAGTCTCTGAAGCAGTACAGGAGGGCTCAGGAAAGCAGTGTTCATTGCAATAGGGCAAGGGGAAGGTGATATTACATTTTTTCCAATCTATTTCAGGATTGTGGGTCTCAAGCCAGGAAATACCCAGAATAGCTTAGAACTCTGGGGCCTGAATCACATCAAACTTAATCGTCTCCATGTGGGTTCCTTGTATACTAAGCCCTATGCTAATAGTGGAATGAGTAATAGGGCCTGATTTTAAAGCTCTCCCATCTATAGTTTTCACTTCATCTGTTTGCTTTTTTTGTTCACACAGAATACCATAGAGTGGAACAAGGGATTGATCAATAAAATTTCCGGAAGCCCCTGAGTCAACTAACAGCTGGAAGCTAGCAGAGCCTCCATCCCAGGTCATATGAGCTGTCAGGAATAGATGGCGATACTGTTGCATATTTGAGGTTTGTGCAAGAGTCTTTGAGGCTGTAGTAGTCTGTCCACCCAAAACACTTGGCTCCCTAGGTTCCAGATGCCTTAGTTTTCTGCTTCTCCCTTCTTCTTAGGCTTTATTGGACAGTCCCGTAGAAAGTGCCCCTCATTACCGCAGTAATCTCTGTCGTTCGTCTTCACTCTATGGTCCTCTCAGACTCTCTACCTTGGTCTCTGGTTGCCCTTTTTCTGGGCGTCGTTCTGCTAAATGATGGTCTAATTTCAAAACTTGATCACTCAGCTCACTACAATTGTCTGGGAGATCTACAACTCGAGCCAAAAAATCTTTCAGGTCGTCCCTAAACCCCTTATGAAATAAGGAAATACTTTTACTTTCAGACCATCCGGATTCTGCCACTAATCTATTAAAGGTTGTTATATTTAGTAGTTCTATATCTACTGATTGTATAAAGTGTGGCAGTGAAATAACCTTTTCAGCTCAGCCTTAAAAGCGGTATAATCATACTGCAGTCGATCGTCCCTTTCTACCAAGGGAATTGACCATGCAGCCGCTGTACCTCCCAAATATGACAATTCTCTCCAGAAAACCATTCGGGGGAGCCAAAGTATAGCAGGTGCTGTAGTAACATATATAACTGGAGCCCCGGTACCCTGGCTGCAACTACCTACGTTGTGGGGTGAAAAAGTTCCCTCGGAGTACCCTTCCCCTTGGTTTAAACATTGACTACTAGAATTTTCTGTAGTCACGTTTTGTAATGCATCCACCCTCTGTGCTAATGCCTGTGTCTCTTTTTATAAATTGCCAATCAAGTGAGCTAGATCAGTCAAGGAAATATCGCATACTTCCATTTCACCCAGCTAAGTGTCAGGCTCCTACCTGTTCACAGGGGTGAAATGGACACAACAATAATACCCTCTCTCCCAAATAACCAAACCCTCTCCAATAGTAGGAGCTGGCCTGTCTCACCGGGATGATGGAATGAACATCAGGTTGCCACTTGCTACTTCGGACTTGTTTGACACTTATCTGCATCTATAAAAATCTACAAACCATTAGTAATATCACCTACGTTCTCATGGTAGACATAACAGGTATATGTATATCACTGATTTACCTAAATCTCTTCTCCCTTTGTTCCGTATGTGAAAATGGTCCCTGAATCTAGAAGGGAAACTCATAAGGTAAATGCAGTGACTGTTAAGGTACATGTAATTAACATATGTAAAGAGAGGTGAGTTTGCATACCGAATATGCTCAGCAGCAAAGAACCAACCAATGTACAGAAATCCAAAGAACGCTTCCATTATAGTATGAATTAGAGTTCACACAATTGACATGGTTCTGGCAAATTATAAACTTAGTTTGATGTACACTGGATTAACATTGCCCATCAGTTTATACTTGATCAGGAGTACTACTTTACCTTGTATATTGTAGAAGTTCTTTCAGTTCCATAACAGAGGTGATTTCGAATAAACCATATACATAAACCCCCTATTTGCTCTCTAGAGTTCATAGGTTATAGACTCAACAGAGCTCCATATAAGTTCATTACATTAATTAAAAACATAGAAATTCACTGGTGGATTTCATTAAATATGAATCAGTTTCTATCACTGTTCAATAGTCTTTGTATTTGCTGATATGGTGATATGAAAATCCACAGAACCATCAGCATTTCATATATTCCCAAAGTTCATATATGGTGCCATTGACATGTTACCCATCGAAAAGAATAGAGTGTTGGAAAATTCCCCACCTCCTTAAAGTGCCATTTCCTTGGGAACGCCGCTGACACAGTGCGCCCGACAGGGTCTAAGCTTGTAGCACCTGTATGCTGGTGGTGCCGCAGTGAGAGTTCGGGAGGTGGGCACACTCAACGAGATATAAGGATGGGATCAGTCAGGCCGTGTGGGTGTTGTCGATCTGCGTCAAGTTGGGGTGTATCCCTTGTATTGACCCAATGGTTATGGGTGATAGTGCCTTGTAGGAGGGGAGGGGGGGAAGCCGTCCATCATTGTGCTATGGATGGTCAGTATTGGACACTCCCTGCAGTCCTACCAGGAGGGGGTGGTAGGTCAGGATAGGTGGAGGGCTGAAACGGGCGATGAGGGGGACTGCAAGGTCTGGTGAGTCATAGGTTACTGGGTAAATGGTGACAGGGAGGGAAGCCTGGGGGCGATAGTTCTAAGGGCATTTGAAGTGTTGCAGGTGCAGCCCTGCGGAGTGTGCAGTAAATGTGGTGGGAACAGCCCCAATGGGTAGAATATCAACAATCCTCACAGAGCGGTACATAGGCATGCATACTTGCGGCAAGGGAGGACAGTGCAACTAAAAGTGTAATGCAACATTGGGGATATTTGTAACAAAGTGTAGAAATACATTGTGGCCACTGAGTGACAAGCAATAACATTTGACAACATAGGCAGCCTAAGAGACAAACAGGCAGGTGCAAGTGGTATACTCATCCGTTCACAGACAAGGGTCACAAATAATCATGTGCAGTTCAGCATAGGTTAGTACAAGGCAGGTCGATGGGGGGCCGGCCTGGCAACACCAGGAGGTGGGTCTCAGTCTTCAGAATGGGGAAGTTTCTCCAGGGATTTAGATTTGTCACAACCCTGGTGCTGGGTAATAGCTGCCACTGCCTTGAGGGCCAGATCTCTATTATCCTGAGAGAGGGGCAGTCATTCTATGGCTCTGCCCCTGTAATGACTCTCCTCAAAGTGCTGGCGGCCTCTGGTCATGGTGGTGAGGGGGTGTAGGGAGTGAGTCTAGCTGGCAGTCCAGGGAGGGGCATGGTCCATGGTTGGTGAGGTCTTCCAAGAAGTGGTGTAGAGCGTCTGGGTAAAGGAACTCCCTGAATCTGTCCTCCTTTGTAATCCATATATGGGCAGGCTCAAACAGGCCAAATTTGATGTCCAGTTTCTGAAGGTGGGGCCAGAAGGCCAGGAACACCTTCCTCTTTTTGTTGGTCTCCCTTGAGAAGTCTGCAGCAATTTGGATCTCGCGCCCCTCATTATCGAATAGTATGAGCTATGGGACTGGGCCGCAGTGAGGAGCTCTTGTGCCCGTTCATGGTAGAGGAAGCAGGCTATAAGAGGGTGGGGTCGCTCTGAAGTTTTTTGTGTTGCTGGGTGTATGTGGTACACCTTGGATCTCCGGGTGGGGGGAGGGTGAAGCCTGTGAGTGTGGATAGTGTGCTCTTGAGGAAATCTTTGATGTATGTCCACTCCGCATTCCGGGAAACCGAAAAAGCGAACATTGTCTCTCTGACTCCTGACTCTAGGTCTGTGAGATTGTTACTTAGGAGGATGAGTTCCTGATCCCTATCCCTATCCAGGATGGTGTTGAGGCAGTCTTCTACAACTCCCCTTCTCTGCTCCACCCCCTCCACTGTGTCCTGAAAGCCTGCGATCACGGAGCGGATGGATTTGGTTTCGGCCGCAAGTTCTGTGAATTTGGAGTCCATGCCTTTCAGTCGTTGGCTGGCCACTGTAACCTCCTGCAGAATGTGGTACATGGTAGATTCCTGCTGCAGGCAGGTGGGGGGACAGCGTCACCCCTTCGTCAGCGGTGGGTTGTGGGGTGGCCATGGTGCAGTGCTGGCAGATGGCTTCTGAAAAAAGCAGTTGGCGGGGGGATTTGCCTGCGTGTTTACCAGAGGACATTTCCAAAGTGGAAGTCAAAGAAGGGGGGATGCAGGGCAGAGGGTGGAGCTCCTGTATGGGGCCCTGCAGTGCCACAGACTTGTGCCCGGTATGTCCTACGGTCAAGGATCTGGCAGAGACAGGCTTCTTTGGGCGCAGGTGGGTCTGTCCAATAGTTGGTGGGCATTCTAAACAAGGAAAGTTCCAGGTTCGCCCCACTCTTCCCAAGGGTGTCGGGGGAGAAGGGTCAGATTGCTAGTGGCAGTCACTCTGTCCTCTTGAGGAAGGGCAGCAAGGAGGTCAGCTGGGTACTTGAGGCAGGACCAGTTGTGGCACGGCAGGGGTCCCAACGCCTCAGAGGGGGACCAGCAAGAGAGGGTCCAATGAGGGATTCAGCCCTGGGAGTGGGGCCAATGGCGCGGGTCCTGCAATCTGTAGTCCAGTGGCTTAGGGTGAAGCAAGGCCACCTAGAGGGTGGCGTTGAGGAAGATGGACTTCAAGGGCTGAGCATGGATGTGCAGATGATTGAGTTTCTCCTGGTCGCCGCACAGTCCACCCAGTTTGAGCAATGAGAGGGAGCAAGTCGGTGCGTTTTCCAGTCCTATAGTTCAGGGGCCGGCAGGGGATGTAGAGTCACAGGCAGAGTGGGGGACTCCAGGAGCCGGAGCACTCACCTGGCAGGATTGTTGTGAGGCAGTAGCCTGGGTGGGCCATTGCGTGATGTGATGGTTATCATTTCAGGCTCCCACATCCGCGTCTCTCCATACTTCTTTAAAAAGGGCCCAGTAAGCTGGTCGCAAGTCTGGAGGGCTGCGTTGGCCTCACATGTCTCCTCTGTGCCCCCTCTGCTCACCGTGCTGTCATGATGTGAAGTGAGTAGGGGGGGGGCAGTCGTGCAGGTCGCAGTGGGTGGGTCTGTGGGGCAGGCGGGCAGGTGTAGAGCATCTTCCACCTGCTGTAGACTATGCAGTCAGGGCAGGAAAAGATGTGAGAAACCCAGTGCCCTGCAACAGGCGTATGTTTAGGGAAGAGCTGCTGGGATGAAGAAGAGCCAC
The DNA here is from genome assembly GCF_031143425.1 of Pleurodeles waltl. NCBI lineage: Eukaryota > Metazoa > Chordata > Amphibia > Caudata > Salamandridae > Pleurodeles > Pleurodeles waltl. The sequence continues at coordinate 1,454,721,951 of NC_090447.1, read as the reverse complement.
CCCCTGCAAGGTGCTCAGCAGTGGGGACCGCACCTCAGCCAGGCAGTATGTGGGCAGGCAGCAGCATCACTGTGGGCCACTGCTTCGGACATAGACATTGCTGTCTGCAGCAGCTGCTCCTGCGGCGATTTTGGCAACTGGATTTTCGGTGGCCCGCCGTGCTCTGCGCTGTAATCCTGGCCCCTCTGCTACACCGGGGCGGTGAGCGTCGATGCCTCCACTGCTGGATTTACTCTGTCGGCCTTTGCTGTGCCACCCTGCTGTATGGATCGTTCTGTTTAAGCAGCCATCTTTGTTCGTGGCACCCTTGTACATTGTTATGCCTATTTGGCCCACCTTTCAGATCCTTGTTAAAGAAAGTTGCAAAATGAATTTGGTTCAAAAAGTCACAGGAGGTATTTGACAAAACCAAACAGTTAATAATTGATGAACCTCCATTAAGTGCCTTTGTTTCAGAAAAAAAATGTGACACCAAGATATTGAATATTGGTGAGATATTGAGCCATATGTTTGGTGGTCAGGGTCATATTATTGCATGCGCTTCAAGGCCTTTGAATCAATCTGAAATCAGTTGCAGCACAATTGAAAGAGAGGAGTTAGCCTGCTTATGGGCCATGGAAAAGTTTTAAAATGTTACTTTGGGAAGCACATTTGAATTATGGCGAGATCACAAAACCAATAATGTTTTTACTTAGTGGAAATGCTTTAGGTAAACCTTCTGCAAGGCCAATTAGATTGTGGTCCAAGTTTCATGAGTACAATTTTTGATGTCAAATATATTCCTGGAAGGAAAATCTATAAGTTGGATTGTTTGTCCAGAATGCCAGTGCCTAAAAATGAAAATTAAAAGTTTTTGAATGATTCCGAGTGTGTGGTTGCTACCATTGATGCGATTCAAGAATGTAATGGTAGTTAGGGGTGGGCAAAAAGTTCTGCTCTGTCGGCGGAGTTTGTGGAGTTTTGCCTACTCCGTGCTCCAAGCGGTTGGCAAAACTCTGTCAAATGCCGCGTGGCAGAGATTTTTCTCACACATGACGAGAATTTGCATCCCCTACCATGATTTTCAGGCACTAGAATACCTCCCGGCGAGATTTCTCAATGTCGGTGGTCACGGCGGGTCACTACCATTAACATTCAGAAAGTTACTCCTTGAGTGGAAAATCTCCTTGAGTGGCAGAGAGAAGCAGCACCCTCTGCCGTATTGCATAGTGCCGTTCACAATGATGTTACAGCACGAAACAAGCTCCAGGCACTAAAAATCTGAGAGAGCAGCGTGATATGCCTGAATTGCGCCCACTTGCAGAACTCTGCTGAAACGTGCTGAGTTTTCATGTAACTCTGTGGAATTCTGCAGAGTAAAACTCTGCGAGTTCTGCCCAGGCATAGCGGTAGTATAACTGACAAAGACTGAAAAAAGGCTTATTTGGAAGATGAACTCTTAAAGGTTCCCATACTTTTCATCAAAAAGGGGTGGCCAAAGGAGCGAACTCTACCTGATCATTTGAAACTGTATTTCCATTTAGCTTCTGATTTGAGTGTGGCTGATTACATGGTTATGAGGCAGGATCCTTTTGTTCCTCCTGTTTGTTTAAGAGACTCATTCATAAAAATTGCTCACAAAGGTAATTTCGGGATTCATCTACTTGTAAGAAACTGGAACTGTTTTATTGTTGGCCTTGTTAGGACAAACATGTGCAACTGGGTGAATAAATGTCCTGAATGTTTCTCTTCTGATACATATTGGAGAACAACAGCAAATCTATTACAGCAAACAGTGTTTCCTGAATCTCACTTAAATAAGGATATTTGCTACTATCAGAGGACCACCCTGCTGCCTGAGGCCTGCCTTATTATTCAGTGGACGGCCCTGCTGCTTGAGCCCTGCCCTGCTCTCTGAGAAGGAAGACTGGAAGTGACTGAGTGACTCCAAGGGTCAGTTGACTGACCTCATGTTCTGAGCTACAGGTACACAATAAGCTCGAGGGGCCTCCCTGCAACTGTGCAGCTGACCTGCTGCAACTGGGCCTACCTGGACCTGCAATAGGACCTGCCTGAGCACTGCTGGCCTCTAGTAGAGTGAGTCTCTGATCCTCAGGAAGTCCTGGAACCTTGGCTGGCAAAAGAGAGCACTCCTCTGTAAGGAAAGGAACAATCCTGAAGTTTTAGGACTTTCATGACTGCAAACTTGCCAGTTTGTGATACACTCTGCTGCCTGTGAAAACATGCAACACGAAGCTCCAGTGAACCCAATTCTTTGCCCTACAGTGACCGCCAGCAATGACCAGAAATGCTAGATATGCACTTCGCGTGTCAGCAACAACAGCAGACAGTGACGGCCAAAGCATGGCTCCAGGAAAGTTCACCTGCGATGTCCGACCAGATCTTGGTGCTATAGAGATGACTGTTCATAACCCAAATCCTGCTTTTTGCACCATAGTGACTGTCATTCACAATGCTCATCCTGCTCCTCTCGACCTCCTCCACCCCGAACTATACTCTTCGTGCCAGGGTTTGAGAAAGGAACTTTTGCAGCTGGACTAACATGGGCTCTGTATCCAGCCCACGCTCCATTGCAGTTGATCTTCACTTGTGTTGTGACTTTATCCCAGTCAAGCACAACCAGTTGGGTTGGGTTGGCTTTTGGACGCTATAGCCACTTAGAACTTTACAAGTCCATAGCTTTGGTTCTACTGATTGGATTTTTAAAACATACGCTATATTTCTTAATGTGGGATTTTTCTTGTATTGTGTTTCGGTTTATTAATGTTTGTGTGCTGCATAAATATTTTACACTTCACCTCTAAGCTAAGCCTGACTGCTTTTTTGCAAAGCTACCAGAAGGTTAAGTTCACATTAATTTAGTGAGTTTTTGGATTCAACCAGTCAAGGATGTAGTTGTTGCTTGAGAAAGGTTCTCACCCCTCCAACTCATAATCCAGTTTGTTACAGTGCCCAGCATTTTCATACTTGAACCACCCCAAGTACACTATCTGGGTAACCCAGCACATCCCCAAAAGCCACCTTGAAGTGTCAGAATCATCCAATATAAGTTGGGTCGACCTTTGGCACAGGAGAAGATATTGGTGAATCCTAAATCTAAATACAAGGGAAGAGTTGGAGAACCAGAGAGAAGTTCCACCAAACTTTTAAAGTACACGCTCTTGTACATAGACAAACATGCAACGCTTGAGTAAACCCAACCTTTCCCTCAATAAAGAGAAGTATTCTGGTAGTGTGATTCGTATACTTCCAAAACAGGGGACACAAAGCCTGTTTCTGTTGCAAAGTGGGCCGGAGGTCCTGACTTCTGAGCTGGGACGTTCCTCATTCTGCAGACACGTGGCTTCAAAGAAATGCGGAATGACAGGTTAATCCCTAGGTAGGGAAACATATCCATCTGTTCCAGACTGGAGTTGTTGAGAATAAAATTATTTCTCGCGCCTATTCATGCTCTGAACATCATTAGGTTCGTCTTGTCTGCTAAAGAAATCAACAAATTATCTAGAAGGGACCTGGAAACCAGGAGACAATCATCAGCAAATAACAAAGTGGGGATTTTGCTCCGCCACGGCTGGGAGCATCCTTAATGCGCTGGTTGATCTCCTCAGTTATCTGATTTATGTAAACGGAAAAAAGTATCAGGGGCAACTTTGACGGAAGCCTTTATGCCCCATCTAAAGGGAGCAGCATTGCTGCCATGTAAGCAATGTCACTATTTACAAATCAGCACATGTTAAAATGCAGTACATAGCACGTGAAGTGTAGTGAAAAGGGTAATTTTTCTCTAGCCTTTTTATTTTTTATTCTCTTATGTGAGATGACAAAACATCACAGGAAAAAAACAAGTCATGTGCAGTCTACTGAACATATAAAAAAAGCTTGTAGTGGTTGATGGTAAGCAAAGCCTTATTCTTTCATCTCGTGATCTATAATTAAATGTCCCAAGTGTAGCCTAAGGAAAAGTACGAGGAGTAATGACGGGATGCCGAGGGAGCCAGTGTACCACACAAGTTGCCTTAAAGACATTTCCTTGTAATTTATTCCTGGATGGAATGCTCACAAAGAGGCCGCTTTAATGTTAGTCGCCTGAATCTTAGCCGCAGAACATATTTTTAGATTCTCAGAGCATCAGATCAGTGCTTGAGGCATGCACAGGAATCATGAACTCTTGAAATCATGCACACCCCCTAACCTGGTTCACGGCAGATTTTGTCAGCTCACAAAGAGAGCTGCCATTTTTTTAGGTCTCACCTTAGACAGCACACAGACACCTGAGGCACCGTTTAGATCTATTGTATCTTAAACAAACCTAAAAAGGGCTTAGAACCCACTGATTGCTTAGCATTGGTTGGCATATTCGTCACTCTCACTTCTTTTGTCTTCATTGGTCAGCTGCAGCTCAGTTGGTTTTCATTCTGTCGGCTGGTTTCGCTCAAAGCGGCTTTGGGAGGATTTGGGTTTCACTTATTTAGATTTCTCTCACACAGACAGCAAGATTTTGGTTTCATTTTATTACTCCACACAGAGCAGCTTCAAGCTGGCACATATAACATAAATCACTCCACTATACACATTGCCACTCTGCGCCACTTTACTCCACTCTACGTTACTCTATTCTATGCCAGTCTACTCTAATCTTCGCTACTTTACTCCACTCTACCACACTGCACTCTGCGACATCCCCTTTCACTCTATGCCACTCCACTCCACTCTACTCCAAGTGGAGTGGCGTAGAGTGAAACTCCACTCTATGCCACTCCATTCTAATCCACTTTACTGTACTCCACTCTATGGCACTCTACTCCACTCTATAACACTGCTCCACTCTATGTCATTCCTCTCTATGCCACTCCACTCTATGCCACTCCATCCTACGCCACTCTACTCCACTCTACCTCACTCTACACCACTCTACTGTACGGCAATCCACTCTATGAAGTTTACTCCAGTCCATGTCACTTTATTCCATCATACTACACTTCACTCAAGCTATTCTACTTCACTCTATGCATGCTACTCTACTCTCCGACACTCTACTCCACTCTGTGACACTCTACTCCACTCCACTCTACATTACTCCACTTTATGACACTCTACTCCACTCTACACCACTCCACTTTGTGCCACTCTATTCCAATCTATGCCACTCTACTCTACCCCACTCCACTCTATGACACTCTACTCCGCTGCTCTTCAATCCATGCCACTCTACGCCACTCACCTCTATGACACTCTACTCTTTTCTTTGCCACTCCACTATATGCCACTCCACTCTTCACCACTCTACGCCTCTCTACTCTACAACACTCTAATTCACTCTATGCCACTCCACTCTACGCCACTTCACTCTACTCCACTCTATGTCACTCCACTCTACTCCACTCTATGCCACTCCACTCTACGTCACTCCACTATATGACATTCTGCTCTACTCTATGACACTCTACTTTACACCACTCCACTCTACTCTACTCCAAGTACAACACACTGCTCCACTGTATGCCACTCCACTCTATGCCACCATACTCCAATCTATGCCCTCTGTGACATTCCACTCTATGTCACGCTAAGCCACTTCACTCTACAATAGTCTACTCCACTCTGTCCCAGTCTATAACACTCTAATCCATTCTACTCCCCTCCACTCTACAACACTCGACTCCAGTTCTCTCTGCGTCACTCCAATCCATTCTATGCCAGTCCACGCTATGCCACAACACTTGACCACACTACACTCCACTTTACTCCAATCTACACCACTCCACTCTAAGACACTCTATGCCACTCCACTCTATGTCACTCCACTCTACGACACTCCACTCCACTCTCTGCCACTCTAAGCCACACAACTTCACTCTACCTCACTCTATACCACTCCACTCTACACCACTCCACTCTATGACAGTCTACACCATTCCATGCCACTTTATTCCACTCTACTACACTTCACTCCATGCCACTCAACTCCACTCTACGCATGCTACTCTGCTCCCAGACATTGTACTCCACTCTGTGACACTCTACTCCACTCCACTCTATGTTACACCACTCTATGACACACTACTCCACTTTACACCACTCCACTCGATGCCACTCTACTCCAATCTATGCCACTCCACTCTACACTCTCTAATCTATGACATACTATTCCACTGCATTCCAATCCATGCACACTACTGCACCCACCTCTATGACACTCCAGTCTATGACACTATATTCTTTTCTATGCCACTCCTCTCTATGCCACTCCACTCTTCGCCACTCTATGTCTCTCTGCTCTACAGCACTCTAATGCACTCTATGCCACTCCACTCGACTCTATGCCACTTCACCCTACCACACTCTGCTCTACTCTATGCCACTCCACTTGACACCACTCCTCTCTACTTTACAACATTTCACTTTGCCATACTCAAAATACATCCCACTTCTCCACTGTACGCCACTCCACTCTATGCCACCATACTCCAATCTACACCATTGTACGACACTCCACTCTATGTCTCTCTAGGCCACTTCACTCTACAATAATCTACTCCACTCTGCGCCAGTTCAGTCTATGACACTCTACTCCACTCTACACCACTCCACTCTGACACTCTACTCCACTTCTCTCTGCAACACTCCAATCCATTCTATGCCAGTCCACTCTATGCCACTACTCCACTCCACTTTACTCCACTCTATACCACTCCACTCTATGGCACCCCACTCTACACCACTCTAGTCCACTCTACTTCACTCTATATCACTCCACTCTACACCAGTCCACTCTATGACAGTCTACCACTTTATTCCACTCTACTACACTTCACTCCACACCACTCTACTCAACTCTATGCATGCCATTCCGCTCTCTCACACTCCACTCCAGTGGTTCCCAACCTGTGGTCCGGGGACCCCTGGGGGTCTGCAAAGCCTCCTCAGGGGGTCTGCGACTTCTTAGAAAAATTAATAATATTAACAGATTAAGTCCCCAGCTTTCAGTACTGACTCAGCAAGGGGGGCCCCCGGATTCGAATGATGAGTCAGTAGGGGTCACTGGGATACAGTAATGATAAAGTGGGGGTCCACAGAAATCAAAAGGTTGGGCACTACTGCTCTACTCCATTCTGCACCACTCCACTCTATGCCACTCTACCCCAATCTATGCCACTCCACTCTACACTCTATACTCTACGACCCTCTATTCCACTGCACTCCAATCCATGCCCCGCTAGGCTACTCACCTCTTTGACACTCGACTCTATGCTACTCTACTCTTTTCTACGCCACTCCACTCTATGCCACTCCACTCTTTGCCACTCTATGTGCCTTTGCTCTACAGCACTCTAATGCACTTTATGCCACTCCACTCCACTCTATCACACTCTGCTCTACTTGATGCCAGTCCACTTTACACCACTCACTCTACTCTACAACATTTAACTTAGTCAGACTCCAAGTACAGCACACTTCTCCGCTGTAGGCCACTCCACTCTATGCCACCATACTCCAATCTACACCACTGTATGACACTTCACTCTACGTCACTCTAGGCCTCTTCACTTAACAATAGTCTACTCCACTCTGCCCCAGTTCAGTCTATAACACTCTACTCCACTCTATGCCACTCCACTCTGACACTCTATTCCACACCTCTTTGTGACACTCAAATCCATTCTATGCCTGTCCACTCTATGCCATTCCACTCTATGCCACTCCACTCCACTCTACGCCACCCCGCTTTATGACATTCCACTTTATGGACCTCTACTTCACTCTACGCCACTCAACTTCACACCACTCTACTCTATGCCACTCCACTCTGTGCCATTCCACACCCCTCTACTTCACACTATTTCACTCTATGCCACTCTACTCCACTGTGCATCACCCCACGCCACTCAACCCCACTCGCCTCTATGCCACTTACTTTTAGACATGCTAAACAGCAAATACTCTGGTGTAAAACATGGCTAAAACACATTAGCAAAGCCAATAGCTCTCACATAGGCGAGACCTATTGACTTTATCAATGGTTGTTTCATCCTGGACCATCACTTCTGTTTTCCTCACGTCTTAACACAGACACACACTTTCTCTCTCATTCTCTTTTTCTTCTTGTCTTTCATGGACACACACCCACATATACACTTCTGATGTGTACTAATTGGAGAAACTCAACAGACCACTGGAATGAAAAGTGGGAGAGAGGGAAAGAGCTGTTGTCTGGGTAGAACCTCCTAAAACACATTAGCAGAACCACTAACTCATAGCATGCATTTTAATAATTAAAAAAACAGAACTGATGCAAAACTACTGACGTCAATACAAACAATTACTTTCTGTGACTAGTTAAATGCAGTAAATTCGGTAATTGGTTCCTCAAGCACACTCTATAAAACAAATGCAGTAGAGTACACACTTGCAGAGGCAGTTTCATGGAGAACTACAATAAAGGGACTTCTAGCAGGATGTAGTTTTAGGGAACATCATTACAGGTAGAGGTTACAGAAAAAACAATCCCCAAACACAGTTTAATATTAACTCTTGACAGCTGGTCACAAACCATGTACTCACTCCAGATAGTGAAGCATCACAGAACAGGGAATCACTCACTCACGCAAACACCAACAAAACAACAACAGGTCACTAACGTATTGTAGGAGTAGCCTATGGGATGTTCAGACTTGTAAAGCAGGAAATGAAATCAGCTCACCTTAGGTTTGTTTTCAGTAATAAAACTATTCATGTGAGTAATATGATCCATGTGTCTTGTGTTGTGGAAGAGCCCTGTGCATGTGAGATGAAGGCCCTGATTTAAGAAAACCAAGTGCAGCGCCACTTTAATTGTGCCTCTTAGTGCTCCTCTAACGCCACCGTGTGTGCGCCATATCTAAGATACTGCGCACCTCTGAGGTAGTTAGGGGAACTAGCGTCAAACTTTTTGACGCTAGTACAGAGCTAATCCTGCAAAGCCCATTGCGGCCCATTGAAAACAATGGTGTGCCTCCTTTTAATGCCTGATCTGAGCAGGTGTTAAAAGTGCTGAAATAAGTGATGCAAAGAAATCTTTTAGATTTTTTTGCGCCATTTTTTTGACCCCCTAACCGGGGAACAACCCCTTTGCATACATTATGCCTCGGGCAGGCATAATGTAGCGCAAAGGGTTACAAAGTGCCTCAATGCATTCATTGCGCCACTTTGTAAATTTGGCATGCCATTTTTGGCCTCATTAGCATAAAAAAAATACGCTATTGTGGCGCAAGGAGGCACTAGGGGCTCTTAAATCAGCCCAGAAATGCACAGCAGTGTAATAGCAATACCATTAAATGTGATGCCATGTAAACAAATGTGCAGTTCAGAGATGAGATCCACCGGGAACAAGTGCAGGAATTGCAACGGCTCACAAAGATGACCAAGCAAAGCAATGTGTTATGTACAGCACTTCTCCTGGCTGCCTGGGAAGTGGAGCTTAGAGGTAAAAGAGTGGCGGGCAAAGGTGTCAGTCTCACCATTTATCCACTGGTGGCCGCTACGTATCCCGAGCACAGCAATCACATTAGGTGACATTGTAGAAGGGAGAATGACTCGCCCAACAGAAGGGTGTCATGATTCTGCACTACATAGGAGACTACTAAACTATAGTAAAGGACAGTGATCAATTAATCCTCATATAAACGTACATTCTAAATGCTGGATAAGCCACAGTGTCTAAAGTAGCCCCTTTCTTCCAATGCCTGTTTTTTAGGTCGAGCGTGGAAGCGCTCTGAAGTGTTTTAATCTAACTGTGGGCTTTTAACCACGCCCACCGCACTCCCAACACTATCACTCGTTCATGGGCTTGCCTTTGAAAAATCCTTTGTCATCATTGGTAAATGCTTTAAAATTTGTACTCCTTGGGTCGATTTTGTTACTGCCTTGGACACCAACCCTGTTACATGGATAATTGCACATTTGCAGATACGTTTGGCTGCGAGTGAACTTCTTTTTCCTTTTGTAATGCTCATGGTGGCTGTGACGCATTTAATTGGCTCGCTTATGTCAACTGTTTTACTTTTCATTTTCAATTTATGTGCCAAGAAAAGTCTGGTTAGGAATGTACAACGCTAATAGCTCTAACTTGAGCAAATGCAAGACCCATTGCATTACAAATGCTTGTTTCCTTGATCTCAGACAGGAGCCAAAAGTTCAATTAAACCTGTCCTCTTTGGCAGTAACAACAATTAATGTGGCAGTGACAACATCTAATGTGGTGTCCTGCATGGCCCTTCTACCTTGGCCACACTGTACTTCCCCAATTTCCAAACTGTTGGCAATTTTCTAAACAGATGGCAGTCCCATGCGGAAAAAATCAAAATGCATACTCAGGTTTCTGGAAATTCTAGAGTTGGACTAGCCATTATATTGCCAAATATAAAATAATGGGTCAAATGTGTGTTTTAATCTTAGCTACTGGACAGGCCCCCTCTGAAATGGAGCACAAGCAACAGTGGTTACAGTCCAGTTAAGCCTTGTCAGCAAGTTATAAATTCAATCCTGTGGTGCAGCGAGCACAGGACCAATACTTGGCATATGTGTTGCCCTCAGGGCATCACTCTGGGAAAACCAAATAGAAATGGTTATACAACATGAATTAATCTCACCTATTGCTAATGAGTCGGGGCTATGTCCTAGTCCATCATTTTTTGCCCACAATGCCAGGAACACCTCATATGCAAATTGGCCCCTGGTCCTGCTGCAGTAGGAATAGTCAAACACGATTTATGCATTTCCATTAACCTAACACACTGACATGTTTACATTTGGTCATGTGCCATGCCAGCCACATTGCATGCCACATAGTTGCTCTAGACATGATGAACTTCAGTGGTGTACCAGCTTCACACATCTCCCCACACATAATGCAGCTAGCCTTGCCTGGGTACTGCACTACAACATTTTGGTCTGCATTTTTGCCACAAAGTGTACCTACATCCATGTGTTTCAATACACAAAATTAGCAACATATACCTGCAACCTCATTCCAAGAAAAAATACAGTGGCTTTTATTGCCACCTGTGGGATTCACCCTCTTATCACTGGTCATGTCTCCTCTTTCCTCTCATCCAGCAAGAAAGCACCCCAGATATATCTGTTTTTACCCTTCAAGCAGTGTATCCACATGGCCAAGCTTAGCAGCCAAGCTCAACATCACTCCTCAAGCTCAAAGTATCATAGCGTGTATTTGTAAAATATGTGTTTCACACAGAAGGGTATCTTGGTGCTGAAGACCATATGTTTATTGTTACAAAACGAATATTCTCGACCTCAGAAAAATGAAGTGTTGAGTATACCTACAGTGATTTGAACCTCTGACCATGAGGTCAAAGATCCTTGCAGTGGATGCAATAGTCCATTAGGGTACCAAACCATCAGGTGAAAGGGAATTTCGTGATGGGCTTTGGGTAAGACAATTGAGAGGTTTGGGCGAGCAAAAAGTCATGCAAATTAATTGTGGCAATGGGAGTGATGGACATATTAGATCAACGATATTCAAGGATGGCTGGAAGAGGGCATCAAAGTTATACTATTGACCTAGTTGCTGGATGCTCTGTGCCTAGTCAAGGCCAGGGTAGAGCAAGACACAGATGAGAAACTAGAAAGTCGTGGTGGATGCCAAAGAACAATGGACGATCAGATACAAGTTAACTATTCTTTTGCAGGTAGAAAGAATGCTGAGTGCCAGTTTATCCTGGCAACATCTTCTACATGAACACCACAAGTCAGAAAAAAGTATAACTTAGCAAGAGGGGGCCTTGTTGCCTTTGGGGAGTGCCCGACGTAGATGGTAATCACCAAGATACACAAGGCATTGAAAAGCAGGAGAGGCAAATAACCAGATGATGGATATGATGTTGGCAGTGCAAAGTGAAAGGTTGTGGTAGTGAGGAGAGTGGATCATGATATGTACTAGCAGCATTTTGTGGCCTGGTCACCTGTGGGAGAGGTGAATTTGGGTCTGTCCTTTCATCAGGATGCATGTCCACTGGATAGAGGATGTGAGGGCCTTGGTAATGCAAGTTTGATTATGGGTTTGTCCTATCCGATTCTGTGTTAGAAACTCAACCATCCCTGATGGTGGCATGTAACTCTCTGAGCACCCTGTTGGTGTACCCCATCCAGAGGAGATGCCAGTTTAAGCTTCTCACACACACCTATAAAGCCTTACACGACCAAGGGCCGGCCTACTTCAACCACCACTTGAACATACAGCAACCTACCAAAAACCTGCGCTCCTCCTCTCTCAGCCTCGCACCCCCTCCCCCCAGCATCCATTGCAGCCTCAGTGGGCATCGGTCCTTCTCCTACATTGCCGCCAAGACTTACCCCTCTACCTATAAACAACTCCCTCCCTGGCGGACTTCAGATGCAGACTCAAGACCTGGCTCTTTGGCTAAGACCTGCGAAACATCATCTCCCGGTTACCCACAGAGATGATAGAGCTGCGCAATACAAATACTTGATGGATTGATACCTACTGTTGATGTGCCCCTGTTGTATGTTCTCTGCTCCCTAACTGCAGGATTGAGTTTGGGTGCCATCAACCATGTCTTCACCAGTGTTGGCAAGTTTAGAAGCGTAAGTGGTTGGAGTAACACTAGTGATACTATATTATAAGCAGCTGGTCCACAACTCAACTTGTTGATCACAGTTCTGGCATCTGAATTTTTTAATTTGTATTTAGAGGGTGCACCCACCCAGGTTGTCCCCATCAATCCTTGAGTCCAGGAAGAGTAAGGAACATGCAGTGAGGCGGAGTAGAATGTCACAGCTCAGCTGACTGCTGAGATTGGTGGGCCCTTTGCACTTTTAACATGTGAAAAAGCATTTCTGGGATTTGTTTGCAATTGATAACTTCTACGGGACCGGGAAGCCACAGACGTCTAATAAGTCTGTTAAAACAGAGTTCGATCCAAACCTACGGATTTCATCTGCCCAGTGAGTCACCTGGTTTCTCAACCCACTCACCCTCACCAGGGAGGAGGTGGAATGAGGACGCACAGAGGGTCAGAAACTAAAAGTGAACTGTGGCTGGGTCTTCCTACAGGAGCGAGTGGCAACTTTGGACTTTCACAAGCACATCACGTAATCCCTCCTGCTCTTCGGCACAGCATCACAAGCAGGCCACCTGATGCACAACGAGCAGCCGAAGATTATTAGCAGCACAGAACATAAAACTTTGAAAACTTGACTTTCTGGTGATGTGACAAGCTGAGAAAGAAGTCTACCAAATTTTCTGTGTTAGTACTTTCTATTTGCATTGGACAAACAGCTTTTTTATGTGCTTGATTCTTGAAGTGAGAAATAATATTCGGGATACTTTCCAAAGAATGACCATTCTTACGTCCCTGCTTAGGAGTGGAAGGGTTTATTGCTGAGGTGAGGCTCTTGTCTGCTTACATGTTTTCAGTATTATATGACAGTTCACCTGGTGAGCTGTCCCTGCCCGGAGCATGTTTCTATAACTCCTGTAATGAAGCATCTCTTTCTTGCTAACTATACTCCCTGAATGAGAGGAATGCTTCCTTGAGAGAGTTTACCCTCTATCTCTTTTAACCCTAAGGGGAGGGTCGATTTCAATTCTTAGGGTAAGAGTTGCTGATTTTTGCTACCCAGGAAGTAGTGATCCCCAGAACCATCAATCCTAACAAATTCCCCTTGTGCTTGTCTTAAATGCAGTGGAGTCCAGGCCAGGGACATATGCTGTGGCACATGGGGTTTGAGCGATCCAGTAATTTGCCCTAATACCTTTGCAGATAGATGGTTAAAATGACAATGGTGCCTCTGCGGCTACTCTTTAGAAGAGGAATAAAAGTGTTCTGCATAAAACAGCATTGTCTCAGCTTAAAAGCCATGGGGTGTGCTTTTTCAGGCTGGTGATGTTGGATGTGGCAAGGCATGGTATGATGCTAAAGACATCATTACTGAGTCAGAATCTCAATAGTCTTGGCATGTCTAATCATGGAGTGTTAGCTTCTGCATGAAACATCTTCCCAGTAGGCTCTTCTGGTTCTTCTGAGGTCTCACATGAGTATGTCTGCCAGTGTGGATGGGGTGAGACCTCTTGCCACAGGTTCTTCAGCATGGTCCATAGCATTAGCATCTTAGGGTATTTAGGTAAGGTTTTGTAATGTTCTCATCTTTACTTCAGTTAGGATTTTAAGTGGTTACTTGATAGTCTTCTTAAGCCTATTGCTTAATCCCCATTGTTAGTGATATTGTTGGTGTGTCCATTCAGAGGCATCCTACTTTCTGAGCATGCTCCCATGTCAGCAATGTTCTTAGGTGCAGCCTATTGGGATTAACATAGGAAAAGGGCGGTCACCACATCGCTGGGCATATTGCACAGCGTGCTGCTATGTAAGCGGAAAATTGTGTCTTTTATTATTTATTTATTTTATTTATGCAGTTTATATAGTGCAAAATGGATCAAAAGAAGGAGATATATGGACAGGTTCCAGCACATAGCTTTGAGTAGCAAGACAGTCAGAATCAGCATAGGAATGCAGACAAGCAAAGTGGGTGTAAGTGATGCACATGTAAGGTGAAAGAACTAAATATAGAGAGAATATATGGTAAACAGGAAACATAACAGTAAGGAGGGAAGAGGGGGCGGAGATACGAGGATTAGCTAAGATTGGGAGCAAGAACGAAATGGAAGGATGACACAAAGGAGAAAGTTGTCATACAGCAGAGTTAACGAGTAGCTCATGGAAGGTATCCTTGAAAGAGTTTCAGCTCAAACTTGAAGGTATTCCAAGATGTAGTGGCTCATTTATCTAAGGAGAGGGGAGTTCCAGATTCTAGTCTCTCACTTAATGATTAGACCATTGTATGTTCTAGTTTGAACGCTGAAGGTTCTAGAACAGCGGTTCTTAACGCTTCCTCTTCGGATGGCTGGGGGTGTGGGGCACCTACTCAGGGGGTCCATGGTTGTTTAGAAAATTAAATAATATCAGCAAAAAATTAAGTATATATACAGAAGAGGGCAAATTCAAAATTTTAAATGCTTTGTAAATCTGGAGGAATATTTTAAACTAGAGTTTAAAAATTAGGTTGGTATGCTTAGCTTGATTTGAGGGAGCAGCTCAATCAAAACGGAATGATTATGGCCCTCCATTAGAGCACCATTTTGCTATGACAAAACCAAAACTTGCATTAGGGGTCAAAACACAAATGGAATTGCTAGAACCTACCCCATTGCTTCGTCTTTTAGAAATAAGCTAGATTTTGAATAGCTCCAACCTTCCCATTAAAATCAAACTTTCAATTTTTGTTTACTTTTTTGTTTGTGAATTGAATGAAATATTTCGTACTTTGTGTATTTGTTTGACGCATACTTGTTTCTGTATTTGTGTGTATTGTTTTCAGGTTGAAATCTTAATATTTGTCTAAGGAGGCATCCCCTGCTTCTAGTAGTAATTCACTGGGGATCCACAAATGTTAAAAGGTTAAGAACAGCTGTTCTAGAAGAAGCCTTTCTAGAAGAAGCTGGGATCTAGACCTACCGGACCTTTTCAATTTTGCTGTGATGTAAGAAGGGCTGGCAGTATGCAGACCCGTGTAACTTTGTGGATGGTATAGGCCATCTTGTAGGTAGCTCTGCCTTCTTTGGTTATGTGCCCCACAGTTAGGAGTCCCTAGAAACCCATTGGAACAATGTCTGCACTACCTCACCCTCAGTGGTGTACCTCACCCTCAGTGGTGTAAAAAAGGCCCCCGCAGGCCCTGCTGTGCACGGGGGCCGCTGAGCTCCAGGGGGTCCCCTCAGCACAGTACTCTGGCCTGAGAGCTCCTGAGTGAGATTGCGGGGGGGGCTCGATGTAGTTTGCAAGGGGACCCCTGAAGTTTTGTTGCACCACTACCCACCCTGCTCACAGAGGTGCAGTGGTGGAGGGAATCACATCCACCCACCAGTGCCTCTACCCCTCCTCAGAACCCCCGATGCCACTACACCACCCCACATTCCCCTTGATCCTCCATTGCTCCCGTTTCTCCCGAGCCCGTTCAGGCACTCATTCCTGCCTGTTACATCCCAGCTCCACGCAGACACCTGTTTCTCCTCCCTTACCCTTTTCCTTTCCAGGCTTCCCGAGAGACACCAACTCTTTCCTCCCTCTCTTGGGATTGGTAGCTGCCTAAGGGTGAATAAACGAGAGAAAGCCCCCCGGAGCACCAGCGAGGGTCTGGAAAAAACAATGTTAAAAGACAAACTTTTCTGCACTGTTTATGTGCAAAAGTGTGTGAGTTCATGTGTGTGATTGCATAGCTATGTACATTTTCAAATGCATATGTGCATGGCTGTATATGTTTGTATGTGTGCGCGTATGTCTGTGTACATAGGTGCATGTCTTCGAGTGCATGTCTGTGTGCGGGCGCACGGTAATGTCTGTGTCTGTGGTGGAGAGGTGAAAGTGTTTTGCCCAATGCCATGGCCCGTAAAACGATGCACCTGGTTAAATGTTGGTAATTCCTGGCAACGTGCTGGCCCTGGCACAATAGGGGTAATCCCACTTAAGATTCTGTCCCGAGCACATTGCTTGTAATACCAGCAATGTGCCAAATGATGAATGATGGCAATTCCTGGCAACGCAAAGGTTCTGGAATTTTTGGCAATGGCAGGCAGCACAAAGGCCCTGACACAAAGGCGATGATCCGAAATAGCATGTTCACAAGGCCACAATAGTGGTAATTCTTCGTAAAAAAAAGAACCTTACACAACAGTGGCAATCACTGGCAACATGCTGGCCCTGGCACAATGGTGGTAATTTCTGGTGAAATGAGGAATCTAGCACAACATTGGTAATCTCTGTCAATATTCTGATATTGACACAACACAGCCAATCCTGTGAACATGCTTCCTCTGGCACCATGGTGGTATTCCCTGGCAATAGGCTGATTCTGGTGAAATGGTGGTAACATCTGCTAAGATTCAGGCCGTGGTACAGTGGTGGTAAATTGCTGACCCTTGGACCATTGCTGTATTCCTAAGGAATATGTCCATACTGGCACATTGGTGGTAATTGCAGGCAGCATACTGGTCCTGGCACAATATTGTCAATCCCTAATCCCTGGCAATGTCTGGAAGAATGCAGGGCCTAGCGCAATGATGGTAATCCCTCAAAACATTCCAGTCCTAGAGCAATGACAATAATTCCTTGCAGAATAGTATTCCTGATACAATAGTGGTAATCCCTGGTAATATGCTGGCCCAGGCGCAATGGTAGCAATCCCTTTTATCATGCTGGTCCTGTCACAATGGTGGCAATTCCTGGCAAAATTATGAGCTGGCAAAATGGTGGTAATTCCCTAGCAATATGATGGCACTGGTACAGTGGTGATAATCTGTGGTAAAATCCTGGCTCTAGCACAATGGTGATAATCCCTGGAAAATTGTGGCAGCTATAAGAGATGGTACCAAGGCATAAATGTAAATCATTTTATATACATTAATTTCCAGGCAGGCTCAGTGAAGAGAGAAACTGCAGCAAGTGAAACTGTAAAATGTTTATGTTAGTGCACTTGTGTAACTAACCTCCCCAAATCCCAAGCCACATGCCTTTCACATTCTTCAGGTTGTGGGGAGAGGGTTGGGCAAGGCAATACATATTGCATGTGGTAATGCTTCTATTACATTGTGTTTGTCATCTATGGTCACAATAAATAGTTTTCTTTGCACTTGCACAAGCAAGCCTGTTCTCCTGTTTCCATTAATGTGAACAGGTTAGTGGGAGTACGTTTTGTGGTCGCTGTGTTTTTAAAATGTGCTTTCCAGGCGGTTTACATTTTCAGATACGAGGCTAAAAGTATGGATAATCAATTCTTTGTTTTTGTGTATTTTTGATTGCTAGGTTGCAACCTTCACGTTCTTTGGTAAGCATGGTCATGCAGATATGTTCATTATAGTTGGGCTTAGTTTCCCACTTGAGGTGGCAAAAACGAGTTTATCAGTAATGTTTGCTCTAGTGCTCACTGTGCTGTTACTTTTCATTGAACAATTATCATTTGTCTTTTGAGTGTATTTCTGACCTGCCAATTCTGTAGTCATACGTTTTGGGATTGTTTGCTCGACCTGAGCACGAATGCTTAACCCTTTAGTGAATATATTAATATTATCACTAAACAAAAGTTTCCTCACCTAAAGT
Organism: Pleurodeles waltl; assembly: GCF_031143425.1. Lineage (NCBI taxonomy): Eukaryota > Metazoa > Chordata > Amphibia > Caudata > Salamandridae > Pleurodeles > Pleurodeles waltl. Next base: position 1,454,703,781 of record NC_090447.1, on the reverse strand, counting down.
GGGACCTGTGGAAAGCTAAAGGCAGGGCCCATATGTAGCCTTCCTGAAGCTGCTCATAGGCTTTAAATACGTTTATAAACAAACTTATTTCCATCTGCTAAACTGAAGCATGTTCGATTTTTTCTGCCTCTGCTAATGTCTGAGGCTACTCTGTTGTTGTCTGGCCAGTAGGAGTTAGGAAGTGTTTCATTAATTTCTTCTATTGAAACCATGTGCTGTTGGTTGCCAGGAACACTCCCAGTGCATCTGCCTCTCCGGGGTGGGTCTGTCATCTTATCCCTACCGTGAAGCACCAAATGTTTTATTGGGCTGTGGAATTTGAAAAAAGTACTTTTTTGGCCTTTGGTCACTGCGAAGCAACCAGTTGGACCTCGGTCTGCCACATCCCTCTGGCCTAAAAGCTTAAAACTGTGACGAAAGGGTGGTGCACCTGCTTCATGGGTTATGCGTATGATTCAGATAGTATTAAAACATTGCTGACTTTCTTCCAAGGGACAGTCCTGAGCACTTTCAAAGCGCAGCCCTCTTGCTGTCAGAATTCATCATTTGCTGCCTGTCACCCCGCCTCAGTATCACACCCAGAGATTCTTTGAAGGGCTGTTCACCCAGCGCCTTCCCTAATCCCCCTGACACACACAGGCCGTCCGAATGAGTCGGTGAATACCGCAGTGGGAGGCGCTTTATTCTCCTTTATCTAGCTCACCACGACTCAGTGACCTCATGGTTAATCTATTTAAACCACGCTCTTCATGAAGAAGTATTTTGGCCACTACCCATCCCGCTGAATAAGGAGCAGGAAATCCCCTAACGCATCCTGAATGAGCTCTTTTATTTAGGAGTGAATCCGGTATCAGTAAAAAAACAAGCATTGGCAATTCCAGTAGGTCTGGCTTTAAACAACATCTGTATGGTATTGTGAAGTATTATAAGTAGATAGGATGAGAATGTATATGAATTTGTGTGGAAGCAAAGAACCAGAGAATAATATCGGAATAGGTTAAAAGGTTAGGAGCAGCTGCACTGGCAGGGCAGACCTAAAAATCCATATAGGTTAATGACTGCCCTCCGTCCATCTGTGCTGCTTCCATAGAAAAACCACATAAAACATCTGTTTATCTAAGACGTCTTAATAGCATTACAATGTCATGTGTGTGTCACTGAAACGTCAAGCCCAGGCACCTAAATAGCATTTTAGCACTTAGCTGAAGGTCTATCAAATCCCACAAAGGTTCCCCGAGCTTACAGAGAACGCTGATGCCCATCAGAAAGTCCTGCCTGCTTGTCCTCCTCAAGTGTGATGTACAGTTTTAGCCCCCAGACGTTGATGAATGGAGGGAGGCAAAGAAGGCCCCATGGGTATGACCAATCTGTACTAGATTGAGGCAGGTTCAGCTGAAATACTTCCACAGAAAGCACTCTTCCTCCTCGCCACCTGTTTGTTTTTCTGAGTGTTTTCTCCTCCTTTTTGCCTCATTTTTACTACTTTCTCCTTCCTTTCCCCCTGTTTTTCTGAGTGGTTTCTCCTGCTGTTTGCCTCATTTTCACTGCTTTCGCCTTCCTTTCCACCCCGTTTTTCTGAGTGCTTTCTCCTGCTTTTTGCCTCGTTTTTTTCACTGTTCATCCTTTTTTCCCATTTCTGCTCTGGCCTGTCTCCTGTTTTCCTGCCTCCCGCCTACCCTTGCCCACCGCCACCCAGCACCCACCTCACCTCTCAGGATCTATTTGATGGAGGCTGCAACGCAACCCCATTAAGCAGGTCCCAGGCCAGCTCTCCCCTGCTGGTGCTTCGCTTTCTCCTGCTTTCTGCCTCATTTTCACTGCTTTCTTCTTCCTTCCCCCATTTTACTGAGTGCTTTCTCTTTCTTTTTGCCTCATTTTCACTGCTTTCTCCTCCTCTCCCCCTATGTTTCTGAGTGTTTTCTCCTGCTTTTTGCCTCGTTTTTTTCACTGTTCATCCTTTTTTTTCCCAATGCCACTCATGCTTACCTCCTATTTTTCCACCTTTCGCCTAGCCCCGCCCATCACCTCTCAATGCCCTTTCCTCCTCCCTGGACCTACTTAATGAGCTGTATCTTTATTCAGATCTAATATATCTACATAGAGAGAAGGGGCAAAAGATCAGCCACACCCAGACATTGATTGTTGTCAAGCCACATTCAGCATTGATTGGTTGACTATGAATGTTTGCAAGCATTGGGGAATTTCATTGGAAGAGCAATTAAATAGTCTGTCTGAGAATTGATACTATTGCATTTATACCACTTGGTGGCCATCAAACCTGAGCGCCTTGCTGTCCCCAGTGCAAAACGTTTAAAATCTGGGAGTTATTAATGATGATAAATTGTTTTTTTCAGACCTAAAAAAAACTGATTACCTCTCACTGTTTCTTCTTAGAGTCCTAAAAAAATGTTCCTTTCATTCCCCAACAGCTGCAAAAAAACAGTCATTGTGGAATTGGTTGTGTCAAAGCTAGACCACTGTAATGCCCTCTATCTGGGCACTCAGAAGTGTTTGCTAACAAATCTTCAGTTGCTTCAAAATGCAGCAGCTAGGACTTTGCCTTGTAGGCTATTAGTAGCCTTCATTGGTTACCAGTCTGGGTAAGGATTACATTTAAAGCGCTGTGCTTGGTGCACAAAGCTCTCCCTGGGACTGGCCCAGAATATTTTCGGAAGGCTCTTTTGTGCTACTCACCAGGTTGTGCTCTTAGATCCAGTTCTGCCAAACTTATAGATGTCCTAAAAATAAACAAGCCCAGATGGGGTGGTAGACACTTCATCAACTGGGCGTCCATTCTCTGGAACTCCCTGCCACAGGTCCTGAGATCTCTATCTAGTCTACCTTAGTTTAGGAAAATGCTAAAGAACTGTCTATTTTTTGAAACGCTTAAATAAGGATTTGACTTTGGTAGATTCTTTTGGGAACACTAGCTCCAAGACACCTGTGGGCAATTGCGCACTCTATAAATTTATTACTTAGTTACATTGCACAGACAGTGAGAAGACGACAAGTCCACGTGTTGCAATAGAATGTAAATTCATAACATTTATGCAAAGGGCCTTTACCGCTTAGCATCAGGATCTTGAGCACTATGGCAGGAATTGCAGCTAGAAATGATGCACCACACGCTTGGCACAGTGCATGGCTGGGTGACAGCTGCTGGTCCTCTGCCCCAACCCCGTTGTTCATACTCAATTAGCCTCTCACCCAGTCCTAATTATGGCACCTTCTTCAAGACTTCATCCCAGGCCTGTGTCCATTTATTACTCCTGTTCACCCATGGTGAACGGCCCTATCTCCCTTCCGGGCACTCCATTAATCTCTTCTGCTTGGTTGCCATTTAAACACCTTGTCCCACTTTACTCCATCCCTTCCCCTCTTGCTCGTGTCATTACTTTGAATCCCCACCTCTGTCGCTCTGGACCGGCTCCCCCATGCTTTAGTCTCTTGACCTCGTCCTTTCCTGGTCCTTGACACAGGCAGCACACTTCCAAGAATTCACTCTTTTAGAAGGATGAGGTCGGAGGCAAAGGACTCATGATCACAAAAGGTGGCCAAGTGGGGAGGACCGTCAGGATTCCAAGGCCTGCCTAATAATTACCTAGGAAGGGGGCTAAGGTATGGGGGTAGAGTCATTAGTAACTTCTGTGCTGTATGCAAGCTGCTTCATGTCTCTGAATCCTTGCCCACACTGATGTCTGCCTGTCTAATTTTCAATCTATCTGTCTCTCTTTCTCACTGTGTCACTTTATCTCAGTATTTCTCTATCGATCTGTGCGTTGCTCTCTATCTGAGAATTAACCAGATTATCTATCTCTCTGTGCCTGCCTGCCTATCTACCTATCTCTGTAGGGCCTTCTCTATTTTTCCATCTGTTGTCTTTCTCTGTTTTTGAGTAACAGTACCTCTCCCTATCACTCTGTTTTTCTCTGTCTCTTACTCTATCACTCTAGTGCTTTAGCTATCACTGTTGGTGTACTTGTATCACTCTAGCCGTCCCTCCCTGTCACCATCGTGTCTCCATCTTCCACTTTACTCCTCCTCCTATCAATGTATCGATGCATTTCTCTGCCTATCCCTGTCACTATCTTCCTGTCAATCTTCCTGCCACCCAAAGTGTGCAAGAAGAGCTGAAGCAGAAGGTAGCACACGTGTAGCATTCTAGGGTGAATGCACTGAGAAGCCTTAAAAAAGGCCAAATCAGTGCCCTTCTCTTATACATGGATGTATGAATGGCTGAATACATAGGCAGAGATCAACTTTTACTTGAACTGCTTCAAGGTGCCTCCTGGTTCTCTTGGGAATGGATGGATGGTTGGATGAACTGATTTCTTCTTTTACAACAACCGTTAACTGAGCTACTTGATCAGCTTACTACCGTCCAACTGAAAACACCACAAAAACTTAAATACCAGCTTGTTCACCACAATGTAAATCACTCAACCTTATATATTCACACACCACTGCATCAACACGTGTTTACCCACACTGCCACCTGGTCATAGCACTCAGTCACCCTTAAACATAAAGCTATCATTTGCTAATAATACCACTCAGTTCTATTTATTACTATTCAGTCACCCTTACAAGTTACCTGCAGCATCAATCACTGATACAACATATTCCCACTCCCTCACTTTCGAACAATCTATTCACTCATATACACTTATACCAGAACTCAGTTATTCACATGACTCAGCTGCTTACAACAGGGCTCGACAATGCCAGTCGCCCACATACTCGCCTCATCTCCAACTCATAGCAAAACTACTTGTTCACACCTTTCACTAATCATCAGTCTTACAACATCCATCAATCAGAACAGCAGTGGCTCCTTGTTGTAGTTACCCCCAACGTTTTGCCTGATTTTGATGCTGACTTGACTTGAGAGTGTGCTGGGATCCTGCTAACCAGGCCCTGGCACCAGTGTTCTTTTACTAAAAATGTACCATTGTTTCCACAATTGGCACAGCCCTGGCACACAGATAAGTTCCTTGTAAAAGGTACCAGTGGTACCAAGGGCCCTGTGACCAGGGGAGGTCCTTGAGGGTTCAGCAAGTGTTGTACCACCCTAAGGGACCCCTCACCTAACACATGCACACGGCCATTGCAGATTGTGTGTGTTGGTGGGGAGAAAAAGGTAAAGTCGACATGGCATCCCCCTCAGGATGCCATGCACACAAAATACTGGCTGTGGCATAGGTAAGTCACCCCTCTAGCAGGCCTTAAAGCCCTAAGGCAGCGTGCACTATACCACAGATGAGGGCATTGCTGCATGAGCAATATGCCCCTACAGTGTCTAAGTCTATTCTTAGACATTGTAAGTACAGTGTGGCCATATTAAGTATATGGTCTGGGAGTTTGTCAAAACGAACTCCACAGTTCCATAATGACTACACTGAATACTGGGAAGTTTGGTATCAAACTTCTCAGAATAATAAACCCACGGTGACGCCGGTGCTGGATTTATTAAAAAATGCACACAGAGGGCATCTTGTAGATGCCACCTGTATTTTACCCAATCCTTCAGTGTAGGACTGACTGGTCTGTGCCAGCCTGCCACTGAGAGACGAGCTTCTGACCCCCTGGGGTGAGAGCCTTTGTGCTCTCTGGGGCCACAAACAAAGCCTGCACTGGGTGGAGGTGCTTCACACCTCCCCCCTGCAGGAACTGTAACACCTAGCAGTGAGCCTCAAAGGCTCAGGATAGTGGAGATGTCCGCCCCCCCCCCCCCGACCCTGGACACAGCCCCCACTTTTGGCGGCAAGTCCAGGGAATTAATGATAAAAACAAGGAGGAGTCACCCCCTCAGCCAGGTTCACCCCTAAGGTGACCAGAGGTGAAGTGACCCCTCCTTGGAAAATCCTCCATCTTGTTTTGGAGGATTTAGCCCAATAGGGATAGGGATGTGCTCCCCTCCCCAAAGGGAGGGAGCACAAGGAGGGTGTAGCCACCCTCAAGGACAGTAGCCATTGGCTACTGCCCTGTGACCCTAACACACCCCTAAATTCAGTATTTAGGGGTGACCCTGAACCCAGGATTTCAAATTCCTGATGACCTAACAAGAAGAAGGACTGCTGACCTGAAAACCCAGCAGAAAAGAAGGAGACAACAACTGCTTTGGCCCCAGCCCTACCGGCCTGTCTCCAGATTCAAAGAACCTGCAACAGCGACGCATCCAGCGGGACCAGCGACCTCTGCCGACTCAGAGGACTGCCCTGCAACCTAAAGGACCAAAAAACTGCTGTGGACAGCGGCTGTGTCCAAACAACCAAGAAGAAACCATCTTTAAAGGGACTCCCACCTTATCCCTGAAGCGTGAGTTCGTAACACTCTGCACCCAACGCCCCGTCCCATGTCCAGAGAAACCAACACTGCAGCGAGGACCCCCAGGCGACTCCCGCGGCGTGTCCACCCTGAGAGGACCTCCCTGCACCCCCATGGTGACGTCTGCAGAGAAAATCCAGAGGCTCCCCCTGACCACCTAACAAAGAACTTGATGCCTGGAAGAAGCACTGCACCCGCAGCACACTGGGCCCGAGAGGAACCAACTACTGGTGCAGGAGTGACCTGCAGACGGCCCTCATCTTTTGTCAGTCAGTTGTTGGCCCGAGAAGCCCTCCTGTGCCCTGTCTGCATCACCAGAGTGACCCCCGGGTCCCTCCATTGATTTCAACGCAAAACCTGCCACCTTCTTTGCACACTGCACCCGGCCGTCCCTGTGCCACTAAGGGTGTATTTTGTGTGCCTTTTTGGGACCCCCCAGTGCTCTACAAATCCCTCCTGGTCTGCTCCCCAAGGACGCAGGTACTTACCTGCTACCAGACTGGAACTGGAGCACCCCTAGTCTCCATAGTCGCCTATGTTATTTTGCCTCCTCTTTGACCTTTGCACTGACCGGCCCTGTGATGCTAGTGCTGGGTGTTTGGGGTTGACTTGAACCCCCAACGGTGGGCTGCCTATGCCGCGGAGACTGAACTTGTAAGTGCATTACTTACCTGCTAAACTAACTTGTACTTACCTCCCCCAGAAACTGTTGAATTTTGCACTGTGTCCACTTTTAAAATAACTTTTTGCCATTTTATGCCAAGCTGTGTACATTACTGTTTTCATTCAAAGTTCTATATTTACCTATGCCAAGTACCTTACAATGTATGTACTCACTTGATATCTGAATCTTGTGGTTCTAAAATAAATTAAGAAAATAATATTTTTCTATATAAAAACCTATTGGCCTGAAGTTAAGTCTTTGAGTGTGTGTTCTCATTTATTGCCTGTGTGTGTGTACAACAAATGCTTAACACTACCCTCTGATAAGCCTAACTGCTCGAACTCACTACCACAAATAGAGCATTAGTATTATCTATTATTGCCTCTGTCAAGCCTCCTGGGGAACCCCTGGCCTCTGTGCACCCGATCTCTCACTTTGAGATAGTATATACAGAGCCAGCTTCCTACAATTATCTAACAATATAATTCACCCTCATACCTCACCGAGCATTCACCCAATCATCCTTTAACTAGGTGCAACACCGTACACATTGCCCCACATCTTGACTCAGCCACAGATTGCTTACGTTTTCACATCCCACTGGGTTGGGCTCGTGCACCCTGAATAGCTTCACAATTGGCTGTGCTGAGCAAGGCGTTGCCTTGTGTGGGTTGTGGGACCTGGGTAGTAACTCTGCTCTCCGGGAACTGATGCCTGCAAGATCTGCATAACCTGAAGACTGCTGTATCACTGAAGGACTGAGCAGATAATCGAGTTAGATCATCACATGAGGGTGGCTCTGCTGTCAAGGCCAGTGCCTGCTGGGTGTCTTGGAGATAGTCTGCTGTCTAAGGTCTCAGGTTGTTACATCTGATTCACCTCAGTTATAGCTTCCACTTGTGGGTGCATGTGTGTTACAGTTGTGCACCCAGACATAGCACACAAGTTACAGTCATTACAAAATAGAAAGCCTTAACGAAAATTAGATCAGACTGATTGGCTTTGCCAAGGTTTGTTTCATATTACTTTGTGTGTGATCTAACAAAGAACTCCTTGTCAGGCCTCTGTGTTTACCTACGTGGGTGTTATCCATGGTTTACTCAAATACATATCATGTGAGACATACGTCAGCAGATAACAAACCAGCCTTTGTTATAGGGCTCTGACGTCCCTACGGAAACATTCTTAAGGGCAAATAACAGCTTGTGAACATTAACAAACAATAACACGATGTTATCAATGCTCATTTTGTATGAGGAAACCATTACAAAAACCATCACAAACGAGGTGGTGTCCAGAAAACCACCCACATCCACCTCGCTAGTCTAAAATGTTTCTTAGCAAGACTAAAGGATCCCTAGCAGCATAACGGGTCTTGATGGGACCCCTCCTGCTGCACATCTCTCAGCAGCACATCTCTCTCCCTTGTCCAGAGCCACCCTCATAAATCAGAGCAGTCTGAGGCCTACAATGTATACAGCCTTTCAAGTGGAAACACAAGTCTCTCCTCGACAATTCATTTAGGTTCCTTTCAGAATTTCCAGAAACTGATTCACTGTGCATCACCACAAGCTATGGAAAGGAACATCGTAAATATGCCGCCACTATGGAAGTTCTGCATACCCTTGTCTCACTTGTCATGCGACTGGATGACTCCGAATGAGTTTTCAGCAAATCATTTCTTAGTTGTGAGGAGGACACTGTTCATTAATGCATAACCCTGACAAGGTTTGGCGTGGGCTAGAGTCAATAAAATGATCCAACTGGAACACTAGGTACCTCTGAAGCCTGATGCATCTGCCTGGTGACCTCTCTCCTGAAACTAAGTTTCGGATCTCTGTTTAATTCTCAGATGACGGTGATATTTATTCATGTATTTATTCAGCATTTTCAATAGCACTTCTTTGCGCTAATGCCCTCACGCGATGCAGAAACACATATTGCGATTCGGTACCGACTCGCACAATGTGTTTCAGACTCGCAAATAGGAAGGGGTGTTCCCTTCCTATTTGCGAGTCGCACCACGATGTAGGAGCGGTTGCAAATCAACTCGCAGTTACCATCCACTTGGTAACTCATTCGCAAACGGGAAGGGGTTCCCATGGGACCCCTTCCCCTTTGTGAATGCTCACAATAATATTTTTTCAGAGCAGGCAGTGGTCCTATGGACGACTGCCTACTCTGAAAAAAACCGAAACTAAAAGGTTTTGGTATTTTTTCTATTTGCAGCTCGTTTTCCTTTAAGGAAAACGGGCTGCAAAGAGAAAAAAAACCAACTACTTTATTGAAAAGCAGTCACAGACATGGTGGTCTGCTGTCTCCAGCAGGCCACCATCCCCGTGAGTGCCCAGACTCGCTATGGGGTCGCAACCGGCGACCCACCTCATAAATATTTATGAGGTGGGTCTTTGCGACCCCATAGCGAGTCACAGAAGGTGTCTGAGACACCTTTCTGCATTTCCTTTTGCGAGGTGCAAATTGCGAGTCACTGGGACTCGCAATTTGCACCTCGCAAAAGGAAACCTACCTACATCTAGCCCTTAGTGTGCTTTACAGTAAACATCAACATTTACAGTACATTTACATTTCTATTTGCATGTACAGAAAACATCAACAGTCAGCATCAATGAACTTATATTGTCATCAGTGAGACATAAACTTGCAATTTAATTATGGGGTAGGGTGTGTTCAGGAGGCAATGAGAGCTGTGCTCTGTTCAAGAAGAACTCTAATAGATACAGAAAATATACATTTTTAATGTTGTTCTGAATTAAAGGAGGTTTGGATGAGTTTGCAGAGTAATCTATGAAGATTTCTGCAGCAGTGAAAAATTGAAGGACATTGGTGTTTTCAATCCCTGCATTTCGAGTAGGCCTCCCTTTCCTTAAGATAGTGATAAGAGTTTTGAGTGCTAATGTGGTTCCAAATGTGAATGGGCTTCTAAGGCCCATATTTATACTTTTTTAGTGCCGCATTTGCGTCATTTTTTTACTCAAAAGCATCGCAAACTTACAAAATACAATTATGGCCCTGATTTATACTTTTTATGCGCTGCATTAGCGTAATTTTTTATGCAAAAGTGGCGTAAACTTACAAAATACAATTGTATTTTGTAACTTTGCGCCGCTTTTGCGTCAAATAATGATGCAAATGCGGCGCTAAAAATGTATAAATATGGGCCTAGGTGAGGCAACTCATTTTACATTTGATCCAGGCCTCCTCAGGCACTGGTGAAGGTTGTGCAGGAGAGGCTTTATGTGACGGAGACCCATATTTATATTTTTTGACGCAAATCAGCGCTAGGGCAGATTTGCGTCAAAAAGTTTACCGCCGGCTAACGCCATTCCAACGCACCAGCCGGGCACCTTATTTATGGAATGACGTTAGCCGGCGCTGCAGCCTGGTTTGCGTCAAAATAAATTACTCAAACCGGGCAGCGAAGGCGAAGGGAAGACTGGGGGTAGTGCATCAAAGAATGGTGCAAGTCAGGTTAGAGTCAAAATTATTGGCTCCAACCTGAACTGCGCCATTTTTTGATGCACAACCCCCATGGAAATGACTCCTGTCTTAGCAAAGACAGGAGTCATGCCCCCTTGCCCAGTGGCCATGCCCAGGGGACTTCTGTTCCCTGGGCATGGCCATTGGGCACAGTGGCAGGTAGGGGGTCCAAGTTAGCCCCCCCCCATGCCACTCTAAAAATATATATATATATATATACTTACCTGCACTCACCATGGATGGGTCCCCCCATCCATGGGTGTCCTCCAGGGGTGGGCTATGGTGTCAGGGGGTGTCCCTGGGTGCAGGGAAGGGCACCTGTGGACTGCCTCCATGGTCTCTCACCATGGAAAAGAGCCCACAGGTCCCTTAACACCTGCCCTGATCCAGGCGTTAATTTTTTACGCAAATCTGGGTTTACGTCATTTTCCGGCTCTGCCTCCCAGCCGTGCACCATTTTGCCCAGTTGGATAAAAATGGCGCACGGGTGTTTAAGTCATTTTTTGGACGGGAACGCCTACCTTGCATGTCATTAACGCAAGGCGGTTTCACGCATCCAGAACATGAAATGTTGACGTTAGCGGGGTCTAATGTCAAAGTATAAATATGGTTTTAGTTTTGCACCGAATTTGCGTCACAAAAAATGACGCAAATCCGGCGCAAGCAGAGTATAAATATGCCCTTGAATGCCCCCTTCATGGGTGCTAGATTGGGAGTGACATAGAGGAGGGCTCTGGTGGGAATCAGCAATGATTGTAAGTAGTAAACATGGCTTTAACACTCATTTTACCTACTTTCCTCTACTAAGGGATATTGCAAGCTACGCAGAGCTGAATTTATGAAAATGATTTCCTTAGGCGTCTTACGCGAGTGCTACTAAGGGTAAGTGCGACTGACACCCAAGGCTCCTAATCTTGATTCCAACTCCAGCCTCTCTCACAACAAGACAACTCCTGTCTCTTTATCTCACTTATTCAGGTTATTTTTCTTCCCTTTTTTCTCCACGTGTCACTGTTTTGTTTTCTCTGTCTTCCTGCGAGGTGGAGGGCATCAGAGTGGGAACTAAAAAGAGGGCACACAGGGGAGGGAAATAAAAACATATAGAATATATATAACACGAAGCGTGGAATAGGAAGAGTGGAACATCCGGAAGAGAAGTAAAGAGAGAGAGTTCTTAATGATGGTAAAAAGGAAAAAAGCAGATAGATTAATAAGGAAATATGCATAAGCATTGGAAAAACAATTGAACAGAGAACCGATTTCTGAGATAGATAAAAAAAAAGAAAACATTTAATCATAAGAGCTGATCCAAACCTACTCTAATTATCTGTAGTGTATTGGAAATAATCAATCTTCCAACATACTCTGAGACCTAAAAATGAGTGTTATCCTTGTTACTTAAAATTCCCCAAATTACGCCACTATGCCACATTGCATAATCACGTGCCACTCACAGCAAAATTTTACAGTGAGCGCTTTGAAACAAAGTGGATTGGCTGGAATGTGAGTGGCTGTTTCTAGGAGTACTTCTGTTATTAGTTTATTTTCTTAGCGCAAAGTGTGACATAAGTATGCCTTTTATGCTAAAACATAGCGCAAAACAATGGATTTGTATTTTGAACAACTGCATGTAATTTAAATAATTTTCCTGAAATGTTGTGTAATTAAACAAAAAACACAAATTGCATGAATGTTGCACACTGCTAATGTAAGTGCCCACTACATGGAAACACAGACACAGTCATTTAAGGAACAAAGTAAGAATGGTTGTCATTTATGTAGTCTAGAGACACAAAGCCCTACCAGACTACATATATCACATGGAATGTATTACATATAGGCCCTCATTATGACATTGGTGGTATATCCTGCTTACCGCCACGCTGACGGCTGCCAAGTTACCGCAGCAGATATCCGTCCACCATATTATGACACACACACCAATCCGACAGAACTCAGCCACATACACAAATCCGTCAGTCCAAAGGTCAGTGATAAAGTGGCAGTATCAAAACCCACACCGTTACGCCAACAGAACAATGGCCACTACATTATTACCCAAGAATCGCCACGGCGGACATTCAACGGCGGTAAACGATTGGCAGTACATACCACTGCGCTCACAATGGACACCCACAGACAAAACAACTCCACATTGGACAATTTAAACAACACACACTAGACACCCATACACACACCACACCCACACCACTATAAAACACACACACACACATTACCCACAACCCTTTACGATTACAAATCATTGCCACCAGAGAGACACCAAGACCACTGAGACAACGAGAGCCACACACCACTCACACCCATACACCACTCACGAACTCCACATCACACACCCCAACACGTTACCCAACACACCCTCACCAACACACCTCACATAACACCCATGGCACCACAAAGACACCCCCGTTTGACAGAGGAGGAGCTAAGGGTCATGGTGGAGGAAATTGTCAGGGTAGAGCCACAGCTATTTGAAGCATAAGTGCAGCAAATATCTATAGCTAGGAAGATGGTGCTATGGCGGAGAATCGTGGACACGGTCAACGCCGTGGGACAGCACCCCAGAACAAGGGATGACATCAGGAAGAGGTGGCATGACCTACGGGGTAAGGTACGTTCCATTGAAGCAAGGCACCAGCTCGCTATCCAGAGGACTGGCGGTGGACCCCCACCCCTACCTCCTCCCCCACAACTCACAGCATGAGAGGAGCAAGTCTTGGCAATACTGCATCCTGAGGGCCTGGCCAGAGTTGGAGGAGGACTGGACTCTGGTAAGTCAACTCTCTACTATTATCACCCCCCTACCTGCATGCCATCACATTCCCTCACCCTCACTCCCATCACTCCACTACATCCCACACACTCTACCATCACATCTCACTAATCCCAATGCCAAGTCCTGCATGCTGTACCAATGCATGGACACCCCTCAGTGCTCTACATGAACACCCATCACTAAAGCATGCACAGCATTGAGAACTAACAATCACACCATACACTAACCTACAAAAGTGACATGACAGCTGGCAGGGCAAAACCAACCAAAGAGGGGATGCCAGGGATGTACAATATGTCATACACATCAACCATAACACATCATTTACATCCCCACAGGTACCCCAGCCAATGTCACCAGAGAGGAGGTGCCAGCACTATGCAGTCCCCCAACTGAAGAAGCCCACAGTGATGACAGTAACTCTGGACTTCAGGATCTGGACGACCTACCTGGCCCATCAGGGACCACTGGACAGCCGGTTACCCAAGCCCAGTCACAGACCACCACAGAGGCTCCCCCTTCAGGAAACATCACCACAGCACCCACCCAGCGTATCAACACCTCTGTTCCCAGGACACGTCAATCAGCAGTGTGTCCACCTGTACAGGGACCCCAGGCCACACCTCGCACACAAGAGAATCAGGGACCTGGGCTCAGTGGCAGTGGGCACACGGTTTAGGGGACAGAGGCACAGGCCACCAGGGGCACTGGGAGGACTGCTGTGCACTAGAGGGAGGACAGGCCCAGAGAACCGACTCTCCAGGAGGCACTCTCTGAGATCCTGGGAGCCTACCAACATTCCCAGGACACAATGGGCCAGATCCTGGACAACGTGCAGGAGAACAGGTGGCTGCAGGAGGGACAGTACCAGTGGATCAGGGAGGACTTGCAGGCCATCAATAACACCCTGATCTACATAGCAGGGGTGCTGGCAGACATGGCCAACATAATGAGGGAGGCAGTCTCACACCAGTGGGTCCCTGCCACTAGCCAGTCATCTGAACAGCCACCCACTTCCGCTAGTGGCCAGGAGGCCCCGCCACAGGACTCACAGGCCACCAGCACCCCTCCCCCTGCAGAAGGTGAACCACACCGCAAACGCTCCCTGCGATCCAGACAGAAGCCAGAGACACTTGCCAAGACCCCTGCCAGGAAATGAGACTCCCCTGATTGTCCACCTTGTGTCCCACTTAGTCACCCTGTCCACCCTGAACTGCCATTGATCCCCTTCCTATGTCCCCTTGGACAATGCACCTGTGCTACAAACAGACTGGAACAATACCCTGGACTTTCCTCCATCAGCACCCCATCCCATTGCACTTACCCCCTATATGTTAAACACCCTTTAACAAAAGTCGATTTCAAGTAAGTCATGTATATAAAATATGTATTGTTTGAAACAGGTACAACCATTGCAAATGAACTGTACATAGAATGAGCAAATATTTAATGACCTGTAGCTGGCTGTAGTGATCACACCAGGAGTATTTTTCATATCACAAACATCTGCAAAATGAATATCCAGAAGGAACAGTAAGTGGGCATTGAATTGGGAATTACCAGCATGTCAATGCAACACAGAATACAACCAAAGTCATTGAAATGTAAAGTTACACTGTCTTACCTGTGTGTCATTGGAAGTACTGACGGATCACAGATGTTCTGTTGTCCTCATCTTCAACCTCTACCCCCTCATCCTCACTGTCCAGAGGGTCCACTTCTGCCAAAGGGGCATCTCCAGTCTCCTTACCTGCAGAAAAGGGACATCGTCTGAGGGCCAGGTTGTGCAACATGCAGCATGCCACCACTATCTGGCAGACCTTCTTGGATGAGTAGCACAGGGATCCACCTATTAGATGGAGGCACCGAAACCTAGCCTTCAGGAGGCCAAAGGTTCTCTCAATTATCCTTCTGGTTCACCCATGTGCCTCATTATAACGTTCTTCTGCCCTTGTCCTGGCATTCCTCACAGAAGTCAGATACCATAATAGGTTTGGGTAACCAGAGTCATCTGCAATCATTAAGGGACAATATTTAGCCACACACTATCCTATATGGCCCACACCATACCCATACACCAACATATACTGGGTGGGAACCAGGGCTCACCTATTAGTCACACCTTGGGCCTCTGTAGTTGGGCCATCACATTTGGGATGCTGCTATTCCTTAGGATAAAGGCATCATGCACGGACCCAGGATACTTAGCATTGACGTGGGAGATGTACTGGTCCGCCAAGCACACCATCTGTACATTCATGGAGAAGAAACTCTTACGATTCCTGAACACCTATTCATTCTTGCGGGGGGGACAAATGCAATATGTGTTCCATCAGTCGCCCCAATTATAATGGGGATTTGCCCCATTGCATAAATCTCGGCCTTCACAGTGGCCAAATCCTCAACCTGGGGAAATGCAATGTAGCTGCACATGTGTTTTATCAGGGCAGACAACACTCTTGTCAGCACAATTGAGAACATTGGCTGTGACATTCCTGCTGCCAAGCCCACTGTCACTTGGAAAGAACCATTTGCCACGAAATGGAGTACTGATAGCACTTGCACAAGAGGGGGGATCCCAGTGGGGTGACGGATAGCAGATATCAGGCTAGGCTCCAATTGGGCACACAGCTCTGTGATTGTGGCTCTGTCCAGTCTATAGGTGAGGATAATGTGCCTGTCCTCCAGTGTAGCTTAGACCACCAGAGGTCTGTACACGGGGGTATGTCTCCATCTCCTATTCATCCACAGCAGTAGGAATCTATGGGACAAAAAAGTGAGGAGCCTGTCACAAACAGAACAATTGAGCCACAAAAGTAGTTTGCAGTCTGTGAACATGTAATGAATCAGTGTTATTTGTGTGCCCATTCCTCCTGTGACGCAGCATTATTCCATAGGGCTCTCCCCCTGAAATGGCATCCGCCTGTCCTGTGTGGAGGGACAGGTGGAAGTGAGGTAATTCCGCTGACGTTGTGCGCCGTGGTGGGAGTCGGTCAGGAACCGCCATGCAACTCCTCATTGGTTATAAATGGGCCCTATGGGTTACAGTACCCAATGGTGATCTACGCCGGCAGTGACGGTATTACCTGACCTTCCATAAGAGAGGACCTACACTGCATGTGCTGCTGTGACCTGCGTCTGAAACCTACGATGGCCCGTGTGACCGGGGAAAGGGCCCCAGCCTTCACTTCTGAGGAGTTGGAGCGACTGGTGGATGGGGTCCTACCCCAGTACGGACTGCTGTATGAACCTCCAGACCAACAGGTGAGTACACTGTGGGCATGATGCATGTGGCATGGATGCATGGAGATGTGTGTGAAGGCATTGTTTAAGGGGGGATTATCTGTTGCCGGTGTACATGTTGTGAGGTGGGCTATGTATGTGTGAAAGGGGATGGTAAGGGGTATGGTGGGCCATGTGTGTGACTGGCTGGACTGTTTGTCTACTGGTGTTCTCCTGTTTGTATTGCCTCTGCAGGTCAGCGACCATCAAAAGAAGGGTATATGGCGTGCCATCGCCAAGGAGGTGCGGACCCTGGGGTCTATGGCAGGCAGAGCACCCACTGTCGCAAACGGTGGGAGGACCAGAGATGCTGGGCCCAGCTGGGGATGGCCTCCCAATGAGGAAAGGGTGCCCGTCGAACACTGACCCCCCTGATGGCCCGCATACTGGCGGTGGCCTATCCTGAGCTGGATGTGCGCTTCAGGGCAATACAGCAGACAGCAGCCACAATGGGGTGAGTATAGTGGCTATCATTACAGCTTATGCCTGGTGGGGTGGTATCCGGGTGGTGGGTATGTGTCCTTGGGATCCCCTAGGCCAGGCCAGACATAGCAGCGTAGGTCCTCTGGTGGCTAGGGGTCTGAATGGAAAATTATGCCTACCTAGCTTGTTAGCATCCACTACTGGTCAGAGCTGCGTGGGTCCCAGGTGTACTGCAGTTGGCGGTGTGTGCTCCTGCTCATGCCTTTGTGGCTAGCAATATCACTGGTAGTGCAATGAATAGTGCGTAGGCCTGTTCCCTGTGTGTGAAGGTGCTATGTACGGCAGCGGTGGTGTTGGTGCAGTCATTGACCCAGTGTACCCTTTGTCTCTCTCCCCCCTTTCTTGTTTTGTCATCCTGTCCTTATGTGCATTAGCATCATCTGGCGGAGGAGCAGAGGCACCAGCGACAGAGGGAGCTGCATCCCACAGGACCGAGGAGGCAGAGTCCACCGATGCTGAGGGCACCAGTGGGACAGAGGGTGAGGGGAGCACCACGGCAGAGGCTGGAGGGGACAATACAGACTCTGATACTTCCTCCGATGGGAGCTCCTTGGTGGTGGCGGACACCTCTGTGACCACACCAGCTACAGGTACAGCCGCCACCCCCGTAGTAGCACCGCCCTCCCAGCAGCCCCTCAGCGAGTTGCCCATGTACGCTCACCCAGGAGGGTGGGCATCTCCTTTGTCCCAGGCACCTCAGGCCCTGCCCCAGTCAGCCCTGCTGCCCTAAGTGAGGAGGCTATGGACCTCCTGAGATCCATCTCTGTAGGGCAGTCAAGCATTGTGAATGCCACCCAGGGGCTGGCAGCCCAGATGCAACAATCTAATGCATTCCTGGAGGGCATTCACACTGGATTGGCGGCCTAACAGAGATTGATCCAGGCTCTGGCATCCACTCTGATGGCAGTCATTGTGCCTGTTTCTACTGTCCCCCCTCCAACTTCCACTTTCCAGTCCCTTTCTCCTCAACCCCAACCCATCCCAAGAACACAGCCAGACGAACATGCACACAGGACAACACCCAAGAGTGTCACAAGCAAACACAAGCACCACACTTCATCTCACAGGCACTCACACAAACACCATCCAGTTGCAGACACAACAACATCCACTATTTTCACTGTCTCCCCCTCTTCCTCCTCCTCCACGTCCCACCCAGTTACGTCCACACTCACACCTGCATGCACTACATCACCATCCACTACCTGCATCATCACCACATCAAGCAGAACACACACCTCACTGGCAGCCACCTCCACAACAGCCATGCACACGTCCCCTGTATCCTCTCCCACCGTGTCTGTCTCCCCCCGCTAAGGTACACAAACGCAAGCACTCAGACACCTAACAGCCATCCACATCACAACAGCATACAGCCCATGCACCTGCACCCAAATCCAGCAGACAAACACCTCCAGATCTCTCATTCTCCACTCCCATTACTTCTCCTTCTTCCCACCCCAATGTCCCTAAAAAGCTTTTCCTTTCCACCATTGACCTCTTCCCTACCCCTCCCCCCGTCCTCCACGTATGGCCAGGGTATCAAGAACCCAGTCAGGCACCTCAGCCACACAGTCCACGGACCCACTTCCATCCGCACCTACTTGTGGTGGAAAGGATTCCAGGCCACAAATCCTGAAGGGGAAGGAGCCTGCACCAGCCAGCAGAAAGGGGAAGGAGCCTGCACCAGCCAGCAAAAAGGAGAAGGAGCCTACACCAGCCAGCATAAGGGGAAGGAGCCTGCACCAGCCAGCAAGAAGGGGAAGGAGCCTGCACCAGCAAGCAAGAAGGTAAAGGAGCCTGCACCAGATGCTGTCACAGAGCCCCCACCACCAACCGTGGTTGTGCAGCCATCAGTGAGTGCAGGGGCTAAACAGGAGCCTCCCACTACCTCCACCACCACCACCACAGTGCAGGCATCGCAGGGTGCAGTGGCTGAGCTGGAGCCAACCACTACCTCCACCACCACCACAGTGCAGGCATCGCAGGGTGCAGGGGCGGAGCTGGAGCCAACCACTACCTCCACCACCACCACAGTGCAGGCATCGCTGCGTGCACGGGCTGAGCTGGAGCCACCCACTACCTCCACCACCACCACCACAGTGCAGCCATCGCAGGGTGGAGGGGCTGAGCAGGAGCCTCCCACTACCACCACCACCACAGTGCAGCCGTCACCGCCGGCGGACGCAATGTGATCCAGCCTCCATGGGCTGCGGTGCGGAACTGTGGGCAAGTCACCCACTTCAGAGACTGCGGTCCATCACTCCCCAGGACAAAGCACATGGCATGTTGCCCCCACCAGAACCAGTGGGGGATGACACCCAGTCCAGAAACTGTGGTCCATCACTCCCCAAGACAAAGCACAGGGCATGTTGCCCCCTCCAGAACCAGTGAGTATGACACCCACCCGAGAGACTGTGGCCTTGCACTCCCCAGGACCAAGCACTGGGCATGTTGCCCCCTCCAGAACCAGTGGAGATGACAGCCACCCGAGAGACTGTGGCCTTGCATTCTCCAGGAACAAGCACAGGGCATGTTGCCCACTCCAGAACCAGTGGGGATGACACCCACTCTAGAGACTGTGGTACATCACTCCCCAGGACCAAGCACAGGGCATGTTGCCCCCTCCAGAACCAGTGGGGATGACACCCACCGAGAAACTGTGGCCTTGCACTCCCCAGGACCAAGTACAGGGCATGTTGCCCCCTTCAGAACCAGTGGGGATGACAGCCACCCAAGAGACTGTGGCCTTGCACTGGGCATGTTGCCCCCTCCAGAACCAGTGGAGATGACAGCCACCCAAGAGACTGTGGCCTTGCATTCTCCAGGAACAAGCACAGGGCATGTTGCCCCCTCAAGAACCAGTGGGGAAGACACCCACTCCAGAGACTGTGGTACATCACTCCCCAGGACCAAGCACTGGGCATATTGCCACCTCCAAAACCAGTGGGGATGACAGCCACCTGACAGACTGTGGCCTTGCACTCCCCAGGAACAAGCACAGGGCATGTTGCCCCCTCCAGAACCAGTGGGGATGACACCCACTCCAGAGACTGTGATACATCACTCCCCAGGACCAAGCACAGGGCATGTTGCCCCCTCCAGAACCAGTGGGGATGACACCCATTCCAGAGACTGTGGTGCATCACTTCCCAGGACCAAGCACAGGGCATGTTGCCCCCTCCAGAACCAGTGGGGATGACACCCACTCCAGAGACTGTGGTACATCACTCCCCAGGGCCAAGCACAGGGCATGTTGCCCCTTCAAGAACCAGTGGGGAAGACACCCACTCCAGAGACTGTGGTACATCACTCCCCAGGACCAAGCACAGGGCATATTGCCCCCTCCAGAACCAGTGGGGATGACAGCCACCTGAGAGACTGTGGCCTTGCACTCCCCAGGAACAAGCACAGGGCATGTTGCCCCCTCCAGAACCAGTGGGGATGACACCCACTCCAGAGACTGTGGTACATCACTCCCCAGGACCAAGCACAGGGCACGTTGCCCCCTCCAGAACCAGTGGGGATGACACCCACTCCAGAGACTGTGGTACATCGCTTCTCAGGACCAAGAACAGGGCATGTTGCCCCCTCCAGAACCAGTGGGGATGACACCCACTCCAGAGACTGTGGTACATCACTCCCTGGGACAAAGCACAGGGCATGTCGCCCCCTTCAGAACCAGTGGTCTTGTTTCTGCATCCGGCTGTGGTTCCCCCACCCACTCCCCCTGGGGTGCCTGCCTACTTGCCAACTGATGCCCCTGCAGTGTTCTCTTCGTATTGATGCAGGTAACAAGTGGGGCCTTGGACTTTGCCATGTGGCCCACGCGAGCTGAGGACTGGGCAGTGTCCCTTTTTCGTACATTTGTACATATCTGTTGCATTGGCAAAATTATTATTTATACTGTGTTGATCTTATTACAATCACTTTATTCATTTCCTGTTGTCCTTGTATTATTCAGCCGATTTACGGAGATTAACTTGTTTTCTTGGGCAGCTGGTTGTGTGTATGGTGTGTGTGTCTGGGGTATGTATGGTGCGTGTGTGTGTCACTGTCGTTTTCTCCCCCCCTCCCTTGTGTGCTAGGCGGCTGTACTTACCGCCGTGGCCTTCGCCGGCGTTGGTGTTCGTGGTGGAGCAGGACGTAGAATATCATCGGGAACACTTGCAGTTCTGGTTCCATGGTGGCGGGGTTCTTCCCTGTGTCTCCAATGGTGAGTCCTTTCACTTCTGAACTTTGTTTCCTCCAGGCTTTTGCTGTTGTTGGTACCGCCCCGGAAAAGGTGGCAGATTGTCTTGTCATAATATGATGGGCGGAACTTTGACTTCCACCTGGCTGTAGGCAGCTACCGCCGTGATGGCTGTTGTTTCCGCCCCTGCGGTGGATGTGGTACAATGGCTGTCTATTGGAGATCTTTCCGCCATGGTCATAATGTGGTGGTAGTTACTGCAAGCCTGTTGGCGGTATTACCGCCACTTTATCACCGACCGCAAGGGTCATAATGCGGGCCATAGTACCTTAAAATAGTGAACACTGCTACCATGTTTAGTGGCAGCAGAGCTATAAGTGGGAAGACATATCTTTATGTCTCGACATTGCCAAATAGGGAATGATCCACAACATCACAAAAAAATTGGAACTGGCTTCCTTCAAATTTACCCATGGGTGCCCATCTCACCTTGTTCAAGACTAGCCTAAAGAATGGCCTGCAGAGATGCTGCCTCAAAATCATCAAGTCCTCTCGGGTTATGCTTGCGTCTGAAGCTCCAACAAACTGTCTCACCTAGTTAGAGCGAATCATTTTATAGACTTACCGTGCCTATTATAGGCTTGGTGGAAAAATGTAACTAATTTGCTGATGAAGAAGTTCGCCTGGAGGAAAATACATCTCATTGCTTCCTTAACTGTTCTTGTGTTGTTCTCATTGAGAGACTGATGCAGGTACTTTCTCCTCAAGTCCAGTAACTTTGGACAGATGCAAATTGTATGTTCAAGAGACTCAGGTTCGTAGGCACAAAGCCTGCATTGGTTTTGAAAGCACAGATGCATTTTCCAGGAGCTGTCAAACTCAGCACTATGGATGTACAATAAATTAAACTGGAGATATTTGATCTTTTTGGTGAGCTCCAGGTCTAAAGCAAGACACTATTGTTTTACAGAACACTATTAGTCAAGGAGTAGGTAGCTGTTTTTAGGTCGAGCATAGCAGCGAAAAATGTATTTGTGGCTTTACCCACGCCCATCTCTTTCATTCATTCCTGGGCTTGCCTTTCAAAAATTCCTTAATTTAATTGGTAAATGCTTCATGTTTGTGCTGCCTTGAGGCTGCTTTGTTGCCGCCTTGGAGACTGATACTGTTACCTGGATGATTGCATGATCGGGAACTATATTTGTATTTGGTCTCACAGCAGCCGTATGTTGTTTCTTCCTCTTCTTTGTTTCTTTTGCCTCGCTTCATTCTTCATTCAATTTTAAGGCGCTTCCTCTGTGGACTTCTACATGCCTACACTACCTATCTGCATTTTGATTGACATTGTTTATTTACTTTTATTTATTACAAGTGTTTATTTTTAGATTGGCATTTTTTTTAACCAAACCGATGCCAGAATCGAACCCACTTCCCTGGCCCCAAAGTCGGCACCTCTGTATGTTATGCCACATGGCTGTTGTCGGGAGTATTCTTGCGCCACACTGGATTAGTATTGAGGTATTGGAGTGCTTTGCATGACCCTGTTAATGCTCTAAAGCTCCCACTCGCTGTCACTCTTATGTGCAAGCTGATATCTGAGGAAGAAGAAGAAGGAACTTTGAAAAGTGGCTCTGGCTCGTACAAAGACCTAGTTACTCCCCCCTTGACATTGCACTGCAAACTTTGAACCAGTAGTAGCAGAGGGCGAACTAGGGGAAGCACTGCTAACCCCTCCTTCCCCCATCTCAGCAGTATCGGTCATATGGCACACGGCACATGACAAGGGGTCATGGTTTTCATTTTATTTTCTGTGGGGGCTAGCGCCCCGGTCTACAACAAACCTTAAATGCTGTAGCTGAACACACATTCTATCGCTCACTGGAATATACAAGCCTGGAGTGTGAATGTACTCAAACCCAAGAGCAGTGCAAGGCCATAATACAGGCATTACAGCGCACTACATTCTGTTAACATGACATAAGTGGTCAATTCTCTTACATTTCATTGGCGCGCTTGACATCACCTGATCACAGCTCTGTTTTCATGCTCACTGTTTAATAGTTTGGATTGAAGTAAGCTTGAAAAGTGCCATCTCACGAGCCCACAAGGTCACCCTTGAAAGTTGAGCCATATTTGCAGGCCACGTCGAGAAGGATTAGCTAGATTTAGCAGCTGCCATGCCCTGGCCATCTTTGTCCCTGGGTTGGGTACGCGTTGCAGAAGCACAAATTAGGCGCTGTACTTGGTGCCCTTTTACTTTTCTGTATTTTACACTCCTTCTTCTACCTCTGGTACCTCCTCAGCAAATACGACTCAGAGAAGGCTAGGAGTGAAGGGTGGTAACCCTATGATGTCTTTGGGGTCAGAGAGTGCAAGGTGTCACTTGTGCTACCTATGACATTTTGGTGAGTCGACATCCATTTTCATCACTTTACACTCACTTCCCTTGTTGTGCAGCAATAATGTTTTCTTATTCTACCTAGCCAGGCGACTCAGTGGATAAAGGCTCCCACTGCTGAGATGTAAGTTCAGGTCGCCGGTTGAAGTACCAAGAAGGCTGATTTGACTGTTGCTCAAGGTCGATTAAATCAGCGCATTGAGTTGGGTAACAGTACCATTGTAGAAGACGTGGGATAGCGATGCCAGAGGGGAGACGCAATAACTCTATCGGAGTCACAATCATTTGCAGTAATGGTCTTTTTTGGGAGTTTGGGGTTGCTTTAATATCTTTAATGTCCTCAGTAGTCATCACCATCTTCCCCTTTTTGTCCTTCTCCGTGTTCTCTCTGTTCTTTCTCTTCTTCCTGTCGTTCTTGTTTAGTCCTTTAGTGTCTCACACCTCTTTCTTTTCTCTTTTAGGGTGTCTCTCCCAGGATGAAATCTCATCGACGTCAGGATGGAGTAGCAGGGACCCGTCAGGCCAAAGGAAAATAAAGAAGACGAAGAAAACGGTAAGAGGTTTGTTCTGGTTCCTATATGGACTGGTGAGGGAGTGACAATGCAGAGTGGTGGGGAAAACAAAACAGAAATGGCATGTGCCCAGTGTCTCACCACTGTGTCCTTTGTGCTCATCGCTTAAAAAAAGAAATTTATACTGTATCTCTCCCGAGCCCGTTGCTTTCACAGAGCTGGCCTTCCTAGATGCATGTTTCATGTGTGTTAGTAAAAATGGGTAAAACAAATGAATGTAAGATAATAAGGCTAGGACTAAAAAAAAATAACGAAAAAGATGTTTTTACTGCGGAGTCTTTACTTAGATCTTCTTTCCCGACGTTCACCCCACACCACCCGCATTTCCTTCCCGCCAACAAAATATACTGCTGGATTTAGTAAGCAGGCACGTACCGGGGACGTGGCGGGAGCTTTCGTCCAGAATGCGATCTCTTGCTGGGATGTCCTCCCTTCCTGATGTTGTCGGCTCTCCATCTTCTTCCGTGCTTGACCCGGGTATTTGTTCTGGCTCTCCTCTCCGTCGTTCTTCTTCCTTTTTGGTTTCCGCATCTTCCTCCTCCTTCCACAGCAGCGTTCTCCTCAATCCCTCCTTGGTCTCTGATTTAACCCGGATATCCGGGTTCGACTGAGGCATTTCCAATCTTTGGCTCTCGGCGGTGCCCCAGGGGTACTGCATCGATGTTCCGGGGATAGTGACTTGAAACAGGGTCCCCGCCCCCTCCCCTAGCAGATGGCTGTTCGAGATCCTGACCGATGGGGTGTCTTGACAAATAATCAGCAGTACACAATTGCTTTCCTGGTATGTGTTGTACCTGAAAGGTAAATGGTTGAAGTTCCATAAACCAACGTAATATTTGTGGGTTAGTATCCTTATTTCAGGACAACCAAGTGAGGTGTGCATGCTCGGTATGTAATATAAATGGGTGTCCCAAAATATAATATTGTAGGTTCTCGATGGCCCATTTAATTGCCAGGCATTCTCTTTCAATTATTGGGTAGCGTTGTTCCCTGGGTAGGAGCTTCCTGCTTATAAATACGACAGGATGGTTATTATCATTTTTATCCTTTTGAAATAGCACAGCCCCTATCCCCACATCGGAAGCATTGGTCTGCAAATATAATTCTTTGGTGAAGTTGGGACAGCGTAACACTGGTTCTGTGGACAGAGATCCTTGCAGACTTGTGTAGCTACGTTGCTGAGCAGGAGTCAGGGTCTTTATGTTCATGGGTTGCCCCTTTTTCAAGAGATCAGTTAAAGGGGCGGCCAAGGTGGAATAATTTGGAATAAACCTTCTGTAATAACCTACTAAGCCCAGGAAGGAACGTAATTCTTTCTTCGTGGATGGAGGTGGTACCCTGAGAATGGCTTCTACTTTATTCAATTGAGGCCTGATCTGGCCGTGCCCTATGTAATAGCAGAGGTAAGCGATCTCGTTACAGGCTAATTTACATTTGGCTGGATTAGAGGTGAGACCTGCGCTTTGTAACATTTTTAATATTTCAGCTAAATGACTCGTGTTCGTCCCATGACTCACTATAAATCACTATATCATCAAGATAGGCGGCAGTGCACACGGTTTGATGACGTAACAACCTATCCATTAGTCATTGGAAGGTTGCTGGGGCCCTGTGTAATCCAAAAGGCAGGACAGTGAACTGATACAGGCCTGACAGAGTAGAGAAAGCTGTTTTTTCTCTGTCCGAGGAAGGTAGGGGTATCTGCCAGTAACCCTTAGTGAGGTCCAATGTGGACATGTACTGGGTTTTGCCTAGTCTTTCTAGGAGTATATCAACACGTGGAATACGGTAGGTATCAAACTGTGATATAATGTTCAATTGTCTAAAGTCGATACAAAACCGAATGGACCCATCCGGTTTGGGTACGAGAATAACTGAGGAGCACTATGGACTCACGGATGGTTCTATAATGCCCATTTGTAACATTTTTTCCACTTCTTGCTGTAACAATACTTTTCGTGCTTCGGGTATTCTATATGGTCGGAGACGAACGACCTTTCCCGGTTGTGTTTTAATATGATGTTGAATCAGAGATGTTTTCCTGGGTATTGGGGAAAATAAAGGTTTATGTTTCTTGAGTATATCACTCAACAGTTTCTGTTGTTCAGGTGAAAGGGAGGTGTTTATGGTGGGCCTCTCTGAGACTGTGTCATTGACTGTCGGATATTGTCCGATTTCCAAGAAACCTGGTTTGTAAAGGATTTGGGGGTTCCTTGGGTTCTTCCCATTTCTTAATTAAGTTTATATGGTAAATCTATGTTTTTGGGGGGGTTTCTGATAATTCAATCATATATGTTACAGAGGTTATGGCATTTAGGACTTTAAAGGGGCCCTGCCATTTTGCTAATAGTTTGTTTTCAGAAGTAGACAGTAATATAAGGGCTTTGTCCCCGGATTGTAATTGTCTGAGATTGGTGTTTTTGTCATAATATTGTTTTTGTTTCTTTTGAGCTCTCGCGAGATGTACTCGTACATCTTCCCATACTGTCTGGACTTGGGTTTTTAATTGTTGTGTGTATTCAAGGAGCTCTTTGTCCCCATCTTCTTCCTCCTCCCACATTTCCACAGCCATGTCTAAGACGGTTCGGGGCTGACGGCCGAACACCAGTTCAAAAAGACTATGACCCATAGAAGACTGTGCATGAGTCCTTATATCATAAAGGACCAGGGGCAATTTTTTATCCCAGTCCTTTCCCGACTTGTAGATGGTCTTCCTCAAGAGGGTCTTCAGTGTACTGTTGTATCTCTCTACAAGACCATCCATCTGGGGGTGGTAGACGGAGGTCCGTATTTGCTTTACGCCTAATATCTGACAAATTTGAGTCATCAGTTTGGCCATAAACGGGGTGCCCTGATCTGTTAGGATCTCCTTGGGAAACCCCACTCGTGAGAAGTACCCTATCATGGCATGGGCCACACTTTTGGTGGTCATACTAGATAGAGTTATAGCTTCTGGGTACCTTGTTGCGTAATCAACTAAAACGTGGATATACGTATAACCTTTTGAGGATGGGATGAGAGGGCCTACTAAATCCATCCCTACCCTTGAAAATGGGATATCAATAATAGGTAGGAGGGACAATGGGGCTTTCTTTTGTGGGCCGGTGTTTATCAAATGGCACTTTGGGCAATGATGGCAGAACCGTCGGATCTGTGAAAAGACCCCAGGCCAATAGAAACGGCGTAAAAGATATTCCTCCGTCTTCTGCCTCCCAAAATATCCACCCCCCATATGACCATGGGCTAGATGTAAGGTTTGGGTGCGGTAGGGTTCAAGGACCACCAGCTGCCTCTTTTCACAGTTATTATGTTTCTTTATTCTATACAATAGTCCTTTCTGGATAAGGAAGTAGGGACCCACCTCTCCTGTTATTTCTGTTGTAGCTGACTTCCATGCATGCTGTAGGGTAGGATCCTCTCTCTTACTACTGTGAAAAGGAGGGAGGGAAGTCAATGCTATCTTTCTAGGTTCCTCCCTTTGGGTGGCCTCTTCCTTTAGCTGATATAGTTTTTTTCCTTCCCATTTCTCCTTTCTACTAGGCTTATACCGTTCTTCCCCTGGACTGATTGGCATTCTAGAGAAGGGAGTATCCTCCCACCATAGGTCTATCTGGGTTCTTGTTGGTATACTGTTTAGTAGGTCAGAAAAATGTGCGTAATCATTGCCCACAATAACTTCCTCCACTAAGTGGTCAATAACACCCATCTCCATCACATCCATCCGTTCCTCCCATTCAACTGAGACACAAACCAAGGGATACTCCTTAATGTCTCCATGGATGCTACAAATAGATACCATATTTCTGGGTGTTTGAGTTTGGAGGTCTAACAAACTTGCCCTGATTATGGATTGACTGCATCCCGAGTCAATCAGGACGGTAGTGATTCATCCATTAACTGTCATCTCTTTCATGTACTTGGAATTCTCCTTCCCGGTATAGAATACCCTTCCTCGGGTAATACCGATCTCCATTGGTTCTGGCTTTTCTTCCTTGTGGGGACAGTTGTGGGCAATATGGCCCCACTCACCACAATTATAGCACTGGGGTTGTTGGTTAGGGCTCTTCTCGTTAAATCTAGGGATGAATACTTCTTCGGTTCCTTTAAGAAGTCTCGGACGATAGGAGGGTCCCAGGGTTCGGTTGGCGGGTTGGACCCCTTTGACAGATCGGCTTTAAAATCAGAAGATCGGTGATATGCTCATGCCAGATCTATTGCTGTGGTGGTATCGACGTTGGGGTGTTGTTTGATCCAGTTTCGTGTGGTAGGAGGTAAGGCCCCTAGGTATTGCTCAAGTAAAATGGCACGAATAACATCTTCTCTGTCTGTGCCGATGGGTCCTAACCATTTCAGTCATAAGTCTTTTACCCTGAAATATAAAGCCCGGGGAATCTCCATCGGACACCACTTAGTTTTTCGGAATTTAAGTCTATAATACTCGGTGTCAAAGCCAACCCGCTCCAACATACTTTTCTTTATATCAGCATAAGCGGTGGTACCACCAGGATTAACCACCTGGTACGTGTCTTGCAAGTTCCCCGTCTGTAGAGGAGCCACGTACTGTCCCCACCTGTCCTGTGGCCATGTGGCAGATGTTGCTACCCTCTCAAGGTTGGTGAAGAAGGCATCTGGGTCTTCACCTTCTTGATATTTCGGTAGGATGGAGCTAGGCACGTTAGGGTGGACCTGTCTGGCAGCAATTGTATCTGTTAGTTTCTGTAGAGCAGTCTCATGAACAAGCTGCTTGTTGGCTATTATTGTAGCTTGGCTCTTCAAAGAGTTTTGAAGGGTTTCTCCATCCGTATGTGTTTCTCTTTGCTGTTCCTCCCAAACGACCTGCAGGTGGCGTTGTCCTTCGGCCAATCTTTGTATCATGTCCACAATCGTGGGCTTGGCTTTCATTCTCCTGTGTAAGGTGTGGTTTTTCTTGCGCCTATCGTCTCCCGCTATGATCCCACTTCTGACACCACTGTAGAAGACGTGGGATAGCGATGCCGGAGGGGAGTCGGAGTCACAATAATTTACAGCAATGGTCTTTTATTATGGTTTAGGGTTGTTTTAATATCTTAAATGTCTTCAGTAGTCATCACCATCTTCTCATTTTTGTCCTTTGCCGTGTTCTCTCTGTTCTTTCTCTTCTTCCTGTCGTTCTTGTTTAGTCCTTTAGTGTCTCACACCTCTTTGTATTCTCTTTTAGGGTGTCTCTCCCCAGGATGGAATCTCGTCGACATCAGGATGGAGCAGTGGGGACCCGTCAGGCCAAAGGTAAATACAGAAGATGAAGAAAATGGTAAGAGGTTTGTTCTGGTTCCTATATGGACTGGTTAGGGAGTGAAAGTGCAGAGTGGTGGGGAAAACAAAACAGAAATGGTATGTGCCCAGTTTCTCACCTCTGTGCCATTTGTGCTCGTTGTGTAAAAAAAAAATGTTTATACTGTATCTCTCCCAGGTCCGTTGCTTTCACAGAGCTGGCCTTCCTAGATGCACGTTTCGTGTGTGTTAGTAAAAACAGGTAAAACAAATGAATATAAGATAATAAGGCTAGGACTAAAATAAAAATAACGAAAATTATGTTTTTACTGCAATGTCTTTACTTAGACCTTCATTCCCGACTTTCACCCCACACCACCCGCATTCCCTTCCCGCCACCGAAATATACTTCTGGGTTTAGTAAACAGGCACGTACCTGCGATAGCCACGTCCCTCCGGGGATGTGGCGGGAGCTTTCATCCAGAATCCGGTCTTTTGCTGGGACGTCCTCCCTTCCTGATGTTGTCGGCTCTCCTTCTTCTTCCGTGCTTGACCCGGGTATTCGTTCCGGCTCTCCTTCCACGGCGGCGTTCTCCTCAATCCCTCCTCGGTCTCCGATTAAACCTGGATATCCAGGTTTCACGGGGGCGTTTCCAATCTTTGGCTCTCAGCGGTACCCCCAGGGTATTGCACCGATGTTCCGGGGGTAGTGACTTGAAACAGGGTCCCCGCGACCCTTTTACAACCTTCCATTGTGCCCTCTTGAACTCACTGGCCTCTAAGCATTACATTTGAAAGAAAATCGAAAAACTTGTCACCATAAAAGAGTTAGGGCCAGATTTAACAGAAAATGATGGTGTGCAGCGCTGCACCAAATTTGGCAGTGTCACCCACCATCATTTTCAAAATGCAAGGATGCACCATATTTACTATAATACGGCGCATGCCTGTGTTTCCCCCTGCGCCGGCGCTAAATTTGCTGTTGTGTGCCAATGCAGCAACCCGTGCTTCCTGCACAAAAATAATGTTAAATGGTGATTTGCTCTTTCTATGTGTGCTGCAGAATGCAGCACACATGGAAAGATCAAACATTGAGGAGAAATGAAACCACTTCTCCTTGTTGCGCCATGCTAACGCCACCCCTGGGGTGGTGTCAGATTTTGGTGCTGCCTCAGGGTTTACGAAAACTTGTAAATCTGAAGCAGCATCAAAATGTAATGGGTGTTGCTCTGGCAGACGCACAGCAACACCCATTGCACACCCCTTTCACGCAGAGGGCTGCATGTGAAGGGCCCATATTTACAAGGTGGTGTTAAGCCGCAAAAAGTGGCTTAATGCCACCTTGTAAATACAGAGCAGGGCATTGCGCCACCGGAGCATCACAAAAAGTGACGCTCCAGTGGCCCTAAAGTATATAAAGAGTAACCCCTGGCACTTTTTGTGTCACATAGGGGGTCATTCTGACCTCGGCGGTAAAAGGCTCTTACCGCCGGTCAGAAGACCGCCATCATACCGCCGCGGCCGCGGTAAACCGCCACGGTCATTCTGACCCACAACTGCCAAACTGCCAAAAACCCGACATCCACTGAAGGCCGCCTCATCAGCGGTCAGCGATAAACTGGAAATGACCAAACCTCCACCGTCACGCCAACACAAACACGCCCATGCCATTACGACCCACGAATCCACGCGGCGGTCTTTCAACCGCGGTATTCCTATTGGCGGTACACACCGCCGCGCTCAAAATACACACACCCATACAAAACACAGCCACATTGGACAATTCGAAATACACACACCTGATACACATACAAACAACACACCCACACACCCATCACTATATAAAACACACACCCACAACACCCACAACCCCCCACAAATCGATTGTCAGAGACAAGGCGCATTACACAGAGAGAGAGCACAGGGAACGCAAAGCACAACACACACAGGAACCCAACATCATCACCCACACCACCTCTACGCACAAAACACCACACACCACCACACTCATCACCACAAACACCACCCCACACCTCATCCACACCACCCCATGGCACCCCAAAGACACCCCAGGTTCTCGGACCAAGAACTCAGGGTCATGGTGGAGGAAATAATGAGGGTAGATCCCCAGCTCTTCGGCACACAGGTGCAGCACACCACAATAGCCAGGAAGGCGGAGCTATGGCAAAGGATCGTCGACAGGGTCAACGCTGTGGGACAGCATCCCAGAAATCGGGAAGACATCCGAAAGCGCTGGAACGACCTACGGGGGAAGGTGCGCTCGATGGTGTCAAGACACAACATCGCTGTGCAGAAGACTGGCGGCGGACCCCCACCCACTCCACCCGAATTCACAGCATGGGAGCAAGAGGTCTTGAACATCCTGCATCCTGAGGGCCTCGCTGGAGTAGCCGGAGGAATGGACTCTGGTAAGTCTCATCTCAACTACTTTTTCCCCCCCAACCACCAGCATGCCAACCCACACCCCCACTCTCACCCCCAACCCCCCAGCACACATCCTCCCTGTCAATGTCTCAACAGCACAACCCACCCAACCCAACACCAACCCCTGAATGCCAACACAAACCATGGACACCCATCACCTAAGCATGACCACTGCACATACCCATCCCCACCCCCAAACCACCCTCACAACTCCTCCCACATGGGACTGCCAGCACTGGGGGACAAGGGCATCCACAAATCGCACGCCATGGCACACACAAAAGCAATAACCATACTCTTTTACCCCTGCAGGGCCTGAACGCCAACACACCAGCCAGGAGGGTCCAGATCTGTCCATCCCACCCCCAGAACAGGCCCCCAGTGATGACAGCAGCTCTGTCGACCTAGAACCTGATGACCAGCCCGGACCATCAGGGACCTCTGGACAGTCTGTTACCCTCAGTCAGCCACAGGCCACAGCAGACCTACCCCCCTCTGGAAACACCAGCACAGCACCCACCCAGCGGGCCCATGCTTCTGTCTCCAGGACAGGTCAAGCAGCGGTGTGTCTACCAGTACAGGGCACCCAGGGTAACCCACAACCTCAACAACAACAGGGACCTGGGGGCAGTGGTAGTGGGCACACCGTCCAGGGGACAGAGGCCCAGGAACAAAGGGGAACTGGGAGGGCTGCTGTGCGACAGAGGGAGGACAGGCCTAGGGAACCCACTGTCCAAGAGGCCCTCACCACCATCATGGGAGCCTACCACCACTCCCAAGAGACGATGGCGACGGTCCTGGCCAGGTTGCAGGAAATCCTGCTTCTGCAAGAGCAACAGAATATGGGGTTCCGGGAAGAACTGCGCAGCATCAGTTCCGCAATGGGTACAATGGTGGTGGCACTCAACCAGATTGTCACCACTTTGCGGGACCATGTGGCCCCCCAAAGGGCCCCTGCCACTAGCATAGAGGAAGAACAGCCCACCACCTCCGCCGGTGCTAGTGGTCAGGATGCCCCGACACAACAGCAACGGCCCACCCGGACCCCACCCCCTGCAGAACAAGAACCACCCCGCAAGAAAGGTCTGAGATCTAGGAAGAAGACAGAGTAGGATGTCAAGACCCCCGCCATGCACGGAATCCCCCGGATGTCATCCCACTGTCCCACTTGTTCACCCTGTCCAACCTTGAACTGCCCCTGCTCCACCTTCCACAGGCATATGGACAATGGACCTGTAGGAACGACAGTCTGGACACTGCCATGGACATGCCTCCACCATCACCCATCACCCTTTTTGAACTATATACCTATTTTATAACTTTAATAAACACAATTATGGCACAATAACCAACTGGATTCTGCTATCTATTTATTCAAACCAAATGTATTCGAGATAACCAACAAAACATTTCTATTTACTTTGTGATGACAACATACCAGTGTCACACAGCGGTAGTCGATGGGGAACAAAACCAGAGGGCACTCGGTGGGGATCAGATCACTGAAATAGGAAGTGAAATACACAACTAAGTTACCATACATTGGGGTGAAAGGTCAGACAGTAGAGAGCCTCTACAGTTACAGATATAATACAATGCAGGAGTGGATCCTTACCTGTGTGTCACTGGAAATACTGCAGTATGACTCTGTCCCTGTTGTCTGTGTCGTCCTCTTCGTCTTCCTCCTCTTCACTCTCCGCAGGCTCCACAGTGGCCACAACACCACCATCTGGACCATCCTCCTGCAGGAAAGGCACCTGGCGTCGCAAAGCCAGGTTGTGAAGCATGCAGTAGGCCACGATGATATGACACACCTTCTTTGGTGAGTACATTAGGGATCCACCAGTCATATGCAGGCACCTAAACCTGGCCTTCAGGAGGCCGAAGGTCCGCTCAATCACCCTCCTAGTACGCCCATGGGCCTCATTGTACCGTTCCTCTGCCCTGGTCCTGGGATTACTCACTGGGGTCAATAGCCAAGGCAGGTTGGGGTATCCTGAGTCACCAATTAGCCACACACGCTGTCTCTGTAGCTGTTCCATCACATAAGGGATGCTGCTATTTGCCATCATGTTCGCGTCATGCACTGACCCTGGGAACTTGGCATTTAAATGGGAGATGTACTGTTCAGCCAAACAGACCACCTGGACATTCATCGAATGATAATTTTTTCGGTTCCTGTACACCTGTTCATTGTCTTTTGGGGGAACCAAAGCCACATGGGTACCATCAATGGCACCAATGATATTGGGAATGTGTCCAAGGGCATAGAAATCACCCTTCACTGTAGGCAAGTCACCCACCTCAGGGAAAATGATGTAGCTCCGCATGTATTTCATCAGGGCAGACAACACTCTGGACAACACCTTTGAAAACATAGGCTGAGACATCCCTGATGAAATGGCCACTGTAGTTTGGAATGATCCACTGGCAAAAAAATGCAGTACTGACAGCACCTGCACTAGAGGCGGAATCCCTGTGGGTTGGCGGATGGGTGACATCAGGTCTGGCTCCAGCTGGGCACACAGTTCCTGTATAGTGGCACGGTTGAGTCTGTAGGTGAGTATGACGTGTCTTTCTTCCATTGTCGACAGGTCCACCAGCGGTCTGTACACGGGAAGATTCCTCCGACTCCTCGCAAGTCCCACCGGACGGTGCCTAGGAAGGACAACATGGAGCACAGAGTCAAGCAACCCACAGGTAAGTGCCCACAGCATGCACAGTACACGAATCTCTCGGGATTGAATGGCCAGTGTGAATGTCAGTGCAAGGCCTAGCCATGTGTGACGCAGTAGGAATTAAGCCATGTGGGCCCTTGAAATGGCGGCTGCCTTACCTGTGAAGTGTGACAATGTGAAGTGAGGTAATTGTGCTGGCGTGGCACACCGTGGCGGTAGGCGGTCGCAGTCCGCGGCGCAGAGCCGCATTGGACAACATTGAACCCTATGGGTTTCAGGAGCCAATGGCGGTGAGCGCCGGCAGTCGTGGTACACACCGCCGCGGTACGCACCGCTGCGGCCGTAACCGCCATTTTCTCTATGCTTAATCACACGAGACCTGAGGATCCACAGGAGAGGACCTATACTGCAAGTGCTGCTGTGACCTCGGTCTGGAAGTGACAATGGCTGCTGTGACTGGGGAAAGGGCCCCCGCCTTCAGTTCCGAGGAGTTGGAGAAGCTCGTGGAAGGGGTCCTCCCCCAGTATGGCCCAACTCTACGGGCCTCCAGACCAACAGGTGAGTACACGGAGGGCAATGCATATTGCCCAATGCCTGGGTTGAGTGGGGAGGATGTACGATGGAGGGTAGGGCAGCGAATGACGAATGCATGGCACGACAGATGAGAGCATGTGCCACATGGCAAGGTTGGGGAGGGGGGGCCACTCACATCGAGCATGCAGAAAAGTGATGATATTTCTGTTCCCCCCTTGTACATGTCACATAGGTCAGCGCCCATCAGAAGATCGAGATTTGGCTTGCCATCGCCAAGGACGTCCGGGCCCTGGGGGTCCACAACAGAAGGGGCACCCACTGCCGCAAGAGGTGGGAGGACATCCGCCGCGGGAGCAGGAAGACCGCCAAGGCTCTGCTGGGGATGGCCTCCCAACCTAGGAGGGGTGCCAGTCGGACCTTGACCCCCCTGATGTCCTGGATCCTGGCGGTGGCCTACCCCGATTTAGATGGGCGCTTGAGGACATCACAGCAGACACAAGGGGGTGAGTACAAGCACATTCAGCTATTTTGCGCACAGTGGAGGTGCCTGGGTGGGGGAGGAGGGCTGTGGGTAACCCTAGGCCAAGGCGATTTCTGTAGGATAGGTCCGTCCGTGAGCTATGGTCCTGTGCCCCCGCCCCCCACCTCTGTAGGGTGCCTAGTGACGTGATTCATGGACCAGTGTATACTGTGTGGTCAGTTGTCGCCCATAGGCTTGTAGGGCATGTCCCAGTGAATGAGTAGTGTACCCCAAGTGCGCAGCGTAGTGCAGGGGGCTTCTGTGTCTGTCCTCTCCGCCAACGGTGTCCCCAATGCATGCACTCAACCTGTCTTTATGTTTTCCACCCCCCCCACAATTTTCTTTGTTTTTCTGTGAATGTGTGCATTAGCATCATCAGGCGGAGGAGAAGTGGCATCGGCACAAGAGGGAGCTGCATCTCACATGGCCCCGGAGGGCCATGCAACGGACTCCGACATGACCAGTGAGACGGAGGGCGAGGGGGGCTCCACCACGGGGACCCGTGGAGACGTCAGCGACACCGACACGTCCTCGGAAGGGAGCTCCCTTGCGGTGGCGGCAACAACCGTGCCCACCGATCCTACAGGTACAGCTGCCACCCAGCGCACCAGCTCCGCCCTCCCAGCAGCCCCTCGGCCTTCGGCCCGTGCCCGCAAGGCCAGGAAGCCAGCCATCTCCTTCGCCCCAGGCACCTCAGGCCCTGCCCCAGTTACCCCTGCTGCCCTCAGTGAGGAGGTCATTGACCTCCTGAGGACCATCATTGTTGGGCAGTCTACCCTTCTGAATGCCATCCAGGGTGTGGAGAGGGAGGTGCATCAAAGCAATGCATACCTGGAGGGCCTTCATTCGGGTCAGGCTGCCCATCAACGATCGTTCAACGCTCTGGCCTCAGCACTGACGGCAGCGATTGTCCCTGTCTCCAGCCTCCCTCTTCTGACTTCCTCCACCCAGTCCCACTCCCCTGTTCCTCTGCCTATCCCATCCACACCTACAGACCAGCCTGCACACACCTCAACACCCAAGGGCAGCTCATCCAAACATAAGCACCACAGAACACACAAGCATTCACCCAAGCAACATCCAGATGCAGACATGCCAACAGTCACTACCTCCTCTGTGTCCCCCACCTCCTCGTCTCCCTCCTCCCTCCCTGTGACGTCTCCACACACACCTGCAAGCACACCACCATCAGCCATTGCACCCATCACCAGCAGACCCTCCAGACCAGTCCGCACACGTGCAGTCACCACCCCCACTGCCATGTACACGTCCCCTGTGTCCTCTCCCACTGTGTCTGTCACCCCCGCTTCCCAACCACACAAACACAGGCAGGCACCCACCCAACAGCCATCCACCTCACGTCAGCCTCCAGCCCAAGCACCTGCACCCAAAGACAGCACACTTGACTCTCCTACAACCACATCCTCTTCCTCCACTCCCATACCCACTCCAGCTACCCTTTCCATGGCTCCAAAGACATTTTTCCTCTCTAAACTTGAATTAATTTCCTCACCTGACCCACCCCCTCCGTCCCGTAAGAGTTCTACAAACACCTCAGCCACCAACAGCCCAGCAACTCCCAAGCACGTCGTGCCTGGTTTTTGGAGTCCGCCATTTCCTTGGTCTGGGACATCGACCAGCAGCAAAGGCACAGCCAGCCCTCCCCCTGGGAAGAGGAGCAAGAAACTCAAGGGCAGGCGTGACAGGCCTGATACGCCTGCCCCCAAGGAGGGTGGCCTTGCACCGTCACCTGCCACATCGGCTAAGGGAGCCAAGGGCCACGGCGAGTCTGCCAAGGTGGCCAAGGGCAGTAAAACAAAAAAGGCAGGGAGCAGCCGACCTGGCCATGAGGGCCCCACCAGCCCCATTCCTGGGGTATCGGAGGAGACCCAGGGCCCCAGGGCTCCATCAGAGGAGGGCCCGCAACGGAAAGGTCCGATGCAGACTGAGCGGCAACTATTGGCCAGGTGTGGTTCACTGGATACACAAGACAGGCACCGCTGAACAGGGCCCCGCCAAGACAGGCACCGCTGAACAGGGCCCCGCCAATACAGGCACCGCTGAACAGGGCCCCGCCAAGACAGGCACCGCTGAACAGGGCACCGCCAAGACAAGCACCGCTGAACAGGGCACCGCCAAGACAAGCACCGCTGAACAGGGCCCCGCCGTGAGAAGCACCGCTGAACAGGGCCCCGCCGTGAGAAGCACCGCTGAACAGGGCACCGCCAAGACAAGCACCGCTGAACAGGGCACCGCCGTGAGAAGCACCGCTGAACAGGGCCCCGCCAAGACAAGCACCGCTGAACAGGGCACCGCCAAGACAAGCACCGCTGAACAGGGCACCGCCAAGACAAGCACCGCTGAACAGGGCCCCGCCGTGAGAAGCACCGGTGAACAGGGCCCCGCCAAGACAAGCACCGCTGAACAGGGCCCCGCCGTGAGAAGCACCGTGAACAGGGTCCCGCCGTGAGAAGCACTGGTGAACAGGGCCCCGCCGTGAGAAGCACAGCTGAACAGGGCACCGGCGTGAGAAGCACCGCTGAACAGGGCACCGCCGTGAGAAGCACCCCTGAACAGGGCACCGCCAAGACAAGCACCGCTGAACTGGGCACCGCCAAGACAAGCACCGCTGAAGAGGGCACCGCCAAGACAAGCACCGCTGAACTGGGCACCGCCGTCTCAAGCACCGCTCCGCTGGGCCCTTCCTGTCAAGCACCGCTCCGCTGGGCCCTTCATCTCAAGCACCGCTCCGCTGGGCCCTTCCTGTCAAGCACCGCTCCGCTGGGCCCTTCATCTCAAGCACCGCTCCGCTGGGCCCTTCATCTCAAGCACTGCTCCGCTGGGCCCTTCATCTCAAGCACCGCTCCGCTGGGCCCTTCATCTCAAGCACCGCTCCGCTGGGCCCTTCATCTCAAGCACTGCTCCGTTGGGCCCTTCCTGTCAAGTACCGCTCCGCTGGGCCCTTCATCTCAAGCATCGCTCCGCTAGGCCCTTCCTGTCAAGCACCGCTCCGCTGGGCCCTTCCTGTCAAGCACCGCTCCGCTGGGCCCTTCATCTCAAGCACCGCTCCACTGGGCCCTTCATCTCAAGCACCGCTCCGCTGGGCCCTTCCTGTCAAGCACCGCTCCGCTGGGCCCTTCATCTCAAGCACCGCTCCGCTGGGCCCTTCCTGTCAATCACCGCTCCGCTGGGCCCTTCATCTCAAGCACAGCTGGCCCATTGGCAGTCCCGGTTCTGTGTCGGGCAGGCCTTCACGACGCACTCTGCCCACCATGCCTCCTCCATGACCAGTGGTCTCTGTCATCCACCTGATGGACTGTGGCTTTGCACTCCCCAGGATGTGACAGTGGGCAAGCCACCCACTGTAGAGACTTGGAAGACTGTGGCTTTGCACTCCCCAGGATGTGACAGTGGGCAAGCCACCCACTGTAGAGACTTGAAAGACTGTGGCTTTGCACTCCCCAGGATGTGACAGTGGGCAACCCACCCCCTGTTGAGACTTGAGAGACTGTGGCTTTGCACTCCCCAGGATGTGACAGTGGGCAACCCACCCACTGTAGAGACTTGAGAGACTGTGGCTTTGCACTCCCCAGGATGTGACAGTGGGCAACCCACCCACTGTAGAGACTTGAGAGACTGTGGCTTTGCACTCCCCAGGATGGCACAGTGGGCATGGAGGCCCTTCGTGGATCTAGCGTCGTGGACTCATGTGGCTGAGGTGCCCCCCCCTTCCCTTCCCCCTGAGGTGCCTGTTTTTACTTTTTGTGATGCCCCTGCAGTGTTCTCTCCAAAGGACTCGATCTCGTGTGTGGGCTTTGCCCATGTGTTGCAGCACATTGGCCCACGGACATTTGGACTTGGAAAGACTGGGCCGGACTTTTGACACTTTTATGGATATTTATCTAGATGTGTATTGGTTCTTCATATATTGCTAAGATCACTATACTTTATTGTTGCAATAATATATTTCTACATTCATATTCATTGCCTTTTGTCTTTGCTTTTTGGAGGGGGGGTTTGGGGGTGTCACTCTGACTTTTTTATCTGCATAGGTGTGTAGGGATTTCGGTGGGGGTGAGGGTGGGGGTGGGTGTGTGGCGTATGTGTGTGCCTGTAACCTTTCCTCCTCCCCCCTCCCCTGTGTCGTAGGTGCAGTACTCACCGTTGTCCTCTGCGGCGAGGTTCGTGATCCTGGAAGATGAGCAGGAAGGCAATGGCTGGGAGGATGTGGAGTTCGGGTTCCATGCTGTTCCGATTCGGCGTGGAGTGTGTCGAGGTAAGCGGTTTCCATTGGAGATGTCTGTTTCCGCCGTGTTTTTATCGGCGGGGCTCCCGCCCCGGAAAAGGTGGCGGATTGGTGGGTCGTGATAGTGTGGGCGGTACATTGTCTGCCGCCTGCCTGTTGGAGGTGACCGCCGCGCTGTTTGTTTGTACCGCCGTGGCGGTCGGAGTGTTAATGCAGCGGCCTGTGTTAGCGGTTCCCGCCAGGGTCAGAATTCACTTTTTTTGACCGCCAGCCTGTTGGCGGGTTGGCCGCCGCATTAACACTGACCGCCAGGGTCAGAATGACCCCCATAATGTCCTAGGTAGCGTCTCGTGAAACTCTAAACCCCAGTGATGCCTAAACTGAGAATGTTTCAGATATTCACGACGTGATGCAGCTGTGATAATAGCCATGTGCACTGTATCATGCAGTGCTTATCAATTTCAGATGGTAACGTACCATCTGTTTCCTGTGTCTTGGCTTCTAGTGTACAAAAAGGAATAATTCTGTGTCTGTGACTTACTCTAAAGCCATATTCGAAATTGCTTCTGCACACATGTTGACTAATGTTGCTCTTTATTTTGTGCACTCTTCATAAATATAAGAAAACTGTTGACTTGTCAAGATATATTGTAGGACAAAGTTATGAAAACAGATACAACAACTTTGCAGGACAATACTTTCAAAAAAATCAATAGCTCTTTGCATGGCTTTCTAGTAAATAATTGTTTTGAGCAGGTTACAAATATTTACCAGATGGAGTTGTCCTCCTTATTTCTCCAGCCTACAAAAGAAAGTAGTCTGCTGTTCAGGTCGAGAATAG
This sequence comes from Pleurodeles waltl, assembly GCF_031143425.1. Taxonomy (NCBI): domain Eukaryota; kingdom Metazoa; phylum Chordata; class Amphibia; order Caudata; family Salamandridae; genus Pleurodeles; species Pleurodeles waltl. The sequence continues at coordinate 1,454,663,057 of NC_090447.1, read as the reverse complement.
CAGCTCTCAAGAGTTGCTTTTCAACATGTTGTTCTGATAAAGGTATTTATCCCCTTCAACCTATGTCTGACCCAGGACCTCCTGACCTTCAGGAAGCACCCCAAGACTTGGCTCTTCGAGCAGTAGAACCCACCTCCCCCAGCCCCAGCACCTTGAGACCCTGCCGGGTGAGTAGCGTGCTTAATAAATCACTGATTGATTGATTGATTTATTGGGCTTACATGATGATTGTATATGTTTTATTAATCTCTCCTTATTGCAATTGTGACTATGATTCTGGCCAACTGTTTGAACACTCTTGCTATGTTTGGGTTACCCTTATAGTTTATTTCTCTAGAACCTTCTCTGTGGCTGTGTTGTGTCTTTATTTTGGGAGTTGTTTTAGCCATCCAGCAACTGTAAAGGAGGGGTGGTTAAAGTCGTATTCTATTGGAATTAGCATGGCAGATTTAAATTAGGATGCTAAATGGCAAAATTTGAATTTTTTGCTGCAAATAGAGGAAGAAGGTAAATGGAAGTGCTTTAATTATAAGCAGGGCCATTGGAATTATGTGGCAGGAAAGGACCAAATTATAAGGCAGGGTTGACCAATGTATGTGGCAAAAAAAAACAATTAGGCATTTACAAAACTAATAGCTCTAACTCTCGCAAATTTGAGACCTATTACATTGCAAATGCTTGTTGCATTTTAGGATGCCCCCTTGGCCGTTGTTGCAGCTGAATTGCGGCAGAGAAGTTCTTATTAACTGTTTATGGCTGCATCTATGCAATCCTGATAATAAGTCAAGTGGAGGTAAATTATATTTTTTAATAAGCTGCTCGATGATGGTTATAGCACAATTTCAGTAATCTCAAGCATTGACAGTTGGGTCCTCATAAATCATCCTTTGCCACTTGGATGCAAAACTAAACAAGGAGTCTATATGGAAGATTCTTTTAAGCAGATGGCACTTAGCTGATGCAATCTTTTCAGAAAATAGATAGCTCAATGGTGCATGACACTAACGGCTGTCTGACAGCTGCAGTGAAGGGGAGGAAACACAGTTATCTAAAGCTAAATTCTGATAAATCAGAAATGCTGTTTTTCTGCGCCTCTGGCTCTCCTGCTGCCAGGTTTTTGTGGCCTGATAGCAGGGCCGGCTTTAGCATTGGCGGCGCCTTGTGCAACAGTCTTTTTTTGGCACCCCCACCCCATGACCACCTCCTCAGATCCCTCACTACCACCCGGCAAATGTACCACTCATCTCTTCATAGCCCCACTTTCACATACATTCATTTGTTTTAAAGCGCTTGTAAAGGCTGGCGTTACTAATCCACACAAATATCATTCTGTTCTTTGCAGCAGGCACATTAACCTTCTAAACTACTCTATGGAGAGGCAAAGCTGCAGCTAGACTACACCCCATCTCTCTCCCTAGCAGGAACACTAATCACAAGAGGTATCTTGATATTTGAATTGCTTCCCTGAAGGCTGGACGCACAAAAAACTTTTCAGCAGGTTCTTTTAAATCGCAAGTTTCGTAAGTGATTGCTAAACACAGCACCCCTCTATGGTCAGCACCCGGTGCAGCTGCACCGCTCGCACCGCCCTAAAGCTGGCCCTGCCTGATGATATGGGGCCTCCGCCAATATCTGAATGTAAGGTTAGGAATCTGGACATAAAATTTGTCAAAATCGTGTTTCATGCTATGATTCCTGCGAGGCTGAATTATGTGAATGATCTTTACCTTGAACTACTGACAGGGCTTCTTAATAAGTTACAACTGGCTCAAAATGCCACTGTATGTTTAATCCCGAACTGTAGGAGAAAATAATCTACTAGGAATAACCTCAAAACACTACATTGGCTCCCCATTAAACAGAGGGTCTTGTTCAAGGCTCTGATAATCACTCATAGGGCTCTGCACCAAGCAGGACCTCCCAAGCTACAATGGAGTTTAAAGAAGCGTGTCCCCAGTATGGCCCCGCGTTCCTACAACCAGGGGTTGGTGTGCTTCCCTAGAATACAGAAAGAAAGGACAGGTGGTCGGTCTTTCGCCTATTTGGCAGCTAAAAGCTGGAACTCCCTCCCTAAAGCTTTGAGAGATCAAAAAGCGGAGAAAACCTTTAAGGCAACACTAAAACACATCTTTTTAGGGAATGCTACTGCTTCTCTCTGTTCTGCTCCACAGGCTTTTTCAGCACCAGGACGCTTCTTGGAAAGCAGAGGCATGCTTTATAAATGTCATTCATTCATTTATTCACCCAAGTTAAGGTCTAAGCGAAGAATTGCCTGTGGTGAGGAGGTAGAGTTGAAGATTAATGTTTTGCGTGTAGATGGTGTTGACAGAGGCAGTTGATAGAGGCAGCTACTGCAAATAAAAAGTGGTGGGGCAGCATGAGGGAATAATAATAAAAAAAAGACTTACCTGCTGCAGACGCAGCCGGCCGCCTCGGTGGTCCTCTGCGCTCGGCAGTCCATGAGTCATACAGCACTGGCTCCCAGAGTCCCCACCCAGTCCAGATGGTGCTCCCATGCTATTACCAGGCATGTAACACAGCTGGGTTGGAGAAATATAAGTGTGCATGTCTTTTTGGCTGATCTCAGCCAGCCAGCCAAACTGACATGCGAACTTACAAGTGTCCACCACTCTTCCTCCCTGCTGCTGTCCAAGAGGATGGCCCAGCCCAGCCCCACCCTAGATTTGCGTTAACTGTCAGTAAAAAAATAAAATGATAATAAAACATTTTTATTATCATTTTATTTTTCATCTACTGGCTTTGAGCAGGGGGCGATGTACCCCGCCATTACAGAGGAGCCATGGCTGGGTCTTGAGTTCAATAATCAGTCTCTCTCTGAATACCGTTGAGGAGTAAATGAGAAGCGGGAGGATTTTAGCGTTCAGAGCGATGGAGTGAGGGCTTGGCTGCCTTAGGTGGTTGAAGAAAGTTTAACTCCTTAAGTTACTGTAGACTCTTTGGGCTATAATTACAAGAAAGTGGTGCATCACTAGTGATGCACCACTTTTCTTGCGGCCCCCTTGCATCCCCTAACATCACCATGGTAGCGCTTATTTACAATACGGCGCACCTTGGCGCTTGTTAGGAGCAATAGCATCATTTTTTTTACCCTGTTGTAACGCTATACTGGATTACTGACAAAAAAAATGACGCTAATCCATTGTAGTGTTAAGAGGCCCATTGAAATCAATAGGAGACTCATTTTAAAACCTGCTTTGAGCATGCATTCAAAATGACGCTAGAAATGGCGCAATGGAATCTTGTAGATTCCATTGCAGCTTTTTTAGAGACCCTCTAATGAGGGAACACCCCCTTTAGATACGTCATGCATATGGGTTTACAAGGTGACGCAAAACTGCTTTGTGCCACCTTGTAAATATGGTACTATTGTAGTGGCCCGTTAGCTTCACATTTGTGGCAAAAAGTTTGCCGCAAATGTGGTACTAAGGGGCACAAGGGCCTTGTAAATCTGGCCCTTTATTTTTAGCTTGCTAATGTGATCATACCAACATAATTTGGAACCACTGGTGGTACCCATATATATTTATTATAAAAGAGATCTATGCATTGTGACCTAATCTTCCAAGCAAGATGCTTCTCTTTTTTCACAAATGCCATATTTTTAGTTTTTTGAGAATTTAAAGTCAGACTATTAGCAATGTTGAAAGGATCCAGTCTTGATAATTGTCTTTACAGTCTGGATGGGGGTGAAGAAAAACACACAAGGTCATCAGCCTATCCACGTGGCTGATTGATCGGGTGTCCAGTTTTGGTGAAAGACCATCACAACTGTTGGAAAGTTCAAAAGATTTGAACAGTAGGGGTTCCAGAACACTGTCCTGTTTCACACCATTTTCGATGTAAAATGTAGGAGAAACTTCATCCTTGTATGTCAGTTTGACCATTATCCAAATCTCCTTATACAGGGCAATAATAAGTTGTAATGTTTTGCTTCATATATATATGTATATATATATATATATATATATATGTCACTTAGTGGCGGTCGCCACTAGGTAGTTATAGTTAGGACCAAGTTTCTATAGAAAAATCATTTTTTATTTTGCTAATAACTATGGGGCCGTTTGATGAATCTTCACTAAATTTTCAAAACATATACTTTGCTAAGTTCAGCTTCTGTCTTGAATGTTTTGGGGTGATCGTCAAGCGGGGGCTGAGAAAAAGGGGGGTCCCAAAACGCGTTTTCCCAATTCATTTTTCCATAGGACCTTTAGACACGCCTACAGTCCGAACCACTGAACGGAATTACACCAAATTTGACCCGAAGCTAGATTCTGTATCGCAGATCACGCTTTTTGTGGTTTGGTAGGAATCCGTTCAGTGGTTTCGGAGTAATTCAAGGCCAAAAAATATTGATATATAGGGCTAAAAAGTATTTTAAAAAACATCAGAAAAATCCGCAGATGGATCTTCAGATTTTTCTGAGATTTAAAAAAAAAACCAGGGTGCCCTGCGCTTTCTATTTGTTTTGCCCCTGGGTGGGCCTAGACCTGGGGGCTTTTGTGAAAAAATGCGGGGAGGGGCTCCTGGCCCCCTTCCACTGCCCTGGGGCCTGCCACCTCCCTAGGTCCTATCAGTCATATGCGGGGGCAGCGTGCACCCCGGCTGCCCTGGGGACCACCACCTCCCCAGGGCAAATTCAATATGCAGAGTGCATGCCCCCTCCCGCTGCCCCAGGGACCACTATCTTCCCGGGGCAATCAATGTAATTAATGCTGGGGGCCTGTGGACCCTCCATGCCCCAGGGACCACCACCCCCTGGGGCAAAAAAGCGTCAAATAAGTGGGGGAGGACTAATGGCCTCCCCCACAGCCCCGGGATCACCGGCCCCTGGGCCAATATTTAAAAAAAGAAAGGAGGTCCCTTTAGGACCCCCAAGCCTCGGGGACCACCACCTCCCCGGGGTTATGCAAACGTTGGAGGGGGCCTAATGGCCCTGGGGATCCCCACTCTCCAGAGCCGGCTCCTGTTATTTCCCGGGGTGCCCCCCCCTGGACATAGCTGTGGCTTGGCTGCAGCTCTTCAGCCAAGCTACAGCAAACACTTCAGTTTTTGACAGCAGGACCTGCAAAGCAGGTTGGGGCACGAGGTATAGTTACCTTAGGGCACGAGTTATAGTTACTTGAGATAACTCTAACTATAGCTGGTGAATTTCTAACGTTTTGTACATTTAAAATGTTATCCTACCTATAACATCCCTGTAACCTTTGTTTTTTCAGTAAATTTCTATGTTTTTTTGTGTGATATATATATGTATATATATATTTATATTTAAAACCAAAAAGAAAATGGAGCACTCTACGGGCATGAATCCATTTTATTGCGCCACAGACTTGCTTCAGCAACACTTGCCTTCCTCAGTGTGTTTGCACAAAAAGAAAGCAACACCTGATCACCACTTAAAAAAGTTTCTGCACATATTTTGGAGAGAGATAGATGCCAGACTCTCAGTTCCTCATGATTTATTGCTGCCAAGGTTCCGCCATCTCAGTACCGTTCTCCTATCCTTGAGTAGATGTCAGATTCCCAGTGAATGGAAGTCACTGCACTCTGGCGTGTTCCTTAAACATTTTGAAAACAAGTCTCACCCATCTTGCTTTCAAAAACGAATTTTTCTTGCTTTCCTAAGTTGAAATACTGCTGGATAGTAAATCCCTCGTTTACCACATATTGCCTTTTATCAGACATCCCATACCTTAAAGCGCCGGTTTTGTACTCAGAGCTTTTCCATTCTTGTGATGTTTGGCCGCGTGTGCTATGGCATTCATTTTTGGCGAGCGGTGGTTCAGGCATTGTAAAAATGGAACTTGGTCACTAAGTCCACTTTTCATACCGAACTCTTGTCGGGTGCATCCATTACGTGAAAGTGGCTTCACTTTCGTTATTAAATTTAAAACCAAAAAGAAAATGGAGCACTCTACGGGCATAAATCCACTGTATTGCGCCACAGACGCGTTTCAGCAACACTTGCCTTCCTCAGTGTGTTTGCGCAACAGGAAAGCAACTCAAGAATAGGGGAACGGTACTGAGACGGCGGCACCTTGGCAGCAATAAATCATGAGGAACTGAGAGTCTGTCATCTGTCTCACTGGAAAATATGTGCAGAACCATATTTAAGTGGTGATCAGGTATTGCTTTCCTTTTGCGCAAAGGGCCCATGTCCGCTGAGAAAGGTATTGTAGAGACGGACATAAAAATGTTAAATGGCCCCAAAGTGCAGAGAATAAGGGCCAGACGTACCAAAGGATTTGACCCATTCTGTGTTTATGGGGAAAAATCTTTCGTACATATGGCCCTAAATTCCCAGAATATTGGGGCACTTTTCAGTTTTCTTGTTAAAATAAAGCAAACTGCTGCTTTGGGAGCTTATGTTCTCTGAATACAAAGAAACAGTTTAAACATGGTGCCCATTGAGCAAACTTCACTGCTGTGGAGGGAGCTGGCATACTGAGAAATCCCTTCACAGCTTAGAGATACAGGCAGGAATGATGGGATGTATAAATATTGTGGCTAAGGCCTAAGTAAGGCAATAAATAAGGAATCAAGTGAACTCTGCATAGAGATATAGGCCCTCATTATGAACACGGCGGTGAAAACCACCTTGTTCATGCTGGCGGTCAAAACACTGACCGCCAGCGTCCCCGGATCCCTGCCGGCCGCATAAAGAACATCCCTGTGGGCCGGCGGGCGGAAACATTGTTTCCGCCCACCGGCCCACAGGTAGGGCTGGCCGGGACATTGACGGCGACTCCACATGGAGCCGCCGCCAATGCCTCTGTGCGGCGGGTGCAACTGCACCCGTCGAGCAGATCACTGTCCGATTCCTGCGCGTTGGGGCACTGCACCGGTGCCCCTGCACTGCCCATGCTAAGTGCATGGGCAGTGCAGGAGCCCCCAGGGGTGCCTGGTGCACCCCTTCTGCCACCCTTTCCCTGGTGGGGAAACCCACCAGGGAAAGGCTGGTGGCTGAGGAAACATTACCCGAGGGGCAGAACCGCTGCCCTGTCGGATAATGTTTCCGACTGCCGCCAGGCTGCCTGACGGAGGCAGCCTGGCGGTGAGTGAGGGCTGCCGATGGCGGCCCTCCTGGGGTACATTATGTGGTGGTGTGGCCCGCCATGCCGGCTGGAGGTTTACCCGCCACCGCCGGCATGGCGGGCCACACCTCCATGTTCATAATGACCGCCATAATGTTTGAATAATTAATTGAGAAAAAACTTGGTAGAAGGGCAAGGAACAAAAGCAACAGAAAGTTGTTACGCAGACTTATATTTATTTATTTATTTAATTACTTGGTGCACTGTCATCCACGGGTATCACTGCACCAGGGATCATAGGTCATGTACCATCCCCTATCAAAAGAGCAGGCAGATGGAATGCAAATTAACGGAAAAGATGCACATTCAGTGCTTTGTGGAATTTCATATGGTGTTCAATGAGACATAACTGGGATGAAAGAATGTTCTATAGGCCTTAGGCCCTAGAAATAGGGCCATCAAAGTGCAGATGTCTCCCAGGTATGTAGGGCAGAAAGAGATCAGACAAAAGTCAGATCCCTTTAATATGCGAGTTTCAGTCAGTCCTCATTATGAATACATTTGCATCCAAGGACAAATGGGGAGAAAAAAGGTGGCCACTGGAGGGGGGGTAGAGGCACAATCAAAACCCCAGTTTCAACTATCAATAACCTTTTAGTGAGGGCAGTTTATTTAGTTACAAATGAAATTAAATTGGCTGAACGCTGGCTCTCCTTGACATCAGAAAATCTAACGCTCATAAGTGTGCCAACAACTTCTGCAGCACCAAATAGTAGCAGTACTGCCGGTAACGGGAAAAGCTTAAATTCAAGGCCTGGTTTTACTTCCAGCATGGAATTGCAGGGGTACATTGAGGATAATATGGTGGGTGATGGAGTAACAACTTCCCCGCAACAGCAGGACTATGACTATGAAGATAGTCTGCCCATTGTCCCCATTTTAAGTACTGTGGAGAATGAACTTGGTGAGGAAAGGCCAACCAAATGAAGTAAAAGGACTGTTAAGAGGGCTCCGAACAAGAAATGAGAGATACAGGAAGCGGGTGGCCAACAATCCTTGGTACAAAGGAATTCCCCCCAGGAGACTTCTTTGGATGTGTGAAGTACCGCCTAAACAAATTATTTGATAGTATATTGTGCCCAACATGTGACCGCCTAGTAAGGATAGAAGAGAATATGAGTCAGATAGCTAGAGTATTGAACGTTCGGGAAAGGGAGGAAAGGTTGGGAGATGTGGTTTTAACACCAGAACCACCTATAAGTTACAAATTTTATTCTGATACTCACATGGGTAATGAAGCCCCTAAAATTGTTCCTGCTCTCCAATCCACCATACAGAAAAAAATTGTGTCCCTGGTAACTTAAGTATTAGAGATTCCGGGGCCACTCTAGATGATGTAGCTCCCCTTTTTAATCCCCCACAAGTAATGCACCCCCAGCAGTTGGTATCACCATGGGTGAGAGTGTCTGTTCCGGCACATGATCAAAGTTTCCAGGAGGAGTTTAATCTTCTGGTTAAAACAAAGGACAGACCTCCAGTGGAACCCGATCGATGAGATTTTATATGTAAGGCAAGTGAGTGGTGTTGGCCCGCTAATGAAAACGTACCCAGGTGACACTGTGATAATAAACTTTCACAGACTTGCACTAGATGGGGAAATCCTGTCACGGGTGAAGGCAGGTATGATCAAATCAGAGCCTACACTGATCTTACCACTGGGGTTTTTTATAGACACCTGCAGGCAGGTCCGCCCATAGCAAGAACGAGGATAGGTCCATATTCTAGACCTCAAATCAGTCAGCAGGTTTTACAGCATTTACTGGCAAACCGCTTCTCTACATTAAATAATTTAGATGTTAATGATTAACTCCTTCATGAGGGAATTTATGGGTCTTATAAGAAATAAGATAACGATATGGGCCTACGTGTTCTGGCCGCATCCCCTCCAATGTGTTTTGTTGATATTCCCACTATACCGAATAGCAACCCAGACACAGATATTGGTTTATGTGACATTTCCCACATCTTCTCAATCGGGTCCTAATGAAAATCTCAGTTCATCAATGACAGATTTGAGGAGCCAGGGCCCCGTTTGTTCCCCTGATATCCTTGAATATGTTAATATTAAACAATAGGAGCCAGGGACTCGGTGGTAATCTGAATGATGAGAATTGGTATCTTTCATAGGGGACTAGGATATTTTTTGCTGCCAGGAAACATGGGCCTTAGAGAACATGTCCTTAAATGGACTTGGATCTCATTCCTTGAGTGCTATCCCATCGGCTGCTGGGAGAGCTAAGGGGGATTAGCGGTTTTTGTAACGAGTTCCCTCAGCTCATTGAAAGTGAAAGTTATGGAGTTGAGGCCTTGTTACCAGATTTTAAAGGTATGTTTACCAGCCCAGCCAAGTGTATTTGTACTCAATTTTTATTTTAATTATTTTAACTCTCATCCACTTCACATCATAGAGGAATTAGGACACATTAGTTGAAGCAATACCCCCAGCTCCATTATTTGTGCTGGAGATTTTAATATCACTAAATGGCAAATGAAGGGGCAGTGAACCAGTGGGATTATGGATCTCTATGATCACAAAGTAAGCCACTTTTCCCACACAGGGTATGGCGAAGCCCTCAACCCCCAAATGACATCTATAAATTTAGCATTCTTTTCTGAGGTTTTAGGCAATCAAAAGGCTAGTTTACCTACTTCTGTAGGAATGGGGAGCGGCACAACAATGAATCTTGTTTTATTATCAGTAGACTTAGCCTGTCGGCTTGTATGTTTTGAGGTGCTTACCCTCCCATTTAATGACCACTGTCCTGTTTCATTATCTTTAATGTTCCAAACACCAAAGTTATGCTATGTTATGTTATTTGCACTTATAAAGCACCTGACTACCTGAGGGCCTCACAGCGCTAAAAGACAACTACAGGAGCAAAGAGAGCAACTAAAATTTTAAAAAGCCAGGTTTTAATCGCCTTTCGAAAATTAAGTTCGTGACTAATTAGTCGAGTATTGAGGGGGAGGGAGTTCCATAATTTGGCTCCCTAATATTCCATTGTAGCACCACCCCATCTGGCTTTTTTGACTTTAGGAAGTAAAACTAAAGCTGTAGATGTAGATCCAAGAGCTCTGACAGGTTTGTAAAAGGTCGCTAAAGTTTTTAACACATGATGTCCTCTATTGTGCAGTGATCTGTGGATAATGCAGAGAGTTTTAAATTTTATACGCTGTACCCCCGGAAGCCAGTGGAGAGAGGACAAGGCCCGTTTAACTGAAGTATGCCTTGGAATATAAATCAGAAAACGCACTGAGGCATTCTGGACCACCTGCAATTTGCTGACCACATATTTGGGAGAGCCAAGAAATAGACTATTACCATATTCGAGTCGGGACAAGATAATTGCTTGTACAATAAGTCTTTTTGCTGGGGGCGGTGGGAGTATTTCCAACACCTTTCTCAAAAGTCTTAATAACCCAAAGCAAGCAGCAGAAATTTTCTTGGCATGATGTTTCGGGGTGAGATGAGGGTCTAACCAGATTCCCAAGCTTTTAATATAATTCTTAGGAGGGGGCAGGTATTCCTACAGAGAAGTAGCCAAAGAGTTATTGCCAGGCTTGGGATGGTGGCCAAGGACCATTATTTCTGTTTTATCCCCTTAAGTTGGAGCATACTATTAGTCATCCAACTGGATATTGCCTGTAAACACTGAGGCAATACAGATCCTTCTGACCCCTAGAGAAAGAGACCACCAATTGAGTGTCACCTGCATAGGAGACCAATGATAATCCAAAGGACTCTATTAGCTCTGCCAAAGGGACCATCTATATATTGAATAGAGTAGGGCTAAGCGAAGAGCCCTGTGGAACCCCACAGCTCAAATTAAACCCATCGGAGAAATTAGAGCGATCCAAGACCTGAAAGGATCTATCCTCAAGAAAAGAGCTGAGCCAATTGAATGCGAGGCCTTTGATTCCCGATGCCTTTATCCTTTGTATAAGCAGCTGATGATCTACTGTGTCAAAGGCAGCACTCAAATCAAGAATTATAACAGCTGTCATGTGACTCTGATTCATTCGCTTTCTAGCTTCTTCCATGACCGCTATCAGTGCAGATTTAGTACTATGAAGAGGCCTAAAACCCATCTGGGTAGGATGTAAAATATTATTCTCTTCCAAGAATATGGAAATTTGGGGGTTAATATATTTATCCAATATTTTAGACATAAAAGGAAGTAGAGATATGGGCCTATGGTTTTTAAGATCCATAGCATCTAAAAAAAATTTTTAACAGGGGCTTGACTATCGCATCTTTCCACTGTTTCGGAACAAAGCCTCTAGAGAGAGAGGAAGTCAACAATTCAGTTAGAACAGGCACAATGGCCGATGCACCAAGAGCTAACACAAAAGGAGGGGCTGGATCCAAAGGTGAACCTGACTTTAATGCGGAGAGACAAGAAGCAATCTGTTCCTAAGGTATCTAGGAGACATGTGATAAGGTGGCTATACTTTTTGGGGGAATTATAGCTTGACATACCAACTTGGCCTTATCCTTTGGAAAGTTTGAATAGATAGCATTAATCTTTTGTTGAAAAAAACTGTCTAGATTATCACTATCTTCTTCTGAGGCTTCAATTGGATCTGCCGCTATGGGGGAATGAAGGATTTCTTTAAGCACCTGAAAAAACCTCTTTAGAAGAGCCTGAGGCCTGTTCAATTCTGCCAGAATAGTATGAACCTTGTGCTAATCTTATTTCTGCATGGTAGTGCCTGATGGATTGCCTATATTCCTCCCTTGCAGCCATGTCTAGGGATTGCCTCCACTTTCTCTCCAGACTTCTACACTTCCTTTTGAGTGATAACAAATGATGGGTGAACCACGGTGGGTCGACGCTCCGACGAATCCCAGTTATTGTCTTGTGGGGAAGAAGAGTGTCAAGACAGTCAGTGATCCACTCATTGAACGGTTCAGTTTCTATCTGATTGGCTTTAAAGTAGGTCAATTTCCGGCTAGCTAGAAGCCTGATCCATTTGCCAGGATTACGACTGTGCCACCGCCTGTGCCGCCGAACTGTGGGCTGGGCGGGACCTTTTATAGAGGAGATACCTAATTTTTGCGGAATTAATAAGTGGTCAGACCATGCCAAAGGAAGAGCGGACATGGAGCGGAGCACTGCCAAATTGCTAAAAACTAGATCAATGGAATGCCCCTTGTCATGCGTCGGGCCTTTAACTAGTAGTCTTAGACTGAGAACTTCCATGTCCGCCAGGAGGAGTCTAGTCGCTATCAAGTCCAAATTATCTATATGGGTATTGAAATCACCTAAAACCGTTAGATCAGACTTATTACATATTAAATCGGCCAGGTGGTCAGGGAAAGTGTTTAAAAAATTATCAGAAGGTCCCGGAGGACAATAAAGCAACACTCCTGTGAAGGTGAAAGTAGGGTTGAGAACCAAAGAAAAAAACATACTTTCGCAACTGTAGCGGGCGAGAGCTAAGCTTAAATTCTCGCTTCTGCAACCGCAGCATCCGGCGTTTTAACAGGGTCTAGTTTTAGAGAACTAGACCGCTGACATCTCTGCAGCAAATGGCCCTAGGTTCCTACTCAGTGAATAAGAGGGTACGGCTTTTATGGGAAGCAATAGATCCGGTAAAATTTCTGGGGGATTTGGCTTCTAAAAACAGTGGAGAAATTTTGGGTTGCCCCTCCTCTTTAGATGAGCCTCTGTATATTTTAAAAAACTTCGGAGACTTGTGCAAGGCAATTTCAAAAGCGCAAATTACAAAAGAAAAACAATGATACGCCCTGTTCACTCTTTTGCTTTTCCATGATTGTACCATAGCCCTGCAGGCACTAAAGGTGATTACCAGTAGTATTCTCTGAAATATGGAAAGAGTTAGATTAGCACAAGCTAAGTATACACAAGCCCTCACACAGAGAAAAGCAGAACTTAGAACAAGAGCATGGGAAGATTCATGCAAAGCAGGCGAATTAAAGGATAATAGGCTGTTTTGGAATATAGTAAATTGGCCTTTTTTTGCAGACAGTGAACCCAGTGAGAATATATGTCATATTCCTGAGCCAAATTGGGTTGATCATTTCACAAAAATGTTTAACCCTGGAAATAGGGAATCTGATATAAGAGAGGTTGAGACGCTAGTATGGGAAGATTGTTGGGTGGCAGACCTTGTGGAAATGGCCTGGGTTTCTGATGCAATAATAGGCGCACCCCTGGGTAAGGCACCAGGCCCTGATGGGCCCCAGTTGATTTGTTTAAATCAGATATAGATCTCTGGGCCTCACTAGTTACGAATGTCCTGGGGGCTGCAATTAAGGCAGGCCCAATCCCCTCCTGGAAATAATCAAGTATAGTACATATTTTCAAGAAAGGGGATCTGAGCTCGCCTGCGTTCTACTGCCCAATTTCGTTAATTGATTCATCGTTGAAGATTCTGGGCAGAGTAATACTGGATAAGCTAGAATTGTCGGCGGAGGAAAATTGTTTTTTTAGCCCTGTACAATACGGTTTTTGCCTTGGATTGGGGACAGTGGAACAGGCCCTTAATCTTACTCTTATCTTGGGAAAGTATGTGACGGCTAATTGTGGAGCCCTACATTTGGCCTTCATGGACCTCTCCACCGCATTTCATCTGGTCGATAGGGAGGCCCTTTGGGATGTGATGGAACGAGCAGGCATGGATAAAAAAATTACTTCATCTTATCCAGCAGATCCATCAGGATATTACAACTAGAGTGTGTTACACCTGCAGTGGTGATTGTACAGCCCCGATTAGTGTAGCCAGAGGCAATAGACAAGGCTGCATTTTAGCACCTTTTCTTTTCTTATTTTATATAAATGCTCTAGATAAAGCTTTAATCTTCTGCACAGGCGACTTTCCTAAGATTGGTAATCAGCTGGGTCCGGTATTGTTATACGCGGACAATGCGGCTTTACTGGTGCATATGGCTGTTGGCCTGCAAAAACTCTTAGATGTTTTTATTTTTATTTTATATCTAGTCTTAAGTTAAAGGTAAATAACCAAACGGCTTTTGTAATGTCATACGGCCCTGGAAAGCACAAGCATAGGGTTTTTAACAGATGGCGCCATATTTCGTTTTTCGAGAAAACTAGGGCAAAAGCCGATACAGGACCTAGTCCAGTTGTACAAAAGTAAAGTATAGCTGTAGGTACCCACGGTGCTGGGGTTATTCTGGGGCACAGAAACTCTAGATTATCAAATATAGCTTTTTTTGTAGGCCTTTAGCCGTTCCCAGAACTATTTCTAGCTTTGTTACCCATTTGGAACCAGGAGAGGGTCATACCGAAGATCCTGTTGCGTTGGACTCCCTGCTCCTATGGATAAAAATATGGAGTATGCCGCAGGCTACTTTCTCTAGAAATGTTTTGGCAGATTGCTTGAAACTGGACAACAGGGCTTTAATCCCATCGCTTACCTATATAGAAAAGGTGTTTTATAAGGTGGGTTGTGAGCACTTATTTGAACATCCAGAGCTTCTTACACCAAGTTGTAAGGCGAAGGTGATTGAGTCTTACTTGTCATATAGTGAAGAACTCAGGATAGCAAGTGTTGTAGGCATGTCCTCTGTAATAAGATATATGCACATAACCACATCATCTACCCTACAGCCCTATCTAACATGGCCAATAAAGCCCCAATATAGGTTTTGTCTCACCCAATCACGGTTGAATATAGTCCATCATCTGTTTGCCTTTCCGGTGGCGAGGGCGTGGCATGCATCTCTTTCACCCTGTCCATGCGATGGGTAACAGAGCGAACAACCACGCATTTCATGTTTTGTTTACTATACTCCTCACCTAAACAGAGATTTTTAATTATATATTATAAGATGTTCTGAAGATTTGTAATTTTTAATTTTATAGGTAATTTCAGTATCTTAGCTATGTATATATTTACTGGTTTTTATCCTAACATGCTGTTTGTGCTTGTACTTTTATGTTTTTTTTAAATAACTTGGCCGAACAAAGTCAAATTGAATTGAACACATTTTATGTTATTAGTCATTTTCCCATATTCATACACTCTCAGTTTACGTTTTAAATTTTCTAGTTCAATATAAGTTCCTTTTTTCCTTATACGTCCTACTTTCCATTCCTTGGCCTCCCGTCTCCCCACGATAGCTGTCCTTGTGGGAACACCGGTAAGTGCATGTGAGAATAATAAACATGAAATAAAAGTATATATATATATATTTAGACATGCATTTTTATTCATGCGCATCCTTCAATGTATGCTTTCTTTTATATGCTTTTTAAGCCCTTCCTTTCATCCACAATATATGAGGCTACTTTTCACTTCTTTTCCTGTCTGTTCAGTAATTCTCTTGACCATGGAAATGTTCGTCAACCATTTTCGTTGCCTCTTTTCTTTTTATCTACCCTTTTTAAGCACCATTTTAACATATCTTTAACTTCCACATATCCAAATATGCATAAAAATTAAAGGAACACACAACAACAAAACTCTCTCGCAGACCAAAATGTCTCTTTCAGATAAAGTGATAACTCCCCCCCCACCCATATTCCCCAATTACTTTCCTAGTCCACAAGAGATCCTTGAGCCCTGGGAGAGAGTCATTAGCCATCTCCTGGTGGAGACATCTATACCACCTCTCTCAGGTAGGGTTCAATTTTCTGGTGCTGCCTCTTCACCTATTTGAACGCCTGGTTGTCCACCGGATGGTGCACTCTGCTCCCACGGAGTGGTATAGTTCCTCCGAGTTCTTTGAATTGTCATCTGCAACTTCTTGAGTCTGTTCTCTCCACATTATCCTCTATCGTCTCCTTCCTGTCCTTGAAAAAGTCTCTCTCCCTTCCCTCTGTTGCCTGTTATTTGACTTTCCTCCCTATTTTAAGCCCACTTCCAGTCTACCTCTCTCCTTAGTCTTTCCTTTCTATTCTTTCCTTTTTTAGTCCTCTCTCTACATTAAGTCCCTCTATTTTTTAAGGTCTCAGTTTCGCAGTTAACCCATCACCGCCAGACCACCCATATGGTAAAAATGCTCTCTACTTCTATCCCCCTATGATAGCTCTGTTTTATATTAGGCTCAGTAGGCAATGAACAGCACCTGAATGTTTGTGCGTTTTTTCAGTGGGAAAGAGCAGTATCCAAACCATTGTGGTCAAACCTACATAGCTTTCACACCAACCTCAAAATCATATTTTGATTCCTATGGCGTATGCCAAATGCAGCATCCAGAAAACCAAGATATGAGTAATTCCATGTAGTCAAGATGTGCCAAGACCCTGAGCTCAATAACTCAAGCATAAAGGTGGAGCAGAATAAAAGGCAGTTTTTTTTAATTAGCCAAGACTTTAAAAACATGATGACCAAGCCTGCCTACCTAGCACAGACGGCATGGGCTCCAAGTCTGTTGAGCTTAGCTTATTGGTCCAGCATGAAGGGTCTCCCCAACCTCAGCCTACTGATTCATTTTGAGGATGCCGGCTGCCATACGCTTATCTGTGGTAATTATGCAATCACTCAAGCAAATGTTCGAGTTGGCTGAGTTACGATTGAATCTCATCATGAAGGCAAGTATTGTCAGTGTAAAACAAAACCTTAAAGCTAGAGGTGTGGATTATCACACTGTGAGTAGATGGAATGAGAATGGAAATGAAATGATTCTGACCCCTGAAAGATGTCCCAGATAAAAGAAAGAAAGATGTCCCAGATGAAAGGTATTATAGTGGAACAAAAAGAGGGCATGAAGATGAACTGGGAGTACTGAGATGTGTGGAGTGTGTGGCCCTTGGTCACTGGCTCTACATGCCTGCCATTACCATCTTCATAACCAGCAGCATCATCTACAAAGCCATTGCAGTTTGTTTGTCTGAGAAGTACATCATCTGCAACCACTCCCGATGCGTGCAGCCTAGACACTATGATACCAGAGACAAATAAGTGCAAAAAAGGGCAACAATAAACCATCTCTGTCCATGCACCCAGGATCTTGAACACTGTCCCCTTACACAGCAGGACTTCCCCAGACCTGTGTCAGTTTAGGACCTGAAGATATAGCTCTATGAAGAATATTACATCACAGTGCAGTAGCAGTTCACTTCCACTCTCAGAAGCCAGTTACCTCCTCCAATCAAGTGTGGCCTTTATCTTTGTCCTTTGCCATGCACTGTGCTTGGCTACCTTCTAACTAATTTCATGCTTTAAGACTATCAAATAAATACAGGGGCAACACTCACCTCACCATCCGAAGCCAGTGATAACTTAATGATGTTACATACTGGGTCTTTCATTGCCACTGCCATTTTTTGTAGAATGACACCCAGGGGGGTATCATGTGGTGATCCTCCTTTCAGTCAGGTAAGGCTAATCCCTACCTCATCAGGAGTCCATGAAAGTGCAACATCCATTCAGTTACAATAACAAATCAAAACACTCTTCAGGCATACCAATCGTAAGGGTTCTGCCCACATTGCAGATCTGCCACATTCCAGATTTCCGACAATGTCATGAATGTCAAAAACAAAGGTAAACACTGACTCATCTTGGTATCTCAGAAATTGTTGACACAGTCAATCATCACGTCCTACTCAGTACCCATCCCATCGAAGTGGCATCTTTCAAAAAGATTTAAACTAATCTCTCTCCTCACCTTGCTGATAGACATCTATATCTCTATATAGATCCATCATAACACTATATCAATGATGTTGATAACATGCAGTTCTACTATTGTATATATAGTTGTACTGTATGTGTGCCCACCTGTGTCTCACACCATGTAAGATACTGCCTGGGCATTATGCAGTCCTGCATATCAGGGATTAATCTCAAACCTAATTCAACCAAATTAGAGTTTGATTATGTAAATGAGGGCAAGCTACAGCCATAAATCAAAGAATGTCAAAAATATGCACCTGGCAGGCTTTGTCCCCTGTGGGTTCACTAAGGCCAAGTCCCTGCACTTTTGCTGAAGTCTCTGGTTTTGGTCAAAGGACAAGTGAAGAAGTAAACCAAGTTGATTGGTACCAGCTAAATCTTGTATAAATGATAAATCAATTACTCCCAACCCACATCATCCATTCTACAATACTAGCTCTCATCATCTCCCTTAATAATGGCGGTAATACCCTTCTTATAGGCCTCTTCAATGCTACAGCAGCTCCCTCAAGGACATGTTCCATGCAGCTGACAGCTCATGCAAAGGAGGCACAAACAGATCTTTTCCAGTCACCATTATTTATCTTCACTGGATACCGTCTCAGGAAACATAATTTCAAATCACTCTACATTATTTAAAATACCATCCATACAAGATACTTGAGTCATAAAGCTGGAGAATACTGGTGCTCTGACCACAACCAAATGACATGCTGTGAAAAATTGGGTTGTTGGCTGACTGGGGTATGAGCCCTGGTCAAGCAACAGCCACAATCCCTGGCACGGTGAACCACAAAAGGAAATCAGCCTTAACTTAGAGGCAATTTGTAATATTTATGCAGCACACAAACAGCAATTTGAAAACATAACACATGACCAATTTAGGAAAATAGAGTCAATTGTAAGAAATTATTTGACATCAAAATGACAAAAATCTAATCAGTAGAACTGGAGAATTTGTAGAGTTTTTAGTAAAAGATCAAAGCACCAACTGTGGACATGCGTGGAGCGAGACAATAAATATGGCTGACCTCGATGTAACGTGCATTGGATACAAGAAGTGGATTGGGCCTGGTCTGTGCCTTCCTTCAGACTTGGAAGGACTTTCAAGAATAAAGTTTTGAGAAGGTAAAGTTCCGTGGGGAAGGCTGCAAACGGAGTCTGTGGAAGGAACGTCATTGTCGGGGATAAACTGGACAAAGTTGTGGGAAGATTTCTATGTTCGGACTTAGTCACTTTTATAGAAGTGGAAAATCTCCAGCAGGACGAGGCAAGTGGTTGTAGCCAAAGATATTTCCAGGAAATCAGATACCCTTTGGCGAAAGACTGCTGAACAGGATTGGCTGCTGCAGAGAAGAGCATAGCGGGAGCAGCCACAAAGTCAAGCCGACCGATGATGCACCTTGGGCAGACAAGCAGATTGATCCCAGGTTCCCCCAGTTCTGAGCAGTTTTTAACCAAAAATGTTCTAAGTACAAAGTTTAGGTTTTGGCTATCTGGACACCTTTTGCACCACGGCTAAGGGGCCAAGACTGGTGGGACACCATTTGAGGGTTCAGAACTCAGACAGGGTCCAGGTGCGTGAAGATGGTGGGAGCCTTTTATATCCCAGTGGCTCCGAATAGAAGGCATGCAAACTAGCCCTTGTAGTCACTTTGGTAGTCCTGGGTTCAGGTGAAGATGCAGCGGTCAAATAGCAGGGCTGGCCTCTGAAGGTTCATGGTGGGCTCCAGGCAGCAAAGCAGTCTTGTGGAGTACACAACAGGCCACAGCAACAGACAATCCTCTGAGAGTCCCTCCGCACATCAAGAAATTGAACTGAAGAGTGGGTCTGAGGGCCTTATTTTTATACTTGGCATCTTTGAAGTTGGGACACATTTCTAGAGTTTTCACTTTGAAGTGCTTGCAATTTCCTGATGCATCTGCCCTGGTTCCAAGCTGCCTGCAGAGATCAAATGGAGGTGACAAGCCCTTTGGGTGAATGCAGAGCACAGCTTGACTGTCTGGGAAGAATTTTAAAAGTTTAACTGTCAGTTACATCCAGTCATGTGACCCAGGGGAGGCTGCAGACAGCAAATGACTAAGGTAAGGACAGGAAAATGCCAACTTTCTAAATGTGGCATTTTCAAAATTGTAATTTAAAATCCAACAGTACCATTAAACAGGATTTTAATTACAATTTCATAGATACCAAACATGAAATGCGTATTTGTCCCCAATCAAACATTAGTACTTATAAAATGTATTAAGGCAGCCCAATGTTATCCTATGGAGAGGTAGGCCTCACGGTAGTGAAAGGTGAATCCAAGAGTTTTTTTTACCACCGGGACATGTGAAACTATGGACAGGTAGGCCTCACAGTAGTGAAGGTGAATCTAAGAGTTTGTTTTACTACTGGGACATGTGAAACATAAGAGGACATGTCCAATCTATTAATTACAATGCACACCCTGCTCTTTGGGAATACCAAGGGGGTTACATTGCCAAGTCAAATTGGCAGTTTAAAACTGTATTCAGGCTGCAATGGGAGACCTGGGACATGTTTTAAGGAGCTATTTAAGTGGGTCGCACAATATGTGCCTCAGGTTCACTAGTAGGATTTAATTTATAGGCAATGGGTATACCACTCAACAAGGGACTTGTAAGAAAATTAAATATACCAATCCGGTGTAAAGCAATTTAACCATGCTTAGTAGAGCAAGCACTTTAGCAGTTGTTAGCACTTGTAAAGTGCACAGAGTCCTAAGGCCCCCCCCCCAAAAAAATCAGCAAACAAATGGAGGGAAACAGGCAAAATGCTTGGGGGAAGACCACCCTAAGGCTGACAGGTCTAACACTTGCTATATCAACCTAATGTAGCGCGAGATCCCCCGGTAAAGAATGTGGGAAGGAGAAAAACACCTCTGTGCCTAGACTGAGATTCATGTGGCTGCCCGGCTTATTGCTGGGAAAAAGAAAATTGATTACATCTCATCCCTTTTGAAATCACTCAACTGGCTACCCCTGGATCCAAGGACTACATGCAAAACTCCCTGTACTTATATAGCTCATTTACTCCCGTGGCATTGGCCTTAGATTACCGTATAGAGAAAAATGCACGTTTCCAACTTTGCCTAAAGCTTGACAGTGGAGTAGATGTCTGGTGTAGGATGTCAAAGAACACCAGATAGTAGAGGCTTTTACCAGAAGAGCGTCCAGCCTGGTATAGAGATAACATTTTGGAACATTTTATAAACTTTTATTTTTGCTCTTAACTGGGAATTGTTGCTTTAGGCACTCCAATGTAATGCACTTATTAAAACATACACTCTTTGAGACTGTTCTTTGGACACATGATCTATTTTTACGGAGATGCTTCCTGGCACAAATTGCCGCATTCAGAGTCCTGTGGGGCCTAGACTGCACGGCCTGCTGCAAGCCACAGTAGAGCCTTTAGCTGACTGCTGTGCCTGTTGCCTTGGCATTTTTTCTGTTAGAGCAAGACAAGCATAGGCTTGAGTTTTATCAGCTGTTAGGAATGACTCTCAAACACCACTTTGACTTGCTGTCTGAGCAGATGCAGCATTAAAAATATATATATATATATATATATATATATATATTTCTATGAGTTTTTCAATTATTAGCAATAAATTATATCACATTGCAAGTCTAATTTTTTCACTTATTCAAAAGTTGATAGTTAATGGGAACATATACCAGTCCCTACTGTACATCCATTCCCAAATGTTGTCACCATTCATAACATCTGTATCCGCTTAACGAAGCCTTAATTGGAATTACACATAATACAACTTCAGTTAGGCTAATGCTACTGTCCATCGGGCTTTGGCAGCATTCAGTAGTATCCTCTGAATGCCTTCACAGTCCCCATATTTTTCAAACTTCTTTGGATATCTTTTTCTTCCATAGTTCCATAGTTGAAGTGTGGGAGATTTCTTGAACCCCAGTTATGTCTCACCTGGCCACCACTAACCCCAAGTTACAAATTCGTTTTGAGTAGTTAAGTGGTGTTTCTTATTATAAATTCCTTTTGCATCAGGAGTCATATTGACTCCTGAACACTTAGCTAGGCATGTCGAACACCTCGCCCAGCTCTCTTTGAGAAGGGACTGTCCCATATCTTATGTATGAATGTGCCTTTGTGGCAACATCCTCTCAAGCATATGTCAGAATTAGCTCAGCTGAATTTTGCCATGAGTGCCCTTTGCGGAGTGGCATTTATATAAAATTCACCATTGTATAATCAGGACACCCAACCTTATTGCCACCTCTCTAAGACCCAGAAGTGCCCCCATCTACTCTTCGTGAAAGAGTTCCCCTAGGTCTTTCTTCCATCTTACCCTAAGATCTTTTTTGTGGGTCTAGTAAGCTGTTCATTTTTTTCTTGTATATTAATGATGTTGCTTTTGTTGGGCAAGAGTTTGGGTAGGACTCTGTCTCCCAAGGGGTTAACCTCTTCGATATGAGTATTTGTTGTGAATGTGAGTGATAACGAGATATCTAAATTGTGGATAACTGAAGATCTCAGTTTCTGACATTTGCTATTGATTTTCATATTGATAAATGGCTTCAGTCCATTTTACCCCCATACATGACCTACTTTACCGCTCCCTTTAAAGTCCCATTTCTGGAATCCCAGCAATCTTCCTACTTCTGCGAATATCTTCCTGTCACACAGGATGGTTTATTTAATTAAGGTCTTAACCCAGCCCAAATCCTTATTCGCAGTCCATCGAGCTCTTACCACTGGTATACCATGGGCGCTGGGGCCTCTCTAACACCCTTTTTGCTGCACACTCCGATGCCCCGAAGTAGTTGTTCATTCTTACAGATTGTTCATCCAGTGAGGAGAGGACCTAATCATTCACCACTACTAATTGGGTGGCCCAGTAACATATTTGAACACCTGGAAGAGAAATTCTCCATCATAGAGAGCACAGGTTAATTTATTAACTGATACCCCCTCCATCCCATAATAATATCTTTACTTCGGCTTTCATCTCCCGAAGAATTGCTATGGAAGTTCTTCCGTCTCACCTTTGTTCATCTCTGCCCACTCCCCTCTTCTAAGCCCAAAGGTAAGAGCGAGTGCTTGTATCCTTCTCTGTTGTTTTCTGCAAGATAATTCTCAGTGGCCTGCGCAGATTGTCATTTCATTGTTTTCTAACAACTATCTAGCTTCCATTTCCTTTGATTTCATGCTTCCTCTACATCAGCTGTTATTTTTGAGTAATCCATATCTCTCTGGGAAGAACTTCACTTTGGTGAGTCTATATGCGCGCCCCTGTGTGATGAGGTAGTCTATGTGGGAAAAGGGGCTGTGGGCCACAACGTAGAAATAATATTCCTATTCTCTAGAATGATGCCTTCGTCAGACATCCACCAGTCCACCACATTGACAAAGTTGTGAGATTTTTCCGCTGGAATTATGTCGCTGCCTGTCCATGTCATAAGATAGTATTAAATTAGTGTCTCCTAACATCAAGAGGGGTCCCAGCCTGTCTAAGGTCCTATGTTGGGGTCTGGGTGGGGAATAAGAGAGAACAGGAGCTAAGCTTTTTCCATTGATAATAGTTCCTCTATTCCTAAACACTAGTATTACAACCACAACATAACTTTGCATTTCCTGTTGGCTAATTATTGTCCATACATGTACTATTTTGCATCTCCTTCTGTACTGGGGGCGCTCTCAAAATATATCTCTCACTTTAAATGATTAACCAGGCAAAGCTCAGTCACAGGTCAGTTTATAATTACGTGTCCGTGACATACTTTAATGTTTGTCTGTCCCATTCGAAGTGCTTAATTTGTAATAAACAAAATCTCAGAAAGTCACTGCTGGACCTCCCATAATAACTGCTTTTGGCTGCATTATGGGTCTATCCTTTTTAGGTTTGGCCCTTGAGACAGCTTTATGTGCCTTGCAAGACTATTGTTTTTCCATAAAAATCACACAAACACATACATAGAGGGGCTTTTGTTAGTCTTCTTCATCCGCTGGTTTGTGAAACTGTCATTCACATTTTGATTCCGCCCACCATAGCATACAGTATGGGACAATGTAGATTTTCCTAGTAAGTTATGAAGGAAAGTCTTCATTTTATTAAAGACACAGAGACGAGCATTATGCATTTCTTTTCTTGTTTTATTAAATAGCAGCAGTCAAGAGAAAAAATTACAAATCGCAGCAGGCAAAAGAAACATGGCCAATGGGAGAAAACGAGTAGTCCATGAGTATACCCCAATCACAGTCCAGTGTTCCCCTAAACATTAATCTTGACTGTGAACAGCCCTCTGTTCTTGTTTGAGGGTCTAGAAAGTGAAAAATAAAGTACAAATGGAATTAACAATGCAGATTGCCATAACTAAAGCCAGGAGGTCTTGAACAAAGTTCAACAACGGAGACTTGGAACTGGCAAAAAGAAAGCCGTCCGTGTGTAGAAGGCAATGTTGACAATCAGAGGTTGTGGACGAGTCCATCACAGGTTCACAGGGAACAGTTGATCAGGATGACGACTGTGAAGCAGTAGCAGTTGCTGAAAGGGAGGTAGAAAACAAAATATCAAGATATGTTGAGGTGGGATAATACTCGCCTCCGTGTCTTTAATAAAATTAAGACTTGCCTTCATAAATTACTAGGAAAATCTACATTTTATGGCAAGACCGGAGGCTCCTATTATGCTAGTTTAAAGCAAATTAATCACAGTTAACGAGGTATGTGGAACTGGCTTACAGTAAAATACTTCAAACACATTATCGTTAGACCAGTCAGCCGATTTGAGAATGTCTTCCAACCGAGAGGCAGCCCAGAAGGCTTAAGAGGCCATAGCCCCTCTGGCAGAATGGGCCTCAAAAACTGAAATACCTACTCCCACTAAAGACATAGGGGGTTATTCTAATTTTGGAGGAGTGTTAATCCGTCCCAAAAGTGACGGTAAAGTGACGGATATACCACCAGCCGTATTATGAGTTCCATAGGATATAATGGACTCGTAATACGGCTGGTGGTAAATCCGTCACTTTTCCGTCACTTTTGGGACGGATTAACACCTCCTCCAAAGTTAGAATAACCCCCATAATCCATTTAACCCAACGGGCTAGAGTTGGGGAGGAAACAGGCTTAAAAGTTTTTTTGAAGGAAATCAGGAGTTGGGAAGCGAAAGATCTCAAATCGGCTGTCTTTTGTTCATAACTTCTTAGCCATTGACCTACACAGAGTTTAGGCTGGTCAGGAAAATAAGGATAAAAAACTGTAGACAATTTAGTTTTAGTATGTCTATGAACATTAAATAATACAACTTAAGGAGTAAAATGGCGAGCTGTGATGTCCAGAGCTCTAACATCTGAAAGGCGTTTAAGAGAAACAAGGCATAACAACATAGCAAGTTTAGCCAATAACTTATTTAAAGAAAGCAAAATATTATCTAGCCAAGATAAAGATAGATTGAAAACAGCATTAACATCCCACAGGGAACTGTACTTTGGAGTAGGAGGATTGGAAAACTTTACTCCCTTTAACAAACAACAGACCAAAGGGTGTTCGCCAACTGGTTTTCCATTGATGTAAGGATGGGCAGAGGAAATGGCTGACCTATACAAATTGATCGTGAGATAGGACTTACCTTTGCTTGCTTCCGCCATAAGGAAATTAACGATAAAAGTTACATCCCCTGAAAGGGGATTGATACATTTTCCCATACACCAGCTATGCCAAAATGACCAGGCTGATTTGTAAGCCTTCTTGGTACCGGAGGCCCATGAATGTTCGATGAAGACAGCAGCCTCTGACGAAATAGAAGGGATTGGTTGGGAATCCCCAACAATTTTCATGCTGAGAGGGTGAGAAGATTCTCCACAATCAAGTTGTGGGGAAGACCGAGGGGTTTGGAGAGGAGGTCTAGGAAGGACGGAAGTAGGCAAGGAAAATCTGTTGCTAACTCCAGTAGAGAAGGGAACCACACTTGGGATTGCCAAAAGGGGCTACGAGAACCACCACGGCCTGTTGACGTCTGACTTGAGCTAGAAATCTGCTTATCATAATAAACGGAGGGAAAGCGTAATTGAGGGAGGTTGACCAATCCTGAGAAAAAGCATCTGTAAGGAAATGCCTCCTTGGCATGGTTACCCCCTGACTTTTTGCCTTTGCTGATGCTATGTTTTGAATTGAAAGTGTGCTGAGGCCTGCTAACCAGGCCCCAGCACCAGTGTTCTTTCCCTAACCTGTACTTTTGTATACACAATTGGCACACCCTGGCATCCAGATAAGTCCCTTGTAACTGGTACCCCTTGTACCAAGGGCCCTGATGCCAGGGAAGGTCTCTAAGGACTGCAGCATGTCTTATGCCACCCTAGAGACCCCTCACTCAGCACAGACACACTGCTTACCAGCTTGTGTGTGCTAGTGAGTACAAAATGAGTAGGTCAACATGGCACTCCCCTCAGGGTGCCATGCCAGCCTCTCACTGCCTATGCAGTATAGGTAAGACACCCCTCTAGCAGGCCTTACAGCCCTAAGGCAGGGTGCACTATACCATAGGTGAGGGCACCAGTGCATGAGCACTGTGCCCCTACAGTGTCTAAGCAAAACCTTAGACATTGTAAGTGCAGGGAAGCCATAAGAGTATATGGTCTGGGAGTCTGTTTTACACGAACTCCACAGCACCATAATGGCTACACTGAAAACTGGGAAGTTTGGTATCAAACTTCTCAGTACAATAAATGCACACTGATGCCAGTGTACATTTTATTGTAACATACGACCCAGAGGGCACCTTAGAGATGCCCCCTGAAACTTAACCGACGATCAGTGTAGGCTGACTGGTTCCAGCAGCCTGCCACCCTAGAGACATGTTGCTGGCCCCATGGGGAGAGTGCCTTTGTCACTCTGAGGCCAGTAACAAAGCCTGCAGTGGGTGGAGATGCTAACACCTCCCCCAGGCAGGAGCAGTAACACCTGGCGGTGAGCCTCAAAGGCTCACCCCTTTGTCACAGCACCGCAGGACACTCCAGCTAGTGGAGTTGCCCGCCCCCTCCGGCCACGGCCCCCACTTTTGGCGGCAAGGCCGGAGGAAACAAAGAAAACAACAAGGAGGAGTCACTGGCCAGTCAGGACAGCCCCTAAGGTGTCCTGAGCTGAAGTGACTCTAACTTTTAGAAATCCTCCATCTTGCAGATGGAGGATTCCCCCAATAGGATTAGGGATGTGACCCCCTCCCCTTGGGAGGAGGCACAAAGAGGGTGTACTCACCCTCAGGGCTAGTAGCCATTGGCTACTAACCCCCCAGACCTAAACACGCCCTTAAATTTAGTATTTAAGGGCTTCCCTGAACCTAAAGATTTAGATTCCTGCAACTACAAGAAGAAGGACTGCTAAGCTAAAAAAAACCTGCAGAGGAAGAACAGAAGACACCAACTGCCTTGGCCCCAGACTTACCGGCCTGTCTCCTGCCTTCCAAAGAAACCTGCTCCAGCGACGCTTTCCAAGGGACCAGCGACCTCTGAATCCTCTGAGGACTGCCCTGCTTCGAAAAAGACAAGAAACTCCTGAGGACAGCGGCACTGCTCCAAAAGAACTGCAACTTTGTTACAAGGAGCAGATTTAAAGACCCCTGCAACTCCCCGCAAGAAGTGTGAGACTTGCAACACTGCACCCGGCGACCCCGACTCGACTGGTGGAGAACAAACAGCTCAGGGAGGACCCTCCGGCGACTCTACGACTGTGAGTAACCAAAGTTGTCCCCCATGAGCCCCCACAGCGACGCCTGCAGAGGGAATCCCCAGGCTCCCCCTGACCGCGACTGTCTGAACTCCATTTCCCGACGGCTGGAAAAGACCCTGCACCCGCAGCCCCCAGCACCTAAAGGAACGGAACTTCTGCGCAGGAGTGACCCCCAGGAGGCCCTCTCCCTTGTCCAGGTGGTGACTACCCAGAGGAGCCCCCCCCTTGCCTGCCTGCATCGCTGAAGAGACCTCTTGGTCTCCCATTGAAAACTAAAGGAAACCCAACGCTTGTTTGCACACTGCACCCGGCCGCCCCTGCGCTGCTGAGGGTGTACTTTTTGTGTGGACTTGTGTCCCCCCCCGGTGCCCTACAAAACCCCCCTGGTCTGCCCTCCGAAGACGCGGGTACTTACCTGCTGGCAGACTGGAACCGGGGCACCCCCTTCTCTCCATTGGAGCCTATGTGTTTTGGTCACCTCTTTGACCTTTGCACCTGACCGGCCCTGAGCTGCTGGTGTGATAACTTTGGGGTTGCTCTGAACCCCCAACGGTGTGCTACCTTGGACCAAAAACTGAAACCTGTAAGTGACTTACTTACCTGTTAAAACTAACAATACTTTACCTCCCCCAGGAACTGTGAAAATTGCACTGTGTCTACTTTTAAAACAGCTTATTGTGTTTTATGTAAAAAGTATACATGCTAAAGTAATGATTCAAAGTACTTACCTGCAATACCTTTCAAATGAGATATTACATGTAAAATTTGAACCTGTGGTTCTTAAAATAAACTAAGAAAAGATATTTTTCTATAACAAAACCTATTGGCTGGATTTGTCTCTGAGTGTGTGTACCTCATTTATTGTCTATGTGTATGTACAACAAATGCTTAACACTACTCCTTGGATAAGCCTACTGCTCGACCACACTACCACAAAATAGAGCATTAGTATTATCTCTTTTACCACTATTTTACCTCTAAGGGGAACCCTTGGACTCTGTGCATGCTATTCCTTACTTTGAAATAGCACATACAGAGCCAACTTCCTACATTGGTGGATCAGCGGTGGGGTACAAGACTTTGCATTTGCTGGACTACTCAGCCAATACCTGATCACACGACAAATTCCAAAAATTGTCATTAGAAATTGATTTTTGCAATTTGAAATTTTTCTAAATTCTTTAAAGTCCTGCTAGGGCCTTGTGTTAGTCCCTGTTAGCATTTCTTTTAGAGTTTAAAAGTTTGTAAAAGTTTGAATTAGATTCTAGAACTAGTTTTAGATTCTTAAAAAGTATTCCAACTTTTAGAAGCATAATGTCTAGCACAGATGTGAATGTGGTGGAACTCGACACCACACTTTACCTCCATCTCCAGATGAGAGAGCTAAGGTCACTCTGTAAAATAAAGAAAATAGCAATGGGCTCCAGACCTACCAAACTACAGCTCCAGGAGCTGTTGGCAGAGTATGAAAGAGCCAACCCCTCTGTGGATGGCAACACAGATGAAGATGATAGTGACTTGGAGGGTGATTCCCCCCCACCAGTCCTATCTAGGGAGAACAGGGCTTCTCAAGCCCTGACTCCAAAAATAATAGTCAGGGATGCTGGTTCCCTCACAGGAGGGTCCAGCCTCTCTGAAATCACTGAGGATAACTCCAGTGAAGAGGACATCCAGTTAGCCAGGATGACCAAAAGATTGGCTTTGGAAAGACAGATCCTAGCCATAGAAAGGGAAAGACAAGAGATGGGCCTAGGACCCATCAATGGTGGCAGCAACATAAGTAGGGTCAGAGATTCTCCTGACATGTTGAAAATCCCCAAAGGGATTGTAACCAAATGGTTCACAGCTTTTGAGAGGGCTTGTGTAACCAGAAAAGTGAACAGATCTCACTGGGGTGCTCTCCTTTGGGAAATGTTCACAGGAAAGTGTAGGGATAGACTCCTCACACTCTCTGGAAAAGATGCAGAATCTTATGACCTCATGAAGGGTACCCTGATTGAGGGCTTTGGATTCTCCACTGAGGAGTATAGGATTAGATTCAGGGGGGCTCAAAAATCCTCGAGCCAGACCTGGGTTGACTTTGTAGACTACTCAGTAAAAACACTAGATGGTTGGATTCAAGGCAGTGGTGTAAGTGATTATGATGGGCTGTACAATTTATTTGTGAAAGAACACCTATTAAGTAATTGTTTCAATGATAAACTGCATCAGCATCTGGTGGACCTAGGACCAATTTCTCCCCAAGAATCGGGAAAGAAGGCGGACCATTGGGTCAAGACTAGGGTGTCCAAAACTTCCACAGGGGGTGACCAAAAGAAAGGGGTCACAAAACCTCCCCAGGGGAAGGGTGGTGAGACAGCCAAAAACAAAAATAGTAAAGAGTCTTCTACAGGCCCCCAAAAACCTGCACAGGAGGGTGGGCCCAGAGCCTCTTCACAAAACAATTCTGGGTACAAGGGTAAAAACTTTGATCCCAAAAAGGCCTGGTGTCGTAGCTGTAGTCAGTCTGGACACCAAACTGGAGACAAGGCCTGTCCCAAGAAAAATACCACTTCAAACTCCACTCCAGGTAACACTGGAATGGCTAGTCTCCAAGTGGGATCAACAGTGTGCCCAGAGCAAATCAGGTGTCACACTGAAGCTACATTAGTCTCTGAGGGTGGGGTGGATTTAGCCACACTGGCTGCCTGGACCCCTAACATGCAAAAATACAGGCAGCAGCTCTTAATCAATGGGACAAGTGTAGAGGGCCTGAGGGATACAGGTGCCAGTGTCACTATGGTGACAGAGAAACTGGTTTCCCCTGGCCAATACCTGACTGGAAAAAAATATACAGTCACCAATGCTGACAATCAAACTAAAGTACATCCCATGGCAATGGTAACTTTAGAGTGGGGAGGGGTCAATGGCCTGAAACAGGTGGTGGTCTCCTCGAATATCCCAGTAGACTGTTTGCTTGGAAATGACCTGGAGTCCTCAGCATGGGCTGAGGTAGAACTGAAAACCCATGCAGCCATGCTGGGTATCCCTGAACTGGTGTGTGTCAAGACAAGGGCACAGTGCAAGGCACAGGGGGAAAAAGTAGAGCTGGAGTCTGGAAGAATGGCCCAGCCTACCAAGAGAAAAGGAAAGTCAGCTGGGAAACCGGCTGCAACACAACACCAAAAAGAGAACCTCTCTTCTCAGGAAGAAGTTCTGCCCTCTGAGGGAACTGAGCCTATGGAGCTGGAACCTTATCAGGTTGAGCTCTTAGGCCCAGGGGGACCCTCAAGGGAAGAGTTGTGTAAGGGACAAGAAACCTGTCCCTCTCTTGAAGGCCTTAGGCAGCAAGCTGCTGAAGAGTCCAAAGGCAAGAAAAATGGAACACATAGGGGGTCATTACGACCCTGGCGGAACAAGTCCGCCAGGGCCGTGGGATGCGGTGGCACCGCCGACAGGCCGGCGGTGCCCCGCGGGGCATTCTGACCGCGGCGGCTTAGCCGCGGTCAGTAAAGGGAAACCGGCGGTCTCCCGCCGGTTTCCCGCTGCCCCAAAGGAATCCTCCAAGCCGGCGCAGCATGCTGCGCCGGCATGGGGATTCCGACTCCCCCTCCCGCCATCCAGTTCCTGGCGGTTCTCCCGCCGGGAACCGGATGGCGGGAGGGGGAGTCGCGGGGCCCCTGGGGGCCCCTGCCGTGCCCATGCCTATGGCATGGGCACGGCAGGGGCCCCCGTAAGAGGGCCCCTAAAAGTATTTCAGTGTCTGCAAAGCAGACACTGAAATACGCGACAGGTGCAACTGCACCCGTCGCACCTTCCCACTCCGCCGGCTCTATTACGAGCCGGCGTCATCGTGGGAAGGGAGTTTTCCCCTGGGCTGGCGGGCGGTCTTGTGAAGACCGCCCGCCAGCCCAGGGGAAAACTCGGAATACCCTCCGCGGTCTTACGACCGCGGAGCGGTATTTCGGAGGGGGGAAGCCTGGCGGGCGGCCTCCGCCGCCCGCCAGGCTCGGAATGAGGGCCATAGGGTCTATTGGGAAGATGGACTCCTGTACACTGAGGCAAGAGATCCCAAACCTGGTGCCACTAGGAGAGTGGTAGTGCCTCAGGGTTTCAGAGAGTTTATTCTGACCTTAGCCCATGACATTCCCCTTGCTGGGCATTTGGGACAAACCAAGACGTGGGAGAGGTTAGTCAACCACTTCTACTGGCCCAATATGTCCCAGAAGGTTAAGGAGTTTTGCCTCTCCTACCCCACCTGTCAAGCCAGTGGTAAGACAGGTGGACATCCAAAGGCCCCCCTCATTCCACTTCCAGTGGTGGGGTCCCCTTTGAAAGAGTGGGTGTGGACATAGTTGGTCCACTAGAACCTCCCACAGCCTCAGGAAATATGTACATCCTAGTAGTAGTGGATCATGCTACTAGGTATCCTGAAGCTATTCCCCTTAGGTCAACTACTGCCCCTGCAGTAGCCAAGGCCCTCATTGGTATCTTTACCAGAGTGGGTTTCCCTAAGGAGGTGGTTTCTGACAGAGGTACCAACGTCATGTCAGCTTACCTAAAACACATGTGAAATGAGTGTGGAGTGACTTATAAATTCACTACACCATATCATCCACAAACTAATGGCCTTGTTGAGAGATTCAACAAGACATTAAAGGGCATGATCATGGGGCTCCCAGAAAAACTCAAAAGGAGATGGGATGTCCTCCTGCCATGTCTGCTTTTCGCTTACAGAGAGGTGCCTCAGAAGGGAGTAGGGTTCTCACCCTTTGAACTTCTGTTTGGCCACCCTGTAAGGGGACCACTTGCTCTTGTTAAAGAAGGCTGGGAGAGACCTCTTCATGAGCCTAAACAAGACATAGTGGACTATGTGCTTGGCCTTCGCTCAAGAATGGCAGAGTACATGGAAAAGGCAAGCAAAAACCTTGAGGCCAGCCAAAAGCTCCAGAAGTTTTGGTATGACCAAAAGGCTGCAATGGTTGAATTCCAACCAGGGCAGAAAGTTTGGGTTTTGGAGCCTGTGGCTCCCAGGGCACTTCAGGACAGATGGAGTGGCCCTTACCCAATCCTGGAAAAGAAGAGTCAGGTCACCTACCTGGTGGACCTAGGCACAAGCAGGAGCCCCAAGAGGGTGATCCATGTAAACCGCCTAAAACTCTTCCATGACAGGGATGATGTGAATCTGTTGATGGTAACAGATGAGGACCAGTAAGCTGAGAGTGAACCTCTCCCTGATCTCCTCTCATCAAACCCTAAAGATGGCTCAGTGGATGGAGTGATCTATTCAGACACCCTCTCTGGCCAACAGCAATCTGACTTTAGGAAGGTCCTACAACAGTTTGCTGAACTATTTTCCCTAACCACTGGTCAGACACACCTGTGTACCCATGATGTGGACACAGGAGACAGCATGCCTGTCAAAAACAAAATATTTAGACAGTCTGATCAAGTTAAGGAAAGCATCAAGGTGGAAGTCCACAAGATGCTGGAATTGGGAGTAATAGAGCACTCTGACAGCCCCTGGGCTAGCCCAGTGGTCTTAGTCCCCAAACCTAACACCAAAGATGGAAAGAGAGAGATTAGGTTTTGTGTGGACTACAGAGGTCTCAACTCTGTCACCAAGACAGATGCCCATCCCATTCCTAGAGCTGATGAGCTAATAGACAAATTAGGGGCTGCCAAATTCTTAAGTACCTTTGACTTAACAGCAGGGTACTGGCAAATCAAAATGGCCCCTGGAGCAAAAGAAAAGACAGCATTCTCCACACCTGATGGGCATTATCAGTTCACTGTTATGCCCTTTGGTTTAAAGAATGCCCCTGCCATCTTCCAAAGGTTGGTGAATCAAGTCCTTGCTGGGCTGGAATCCTTTAGTGCAGCTTATCTTGATGATATTGCTGTCTTCAGCTCCACCTGGCAGGATCACCTGGTCCACCTGAAGAAGGTTTTGAAGGCTCTGCAATCTGCAGGCCTCTTTATCAAGGCATCCAAATGCCAGATAGGGCAGGGAACTGTGGTCTACTTGGGACACCTTGTAGGTGGAGGCCAAGTGCAGCCACTCCAACCCAAGATCCAGACTATTCTGGACTGGGTAGCTCCAAAAACCCAGACTCAAGTCAGGGCATTCCTTGGCTTGACTGGGTACTATAGGAGGTTTGTGAAGGGATATGGATCCATTGTGACAGCCCTCACAGAATTGACCTCCAAGAAAATGCCCATGAAAGTAAACTGGACTGTAGAGTGCCAACAGGCCTTTGACACCCTGAAACAAGCTATGTGCACAGCACCAGTTCTAAAAGCTCCAGATTACTCCAAGCAATTCATTGTGCAAACAGATGCCTCTGAACATGGGATAGGGGCAGTTTTGTCCCAAACAAATGATGATGGCCTTGACCAGCCTGTTGCTTTCATTAGCAGGAGGTTACTCCCCAGGGAGCAGCGTTGGAGTGCCATTGAGAGGGAGGCCTTTGCTGTGGTTTGGTCCCTGAAAAAGCTGAGACCATATTTCTTTGGTACTCACTTTGTAGTTCAAACTGACCACAGACCTCTCAGATGGCTGATGCAAATGAAAGGTGAAAATCCAAAACTGTTGAGGTGGTCCATCTCCCTACAGGGAATGGACTTTATAGTGGAACACAGACCTGGGACTGCCCATGCCAATGCAGATGGCCTTTCCAGGTTCTTCCACTTAGAAAATTAAGACTCTCTTGGGAAAGGTTAGTCTCATCCTCTTTCGTTTGGGGGGGGGTTGTGTAAGGAAATGCCTCCTTGGCATGGTTACCCCCTGAGTTTTTGCCTTTGCTGATGCTATGTTTTGAATTGAAAGTGTGCTGAGGCCTGCTAACCAGGCCCCAGCACCAGTGTTCTTTCCCTAACCTGTACTTTTGTATACACAATTGGCACACCCTGGCATCCAGATAAGTCCCTTGTAACTGGTACCCCTGGTACCAAGGGCCCTGATGCCAGGGAAGGTCTCTAAGGGCTGCACCTCCCCCAGGCAGGAGCTGAAAAACACCTGGCGGTGACCCTCAAAGGCTCACCCCTTTGTCACAGCACCGCAGGACACTCCAGCTAGTGGAGTTGCCCGCCCCCTCCGGCCACGGCCCCCACTTTTGGCAGCAAGGCCGGAGGAAACAAAGAAAACAACAAGGAGGAGTCACTGGCCAGTCAGGACAGCCCCTAAGGTGTCCTGAGCTGAAGTGACTCTAACTTTTAGAAATCCTCCATCTTGCAGATGGAGGATTCCCCCAATAGGATTAGGGATGTGACCCCCTCCCGTTGGGAGGAGGCACAAAGAGGGTGTACTCACCCTCAGGGCTAGTAGCCATTGGCTACTAACCCCCCAGACCTAAACACGCCCTTAAATTTAGTATTTAAGGGCTTCCCTGAACCTAAAGATTTAGATTCCTGCAACTACAAAAAGAAGGACTGCTAAGCTGAAAAACCCCTGCAGAGGAAGAACAAAAGACACCAACTGCCTTGGCCCCAGACTTTCCGGCCTGTCTCCTGCCTTCCAAAGAAACCTGCTCCAGAGACGCTTTCCAAGGGACCAGCGACCTCTGAATCCTCTGAGGACTGCCCTGCTTCGAAAAGGACAAGAAACTCCCGAGGACAGCGGCACTGCTCCAAAAGAACTGCAACTTTGTTACAAGGAGCAGATTTAAAGACCCCTGCAACTCCCCGCAAGAAGCGTGAGACTTGCAACACTGCACCCGGCGACCCCGACTCGACTGGTGGAGAACAAACAGCTCAGGGAGGACCCTCCGGCGACTCTACGACTGTGAGTAACCAAAGTTGTCCCCCCTGAGCCCCCAAAGCGACGCCTGACCGCGACTGTCTGAACTCCATTTCCCGACGGCTGGAAAAGACCCTGCACCCGCAGCCCCCAGCACCTAAAGGAACGGAACTTCTGTGCAGGAGTGACCCCCAGGAGGCCCTGTCCCTTGTCCAGGTGGTGGCTACCCCGAGGAGCCCCCCCCCCCTTGCCTGCCTGCATCGCTGAAGAGACCTCTTGGTCTCCCATTGAAAACTAAAGGAAACCCGACGCTTGTTTGCACACTGCACCCGGCCGCCCCCGCGCTGCTGAGGGTGTACTTTTTGTGTGGACTTGTGTCCCCCCTGGTGCCCTACAAAACCCCCCTGGTCTGCCCTCCGAAGACGCAGGTACTTACCTGCTGGCAGACTGGAACCGGGGCACCCCCTTCTCTCCATTGAAGCCTATGTGTTTTGGGCACCTCTTTGACCTTTGCACCTGACCGGCCCTGAGCTGCTGGTGTGATAACTTTGGGGTTGCTCTGAACCCCCAACGGTGGGCTACCTTGGACCAAAAACTGAAACCTGTAAGTGACTTACTTACCTGTTAAAACTAACAATACTTTACCTCCCCCAGGAACTGTGAAAATTGCACTGTGTCCACTTTTAAAACAGCTTATTGTGTTTTATGTAAAAAGTATACATGCTAAAGTAATGATTCAAAGTTCCTAGAGTACTTACCTGCAATACCTTTCAAATGAGATATTACATGTAAAATTTGAACCTGTGGTTCTTAAAATAAACTAAGAAAAGATATTTTTCTATAACAAAACCTATTGGCTGGATTTGTCTCTGAGTGTGTGTACCTCATTTATTGTCTATGTGTATGTACAACAAATGCTTAACACTACTCCCTGGATAAGTCTACTGCTCGACCACACTACCACAAAATAGAGCATTAGTATTATCTCTTTTACCACTATTTTACCTCTAAGGGGAACCCTTGGACTCTGTGCATGCTATTCCTTACTTTGAAATAGCACATACAGAGCCAACTTCCTACATTCCACAATCAAGTTGTGGGGAAGACCGAGGGGTTTGGAGAGGAGGTCTAGGAAGGACGGAAGTAGGCAAGGAAAATCTGTTGCTAACTCCAGTAGAGAAGGGAACCACACTTGGGATTGCCAAAAGGGGCTACGAGAACCACCACGGCCTGTTGACGTCTGACTTGAGCTAGAAATCTGCTTATCATAATAAACGGAGGGAAAGCGTAATTGAGGGAGGTTGACCAATCCTGAGAAAAAGCATCGAATGCTAAAGCTAAGGGATCTGGTCGCCAGCTGAAGAAAAGGGGGAGTTGAGCATTGAGACGGGATGCAAAAAGATCTATCTGAAAAGGGCTCCATTTGGGAGAAATAGCCTTGAAAATCGTGGGATGAAGTCTCCAATCGCTTGAATCCAGGAGATATCTACAATGCCAATCTGCCACTGTATTCAGGCTGCCTGGCAAGTACTCTGCCTGGACGGAAATCCTGTTTTGGAAGCAAAATTCCCCAAACCCTTTAGTTAATTCCACTAAAGGTTTGGATTTTGTGCCTCCCAAATGGTTTATGTAATGGACCACTGAGAAGTTAACCATTCTGAGAAGAACTGAGCAACAAATCCTGTCCCTGGCCAGGCTTTTTATTGTAAAGGAGCTGCATCCCTAAACAATAGATGTGCAATTTTGACTCCTGTAAAGACCGAGGGCCAGATGTAGCAAACCATTTGCGACTCGCAAACGGCGAAAATCGCCGTTTGCGAGTCGCAAACGTGGGTTTGCCATGCAGAAATGCATATTGCGAGTCGTTACCGACTCGCAATATGCATTTCCGACTCGCAAATAGGAAGGGGTGTTCCCTTCCTATTTGCGAGTCGCAGTGGAATGCAATACCATTTGCGACCGCGTACGCGGTCGCAAATGGCATCGCAGTTACCATCCACTTCAAGTGGATGGTAACCCACTCGCAAATTGGAAGGGGTCCCCATGGGACCCCTTCCAGTTTGTGAGTGGACCCAAAAATATTTTTTCAGGGCAGGGAGTGGTCCAAGGGACCACTCCCTGCCCTGAAAAAATACCGAAACAAAAGGTTTCGTGTTTTTTTTAAGTGCAGCTCGTTTTCCTATAAGGAAAACGGGCTACACTTAAAAAAAAAAAAACTGCTTTATTTAAAAGCAGGTCACGAACATGGAGGTCTGCTGACGTCAGCAGGCCTCCATGTTAGCGAGTGCCTATACTCGCTATGGGGCCGCAATTTGCGACCCACCTCATGAATATTCATGAGGTGGGTCATTGCGACCCCATAGCGAGTCGCAGTCGGTGTCTGAGACACCGTACTGCATAGCAATTTGCGACTTGCAAATTGCGAGTCGCAGGGACTCGCAATTTGCAAGTCGCAAATTGCCGATTTGCTACATCTGGCCCCATGTGCCTCCAGTTGAGATTGGTCCACACCGGGCTCCCCAGCCGGAACGGCTTGCATCGGATTCTAATACTAGATCTGGCATTGATGCAAACATTGTCTTGCCGTTCCAGGCATCTAAATGGTCTATCCACCATTGCAATTCTGCGCGAGATTCTTGATTTAGAATAACGTCGTCTGAATAAGAGAGACCTTTTTGAAGATGATGTATTTTCAGTATTTGAAGAGCTCTGTAATGGAGCAGGCCTTAAAAGATGGCCTGAATCAAAGAAGAAAGCAGACCTACTATCCTTGCTAGGGCTCTTATGGATATAGAAGATTTGCGAAGGGTTTGAAGAATTTCTGATTTTATGGATTTTACTTTTGCGGAAGGAAGATGTAGGGTGGTTGAGACAGAGCCGACTAGAAACCCTAAGAATTCTAATCTTTGTACTTCAACTAGAAGAGACTTCTCGATGTTTACGAGAAAACCGAGGCTCAACAGAAGGGAACGGGTTAACTGGAGATGAGATAGAAGAGAGGAGGCACTCTGATTCATGATAAGGATGTCGTCCAGATAGATAATTAATCTGACCCCTTGGGCTCTGAGACGAGCTACCACCGGTCTCATGAGCTTTGTGAAACACCAACGAGCTGAAGAGAGGAAAAATTATAATTCTGGTTTAACCATTCGAATTGCAAGAATTTCCTTGACTCTAGGTGAATGGGAATGGTTAGGTATGCGTCCTGGAGGTCTAAACGAACCATCCAATCGTTCTGAAGAAGAGAATCCCTGAGGTAGAGGATGGTTTCCATTTTGAAATGTCGATAGACCACAAAACAGTTGAAGAGTTTTAAGTTGATGACTGGGCGCATTTTCTTGTTTTTCTTTTGAACAAGGGAAACCGAACTGATGAAACCGGTAGGATCTAACTGACAAGGAACAATTGCTCGTTTTTTCAGAAGGGATTGGCTCTCCGTAGATATTAGCTTTGTTATCTGTAGAGGAAACTTGGGTGGATGAGGAAACACCCATTGAACCGGCGTTGAGTAGAGCTCGATAGAATAACCCTGTACAGTGTTTAATACCCACGGATCTGCTGTAATCAACTGCCATTTCTGAAAAAACAACGAAAGGCGACCTCCTACAATAGGAAGCCCAGAAAAGGGACTTACCAGTTTGGGCGGAGAATCTGGAACCTCTGTTGCCTTTGTTGCGGAAGCCACAACCTCTTTGCGGGTAGAATTGAGGTCTGTATTCTTGATGGGACAAATTGTAGGCACCATGGGAACCCTGATTGTTGTAGGCTCAGCCTGCAAAGCGGCTCCTGCCTCTGCCGGCCCTGGCAAAAACCCGGTTGGTGAACATCTTTTTAAGGGATTGCTGGGCCTTATCCAATGAAGCAAATCTAGCCACGTATTTGCTTAGCTCTTTTATGAAGGAGTCCCCAAAAAGGAGACCTTCTGCCTTGATGCCTGGATATGAGGTGGCCAGGTTGACAAGTTTGGGGTCAAGCTTTAGGAGGAGACCTTTCCTGCATTCATGAGTAATAGCAGCGTTGGCATTACCCAAGAGACATAAAGATCTTTGGACCCATAAAGATAAATCGGCGGGATTAATAGAGGAATTGTCCAGACGAGCTGCTTCCGCTATATCGTAAATGCGAGTCAATGGACCAACGACCTCCAGGAGTTTGGCCTGGCATGAGGACCATGCCTTATCAACCCCCTTGTGGGGATCTTTGCCAAACTTAGTAAAAAATGTCAGTAGCGAAGGATCAATAGATGGAGTAGCAGTTATTTTGGAGTGCAGCGAAGGACGTGGACATTCAGAGCGAAGTTTCGCTCTAGATTGTTTGTCAAGGGAAGTATGCAACCTAGAAGCGACATAATCCCCAACATGATCTGCCGGAAACCATTCCATGGAGTGCGGATGGTGTATGTCATTTGGGTCAAACATAGGAACCCCTTCCGAGTCGGTAATATAATTGAGGTTTAGAAACCTCTTGCGCCGAAAATAGTGCTTTTTTAGGAGGAGGAGAACTAACAGTATCCCCATCATCCTTATCGGATCTGTCTGCATCTGAAACCACATCTGGAATTTCATCATCCGTATCCAAAATATTGTAAATAACAATAGGCGCAGAAATATGCTTGGATTTTTTAGAACAATTTAAAGACGATTTATTTATATTTGAAAACCCCTCCCTTAAGGGAGGCCTGTGAGGATCCGCGTCCTCTGCCTTTCGTGAGGAAACCTCACCAACCAACGCCGTTTTCAGAGTAGAATTAGAAAGAAGGCGTTTTCTGCTATCCCCCGCAGACTGGGCCAACATCGTCTTGGAAACCAAACTTAAAACAGAATTTTTCAAATTTTTGGATAGTTTATTTATAGAGGCTGAAACAGCCTGTTCAACAGAAAGTTAAATAAAGTAATTGAAATGTCCAGTAATCATATCCTCCTCTTCATTCATTGTTTTATCCAGAGAGGAACAATCTGTATCCATAATAATAATAGGGCAGAAAAAACCGAGGAGACTGAAGGGAGAGAAAGGGTTATTAATTTCCTCAACGGGAGGAAAAACCAACTCGGCTCTGCCTGTGGGCGGAGAAAGGGGCGGAGAAAGGGGAAGGCCCGAAAGGAAAAACCCAGATGAAGAAGCAGACACGACCGGAGGGCAGAGCAGAAAACCTCACAGTAAGAAAAAATACCAAATATTAATATTGTAGACGAGCGCTTGACTGGAAACAACGTTTCTCTCAACCGTTGTGCCGAAAATGGCGACGCAGTGAGAGAAAACGCCGAAGATTCGATGAGGAGCTCGCGCTGACAGACCCACGTTTCAAAGACAGACGCAAGTTAAAATGCGGCTACGAGCCGGCTAGAAACAGCATTTCAATAAATAAGTGCGATAAAACATAGCGCAGCACACTTTAACAGCGAACAATGTTGAACAATAAATAATGGAAGATAACTTTATGCAATACTTATCTTGACTGCGAGCAGCAAGAAAAGAGGGCTGTTCACAGTCAAGATTAGTATTTATGGGAACACTGTACTGTGATTGGTGTATACTCATGGACTACTCGTTTTCTCCCATTGGCCATGTTTCTTTTGCCTGCTGGGATTTGTAGTGTTTTTCTCTTGACTGCTGCTATTTAATAAAACAAGAAAATAAATGCATGCTAAAGCCTCTGGTCTTGCCATAAAATAGGGCAACCAACTTCACCCATTGGTTTTCTCCACTTTCAGTGACTGCGTTTTGTTTGTGCACTTGTTCACACCCACTAGATATTGTTCAATTCAATCTCAGGTTTGTACTCCATGTTTTACTTGGGCTTTGCCAATGGTTGCTTTACATTTTCTTGTTGGCTTTGCCAAGCATTTAATTTACACTTTCATAACCAGGCATCCTCTCACCATATTCTCCACGTTGCTTTCCAGAGTTAGGGGCTGGATTTCTGAGGACTGCCCCTTGCCTTGCACTTCAGCTAATGAAGCAGAGTTCACCAAGCTCTGTCCAGCAGTGTGGCAGGTTTCAGTAGTCATCAAACCACGCTGCGTTGACTGTATTCAGGGACAAAGCTTGTCACTGTGGATGTGTCAGGGTTTGCTGGAGAATCTGCGATGTATTTCTACTCCTGTTTAAATCTGTAGTTATTGTGTCTCAGTGCTGTGCTTTTCGTGATATTGTAAATTAGCCATAAAAAGAAGCAGCATGTGCTCGCTTGTGTTCTGTGTTCTTCCTATCAGGGTGAAGAATATATTTTATAATACACTGTAAATTAAATCCAATTTAAACACAAATAGTCTGTGAAGTTCTTTGCCTCAGCTCAGGGAACTGGTGTTGGATTCTGAGTGTAGTAAAGTTCTTTCCCTTGTTCTTTATTTGTCTCAAAAAGGAGCATGAAGCGAAACTTTCAAAGCATATATATATTTTTTTAAATACATGTTTATATTTAAGTGCTTGAAAGGATCTTAACAGAACTGGCTTATTTTTAAATATTTTTTTTCCTAAGGTGATATTTAATGCTATATGCCTCATGCTGGCTGTGCTGGCGTTGCTCTATAGCAGGCTTGATATCCTACCTCTGCAAAGGTTGAGGATGTACAACAGTGACCACAATGCTTATTTTGAATGCAGGGTTGACTAAATTGTGTAGCAATAAAAGACACATTTTGTGGCATAGAGCAGCACATTTTGTGTTAGCATTACTTCGTCACTTTGTAAGTTTTACACATGGTAACAGTGTCTGAGAAAAGAGTTCAGGTTAATTGGGACCAACTTAACACCCAAATATAGAAATAGGCAACTGAAAGATGTTCCTCCAACCTTTGCCCAAAACCTTCCGAGGTGCAGGAAGATGAGCCACCATATGTTTTGTAACTTTTGATCAGTTTGAGCTAGATTTTTATTTTTGTTAAAATCAGCAGATTATGCGGCAGATGGTGGAGTGCGTGGCAAATGCGTCAAATCCATAATTTTGCATAAATCGCCCCAGGTGCAAAATGCTCATAACTCCAGTGGCACTGGTTTTGAGGGAGGTTCAGCCACTGCCAGGATCATTAGCATAATGTGATGGGCTCCTTTCGAAATGCAGACCAGTTATTACTTTATTAATTGCACGGTTTCTGGGGAAAATAGCAGTCATAAAATTGATCAAATGTTCAGACATCTAATATTAGAAGACTTTTGAAAATTCAAGATTTCTGTTTTAATTTACACTTGGTGATGTGAACCATACTGCCACTCTTACATCCTACCTCGTGGTTTAGTACATCATGGAAATGTGTGTTTTAGCCAAATCATTCGGGAGCATTTTGATAAGATGACTATTTTACATTTAAATATTTTCCATCTCACCAATTACAACTCAGTTTTTCACCACATATGCCTAGTCTCAAGATGGGGTTTACACTTGTTTCAATCACTGCCTGTTAGAAATGTTGTCTCTAGTTGGCAGTCAGTTTACACCCAGTCCAAGTAGGGGCCCTCACTCTATTCAGGATAAGGGAGATACACGGGCTCATTTAACCTGTGTTCACCCCCTTGGTAGCTTGGCACAATGAGTCATGCTTAACTCAGAGGCAGTGTGTAAAGTATTTGCACAAACACCTACAGTAACACAGTGAAAACACAACAAAAGGACTCCACACCAGTTTAGAAAAATAGCCAGTATTTATCTAAAACAAACAAGACCAAAACAACAAAAACCCAACATACACAGGAAAAGATATCAGTTTTTAAAGTAAAAATAGTCTTAGTCCCTAAGGATCAATTTATGCGTTATTTTTTTCACAAAGTACCTGGTATGTGTAAAAATTAAAGCCGCAGGAGACATGGTCTGCAAGATGGCCGAGTGAACATAACCTGCTAAGGCCCTCTACAGAGGAGAACCAAAGGGTGAAATGTGCCCTTAATCGACACCCGTGGAGTGTTGAAGTTGGCATTTACTGGCAGTGGCGCATCAGGAGCATTTTGATA
Source organism: Pleurodeles waltl (assembly GCF_031143425.1). Classification (NCBI taxonomy): domain Eukaryota; kingdom Metazoa; phylum Chordata; class Amphibia; order Caudata; family Salamandridae; genus Pleurodeles; species Pleurodeles waltl. The sequence goes on along the minus strand of NC_090447.1, from coordinate 1,454,619,949 downwards.
GCTCCATTACACTTTGGCCCTGTAGGATGGGAGTGATGTGGTCAAGCCGCATGGAGACTCAGAGCGGTGGTGAGAGACTACGTCTTCTCGGAGCAGCTGTTATTTCTGCACCCCTCCTGCAGCACTGTGCCCCGCCGACCTGGAGATCAGACTGTCAGGAAACCAAGACCATGTGAGTCAGGCCCAGTGAGCGGTAGGCTGACGGGCAGGGTGGGGCCTAACTGAGACCGCGCCGGCCTGCGGGCTGCGCTGACAGTGGTGAGAGTACATTCTGAACCTCCCCCCCAGGGGTCAGGTGTTCAGGAAGACCATGCAAACATTGTAATGCGTTAGAGGTCTGGGAGAATGAGCCGTGCAGTACACGGCGAGGCAAAATGAAGCAGCGCCTGAACTTGCCTGACCCTAGCATGGCACCCTGCCACGCTGCCTAGGCAGAGGAGGTCCGGGGCTTAAAACAAAAACTTCTATGGGTGCATGGCTCAAAATCGGGATATATGGACTCAAGGTCTTACCGGGGGCGAGATAGAATAATAGTGGTGGGGACCCCATCCCCCATGCCACCCAGGAAACAACACCCTAACCGTGTGTCTATTTACTTTAGTCTGGTGGCCCAGCATAACCCCAGTGTTGACATTTAGGGTACTTCAGGCATGGCTCTCACAAAGGAAGATCTTCTCACTACCCTGAAAGACTTTAAAAAAGAACTATGCAATGAACTGCACAGGCTGCAATGATGGAGACACTGAACACCTTGAGGGCTGGTCTGACAGTCAAGCCCACCGCCCTGCAGCATGAGATCGACTTGGTTGGCACTAGAGTCCAAGACGTAGAGGGCAAATATGGAGAATTGGGCAAACGAACAGGAGATTTAGCAGAGACTTCGCAGTCTCTCCATTAACAGCTGGCAGCCACCACACTGAAGCAGAAAGATCTGGAGAACAGGTCACGGCATGAGAATATAAGAATTCGTGATCTGGAAGAAGGCACTGAAGGACCAGACCTGGAGGCATATGTTACTAGCCTGTTTTCCAAACTGCTGGGTGGTGAACAGGGGGAATCATACTGGACAGAGAGATCCAAGTTTGTCCACGGGGACTGAGGGAGAAGAAACAAGCGCGTAATGTGCTCGCAAAAGTTCATTCATTTGGGACAAAGGAAAGCATCCTGCAGGCGGTGCATAAAGCGGATTCCATTTCCCTTCAAGGAGCTACTTGCCTGCTTTTTCAAGATGTTGTGTCTGCTACACTCGTCAGACGCCAACAGTTCTGCCCTATTACTTAAAAAGCTGCGCCAAAGACACATTAGATATAGGTGGCTGCCACAACGTCTACCATGCCCGCAAAGGAAACTCTGAGGTGCGGAACTGCATGCTCACTCTTCTGGTCCGTATGGCCTGCGGACCCTCTGGGGTCCATCGACCCTAAAGTACCAAAGGGGGGTGCAGAGGCACCCACGAGAAGTACCCCAGACAATGATACCAATAATGGGAAGGACTGTCTTGTACTAATGGTTTCAGGGTAGGACCCCTTCTGGGGGCTCTGAGGAAGTTTTTACAGCAACATGTCCTCAATAACTTTACTACCCCAAAGAAACTGCTTCCTTCTAAGCATACTAGCGGATGTAGACCTATTCGCCCATCAACATGTTTCTGTACTTGAGTTATTATGGTTTGTTGAGACCTGTTGTTTTATTCTGTGTGGAGTTTGTTACTAGACGATGGGAGCATTAGAGGTCAAATCGACTTTTCCATGAGGACACTATGCATTAATATATATTGGGCTGGGAAGAGAAGGCTAAGTAACTCAATATGCATCAAAGGGTGAGAAACTAACTACTTGTGCATAAGCAATAACAGTGACCATGCTTTACTTATGCTTATGGTATGGTGATAACTACTCTTACATGGAACACGAAGGGACTAAAGTCCTCTGCTAAACACTACAACATTTGGAAGTATCTCCTTGACCGCCATTGTGATGTAGTGGCCTTAAAAGAAACACACCTAAAAGGTGGCAAGGACCATAGGTTACTACATAAAACATACCTTACTATATAACAGATCTTCCTCCACCACAAAAAATAATGGAGTGGCCATCATGTTTCACTCCTCACTAAGATTTTCAATCTCAGGATCATAAAACAGATAGGGGCAGGAGGATAGTATTAGTGAAGGGTCTGCTCTGAAGTAGATTGCTGACTTTAGCTTCTATATATCCGCCTACCACAAATCAAGCTGCATTCCTATGTTACCGCCTTACCATGCTGGGTGGCTTTGCAGAAGGTGAGACTCTGCTAATTGGGGACTTTAACCTCACACGGCACTCAGGAACATGACAGCACACATCGACACAGGTGTTTCACACAATGGGCATGGTAAATGCCTGGAGATCCCAATATCTCACAACTAGGGACTACCCCTTTTTTTTTGCATTCGCAACATTCCTACACCCTTCTAGACTATCTGTTTTTAAGCCAAACAATGATCCAACATTTAAGGTCCGTTTTCATTCACCCTATCACTAAATCCGACCACGCCCCTGTTGAAGCATATTTAGAATGAGACGGTCCAAAAAACTGAGATGGTTCTTCCGGGTCTCCCAGACTAGGGAAAGTCATTTTAGGGATGAACTGCGGAAATCAATCAGAGAGATTTTCTTACATAATGCTTTTGGGGATACGGACCCCTCCACTAGGGATGCCTTTAGTGCAGTGATTAGGGGAACATGCATCTATTTAAATGCTAGCCTTAATAAGGGCAAGAGACCGCCTTGCATTGGAGCAGGAACTTTAGGCTCTTGAACGGACACATAAGGCAAACCAGACCTGTTTGTGCAGCGGAAAGTCACTGCCTTGAGAGGGAAGCATAATGCTATGTACTCTAACAGGGCCGAACTCACATTACTGCGCCTTAAACACTCATTTTATGAACACAGCAATAAAATAGGCTCACATCTATCTCGTCAACTGCGGGCCAAATGGGAAAAGGAATAAATTGGGGTAATTCAAGGCCCTGCCAGCGAACACACCAGTTCTGACGAGGTGGAAGCTCAGCTCTCCAGTAGATTTTATAAGGAAAGCTACACTGCAGAAACCCGAATCCTTAGGCTCAGTCAGATTATTTAAGGGACATAGGCCCAAAGTTAAGTAAAGTGGCAGTGCATTAGATGCAGCGTCACTTTTCTTTTGCCCCTTAGTGCCTCCCTAATGCCACCTTGTGTGTGCGGTATTAAACATACGGTGCACCATGGAGCAGGTTAGGGACAATAGCGTCAAAATGTTTGACGCTATTGTTGTACTTTGCAGGATTAACGGCAAAAAATGTTGGCACTAATCCTGTAAATAATGGTCTGCCTCCTTTTAATGCCTGCTCTGTGCAGGTGTTAAAATGCAGCTAAAAATGGCAGATTCCACTGTGCCATTTTTGCAGTCCTCTTAATTGAATAGCGCCCCCCTTGCATACATTATGCTCGGCTCAGGCATAATGTTGCGCAAGGGGTTACAAAGTGGAGCAATGCATGCAATGTGCCACTTTGTAAATCTGGTGCGGCAAATTTGGCCTCTTTGAGCCACTTAGGGTCATAAAAAATTAAGCCAATGTGGTGCAAGGAGGGGACTCTCGCTTAAAATGTGGAACTGGGTGAACCAATCAACGAAGAAGAGGTCAAGATGGCAACAGCAGCCTTAAAAATAAATGAATCCCCCGGACCTGACAGTCTCACTGCTCATTTTTATAAAACCGTTAGCACAGAACTCGTTCCCCATCTGACAGAGGGTTTCAACTATATGGCTATTCAGGAGGCGGTCACCCAGTCTATGAGCGAAGCATTATACGTTAATTCCAAAGCCGGGGAAAACTCTCACCTTTGCAGTTCATTAAGACCCGTATGCATGTTAAATTTAGATGCCAAAGTATACCCAAAAATGTTGGCTACTAGATCAGAAGATATGCCTGATCTGATACACCCGGATCAAGCTGGTTTTATAAAGGGGAGGCAGACTCATGACTTCATAGCAATGTTGAGAGCCAACAACTTCGCCCCTGGCTCGGGTTTTAGTTAACAGGTTGAGTTCTCACCTCTTCCAGTTAGAGAGAAGCACGAGACAGGGCTGCCCCTTGTCTCCTCTCCTCTTTGCCCAAAGTATAGAACCCTTGGCACAGAAGATACAATCCATGGCCAGTGTTAAAGGTATTCCTTTTGGCTTTACGGAGCACAAGGTCTCCATGTTCATAGACAACATGCTGCTGCCTCTCTCAGATCCTTAGTGGTCGATTTCAGCTTTGCTGGACGTATTGCATGGCTATGAAAAAGTAGCAGGCCTTAAAATGAATGTCACAAATTCAGTTCTGCTGAACATATCCCTCCCTGTAGGTGATATGTAAAGACTGCCATCAACTACTCCGTTCCTCTGGGCCAAGAAGGAAATTACATATTTGGAATTAAAATTACCCCCAAAATTAGGGATTTATACCGGGCTAGTTTCCCCCCACTGCTCCAACAAATCAAGTGTGATCTATAGAGATGGGCCCCCATATGCCTCCCATGGCTAGGGAGAATTCACACTGTTAAGATGACTATATTACCCAGGGTACTCCATCTGTTTCAGAGCCTCCCAATAGCAATGGACCAAGATTTCTTACCCATATTGAGTACTTATATCACCCGGTTTATGTGGCAGAACCAAGGAGCCCACTTACCACTCACGCTCCTATGTCTCCCGAGGACGGAGGGAGCGTTGGCATTGCCAGACTTTCACCTCTACTATAAGGCAGCGCAATTAAGGGTGATATCAGAGTAGTCACCGCGGGAGTCCGATAAGCACTGGCTGCAGGGTGTTAGAGAATGGAGGGTGATCTATGATTTAATTTGGAAAGCTAAAGCTGATCGCCCCCGCAATGCATTCATAAGGACACCCACCAGGACAACTCTTACAGTGTGGGATGAGGTGACCAAATGATGAATTGAACCACCTTTCCCTCCCCACATACCCCGCTGCATTTCAACCCAGCCTTTCCTTCAGCGCAGAACCCGGAACCATTTGATGCTTGGAGGGAAAGGGGGTGCCTCATTTTGTCAGACCTGTTCCATTGGGATTTGTTGTCGTTCCCCAGTTGCCAAAGGGACTTCCACCTACCCAATACGGAATATTATCACTATACGCAGCTAAGGCACTGGGCACTGCAGCTGGAGATTCGGTTCGCTGCCACCACGGATTTCTCCCCCATAAAACAATTTGTTAGAAGGACAAATTCGTCAAAGGGTATAGTTTTTTTTCTATACTCATTACCCCTTTCCTCACACCATTGCCTGAAACCAAATCAAATCAAATCAAATCATTAACATTTATAAAGCGTGCTACTCACCCGTGCGGGTCTCAAGGCGCTAGGGGAAAGGGGGGGGGGGTTACTGCTGCTCGAAAAGCCAGGTTTTTAGGAGTCTCGGGAATGCGGAGTGGTTCTGGGTGGTCCTGAGGCTAGTGGGGAGGGAGTTCCAGGTCTTGGCTGCCAGGAAGGAGAAGGACCTCCCACCCGCCGTGGAGCGGCGGATGCGAGGGACGGCAGCGAGCGCGAGGCCAGAGGAACGGAGGAGACGGGTGGGGGCGTAGAAGCTGAGGCGACGGTTGAGGTATTCCGGTCCCTTGTTGTGGAGGGCTTTGTGTGCGTGGGTGAGAAGTCGGAAGGTGATCCTTTTGCTGACTGGGAGCCAATGCAGGTGTCTCAGGTGTGCGGAGATGTGGCTGTTGCGGGGTACGTCGAGGGTGAGGCGGGCCGAGGCGTTTTGAATACGTTGCAGGCGTTTTTGGAGTTTGGCGGTGGTCCCAGCGTAGAGGGTGTTGCCGTAGTCCAGGCGGCTCGTGACGAGGGCGTGGGTCACGGTTTTTCTAGTGTCGGCGGGGATCCAGCGGAAGATCTTGCGGAGCATGCGGAGGGTGAGGAAGCAGGCGGAGGACACGGCGTTGACTTGCTTGGTCATGGTGAGAAGAGGGTCCAAGATGAAGCCGAGGTTGCGGGCGTGGTCTGCGGGGGTCGGTGCGGTGCCGACGGCTGTGGGCCACCAGGAGTCGTCCCAAGCGGATGGGGTGTTGCCGAGGATGAGGACTTCCGTTTTGTCAGAGTTCAGCTTTAGGCGGCTGAGCCTCATCCAATCTGCGACGTCCTTCATGCCCTCTTGTAGGTTGGTCTTGGCGCTGGCGGGGTCCTTGGTGAGGGAGAGTATAAGTTGGGTGTCGTCGGCGTAGGAGGTGATGATGATGTCGTGCTTGCGTACGATGTCGGCGAGGGGGCTCATGTAGACATTGAAGAGTGTCGGGCTGAGCGATGAGCCTTGAGGTACGCCGCAGATGATCTCGGTGGGGTCTGAGCAAAACGGTGGGAGGTAAACTCCTTGGGAACGGTTTGAGAGGAAGGAGGCGATCCAGTGCAGGGCCTGGCCTTGGATCCCGGTGGAGCGGAGGTGGGTGATTAGGGTGCGGTGACAGACGGTGTCGAAGGCAGCCGAGAGGTCGAGGAGGATGAGGGCGACTGTTTCACCGTTGTCCATCAGGGTTCTGATGTCGTCTGTGACTGAGATGAGGGCGGTTTCAGTGCTGTGGTTGGTTCGGAATCCGGTTTGTGAAGGGTCGAGCAGGTTGTTGTTTTCCAGGAAGGTGGTCAGCTGTTTGTTGACGGTCTTCTCTATTACGTTGGCGGGGAAGGGCAGGAGTGAGATGGGGCGGAAGTTTTTCAGGTCGTTCGGGTCAGACGAAGGTTTCTTTAGTAGGGCGTTGACTTCGGCGTGTTTCCAGCATTCGGGGAAGGTAGCAGAAGAAAATGAAGAGTTGATGATGGCCTGGAGGTGCGGGCGATGATGTCGTCGGCTTTATTGAAGATGAAGTGAGGGCAGGGGTCTGATGGGGCGCCGGAGTGGATAGAGTTCATGATGGTTTTGGTTTCTTCAGTGTTGATGTGGGTCCAGTCGTTGAGGGTGATGGCCGGGGGTGCGGGCGGCTGATGCTTGGTTGGGTCTGGTGTCCGAAGCTGTCGTGGAGGTCGCTGATCTTGCGATGGAAGAAGGTGGCGAGGGAGTTGCACAAATCTTGTGAGGGCGTGACGGCGTTGGCGTTGGGGTTGGAGAACTCCTTGACAATGCTAAAAAGTTCTCTGCTGTTGTGGCTGTTTTTGTCCAGTCTGTCGGTGAAAAAGTTCCTTTTGGCAGCGCGGATCAGGTGGTGGTGTTCGTGGGTAGCGTTCTTGAGGGCGGTCATGTTCACAGCGGTGTGGTCCTTGCGCCAGGCCTTCTCGAGGGTGCAACAAGTTTTCTTCGATTCTTTGAGGGTGTCAGAGAACCAGAGAGGTTTTTTGGTGTTGGCCTGTCGATGCGTGCGTTTGAGGGGAGCAAGGTTGTCTGCGCAGTTGGAGATCCAGTTCGTGAGGCTGAGGGCTGCGTCGTTGGGGTCGGTGGTGAGGGTGGGTTGGTTGGCGGCGAGTGCGGAGAAGAGTTGCTCTTCGGGGATTTTGTTCCACTGTCGACGAGGGATGGGTTGAGTGCGGAGGTGGCGGGTCTCGCATCGGAATGTGAAGTGGACACAGCTGTGGTCGGTCCAGTGTAGAGAGGAGGTGTGGCTAAAGAAGATGTGTTTGCTGGAGGAGAAGATAGGGTCAAGCGTGTGTCCGGCGGTGTGGGTGGCGGTGTTCACTAGTTGCTTGAGGCCGAGGTTGGCGAGGTTGTCGAGCAGGGTGGTGGTGTTAGGGTCGATGTTTTGTTCCAGATGGAAGTTGAGGTCGCCTAGGAGAATGTAGTCCGGCGAGGCGAGGGCGTGGGAGGAGATGAAGTCGGCGATGGCGTCGCTGAAAGGGGCGCGCGTCCGGGGGGATGGTAGACGAGGGATCCTCTGAGGGTGGTCCTGGGGTCGGTGCGAATCTGAAAATGCAGATGTTCAGCGGCGAGAGGGATTTCTTCGGTGGAGGTGGTGACGCTGATGGAGTCTTTGAAGACGATGGCGATACCTCCTCCTACTTGGTTGGTGCGGTCATTTCTGGAGATCTTGTAGCCTTCGGGGATGGCAGTGGCGATGTCTGGGGCCGACGAGGCGTTCATCCAGGTCTCCGTGATGAAGGCGACGTCTGGAGCTGTGGAGTCCAGGAGGTCCCAGAGTTCAACGGCGTGCTTGTGGACAGAGCGAGCGTTGACCAGGATGCACTTGAGGTGGTTGATGGCGCGTGGGCTGGTGGTCGTGGTAGTTGCGTGGTGGAAGATGCGTTTGCAGGAGTTACAGGCGAAGGTTCCATGGGTGCGTTTGGGGTGAGTTTGGAAGCAGGTGTTGGAGCGCCCTGGGTTGAGGGCGTGGAGGGTGGTGGGGTCGTAGCGGGTCAGCGGGGTTCGGGAGAGCTGGGGACCAGGGGTCGTGGCACTGGGCGCGGGCCAGGCGCAGACGGGCTTGCCATTGGCACGCCTCCGGCGCGGCCGCCATAAGAGGGAGGAGGGGGGGAGGGGTCAGCTGGGGGCAAATGGGAGCTGGGGGGCGGGGGCGTGCAGGAGGTCGCGGCGGGAAAGCGCAAGGGGGGGACAGGTAGAGTGAGAAGAGCTGGGGGAAGGGTGTTTAAGGGGGGAGGGGGGGGGAGTGTTAGGAGTTTTAGAAGATTAGGGAGAGAGATAGGAGTAGGGTTGAGAAGATAGGGGAGGGGGGTTGTAGAGGTGGGTGAGGGTGAGAGGTAGAGTGAGAGGATAGGAAGATAGGTAACAGAGGGGGTGTCGGGACGGGGGGAGAGATAGAGAAATAGATAGATGGAGAAATAGGTGGAGAGATAGAAAAATAGGTAGATAGGAGGAGGGGGTGAGTGAGGGAGTTAGATAGAGAGATAGGTAGATTGGTAGATAGGAGGAGTGAGGGAGGCAGGTAGCGAACGGGGTAGATAGGGGTGATAGAGAGGGGGAGGCTAGTGAGGGAGGGGGTGAGGCAGGAGCAGGAGGGCAGGGGCGGGAAGAGACAGAAGACGGAGAAAGCAGAAGAACAGAAGAACAGAAGATCACAGAAGAAGATACAGAAGACGAAGAAGCAGAAGACAGAAGATCACAGAAGAAGATACAGAAGACGAAGAGCAGAAGGCAGAAGACCACAGAACAAGATGAGGAAGAAGAGAGGCGACAGGAGAGGCTGAGAAGCACACAGAAGAAGAGAGAAGACGGGGAAAAGAAGAGTACAGAAGAAGATTACCGAAGAGGAGCGAGGAGGAAGAGACAGAGAGGAGGAAAAGAAGCAGGAGAGAGGGTGAGTAGCGCAGGGCAGGGCGAGGGGCTGGGAGGTGGGGGGTACTTACTGCGAGGTGGGTCTCAGGTACCTGGAGGAGCTGGAGGAGCTGCAGCGGCAGGGGGAGCGACCTACCCTTGGGTCAAGGGTCGCTACCACTGTCGCGCAGCGGCCGCCATAAGAGGGAGGAGGGGGGGAGGGGTCAGCTGGGGGTGAATGGGAGCTGGGGGGCGTGCAGGAGGTCGCAGCGGGAAAGCGCGAGGGAGGGGGGACAGGTAGAGTGAGAAGAGCTGGGGGAGGGGGGTTTAAGGGTGGAGGGGGGTGAGTGTTAGGAGTTTTAGGAGATTAGGGAGAGAGATAGGAGTAGGGTTGAGAAGATAGGGGAGGGGGATTGTAGAGGTGGGTGAGGGTGAGAGGTAGAGTGAGAGGATAGGAAGATAGGTAACAGAGGGGGTGTCGGGACGGGGGGAGAGATAGAGAAATAGATAGATGGAGAAATAGGTGGAGAGATAGAAAAATAGGTAGATAGGAGGAGGGGGTGAGTGAGGGAGTTAGATAGAGAGATAGGTAGATTGGTAGATAGGAGGAGTGAGGGAGGCAGGTAGCAAACGGGGTAGATAGGGGTGATAGAGAGGGGGAGGCGAGTGAGGGAGGGGGGTGAGGCAGGAGCAGGAGGGCAGGGGCGGGAAGAGACAGAAGACGGAGAAAGCAGAAGAACAGAAGAACAGAAGAACAGAAGATCACAGAAGAAGATACAGAAGACGAAGAAGCAGAAGACAGAAGATCACAGAAGAAGATACAGAAGACGAAGAGCAGAAGGCAGAAGACCACAGAACAAGATGAGGAAGAAGAGAGGCGACAGGAGAGGCTGAGAAGCACACAGAAGAAGAGAGAAGACGGGGAAAAGAAGAGTACAGAAGAAGATTACCGAAGAGGAGCGAGGAGGAAGAGAAAGAGAGGAGGAAAAGAAGCAGGAGCAGGAGAGAGGGTGAGTAGTGCGGGGCAGGGCGAGGGGCTGGGAGGTGGGGGGTACTTACTGCGAGGTGGGTCTCAGGAACCTGGAGGAGTTGGAGGAGCTGCAGCGGCAGGGGGAGCGACCTACCCTTGGGTCAAGGGTCGCTACCACTGTCACGCAGCGGCCGCCATAAGATGGAGGAGGGGAGAGGGGTCAGCTGGGGGCGAATGGGAGCTGGGGGGCGGGGGCGTGCAGGAGGTCGCGGCGGGAAAGCGCGAGGGAGGGGGGACAGGTAGGGTGAGAAGAGCTGGGGGGGGGGGTTTAAGGGTGGAGGGGGGTGAGTGTTAGGAGTTTTAGGAGATTAGGGAGAGAGATAGGAGTAGGGTTGAGAAGATAGGGGAGGGGGGGTTGTAGAGGTGGGTGAGGGTGAGAGGTAGAGTGAGAGGATAGGAAGATAGGTAACAGAGGGGGTGTTGGGACGGGGGAGAGATAGAGAAATAGATAGATGGAGAAATAGGTGGAGAGATAGAAAAATAGGTAGATAGGAGGAGGGGGTGAGTGAGGGAGTTAGATAGAGAGATAGGTAGATTGGTAGATAGGAGGAGTGAGGGAGGCAGGTAGCGAACGGGGTAGATAGGGGTGATAGAGTGGGGGAGGCGAGTGAGGGAGGGGGGTGAGGCAGGAGGGCAGGGGCGGGAAGAGACAGAAGACGGAGAAAGCAGAAGACAGAAGATCACAGAAGAAGATACAGAAGACGAAGAGCAGAAGGCAGAAGACCACAGAACAAGATGAGGAAGAAGAGAGGCGACAGGAGAGGCTGAGAAGCACACAGAAGAAGAGAGAAGACGGGGAAAAGAAGAGTACAGAAGAAGATTACCGAAGAGGAGCGAGGAGGAAGAGAAAGAGAGGAGGAAAAGAAGCAGGAGCAGGAGAGAGGGTGAGTAGTGCATGGCAGGGCGAGGGGCTGGGAGGTGGGGGGTACTTACTGCGAGGTGGGTCTCAGGAACCTGGAGGAGTTGGAGGAGCTGCAGCGGCAGGGGGAGCGACCTACCCTTGGGTCAAGGGTCGCTACCACTGTCGCGCAGCGGCCGCCATAAGAGGGAGGAGGGGGGAGGGGTCAGCTGGGGGCGAATGGTAGCTGGGGGGCGGGGGCGTGCAGGAGGTCGCGGCGGGAAAGCGCGAGGGAGGGGGGACAGGTAGGGTGAGAAGAGCTGGGGGAAGGGGGTTTAAGGGTGGAGGGGGGTGAGTGTTAGGAGTTTTAGGAGATTAGGGAGAGAGATAGGAGTAGGGTTGAGAAGATAGGGGAGGGGGGGTTGTAGAGGTGGGTGAGGGTGAGAGGTAGAGTGAGAGGATAGGAAGATAGGTAACAGAGGGGGTGTCGGGACGGGTGGAGAGATAGAGAAATAGATAGATGGAGAAATAGGTGGAGAGATAGAAAAATAGGTAGATAGGAGGAGGGGGTGAGTGAGGGAGTTAGATAGAGAGATAGGTAGATTGGTAGATAGGAGGAGTGAGGGAGGCAGGTAGCGAACGGGGTAGATAGGGGTGATAGAGAGGGGGAGGCGAGTGAGGGAGGGGGGTGAGGCAGGAGGGCAGGGGCGGGAAGAGACAGAAGACGGAGAAAGCAGAAGACAGAAGATCACAGAAGAAGATACAGAAGACGAAGAGCAGAAGGCAGAAGACCACAGAACAAGATGAGGAAGAAGAGAGGCGACAGGAGAGGCTGAGAAGCACACAGAAGAAGAGAGAAGACGGGGAAAAGAAGAGTACAGAAGAAGATTACCGAAGAGGAGCGAGGAGGAAGAGAAAGAGAGGAGGAAAAGAAGCAGGAGCAGGAGAGAGGGTGAGTAGTGCGGGGCAGGGCGAGGGGCTGGGAGGTGGGGGGTACTTACTGCGAGGTGGGTCTCAGGAACCTGGAGGAGTTGGAGGAGCTGCAGCGGCAGGGGGAGCGACCTACCCTTGGGTCAAGGGTCGCTACCACTGTCGCGCAGCGGCCGCCATAAGAGGGAGGAGGGGGGAGGGGTCAGCTGGGGGCGAATGGTAGCTGGGGGGCGGGGGCGTGCAGGAGGTCGCGGCGGGAAAGCGCGAGGGAGGGGGGACAGGTAGGGTGAGAAGAGCTGGGGGAAGGGGGTTTAAGGGTGGAGGGGGGGTGAGTGTTAGGAGTTTTAGGAGATTAGGGAGAGAGATAGGAGTAGGGTTGAGAAGATAGGGGAGGGGGGGTTGTAGAGGTGGGTGAGGGTGAGAGGTAGAGTGAGAGGATAGGAAGATAGGTAACAGAGGGGGTGTCGGGACGGGTGGAGAGATAGAGAAATAGATAGATGGAGAAATAGGTGGAGAGATAGAAAAATAGGTAGATAGGAGGAGGGGGTGAGTGAGGGAGTTAGATAGAGAGATAGGTAGATTGGTAGATAGGAGGAGTGAGGGAGGCAGGTAGCGAACGGGGTAGATAGGGGTGATAGAGAGGGGGAGGCGAGTGAGGGAGGGGGGTGAGGCAGGAGGGCAGGGGCGGGAAGAGACAGAAGACGGAGAAAGCAGAAGAACAGAAGAAGATACAGAAGACGAAGAAGCAGAAGACAGAAGATCACAGAAGAAGATACAGAAGACGAAGAGCAGAAGGCAGAAGACCACAGAACAAGATGAGGAAGAAGAGAGGCGACAGGGGAGGCTGAGAAGCACACAGAAGAAGAGAGAAGACGGGGAAAAGAAGAGGACAGAAGAAGATTACCGAAGAGGAGCGAGGAGGAAGAGACAGAGAGGAGGAAAAGAAGCAGGAGCAGGAGAGAGGGTGAGTAGCGCGGGGCAGGGCGAGGGGCTGGGAGGTGGGGGGGTACTTACTGCGAGGTGGGTCTCAGGAACCTGGAGGAGCTGGAGGAGCTGCAGCGGCAGGGGGAGCGACCTACCCTTGGGTCAAGGGTCGCTACCACTGTCACGCAGCGGCCGCCATAAGAGGGAGGAGGGGGGGAGGGGTCAGCTGGGGGCGAATGGGAGCTGGGGGACGGGGCGTGCAGGAGGTCGCGGCGGGAAAGCGCGAGGGAGGGGGGACAGGTAGAGTGAGAAGAGCTGGGGGAGGGGGATTTAAGGGTGGAGGGGGGTGAGTGTTAGGAGTTTTAGGAGATTAGCGAGAGAGATAGGAGTAGGGTTGAGAAGATAGGGGAGGGGGTTGTAGAGGTGGGTGAGGGTGAGAGGTAGAGTGAGAGGATAGGAAGATAGGTAACAGAGGGGGTGTCGGGACGGGGGGGAGAGATAGAGAAATAGATAGATGGAGAAATAGGTGGAGAGATAGAAAAATAGGTAGATAGGAGGAGGGGGTGAGTGAGGGAGTTAGATAGAGAGATAGGTAGATTGGTAGATAGGAGGAGTGAGGGAGGCAGGTAGCGAACGGGGTAGATAGGGGTGATAGAGAGGGGGAGGCGAGTGAGGGAGGGGGGTGAGGCAGGAGCAGGAGGGCAGGGGCGGGAAGAGACAGAAGACAGAGAAAGCAGAAGAACAGAAGAACAGAAGTACAGAAGAACAGAAGAACAGAAGATCACAGAAGAAGATACAGAAGACGAAGAAGCAGAAGACAGAAGATCACAGAAGAAGATACAGAAGACGAAGAACAGAAGGCAGAAGACCACAGAACAAGATGAGGAAGAAGAGAGGTGACAGGAGAGGCTGAGAAGCACACAGAAGAAGAGAGAAGACGGGGTCATGTAGGGGTCTGGGAACAGATATTTGGGGAAGACATTCCTGAAGCGGCATGGCAGAATCTCTGGAGAGATGTGGGGCAGTGTAATAATTTAATGGAACTCAGAGAAGCACACTACAAAGTCCTCTACGATTGGCATTTGTACCTAACTAAATTGAAATCCATTTTCCCTGATACCTCAGATTTGGGTTGGAGGGGCTGTGGTCTCCTGGAGGACTTTCAGCATATATGGTAGGACTGCCCCGTGCTTCAGCCCTTCTGGACGGAGATCCTGGCCCAAATTAAAGACATATGGGATACCCCCTTCAACAGACTATTGGGTCAAGTTTGCTATGCCTGCGGGATGCATCCCTTAAACATCACATACGTAGTGATAGAGCTGTTATGTAGCTATGCCTAGGAGCGACCAAAATGGCAATCGCCGCATGGAAGAAGTAGAAGGCACCATCCCTGACCCAGTGGCATGCACTATTATGGCACAGTGTCACTATGGAGAGAATAAGGGACATTTCTCTTGACCGTTTTAAAAATTTTGAGTACATCTGGGGCCCCTTGATAAATGATCTCTCTAAAGGCCTCTGCCTGACTGCTTGTCTCACTCGTAATAGAGCATGTCACCCCTTAAAGGTTTAGCATCTGCAATGGTGCCTTTGACTTTCACCAGTGCCCAGGCCTGATTTACAGCCCAACTCACGAAGGACAGCTATAGAAACATTTGTTATGTGTCCTACTCTGCTTTCCAGAGCATCTGCCCACCATTGTACTGGTTTCCATGTTTCACTTTTATTGTTTTATTTCTCTTTATGGTATCTTAGATATGTGTATCTGTGTACCAACGGACTGCACAATTGCTGGAATAGATAAGCATTCATGGACCTTACGCACAAACCAAACTATATATTGTATTGGCAGTACTAATTTGTAAGAGGAGACCTGATTGGTGTGTAACTAGTACTAAGCTGTTTAAAAACGTAATAAAAACAGTTTTGACAAACAAAAATAAAGCCACAGGGGTGAGAGTGAGTCATAAAAGCAAGCAATACACGATTCTTTCTCCTTTGGGCAAGCGATGCTTTGATTCTTTCCTCACAGGGAAGGGATGCGTCGATTTCCAGACAAGCAGCCTCATGTCCGTGTGGTGATGTTGAAGACTCTGACTCCCAGGGACGATGCATGGTAAATCCAGCCTAATGGCAATGGTGAAGTCACGCTGAGCTGGCAATGTGGCAATTTCTGCAGCCGCGAGGCAGGCACTGCATCTATTTTCCAGATTTCTAAATTGTGAGTTCAGGGACCCCCAACTCCATTTCTCTATCTGCTCCCAATGAGAAACTGCACTTCAAAGGTATTTAAAGGCAATCCCCATGTCTACCTATGGGCGAGATAGGCCTTGCAATAGTAAAAAAAAAAATGTGGCAGTATTTCGCTATCAGGACATGTAAAACACATCAGTATATGTCCTACCTTTTAAATACACTGCACCCTGTCCATGGGGCTACCTAAAGCCTACATTAGGGGTGCCTCATATGTACTAAAAGGGAAGGTTGGGCCTGATGAGCGGGTGCACTTGCCAGGTCGACATAGCAGTTTAAAACTGCAAACACAGACACTGCAATGGCAAGTCGGAGACATTTTTTAAAGGGCTACTCATATGGGTTGCTCAACCAGTGCTGAATGCCCACTAGTAGCATTTGATAAATCCGGTTGCGCGGTATTGGAAAACCACGCTTTGTGGGGTCTGCATCATTATCAGCAGCCGCAAGCGGGTGTTGCGTCGTTTCTCCAGCTGTGCTGAATCGATCTCTCAGCTGTGATGCAGGTGGAGCGTCGATTTTAGCTGCGAAGCGGATGGCATGTCGTTTTTCAGCTGTGTTGCAGGTGGTGCTTTGAAATTTTAACTGCGCAGTGTTCTGTGCATGGATTTCAGTCCTTGTTCTGCCAACTTCACCTCTCAAGGGCCCAGGGACTGGATAGGGCACCACTTGGCAGGGCAGGAGTCTCAGTAGAGAGTCCAGGTGCTGGCAGAGGAAGTCTTTGATTGCCCAGAGACTTCAAAACAGGAGGCAACCTCAGTCCAAGCCCTCAGAGATTCTTCACAAGCAGGAATATACCACAAAGTCCAGTCTTTGTCCTCTCTCAGGCAGAAGCAACAACTGCAGGCCAACCCAGCAAAGCACAGCCACAGGCAGGGGGCAGTACTTCTCCTCCAGCTCTTTAGCTCTTTTCCTTGGAAGAGGAACCTATTGATTCCAGAAGTGATCTAAAAATCTGGGGTTTTGGGTCAACTACTTATACCCATTTCTAGTAGGCAAACGTCAAAGGAAAGTCTCCGTTGTTCACAAGATCCTGCCTTGAGCAGGCCTGGCCTCAGACACACACCAGGGGGTTGAAGACTGCATTGTGTGAGGGCAGGCACAGCTCATTCGTGTGTATGTGACCACTCCTCCCTCCACTCTAGCTCAGATGGCTCATCAGGATATGCAGGCTACACCCCAGCTCCCTTTGTGTCACTGTCTAGAGGGAATTCACAAATAGCCCAACTGTCATTATGACCCAAACAGGGAATACACAATCAGGCAGAGTCACAGAATGTTTTAGCGCAATAAAATGCATACTTTCTAAAAGTGGCATTCTCAAACTAACAATCTAAAACCACCTTCACTAAAAGATGTATTATTAAATTGTGATTTCAAAGACCCCAAACTCCAAATCTCTAACTGCTCTCAAAGGGAAACTGCACGTTAAGGATATCTAAAGGCAGCCCCCATTTTAACCTATGAGAGAGATAGGGCTTGCAACAGTGAAAACTGAATTTGGCAGTATTGCACAGTTAGGACATGTACAACACATCAGTCCCTGTCCCACCTCTAGGGCCTTCCTTAGGGGTGCCTTACATGTATGAAAAGGGAAGGTTTGTGCCTTGCCAGGTCGAATTGGCAGTGCAAGACTGCACAAACAGACACTGCAGTGGCAGATCTGAGACATGTTTACAGGGCTACTCATGTGGGTGGTACAATCAGTGCTGCAGGCCCACTAGTTGCATTTGATTTACAGGCCCTGCGCACCTCTAGTGCAGTTTACTAGGGACTTGCTAGTAAATCAAATATGTCAATCATGGAAAAGCCAATTACACATATGGTCAGCAGTGGTAAAGTGCCCAGGGTACCAAAAACAGAGTCCAGCACACAGTCAAAACATGGGAAACAGGGGTAAAAAAGACAGAGGAGACCACGCCAAGGATGCCAGGTCCAACATGTGCCCCCCCCAGCTGAAAGTGGGGAGAACTACCCAACCTCATGGGAGTTCTCACCACTAAGGTGGAAGAATCTGGACAGACCATCAGCATAAGTGTGTTTTGTTCCAGGGCAGTGTTCCACCATAAAGTCCATTCCCTGTTGGGAAATAGACCACCTCAACAGTTGGGGGTTCTCACCCTTCATCTGCATTAACCATCTGAGGGGCCTGTTGTCTGCCTAAACCCAGGAAACAGTCAAAACATGGGAAGCAGAGGTAAAAAAAGACAGGGGAGACCAGGTCTAACAGAAATTATTTTAATATTAGTTAGATCCCCTGATCAAACG
Organism: Pleurodeles waltl; assembly: GCF_031143425.1. Classification (NCBI taxonomy): domain Eukaryota; kingdom Metazoa; phylum Chordata; class Amphibia; order Caudata; family Salamandridae; genus Pleurodeles; species Pleurodeles waltl. The sequence continues at coordinate 1,454,602,500 of NC_090447.1, read as the reverse complement.
GTTTACAAGAATATTTACATAGATGGCCTTTGAAACCACTGTCCAAGCCTGGAAGAAGTTTAGAGTGCTAGAACCGTAAAGTGGAATAACCAGCTGCAAAGGGACTTGTGTTGTCTGGGTTGTGTAAAGAACACAATGACAACTGTTTCTGTAAATGAACAAGGTAATTAGAGGCCTGTTTAATGATGTCAGCAACATAATAGGAAGTGGATCTGTCTTTATGATTTTCAGAATTGTCATGCCAGATGTCTATTGGTGACCGCAGCTTTATGTGAACTATATCCTATGCCCTGGTGCCATGTCAGTGTAATGTTGCCATCTGGTCCATCTTGGAGCTCCTTTGGAAGTAAAATTTGGTACAAGGTCATCCACGAGTGATGGAAGCTCCATAAATGTTTTAAAAGGTTCATGTAGCCTTGTCAGGTTGATACTCTTTGGAGCAATCCTTATTGTATTATTTTTTAACCAGGTAACCCACTAGAGCTAACCAACCTCCTCCATGTAAAATTAGGCTCATTCTCCAAGCCAGCTGCAAGTCAATTTTTACTTTGAATTATTTTTATATTTTTGTTTTTCTCCATGTTTTAACACATTACATACATTATATTTGGATAAGGATAATTTTGATTGTTGTAATTTTCCACTGATTTTTTAATGGAAAGTTTTACCATTGATGTTTTAGTGGTGGCACTTACTGGCAGGGTGACTTAATAAGATGACACTCACTGCTGATAAAGAGCGGTATGTCAGAGGGCAGGGGCTCGAAGGTAGACTCGAAGGTAGTCCAGTCTCCATATTTCTTGAGGTTGGTAAATTGCGTACCTAGAATTATAGTGCTTACAATCGGAAGAAGTGCTTCGGGCAGTGCTACATTAAAAAAACCTTCTCATATTTTATTGTTTTTCCGTGGGACCAATATGTTTTATGGCAAAGCTTTTCATTATTTTCAATTTTCGTTCCTTTTAAAAGTGCTCTTATTTTACCATTGGACGTTTATTGCTGGTATTTTGTTGTCATAACATTTCAATCCTTTAACCATTTTGTTAGTGTTTTATTTTCTTATTATTTAGTTATATTTAGCTGGAACGTAGAATTGGTATTTTAAGGTTTTACTTTTAACTCTATCATTTTGTTGGTTTGTCCTCTGCACTACTAATATTTTTTTAGGTTTGCCATGTCACACGGTTCAGGCTACCAGAGATAAGGTTATGATCATCGAAATGCACCTGTCCGTTGACAGGCTTGTGTGTGCCTAACTGTCCAGTTAGCTGGTAATGCTTGGAGCTGCAATCTCCCTGGCTCTGTCCTGACCCTTGCATCACTATCATGTGAGCAGTAACTGTTCAAAAAAAGGGAATATTCACCAGTGTGTAGTGTCCTGCTAGACACGCTCTAGTGTTTGGCCAGCCTCTCTGCGGAGGGCTGGCCTCCCACATGCACCCCACACCCACCCAACACAGGCGTCACCGGTCAGGTGACCCTGGCAATAAAAAGGGCCGGGCGCACGTGCCCAGGGCCAGTTCCACCCACACAGAAACGGTGTCCGTGTCATCTCATTTTAGTAACATGGGGGCCTAGGGCCCCAACACTACATTGGCGATGAGTGGGTCGGACCCCACGTGTGTTGCGCCTTGAGTTTTGCTGTTCCTATGGGAGGAAGAATATGCCACCCAGTGAGGCACTGCAGCCACGCTCCTGCCGCCCGGCATGCTGCCATCGAGCCCGGCGGTAAAAGGTAGGAGCAGTGCCCCTGAGTAAAGCAACCCAAGTGAGGGAGGGCTAGAATCCACCTGGCGGAGAGGGGGTAAGCGATACAGAGGTACGCCGACCCCACCAGCCTGGATTGTGCTCCGAGCAATACGCAAAAAAAAAAAAAGACAAAGAAGGAAAAAGAAAATGCTGCCGTGCGGAGAGGTGCTCCTCTGCACCCAAAGCCAAATGAAAAGGAGCATGCCTAGGGCCGCCCCCCCCCCCTCGAACAAAATGCCAAGTTATGGCTGGGGGCTGCCGCGGCCAAAACGAAACCGAAAGTACTCCGGTGCACACACGCACCGAAAACTTTAAATACATGGTGCTGACACACACCGAAAACTTGAAATACATGGTGCTGACACGCACCAAACACAAGATAATTGCCAAAGGCCACCCCCCCACCATTATGAAAAAAAAGAAAATAAGGAAAACACGAGAGAAATACAAGGTGCAGACACGCACCGAAAGCAATTTCAAACAACATGGTGCAGACACGCACCAAAGCACCAGGTGCCCAGGGCCGCGCCCGCACCTCCAACAAACGAATAAAGAAGTGAGGTGCTTACATGCACCCACAGAGAACAGTGCCCGGAGCCCCCAAACCCCCAATGAAAACTTCATAGTGTCTGACAGCCTCTTTCAACGAGGCTAAAAGAAGAAAAAAAATAAAAAAATAGGAAAAAAAAAAGACAGAAAAGTGAAAAAAAAAAGGAAAAGACACTTACCTGCAGCTTCTGCAGCCCCCTCCAGAGCCCCCTCCAGCCTGGATCCTCTCAGGTGTCTGTCTCCAACAAACGAGCCACAAGAGGAAGAAAGAGTGTTTTTCAAGCATGAAAGAAGTGCACTACTGACATCCAGTGGCCACAGAGGCACTGCACCCTATTTCTGGTTTAAAGGAAAACAATCTTGGATGAAGGCAGTTTACAGCAGCACCTTCAGAAAGTGACTGCTCCACACCAAGAGTGCGCCCGTGGACAGAAACGGCGCAGAAGACAGAGACGACGAGGAAGAAGGAAGCGACGCGGACGACGCTGAAAAGGGAAGGAGAAGACTGCAGCTGTCCCAGCCAAGCTACAATGGCGAGAAATGGACGTGATAACGCGTCCCTTTATGTCAATTTTATACACATTAGGACTCGTTTTAGGCCGATGAATCTTTTGACCCACTGGTGAGACACCGTAGAACGAGATAACTAATCAATATGTCAAGCAATATGTCAATGACGTTATCAACATATATCACCACAATATACTTTACTTTGGATAAAGACATTTATTTTTCTGTTCGGCACAACCATGACCTTTCAGCCATGAATAACCACACCTTTATTGGAGTTTTGTGAATTTTATTCCCTATTGATTACAATCTAATAATAATAGTGTCAATCTCAAAACCAAGAAGCATATGAGCAAAGTCACATCACAACAGTTATGATAAGGCTTCAATAATGCAAAGATCACAAACATAAGAGTACCAAGATAAGATATGCATAGATCAGAGTGCATAGAATGTCATATACGTCTCAGTTCAGCATAGCACAATGTCAGTCACGTCTATTTGCGTCAGTCAGAGTGATCGCCTAGCCTAACCACTAATTAGCATCAGCATGTTGGACTTCATGCAAAATAATTTTGAACACGAATTTGGAAAACATCTGACTAAGGACTCTATCCAAAAATACAGCAGTTGGTACCAAGAAAGGAAAAGCAAACAGACAAAATTACAATAGCATTGTCATAATTACCCTCCTTGGAATAAGTCAGCATACAGGATCAGTCTTCAGAACATCAGTTAGATCGCCAATAGTTTATTTCATCTAAGGGACAGGGGACACTTCCCTCATAAGGAGGAGAAGTGTAAAGGGGCAGTCTATGGATGAAGATGGTTTTGTCTAAGTCTCAAATACCCAGACAGAGTGACAGAGTTTCTGGATGCAATCAATATCATTCCCTACCTAATTCTCTCGACTGTTCTGTGTCATGAGTTTTTATCCCTTTTTCACAATACATTCCCCCAAAATTCTATTGGATAATCGCTATACCCCACTATCTTTAGCCTATCAAATTATACATTAGGTAATCCAAATTGTCCCTCCACGATAATTTATAACGTTTTGATTGGTCTTCATAATTGACGTCTTCGTAGGTGGCACATCCGGAGGATGTCATCTCCTGGCAAAAGTTCTCTTTTCCATGGTTGAATGTCCTTGAATGTTTCTACATTTGTTGCAAAACGTATAAAACTTATACTAAGGCAGCTAGCATGCGGATGGGAACAGGGCATACCTTGCAACATAAAACAAAAGAAAAGAACACATGCTGGGTCATGGCCTTTTACGAGTCAGCACACTGGAAAACAGAAAAATATGCTTTAATATGAGAGCTACACGGCTAAACTTCAACTCACGCTAATTTAAGGCCTATGGGTTCTAATGCAATTCTTCGTAAGTGTTAACATATTCAATTAATCATAATGCAAGCAATTATTTCTTACAGTCGACATTAGTTTATGTGCACAATAGTAACTTCACACTTGTATTCATGTTAAGAATACATTTAAGCGTTTCTATATGCAGCATTGTTAGATATTTATATAAGCATTTCACATCTAATGTATGTAATATTTAAACTACGCTCTCTCAGTCCCTCCTCTGATGACGTTCGTCATCACACAAATCTTTCTTTGACTTTTAATTTTTAATTTTTCACCTTTCGCATAATGCGCATTTCGACATCCTGCCCTTTATGTGAACTTTCCCAAATTTCATTGAACATTTTCTCTCTTTCACTTTCTTCATTTCTCCTGGTTCTTTTGGTCCAATTTCTCTTTATTTTGTGATTGATTTTGCATGCCCCCCATAATCCTAATAGACAGACCAGGACAATTAATAGACCCATCAATATTTTTGCAAGTACCCCATTCCAAATGTTGGTAAACCAGCTCCCCACTCTGGCAATTCCCTTTCCAAATTTCTCCCAAACACCGAGTTCTTTCAAATCTTTCAAATCTGTACTATCTCTAGTAAGGTTAGTAAGCATACTTCTAATCTTCTTACTGTTATCTGGCATGAATGAACAACAATGAGCATCTTGCAGACCCCTCCACTCTTAGCTAAAAGAATGTCTAAAGCAAGCCGATATTGAAGAGTCATAGCTCTTTCTGCAGCAAGTTCAGTATCCATCAGGAGTATAGCCCCTGTAAAATTTGTCAGCATGTTATCCACTATAGTAGACAACTTTTGAATCTTCATAGAAATCAAGATAACCCCTACTGACTGATTCTCATTTCTGTCTGGGATGTTGTAATTCAGACGTCTTAGGTATTTGCTTTAGGTCATCAATTTGGTAAATCTATGGGAATACTATCCCCAAATAACATGTCCCATACCATCCCTTAGATTCCAGGAATCGCTGGATCTTGTCCATTTAGCATAAAGGTCCATTTACTCTAAAACAAAAACACATGCCTGCATTCACTCGTTCCCACAAACAAATTATCCTGTTCAGATTTTGGCCTATATATACAAAGCCTACCTACATGTAATGCATCTATAGCTAATTTGCGTTGTGTCTTGATTGCAGTGTAAGCATAATCATTTGCATATGTGCGTTCCTCTAATCCTTTTTCTAATCTTTCTTTTAATGCTTTGCGTCTATCATCTGTGTGATCTAAGAAGCTTTTCTCTACAGGTGATAATAAGCAAGTCAAATTATTGCGGTGTGCATAGGCAGTTCCAAATGTAAGCGTCGGCTCAAAGAATCCACTAACTATTTTTATATCATGTTCCTTAGCTCACTTATTCAAAAATTCAATCACAGGCACAAAAGAAAACACAACATCCAAATTTGAATAAAAATATTGCACATGCTCTTGATTATAGAATCTTGTTAATAGCAAGCTACACCTATTCCCATAGGTTAAAGGGAGGCTATGATAAGTAATAGTTTCTTTCTCTATCCAGAGCATTCCTACAATCACTCCCACAATTATTACTGCACACACAACACCTATTATAAGACCTAACCAACCACACACCTTACTTCCCTTGCTACTATTTCTATTGTAAGCCATGTTTATATAGAATCAGACAGTAGAGCAACAATCAACTAGAGGATAGGTAAAAAAAAAAAAAAAAAAATGTATTTCGCTTTCTTCGTTTATTTACAGCGTCCTCACTCACTCCAGGACCTTTTGTCAAATCAGGTTAGCAGCTTGTCGTAATCAGGTTTAAAGTCAATCCAGTTTTTTTTTTTAGTGTCACTTCCGGTAGTTTATAATATCTCTTTTCAGTTTCAAAGATTTCCACAAATTTAACCAAGCTTCCCTCTGATTCATTCAGGTACCATAGTATTGGGCTGGTACTTCTCGATCAAAGCAGAATGCTAGAAATTCTTGTTGCCATTCAGAAGTTGTAGCATATGCCCATTTAGGACCTGCATATCTTCTATTTGCGATTCTTTTTCTCTTTAACCTTCGCTCACCCTGTTGTTCTCCTTCACTCAGATCGTCCACTCTAGATGTATTGTTCTCTTCAGCTATTGTATCATTTGATACATCTCTTATCTTGAAGAGTGGCTTATCTGGCCAATTGTCGCCTCTATCGGTCTTTTCTCGATGTGCCCTTTCAGGACGTTGGGCAGTACTCTCCTCTTGTGATATGGTGTTTTCTCTTGATGGACCTGCAACTGGTTCAGGAGGTTCTGATTCATTCTGATTCCTTTCTACAAATTCTCCTTCTTCTTCTTCTTCTTCTGGTTCTGTGCCGGGTTCGAACTCTAACCTGTATCCGTCTGCTTCTGGGAGAACCTCTCCTTGACTTAGTTCTCCTGTCGCTTCTTCTGAGATAGGCACTCTGTCACCTCTCTCGAACTCATTAATTGTTTGAGGGACAAGGCTGTTCTCAGTGGGCTCTCCGGCAGTCTCAGTTTCTTCTTGACTGTTCTCTGGCTCTGAGACTTCTCTTTCTAGAGTTGTTGTGCCGGAAACTTCAAGTTCCTCTTCAACATGACACATTACCCTTTTTGTATGACTGCCATGTACCCAGTTGGGAACCCCGGCACACTTTACAGCAGTAGTAGTCGTCAATATTACTTGATACGGCCCTTTCCAACGTGGTTCTAGACACGATTTTCTCACGTGCTTCTTGACAACCACCCAGTCACCGGCTTGAAGAGAGTGGCCTGGATCTCCGATCGGTGGCAACGTGTTAGCTTCCACCTGGTTAGAGAAAGAGCGAATCACATCAGCCAAACCTTTGCAGTAATCCTACACCATATCATCTGTAATATTCACTAGTGCATTTGCAGGTACTGCTGGTAATCTCATAGCTCTGCCCATGAGGATTTCATGGGGGGATAGTCCCGTTTTCTTGTCTGGGGTATTGCTCATTGACATCAGCACTAGAGGCAAGGCATCTGGCCACTTCATGTTAGTTGCTGCACACATTGTTGCCATTCTCGATTTCAAAGTACCGTTCATTTGCTCTACAAGTCCTGATGCTTCAGGCGATAGCTACAATGCAGCTTTTGTTCAATGTTGAGTGCGGCACACAGAAGTTTAATCACCTCATTGTCGAAGTGTCTACCCCTATCTGATTCTATAGAAACTGGAAACCCGAACCTTGGTATCAGTTCCCTAAGTAGTAGTTTGGCTACTGTAAGACTGTCATTTCTACGTGTGGGATATGCCTCAATCCAATGACTGAAAACACACACAATCACCAACACATATTTCAGTCCTCCACAAACAGGCATTTCAATGAAATCCATTTGCATTTTGTTAAATGGACCTCCAGCTCGCCCAGTATGGCTCAAAGTTACCATGGTTCCTTTTCATGCATTCATCTGTTGACAGATGATGCATCTGTGACAAGTAATTTCTGCGGCATGTCTGAATTTTGGGTTAAACCAATCAATTTTAAATGACCTGATCATGGCGTCTCTTCCCAGGTGTGCCTGCCCATGGTAGAGCCTGGCAAACTGGGATAGAAGGCTGTTTGGCAAAACTAATTTTCCTTCCTCTGAAACCTATAAATCATCAGCTCTCTGTACACATTGCATTCTTTGCCAAGAGCGTTTTTCTTCCTTACTTGAACAGCTTTTTAGTGTTTTTAGTTCATCTAGGGTGTCAACCACTCGCAATGCTAGGCTTAAACATGTGTCATTCTCAGTTTGTGGTAACAATTCCCATTGCTCCTTGAACGATATACAGTTCAATGCGCAGAATCTTGCGACTTGATCTGCATAGCCGTTTCCCATGGACACAAAGTCTTGTGATCTAATGTGAGCATTGCATTTCACCACGGCAATTTCAAGAGGTAACTGAATCGCATGCAACAAATCCTTTATTTGTTCACCATTTTTCACAGGAGAACCAGATGGGTCATAAAACCCCTCTGCGACCAAAGTTGGCCAAAATCATTTACGATTCCGAATCCGTATCTGCTGTCAGTATAGATAGTGACTTTCAAATTTACAGCTGCATGGCATGCCTTAGTAAGGGCGATTAGTTCTGCCACTTGTGCGGAAAACACTCTCTCGAGCCAGGAGGCTTCGACGATGCCAGTTATAGTACATACCGCATAACCAGCTCTCAGTGTTCTGGCAGAGTCTCTAAGACAGGACCCATCAACAAACATGATGCAGTCATTTTCTTTCAATTGAGTGTCCTGAATATCTGGACGAGGTTTGGTACACAGTTCAGTCACCTCGAGACAATCATGTTCAAATTCTTCCCCATCTTTGATTTCAGTGTTTTCATTTGGAAGTAAAGTTGCTGGGTTCAGTACAGTGCATCTCCTAAGCGTGACATTCGGTGACCCCAGTATGATCGTCTCATATCTAGTAAGACGTGCATTTGTCATGTGCTGAGTCTTAGTTCGAGTTAACAGAATTTCAAATGAATGTGGAACCATTACTGTTAGAGGGTATCCCATGACTTTTTGTTGTTGGAGGGTTCATTTGCAAGACAGCTATGATTCTTTCTTTTGATATTCTCCTGGAACCCTTCTCAATCAAATGTCCCAAATATTTCACCTCCTTCTGACAGTATTGTAGTTTTCTGGGTGACACCTTATGTCCATTCTTTCCCAGATGATTCAGTAATGCAATGGTATCATACTTGCAACTGTCCCTTGTTTTGGACGCGATTAGCAAATCATCAATGTACTGCACAAGAGTTGAATTAAAAGGTAGCACCAGTGGCTCCAAATCCTTCTTCAATATTTGATTGAAGATGGATGGTGACTCAGAAAACCCTTGAGGAATTCTGCACCAACTGTACACCTTATCGAGGAATTTGAAACTGAACAAAAATTGACTGTCCTCATGAAGAGGTATTGAAAAGAAAGCTTGTGACAGGTCTACTACGGTAAACCATTCAGCATCACAGGGGACCTGAAACATGATTACTGCTGGGTTGGGCACCACAGGGCAACACTTTATCACAATTTCATTTATTTTTCTCAGATCCTGCACAATTCGAACTTTTCCACAAGGCTTCTTTAACCCCATTATGGGAGAGTTACATGGACTGCTCAAAACCTCTTTCAGAACTCCCTGTCTGAGAAAGTCTGCAATTATTTGTGACACTTCAATGAGAACATCTTGGGTCATGTGGTATTGTGGCACTTGTGGGAACTCTGCATTTGGTTTTATCTGAACTTTAACTGGTTCTACTCCTTTTATCAATCCTACTTCTTTCCCAGTTAAGTCCCACACCTTTTCTGTTACTGTTCCTTGTAGTTCGACAGGTAATTCGATTAAGGTATGCATTGGGTATAAAGTAATCAGAGGATAGTCCTCATTTGTTCCTGCTTCTTCCTCAAAAATTTGACTTTCATCTCCTTCATCGTCACTATTTGTCTGTACCTCAATTCCATCATTGGAACAGGTAATTGGGCATTTTGTCTTGCACAGTAAGTCTCTTCCCAGTAGGGATCCCGGACTTGAATCACATACTACAAACCTATGTAGTCCCTGGAAGTTGCCAATCTCGACCTGTACTGGATTTGTAATCGGGTTGGTCAGATACTGATTTGCTACTCCAACCACTCGTATGGTACGCCCTGACAGTGGCAATCTTGGAACTTCTGCACTTCTGACTGTAGAGCGTGTGGCTCCTGTGTCAATCAGGAATGAAACCTTATACCCCATCACCTTTCCCTCGACGTATGGGCCTCTCTGATCTACCTCTAAGGATGCTGCAAGCCTGCACTCTTCACTGTCTGAGCTGTCATCTGACCAATCTTCATTCATGCCATTTTCACCTCGTAATGGGAACTTTTGTACAATATTGTTTTGATTTGTTACCTGGCCTGTGACCTGCTGAGGAAGCATGACCTGTTGCTGTCCCATCGGAGCCATTGGTATTTGCACTTGCTGTCTAGGTACCATAGGAATCTGCTGCTGCAATGGTTGCATTTGTATTGACTGGAAACGCAGAATTTTCATCTGTTGCATGGGCTGTACTCCTTGCATTTGTACCAAATTGTTTTGAAAATTTGGGTTCTGATGTCTTATTTTTGGGCCTCGTGAATTTTGTAATGCACCAACATTAGTGCTCTGCTGAACTGCACCATCCTGTACCATATTCGGGCACTCCCATTTCCAGTGCCCCACGCCCCCGCACGCGTGACATGGTGACATCTTTTTCGCCCCTTGAACATCATTTTGAATAACAACTGTATTCAAATCTGAACCGCGGTTTACGAACCCACGACCTCGACCCCTCGGTTGAGTCTGAAACACACCATTCATTTGTGGTTGCTGCTGTATCATCTGTTGAACTCCATTTCCCTGTATTCCTGCCTGTGCAGCCCTTATCTGCATCACCATCACCTTTTCCTTCAATTTTTTCTGCTTTAACTCAATCTCATCACTACAGTACTTTGCATACTGCAACACCTCATCAATCGGTTTAGCTTGCCAACAAATCAAATGATTTTTAATCATTTGGCTAACTTCTGGCCTCAATCCTTCGACGAATTTGAACACAAGGTGGTTCATGTCCTTTGGTTCAATAGTCTCAGTACCACTGTAGTGCTTAAACGCCTTCAAAATCTGTCGTAATGAGCATGTATTGACTCTTTAACCTCTTGAGAGGTCCGGTCGATTTTCTGCCAGTCAGTCACTTTCGGCGAAACCTTTTGTTTAAAAAACTCAATCACTTTATGTTAATACTTCATCACCTCTTCAGAAGGTGCTCCAGTCACCTTATCCCTTGCTGGTTCTTTTGCCGGCCAATCAACGCCTCTCTTGCACTCGAGCCACAAATCAGGCGGAACAATGATCTCAAACAAGGTATTCAAGTCTTCTCAGAGACACTTTGCAAGTTTCACAAACCTATCAGTTTGTTGATACCACTCGATCGGCTTCTCTCTCAATCTGGGATAATCGTTAGTAAAGGATAGAATATCTCCTCTAGTCCAAGGCACATTAACTAAAACACCACCAGCTGTTTCTCTCATGCATAATATTTTTACTGATTCCAAATCAGGTGAGGTCTTGGCTTGATTAGACCCTGAGCTGTCACCTTTTCCCTTATCTCTTTTCTTTGCCCAACTGCTTCCCATTTTTCCAGTGCACCCCAAATTTGTGCGCTTTGCAACAGTTCTCTCAAATGTGCCTTCATTCCTGCAGACCTCATATGCTCAAAGTCTTTTGAATCAAAATCTAATCTGTAACTTCTTTTCAAATGCTTAGTGTTTCCGATATTGATATTGTATTTGTCTGCTAAATTCGCTAATCTCTGATGTACTTTGCCTACCTCCTTGGTAATCTTGGGGCATAAGTATCTCAATTCTGCCTCTGTGTAGGACTCCAATCTATTTACTCCCATTGTCCCTTCTACCAACTCGGCAGCTTCCGCCCCTAATCATACAAAGTTCAAGTATTCATCTTGTTTTTCTTTCTCTGGTTCAACTGTAACCACTGCGGTTTTCTGTGAAGAATAAGTTTTTTCTAACCATTCATTTAACTGTTGAACTGTGAAACCTTGCAGTGAAATGTTCCCTGCATGCATCATTGGGGAATGTGAGGTATTCGTACTCAGGGTTTGTGGGGTTAGAACTCCCAAACCTGCTTGACGCATTGCTTCGAGAGGTGCTCCTACTGGACTAAGGTCCATTAAGGGCCTAGGCTGTTCAATTACTTATTCCCCAGGGGCCATTAACTGTGGAGTTCCTATGGACCCTCCTCTTATCGCCTCCTGAGTCATCACTCCCTGATCACACACGCCCGTTTTACCCTGTGCATATAATGGCACAGGAGGACTGACAGTAATGGGTAACGATATAGCGGCAGGTGTCTGACCCGGACCCAGACTTTTTGGAGCAGCAACTCCATAGGTCTGTTCCAATGTACCCGGAACTGGCACTAATGGTGGACCTGCTACAGGGTTGTACCCTGGTATCAGCTGTGGTTGTGGTTGAGATATTAATTTCGGAGTTGATTCAATCTGTATTAGCTTTGGCTTCGTGTATATTGGGTCTAGCTGCACTATCAAATTCACAGTTGTCTCAAGCACTGGGACATCAGGATAGATTCTCTGTATCTGCAGTGGAGGCTGCAACTGTATCGGTATGTCTGGTGCAGTTGGTACACTGACACCATTCTGTATCAAAGCTGTATCGCTAGTCTGTGCCGCATCAGCAACTCCCTTTTCCTGCGTCTGGTTCCCAGGATCCAAGCTGGTACTTGGAGCATTGTCGCTCACCGCATATGGTGGCGGACGATCATGTAACAATCTGTCCATAAATTCCTCATCATCTGAATCGTCTTCCTCTTCCCAAGATCTTTTATTCTCTTTAGATTTCCCTGAATCTTTGTTGGTTTTACAGGAGGCTTTCTTTCCCTGCGTCACTTCTCCCTGTGTTATTGCTGGGAATAATTTCAATCTGTCTACAATTCCCCGTCTCCACATTTTGTTCTCATTATCCCACCTAGCCTCTGCATAGGATTTCTCTGCCCTTCTCAGTCTTCTCTGAAACCTTTCTTGTCTATGTTTAGGAGCCATCAAGTCCCAAATTGCCAAAGCCTCATACTGAGCTGGTCTCGGAGGTGGTTTCTGCGTACTTAACATCCACCACAAATTTTCTAGTACCTTTGGATTAAACGTCCCATGTTCTGGAAACGCTAAACATCCCTCCTTCTCTGTTAATTTGCGCCACTGTTTCATCCATAAGCAAGGCGCGACACCTTTCTCTTCCATGACTATATAAGCTGGAGTAGCCTCGGGTGGTGTAGGTTCCCCATCGGTTGCAACAATATATACATCTCCTTTCAAAGCGCTCTTAAATGCTTTAACAAAATTCATTTTTGTGATTCTCTTATTTTGTATTTTATCAGAAGTGACTTAGTTCCCTGGACACTCTCCACCCGCCTTCCTCAATCTATTGTCTCTCACGGGCGGCAGCCAATCCGTGCGTGACCCCTCTCGACAAGCGACCTATCTCAGCGTGGCACCACTGACGTCACACACACTGCAGCTGACAAAGTCTTGCAGCTCGTCCGCTTTCCACTGAACCCATACAAACCCACACAAACTAATGCAATTATTGCGAGCACTTTAAAATGACAACACAAATCTGCCGATTTTCTACAGAAAGGGTAACACATTCGCTTCAGAACTTTACAGAGATTTCACTTGAAGCCTCGGCCGCTACTCTCTCCTTATCAGTTCCCGCATACGCAAGCAGAATTTGACCCGCAAATTCTACTCTCGACTTGTCAATGGCTTATTCTAGTGCACTTTAGAACTCACCAAATCTCCATCAAAGGTTTTCATGCACACATTATGACTCAAACTTGACTTGTCAACCACGCCCGATTGACCTATTAAACCGCACAGATTACAACATAAACCACATTTGTCTTCATACTCCGGATTCTTAGACCTCGACAGGTCCGTACATAACGACCAACCACGTGGATAATTTTTGAGCACCAAGCGCTACATTCACATGAAGTACGCCGACTTCCCTACTCTCATACTGTGGAGTACGCCCACTCCTACTAAACAACACTTAGTTTGGCCTAAATACACACAAATGTTCACAATTACCTACAAAATGCATAAGCTTAAGCAAGCGCAGAGACCCTAACCACATACACTATGGCGCCGAGAACATTCCCAACTTATTCAGGCAGGCTCCGAGATCCTGGGAAAGTCATGGTGAATTTAGAAACCCATCATACCTCCAATTTGCATTATCACAGAAAAACAAATCAAACAATGAGTCTCCGTCCTAGGGCCCCCAAGGGCCAAACCATCCTCTGCTACCAAACTGATAACGCGTCCCTTTATGTCAATTTTATACACATTAGGACTCATTTTAGGCCGATGAATCTTTTTACCCAGTTGTGAGATACCGTAGAACGAGATAACTGATCAATATGTCAAGCAATATGTCAATGACGTTATCAACATATATCACCACAATATACTTTACTTTGGATAAAGACATTTATTAACTGTTCGGTGCAACCATGACCTTTCAGCCATGAATAACCACACCTTTATTGGAGTTTTGTGAATTTTATTCCCTATTGATTACAATCTAATAATAATAGTGTCAATCTCAGAACCAAGAACCATATGAGCAAAGTCACATCACAACAGTTATGATAAGGCTTCAATAATGCAAAGATCACAAACATAAGAGTACCAAGATAAGATATGCATAGATCAGAGTGCATAGAATGTCATATACGTCTCATTTCAGCATAGCACAATGTCAGTCACGCCTATTTGCGTCAGTCAGAGTGATCGCCTAGCCTAACCACTAATTAGCATCAGCATGTTGGACTTCATGCAAAATAATTTTGAACACGAATTTGGAAAACATCTGACTAAGGACTCTATCCAAAAATACAGCAGTTGGTACCTAGAAAGGAAAAGCAAACAGACAAAATTACAATAGCATTGTCATAATTACCCTCCTTGGAATAAGTCAGCATACAGGATCAGTCTTCAGAACATCAGTTAGATCGCCAATAGTTTATTTCATCTAAGGGACAGGGGACACTTCCCTCATAAGGAGGAGAAGTGTAAAGGGGCAGTCTATGGATGAAGATGGTTTTGTCTAAGTCTCAAATAACCAAACAGAGTGACAGAGTTTCTGGACGCAATCAATATCATTCCCTACCTAATTCTCTCGACTGTTCTGTGTCATGAGTTTTTATCCCTTTTTCACAATACATTCCCCCAAAATTCTATTGGATAATCACTATACCCCACTATCTTTAGCCTATCAAATTATACATTAGGTAATCCAAATTGTCACTCCACGATAATTTATAACGTTTTGATTGGTCTTCATAATTGACGTCTTTGTAGGTGGCACATCCGGAGGATGTCATCTCCTGGCACGTTCTTCAGGTCAAAAGTTCTCTTTTCCATGGTTGAATGTCCTTGAATGTTTCTACATTTGTTGCAAAACGTATAAAACTCATACTAAGGCAGCTAGCATGCGGATGGGAACAGGGCATAGCTTGCAACATAAAACAAAAGAAAAGAACACATGCTGGGTCATGGCCTTTTACGAGTCAGCACACTGGAAAACAGAAAAATATGCTTTAATATGAGAGCTACACGGCTAAACTTCAACTCACGCTAATTTAAGGCCTATGGGTTCTAATGCAATTCTTCGTAAGTGTTAACATATTCAATTAATCATATGCAAGCAATTATTTCTTACAGTCGACATTAGTTTATGTGCACAATAGTAACTTCACACTTATATTCATGTTAAGATACATTTAAGCAACTTATATTTTATGATCGTTTCTATATGCAGCATTGTTAGATATTTATATAAGCATTTCACATCTAATGTATGTAATATTTAAACTACGCTCTCTCAGACGCAAGTGCCACGTGAGGCACGAGGAGAACGCACATGGACTGCTCAGACCCTGCCAGCCATCCGCCACCACCGCCGAAAGCACGCCACATGCCCCAGCAGTGATGGACATCACCGCAGGACAAGCAAGGGACATGCCAGGCAATATCAAAGGATGCCCAGAAAAAAAGAGACTATGTCATGTCTGCAGAGAGCTGCACCAGAGAACGTGACGACACAGAAAAACGCCCGCAAAATTGGAGAGAGCACCCGAGAGCGTGACGTAACGCACGGGACAAGAGGCCGTGCCAGCCGGCCTTTCAGCAACACAAGATGGCCACCGTTGGCCCATCACACAGGAGGTCATCAGAAGCGACCAACCCTGCAAAGCACACCCAGGTTCAAGCAAGACCCAGTGGCAAGAAAGCACTGCCTTGAGGCGCTAGCACTGCGCCCTCAAGTGAAGAGGAAGCGGAAAAGAAAGTGACCCTATGTCACTGACCTGCAACGGGCCGGAGACTCAGCAAGGAGTGTCCTCCCCCACGCTGCCTCAAGACGGAGTTGGCAGTGACTCACAAGAGGAGAGTCGCACAGGAATCTCCTCCCCCACACTGCCTCAAGACGGAGTCGGTAGTGACTCGCAACAGGCCAGAGGAGAGTCGCACAAGGAGTGTCCTCCCCCACACTGCCTCAAGACGGAGTCGGCAGTGACTCGCAACTCGCAAGAGGAGAGTCGCACACCCTGAGTGGCACGATGCCACCACTGCAACACGTGGAAGAGCCCCTAGTCCTTCGGCAGGACAGGACCTTCGGAAGGTCCACACGAAAGGGAGACAAGTGGCCAGACGCCACAACAAAGGAAAAGAAAGCATGGCGTAGCACCACGCTATGAAGAAGGAAGAAAGGAGACTGTGTGACATCACCTGTCACACTGCAACAAAGAAAGGAGACTGTGTGAGATCACCTGTCACACTGCAGCACCTGACGACCACAGAAGAACAAGAACAGAAGATCAACAGGGTGGAGAGATGGAGGACTCACACAACAAAGGAAGAGTGCACCCACAGACAAGACATCCACCGGGGTGCGGAGACGTCACTGTAGACAGCTCAGCGGGAGTGCCAAAATGTAAGACGCCATGCGCGAACCGCGTACCTACCCCACACGTCAAAGGTGACCATCCAAGCCACCCGTCATCGGCTTCCTGAAGCAGATGGCACCACTGCTAGCATCTGCACATGAGTAAAAGAAAGACTGCACTCGCTATGACGAAGTTACTCCAATCACCCTTACTCAGGCAACATCACTTGTCGTCCAGGTCCCCAAATGGCAAACATCATCATTGCCATGTGCATCACGGTATCCATCAAAGGAGCAGTTAAACGACCAGACTGGAGTCCTACACCTCTGCTTTAATGCTCTGAAGAACCAGTCAATCAATGACCAACTGCTCGCCCTGACTGTATCCTGCTCTCGGTGACAAGAGCAAGTCGTGACCTAGACCCATCTACCCCTGCAATTGCACGAGCGACTAGGCAGTGGCTCCTAGGAGGTCTTGCAGCTACCCTATGTGGCACACAAGCAGCCCCAGCGCAGACCACAAGCAGTCCCGTGACAACCCAGACAAGGGGCCTCTCAAGCTTGAGAGAGGACTGGACATTGCCCCACCGATAAAGTCAAAGAGACAAACAGGGCTGTGCAATGGAGACTCCAACAGGTCACAGCACACCAAGACTGTATTCAGTGAATTAACATGACACCAACTAGACGCCCTCCTGGCAACATGATAGACAATTGCCCTGAGATCGTCTGAGAGCCCACATGCATCTGATCCATGTCGGCAAGCCCCCTGACCACGGAATATCCACTCTTGTGGTTGCACAAATGATTTGACCATGGCTCCTGTCGGAGAGCCTGCAGCGGCCGGCAGATGGCCCACACGCAGCCCAGCACAGTCCATGCCAATCCCGTGGCAAACCCATAGAAAAGGCCTCAAGGAAGTTCCATAGTGAAGAATCCAAAACCGAGAGGTGGTCTGGAAGCAGCTCTGCCATCAGAGGGTCAGAACGTGCAAAGGTTTCAGAGGAGGACCTCACGCCATCACAGATGTCATCTGTCTTCTAGGGATTGGCCTTCGTGAAGCCAGGATGTCTCGGCAAGCAGATTCACAGTGGACTCCACCAACGCTCGTGATGCACCCAATTCGGGGGATGCACCCAATTCGAATGACACACCCAATTCGAATGACACGCCCTATTCGAACAAATTGAACTGTAAACACCACCAGCCTCGCCACGAGTGCCCACAGGACTGAACCACGGCGCATCAGTGGACACTTAACCAACCATATGACTGTCAGAGTCAGGACTTCTTCCACACAGTGTTTGTGCCCGGCTGTGACTGGTTAAATCATGAACTCGTGCAGAAGGATCCGTGTGCTACCAGCTGCACCTACCCACTGCAATCCTGCGGCCTGCCTTCCGGAGGCCGAGAGACTGATGGTGTTGTCTTTTTTTTTGTTACTATGTTTTTCTCTTGCAGGTTGGACTTTGTTTTTGTTCCTCAAAGTTTTGGAGGAATGTAGTGTCCTGCTGGACACGCTCTAGTGTTTGGCCAGCCTCTCTACAGAGGGCTGGCCTCCCACATGCACCCAACACAGGCGTCACCGGTCAGGTGACCCTGGCAATAAAAAGGGCTGGGCGCACGTGCCCAGGGCAAGTTCCACCCACACAGAAACGGTGTCTGTGTCATCTCATTTTAGTAGTATGGGGGCCTAGGGCCCCAACACTACACAGTGAACCTCAACACCTGCATCTGGTCAAAACTATTTTACAGAAAGCGGAAGTAGGCCCCGGATAGTCACGTGAAGGAGTGGCACAGTCAGAACTTTAAGACAATCACCGCAGGCACAACCTCCGTTTCAGACACAGAACTTCACATACATCTTTCTTTGCCAGTAGATAAGGTTATGTTAGACCTGCGGCGTTGATCACTCGCTATCTGTGTTGTGTCGGGTGGTAGCGAGCATTTCTGACCAGACTTCAGGGAGGTCGTGTCCAAAGCGTGAAAATTGGATCTTTTTTGTTGTCTCTTCAAAATTCTGATTGTAGTGTGTATCACTTTCATTCAGTGTGACTAACAGACCAATTGACGAAGAGTGCTAGCTGAAAGCCCCTTTAAGTAAGCTTATTATGCACATACTTGATGTAGTATTACAAGCTCTTGCCAGAGCCAGACCTAAAAATAAAGAGGGGTGTAATGGGATGTGCATATAGTCATCATCACCTCTCAAAGTCGGGGTCGCCTTTGACAGGGTGCGACTGGTGCGACCGCACTGGGTGCTGACCTGGAAGGGGGGCGCTGGCTTTATGGGGGTCACTGTGTTTAGCAATAACATACAATTTAAAAGCACTTCAACCAGAGTTCCATGTGCATCCAGCTGTCAGGCAACAGTAAAAATGTCAAGATAACGCTTGTAAATAACGTTCCTGACAAAGGGAAAGATTATAGTTGTGTCCATTGGCAGTTTATACTCGCCATTAAGTAGTGCCTAGGGTTCATATGCCTGCTGAAAAAATCAGATCTGTATTTTGTTTATGTGGATAGCTGAGTGGATTAGTAAAGTTAGCCTTTACCAGAGCTTTAAAGCAAATGAAACACATGTAAGAGAGAAGCTATGGAGAGATGAGGGGCACATTTGCTGGCTGGAAGTGCGGGAATCAGAGGAGGAGGTCATTTGGGGAGGGCACCAAAAAAGATTGTCACACAGGGCACCACCAATGCTAAAGCTGACCCTGGACAAAATGGTGAAGGACTGCTGCTTCAAACTACAGCAGCTAATTTGAGTCCTTCTCTTTTTCCCCCATGGATTCTCATTTGTTTGTTTTGGAGTCATTAATCAACTACAAACTAGACTGCAAGAAATGACATTTTGGCTGGTAATCCCAGTTTTCACTTAAATTAGCTTTCATGAGTCTAGAACGCAGTAGTAATTTTTGGAGAAGATAAGCACAACAAGGTGTTCATGTTTGGATAAAACAACAGCAGACAACCAGGAACCATGCATATAAACGGAACATGAGTAGCTGTTGTTTGCCTCATGTATGATTTTGCACTGAATTTTAGTGCAAAATGCATTCTCCTGTCTAAAAAATAGCGCAAGGTGCAGACTCAGCATTTCATGTAATGTCCCTTCAGGTATTTTGCCAAATTTCCACGAAGGAAATTAAATTTTGCATTGGCCTAATTCTTGAATCTTTGCATGGTGGCCAGATGGAAGCCCTGTGCACACTGTGCCAAAAACAGGCTATACCTGGCTGATGAGGCCTGATAAAGGCAAAACCGGTCCTCAGGGAGGACCTCGCCTGGGAGTTTGGACTGGGCTGTTCCAAAGGAGCAGGGTAAAGACTGATTTGCACATGGTTGTGTTCAAACTGAAGTGACAAGGTGGATGAAAAAACAATGGATTGGGATGTGGCCCGAGTGATTGCCAGGGGTTGGGATCAATTCAAGCATTCCATCCATCAATTTATATGCATTAACTAAGTGCAATCAGATAGGCAGACTGCAATTTAAATATTAATTGAGAGAGGAAATCAAGGCAGGTCTTTCCAAGGGCCTAGCAGACTTAAAACCAAAGCTGGGGTGAAGGGGCTATAAACTCATTAGGTACCAGGGTGCTGGACACCAAGATCAAAATTCAAGGTCTTGACGTGGCAAACACATCTTTCACATACAAACTGGCCACTTTTCAAGCTCATGCACAACTCTAAAATATGAGCATTTTGAAAATTGTACAAAGGGTGAGGAGCCTGCAATAAGGAGTGGAAGGAATCAATGTAGAGACATTTATGGCAGGCCTATTCTCAAAGCCACTAGCAGATAGCCAGATACAACTTCAACTGGCTAGAGTCCGCAGAGTCAGCAATAAGGAGAGATACAAGTGATATAAGAAACATTGTAGCTAAATTTCATAGCTTTTAGATGAAGGAGAAAGTGCTGAAGACAGCACAAACAAAGAACAAATCATTCACCAAGGATTTGAGAGCACTCATTTCTAAGACATCACTCCAGCAACTTTGCTACAGCATCAATAACTCCGACCTATTACAATAAACTAAGAGGCAAGGTTTCATTATCGCTGTCTGTATCCTTGCAGCACTGCCTTCGAACATCAAAATAAATTCCATCAAACAAAGTAACTGCTGCACAGGTCTTATGTATTCAGCTTAAGAACAAGGCAGAGGAAAATGCACCCTCCGGGTTGAAAAGTAGTGAAACAGAGAAATACGGCTGAGCAGGCGGTTGACCCCCAATACCACAGAGACGAAGAGATACAGGAAAAGAGCTGAAACTTTGCAAAGGCACAATATTAGTCAAATCAGGCCATAAAACTCAGATGGGTGAGATAAGGGAATCTGCACCTCACACGCGATCATATCCACAACTATGCAAAACTCAGTTTCTGAGAACCGTCCCCACAAGCTTGTGAAAGGAAGAAGTGATGTGATGCTTCAATTCAGATGGAAATACTTAGCTTGAACCCTTGTAATGTCAAACAATATGTACAGACACGCACACGGGTGAGGGGAGACCTCCAGGGAAGGAATCCACAAGGAAATCACCCGCATGGTACAAACTTTGATCATGATCTAAAAGGACTGAGGACTGAATGGGATCCATCCCTTGCATCGTAACAGTGTTGTAACTGTTGACATTGATCGGTTATGACCGAGGTAAGGAAGTTGATGCAGGGTACACAATACTGGTAGAGGAACAACACGTTCACTAAATTACTTAGGAGGTTCTCTATCATTACCATACAGTTGGAGAGGTGTGGGAAGGAAGGTACACACACAAACCATGAAACACACATCTAGATAGGGAACATTTGTACAAAGAAACTCTACTTTCATCGCTAGGACATGGTTATGTGTTACTGCTGATGGCAAAGAGGTGGAACTCACCTAATAAGAGAACAAAAGGATGTCACTTTTTCTAGGGTGAAAGGTTTGACACAGTAGCAGTCCAGGAAATCCACCTAAGGGGGCTAGAATAAACTAGGTTTTGACACAAACAGTATCCTCTAGCCTAGTACACTTCATCTCTCACTAAGCACAATGGTGTTGCTTTATTCTTCCATATAACATTACGCTTCGCACCCTGTGAAAGCAACAAAAGTAAGATACATCTTGAGAACAAAAACAGCTGCATTGATACCTCTAGGCATTACCTCTGAAAGTCTCTCAATAGCCATTTCAGATCCAGCAAAGTGATGCACCACACTGTAGAGACGGACTTCCTACACAAGTGGATACTATATCCTTCTTTGCTTGGAGACACAGTAAGGGAACTTCACACCCACATTACACAATGGTACAGTGGAAGTCTCAATGGCTGGGCAGTTGGACACTTTTAATGCAGTGCAGCCAGACATGGGTATAGGGAGAATGTCCAGTATCAAGAAAATAAGCAGAAGGGACACAAATAAATCCAAGCTCATCGTACTCTGTCAGGATAGGCCTCTGCTGATAAAGCAGGAGAACAGTTGTATTGGGAAAATCCAGTCCGCTGAAGGGATAGAAATGTTAAGAGGAGAAGACAACAGAAAAGTGTTCTATGACATCTACTCAACTCCATACACCCTGACCAATGATCAGACACAGAGCAAGAAGACTACTGGGATAGATGCCCATCCTAAAGTTAACACAAGATCAGCAAGAAACCTTAGAGGCTCCTATCTCTAGAAAGGAAGTCATATGGCCTGATTTAGAAGTCGACAGAGGGAATACTCTGTCACAAACGTGATGGATATTGCGTCCACTGTATTACAATCCCTACTGGATAGATTTTGATCGTAACACAGAGGACGGGATATCCGTCACGTTTGTGACAGAGTATTCTCCTCCGCCAAAATCTAAATCAGGCCCATGGTTTCCATAAAGCTCTCAAACTACATAAGGCCCAAAGCCTGGGTACATTTACAGGAAGGTTTTACAAAGCTTTCTCTGGCTTCAAACCACTGTGCCTAATTAAGTAATGCACACATTCTCACAAATGCAACAGTGACTCCCACAATGTCAGAGCTAGTATCTCTTCAATATTGAAACAAGGGAAAGACCCTGAGTTGTGCACTTTGTACAGGCCTATTGCACTTTTAAACACAGATACTAAAACCTACACAGAAAGACTAGTAACAAGCCTGGAAACTATACCTCTGGACCTCACTGATCCAGATCAGACAAAGTTAATTAAACATAGATGTTTCCATGGTAATATTAGACATGGGATCTACCAGGAAGAAAGCAACAGCTCTGGTCTTCAATCTCCATGACTCTACACAAGGAGACTTTCAACCAGGTGGACTGCCACTTTCTCTCTAAGATTATGGAAAAATGGGCTTTGGAACAAACTTTCTCTTGAAGTCTTGGTGAGATATTACACACACATTTGGAGAGTACCTTTGGACTTTGGGACATCTGACTCCTTTCCTCTAGGAAGAGAAACATGTCATAACTCCCCTTATTATTTCCCCATCAGGATAGAACCATTTGCAATAGGAGTCAGAGACAATACTAAAATAAAAAGATTTAAATTTGGACCAGATGAGTATAAAGTCTTGCTATTTGTAGATGATGTGCTCCTTATGATGAAACCTCATCCATTACCATCCCAATACTAAACCACTATTACGGAGTATGACAAAATAGCAGGGCTCAAAATAATAGATGATAATAACAAAAATTATAGATAACGTTTGAAATATTAATACCTCATATGTTATGTCATGTTATGTGTATTGGTAAAGCTCACTATCACTTGTAAGGATATCCTGGTGCTGAAGAGGTGTTGTGCCTAGCCCTGCCTATGGTAAATTGGTTAACTGTAAAGCTAGGTCTTCAGCTTCTTGTGTAATTCAAGAACAAAGGAGGAGACTCTGATTTGGAGTGGGAAGCCGTTCCCTGCTCTAGGAGTGATGTAACACCTGTCCTCCTGATCTGGTTCTATTTATGTGTGGGATGTGTGTGTGTAGGAGCCCTGCAGAGCATAGGTCTGCGGTTTGTTGGTAGAAGGGGATGCAACTGTTCACGTAGGTGCACACTACGTTATGCAGTGCCTTGAATCTGCGAGTGAGGAGTTTGAAATCAGCACATTTATGTATTTGGGGGCCAGTGGAGCTCCCTAACGTTTGGTGTGATCTGTGTTCTGTGTGGAAAGTTGAGGATGAGTCTGGCAGTTGAATTCTGGATGGTTTGTAGTCGTCTAGTGAGTTGTGACCCCTGTTTAGAGGGTGTCAGCGTAGGCCAACTTGCTGGTGACTAGGCAGTGGGTGACAGTTTTTCTAATGTTGCAAGGGAGCCATATCAATAGGCTACTCTAAATATTATATACCTAGGAGTTACTATTATATTGAATACAGTTGATTTAGACAAAAGTAATCTTGAACCTCTGTTAACAACTTTAAACTAAGACTTGCATAGTTAGGCTTCCCTGTCTATCTCTTGGTTAGGCACAATCCATGCTATCAAAATCAGCATCCAGCCAAGAGTGCTTTGCCTCTTTCCGCTCTGTCCCTCAAGATACCTGCCAACTTTTTTTAAGAACTAAAGTAAACTGTTTTGAAATTCATACGGAAGGGTAGAATTGCAAGACTATCACACAATGGTGGTCATTCCGACCCTGGCGGTAAACACCGCCAGGGCCGGGGACCGCGGGAGCACCGCCAACAGGCTGGCGGTGCTCCCTGGGGCATTCTGACCGCGGCGGTTCAGCCGTGGCCAGAAACGGAAAGTCGGCGGTGTACCGCCGACTTTCCGCTGCCCTGGGGAATCCTCCATGGCGGCGCAGCTTGCTGCGCCGCCATGGGGATTCCGACCCCCATGCCGCCATCCTGTTCCTGGCGGTTTCGGCCGCCAGGAAGAGGATGGCGGTATGGGGTGTCGTGGGGCCCCCGTAAGAGGGCCCCACTTTGAATTTCAGTGTCTGCTTAGCAGACACTGAAATTCGCGACGGGTGCTACTGCACCCGTCGCACCCCTTCCACTCCGTTTCGGAGCCGGCATCCTCATGGAGGGGTGTTTCCCGCTGGGCTGGCGGGCGGCCTTTTGGCGGTCGCCCGCCAGCCCAGCGGGAAACCCAGAATACCCGCGGCGGTCTTTCCGCCGCCAGCCAGGGTCAGAATGACCCCCAATATCTTGTGCCCACCCAAGTAGTGGGGTTGAGGGGTGTAAGCCCTACTGAATTTTCTGACACACTCTAGGGCTGCGAGTGTTACCAGAATGATGAACAAGAGCCACAGAAACATTATGGGTGCGTGTGGATAGGACAGTTGTGGGTAGAACATATGGC
The DNA here is from genome assembly GCF_031143425.1 of Pleurodeles waltl. NCBI lineage: Eukaryota > Metazoa > Chordata > Amphibia > Caudata > Salamandridae > Pleurodeles > Pleurodeles waltl. Next base: position 1,454,577,561 of record NC_090447.1, on the reverse strand, counting down.
ACCTACTGTGGCAACCCAAAAACAAGCTTTCAAATGCCTATCTCAATACACAGTAAATACTGTGGAGAGAAAGGGAAGAGAGAAGGAAGTTCTATATGTTAGAAATGGGAATGTGTAATTGATGAAACAGACACTTTCTAGCGATTCACTGCTAAAAGACCATGACACCAAATTGTTACATTAAAATTGCTTTTCATTTTCCCTATGCTTTCTTTATTGCTACACTTTTATGTCTTAAATGGTGATACAAAAAGATGAAAAAACACCTACATTACTCATATGTCCTTAGAAGAGCATTTAAACAATGATACCTGTATTTTAATAATTGCGTGTCTGGGCTATAATACGCCGTGCCAAGCCTGGAGGCTAATTGCAGTACTGTACAGCCACAAAAAAGCACTTATATATTTACATGTTTTAAGTAATGAGCCCACAAGTGAAGCGTTGTCTCACTTCACAGGCTTGAAGAGACGAGTGTTTGCAAAAAATGGGAAAATCCCTTTGGAAACAGAAAAAAGGACTTTGGGGCTAGGTAACTACAGAGTAGTTTAGCTGTTGCAATCACAGTGCATGATGGAGGCCCCTGGAGTGTGCTAATGCAGCATATTTTATTTTATATTTATACTGCATTGTACTGCATACAATGTAGGCTTCAAGGTGCACCATAAAGTGTAAAATACACATTAATCAAATTTAGTTTTAGATATAAATACATCTATGAAATAAAGAAAACTGAATATGACTCCCTACCTGCTGTAACACACTCAAGAAAGTCTGCAGAAAGCAGTCATTTAAATGACATGTCAAGATGTGAAAGGAGCAATCTGAAGCAGACTTGTGACCATATTATAGCCTTAGAACCCGCCATAGCGGGCTCTACCGGCTATTAAAGGCCCGCTCCCCGCATTAAATGCCTGAGCCGAAGGGGAGGGCATTTAACAAGGGAGAGGGACTTTAATAGCCGGTAGAGCTCGCTACGGCGGGTTCTAAGGCTATTAGAACATTCTGCCACTCAGGGTAGAATGATAAATTAAAAAAAAAAATGTTCACGGAGCCCGAGGGGATTAAAATCCCCTCGGGCTCCGTGAGGCTTTGTTCACAGCTATTGCTGTGAACAAAGCGACCATTGGAATGTTGGCGCTGCGGGCTTTTACCGGCCAGTAAAAGCCCACAGCACTCCATTGTTTTCAATGGAGCCCCCAGCATTCCAATGTTCTAAATCGGATTAGCAGTTTGAGATCTGAAGCTATCTTCTCTATGTCAATCATATCAACAGTCAGATGTTACAGTAAGTGAGTTTTTTGATACAATACTAGGAGGGGGACCATGGTAGACTGCACATGGCTATAGATCACAATTCATGCAATGCTCCAAGGGTGCAACAGGCAGATGCTCCCATTTTTGTATCCCTTGGGCACTGCACTATGACAGAAGGAGATGGAGATGCTTGTGCGGCCCTTGGATAATACATTTAGTGTTGATGCACATACCGCGCAGCACTGTCTTAAGTGTGCTTTACTTCACTTGCATAGGGAGGAGGCCCCTGTGCGAATGATGAAAACACTTTGCCTCTATGCACATGTTTATTATGGATGTGGGCGCAGAGGCAAAGAGCACTCCGAGACATCCCTCCTGCTCACTGCACCCACCAGCATGGGGGTCACTAGGCCACTTAATTATTGGAGGAGAAGGAACTTTGTTGCAATTCCATGACTATGGTCTACCCACACGATTTATATGTGGATATGCACGTGCACCGAAGTTTGACAATGGAAGAAAATACTCCATCTCTGATGTGGTCAAACTTCTCTGACGCACAACTAAGTGAGCGTCGTCAGAGATTTGGCTAAATGTCTTTTCTCCTAATTAAGACAGGCAGACACATAGTCATTTTTCAGTGTCCATCTCTGCCAGAAAAAAACTGGTGATAAAGGGCATTGAAAAGTGCTCAGTGCCTCCATTGCTATGAGAGAAATCTCCCGTGCTAGGGGGGCATTGTTTTTTGGGGATTTTCTTTCTGAAAATAAAAAAAACTTGGTATGTTTGCCATACGGCTCCTTCATGTTGATGCAGCCGTGTAGCAAAATGACAATGTATTGGCAGGAACTTTCATGATGGCGGTTCCTGTTTATGGTAGAAAGGTCTGTCGGGCCAGCAGACATTTCAAAATGTGCCACTGGCACCTTTGCCAGGGAGCCAGAATAAACAACTGTGTTGCATTAGTGGAGGAAGGGCTGACAGCCGGTGTTTAAATCAGGCCCTCTGTCTTCCTTTGGAAGTGTAGATGGATGCCACTTGCACAGTGGAAGACAGAGATTCTGCTTAAATCAGCCATCCTACTTTCAACACTGTCCCCAAGGCAGAACAAAGTCGCATCTGCCCTGGGGGCAGTGTATTTTCAGTGCTACAGTGCACTCTCTCTGTTTGCATCCAGTGCACCAATTTGACGGTGCGCTGCATCGCAAACAGGGACTGTGCTCCTTATTTGAAATGTGGCCCCTTGTGACCAGCAAACAATAAAAAATAGAACCATCAACCTCATCAATATAATACCTTGCAGTCCAGGCTTGACGTCCTTAGGCACCAAACAAAAGAAAATGTTGTATCTGCACAACTGTAAGAATTTATTACAGTTGAGTTGTGACCTCATAATGCATGCTGGCTGAGCCCACAATCAAGATGAAAGGCTGTTGACAGACCATAATTCCACCCACAGTATCAATAACAAAAACGAGAACTGGCTTTTAATTTTTGTGATTTGTTTTTTTTAATGAATAGTTATCAGCAGAAAGTGATATTTTTGGAAACATATACATTTTTTGCATGCTATCAGTTTTCACAGGAGAGATGGAATATCTATGCATGTTTCTATACATTTTCTGTGCTATAGATTTTTTTTATCAGACATATGAATCTAATTCTAATGTCTTCATGCAACAAGTTACTAACTGCTTTTTAGTGCGTTTAAACTCTGCTTTTATTCATCATGTCTGCAGATATATTATTTCGGCATTGCAGTTTCTCATTGAGGAGAGTCTGCCATGAGTGCAGAAATCCCATCACGACTACGGAGCCTCTGGCACAAGTTCAGAGGGTCTTTGTGAATCATGCCCCAAGGAACCCAGAAGGCAGCCTTATGGTAGGAGGTCACTGATGTGATAAATGCACTAAGGAGGAGCTCAGGACCATTGGGGACATAAAAAATGGCAGAATGAGAGGAGGTGAGTGCAGGGGAAGTTCTCCAGGACTGAGTTGGAGTTCTGTCTGGAGGACCAACTGGAGCCCATCTCCATATCACTTCCCTCAAGAAGTATGTCTTCTCCACCAAGCCTACCCACCTCATGCTATATGGGTTACTTTTTTCAGAAATACTAATATGGTGCCAGGTAGAATCTTACCAGCATTGCGATACTCCCCTTAACCTCATGTTCCCTGTTTCATGTGTGACTAGGTAAGCTAGTCCACGTTTTCTTTTTTGCTTTGTACTAGTGTTCTCAGGCATGGTTAAAGGTTAAATAAGACTACAAGTCCAAGAATTCTAAGTAAAAAAAACTGGGACTGGGCTAGCTAGTCATGCATGGACCTTGAGAAGCTGCCAACCATTAATCTATCTCTCTTAAACTAAAACTACAAGCACTTATCCCGCTCTGTCCTTCACTTATGCCTGCATTGCTTGTTGCACACCATATTTCTTTCTGTCATGAACACCCTGCAACACAAGTAGCAAGATGTTTACATGTTGTGTTAATGTTATTTTTACTATTCCTCATACAGTCACTTTGATTCCTCAGCTAGGGCAGATATTCATGTAACTGCAGCAGGGCAACACAAAGGGCAAATCTTGCAATGCAAATCACCTACAAAGACCGGCATGTGCCTATTCTAACACAATGACATGCAGACAATAAAGGATCTGTTTAGCTTGTTTTAACCAAACCTACACGGTAATATCAGTATATGCTTTGCCATGCCTTAAAGGAGGGCTAAAAATATAGAGATACACTACTATATGCTAATGCTTGTTCTTTGACATACTTAGGTGCTCTGTTGTTGTCCAAACTACCACCTGCCTAAAGAGCAACTACTGCTCCTAGTTGTGCTCTCACACCGGGCCTGGCACAACAGCTGATGGATGGTAGACATTGGTAAGTTCTATATCAGCTCTTTTCCCTAACGAACTAATATCTTGCTTTATGGCAAAACAGTACTTTTATTTCTTTTCTCACACATCCTTGTTGTCAACTTGCTTAATGTCAGGGTATTATTTGACATAGTTGTTTTGCTTTAAGCTTTTTGCAGAATTTTGCCAATGTGATGGTAGGACTTCAAGTTATGTTAGGCCTTGTGTCAAGCTAGCCTAATAGCATTTGTTGTGTCTCTTAAAATGGGTAGGAAAAGCATGTAGCTAGCATCTTCCTCTTTGTCTTACAATTACCTACTCCTCTATGTATGTCTCTCTCTCTCCTATCATCTTCTGTCCTACACCAGCTCCTTGTAATCTTTAAAAAACATCAACTAGCACGTCCTGGCAGCAGCAATTAGACCCTCTACCATCTGCCTGTCAGGTAAGTCTGGCAACCTATGCTCTTAAATTCTACATGTTTTCTGTCACTGTCTTATTAGACTGTATGATATAAATGTCTAAATACATTTCATGGTGGCATCAAAGCTACTGCAAATGCCTCTGTATTATATCGCCTTTTGTGCTCAGGAAGAATTATCAAGTTTGATTGCATCAAGTCAACCTACCTCTTCTCTTTCTAGCTGCTGGATCTAGACATTCTTTGTCCGAAAGAACAATAAGGACCTAGGTTCAGCACATGATATCACAGGGGATTTCCGAAACACTCACCTCTGTGGCTGGAGCTGGTGAGTTTACATTGTAGAGATATATTAATCTCATCCATGGATCAACCCTTCATACCATATGTTGACTTAGGCTAACATGGCAATACATTTAACCTTGATTTGCTGGAAAACCTTTAATAAATTAATGTGTTGTGAATTTGGTTCAAAACTGGACGTGATGTACTTTATCAGTTGCAATGTTCTTCTTCCAGGTATTGGGGCCATTGGGCCGGATGATGATGCTGAACCTTCTACAAGCTGAGGATGTCAAGCAATACCAGGATAGAATCCAATCCTCATCCAAGCAACAATATCTGCAGCCAACACTACTCAAGAGGAAGAGGAGGAGAAGGAGGAGCAACAGGAGCTGGTTGAGGAGGAGTATTTGAATGAATTTGATTGAAAATCCTGATGATGGCCAGGCAGAATGGTACTCCTAAATCCTTTCTGAAGATTGCAAACTCTTACCTATGTAATAACATATGCTATGTCCTCCTATGCATCACTTGCCTCCACATGGCCCTCACATCACAGGTATCTCTGTATAATCTCCTACACATTCTTTCCATGAAAGTGCATAACTAATTTTCTCTCAATCATCTGAAGGATAGCATACCCCTGGTGAAGAGCAGGTACCCCACATGGTTCTCCTCCCCACAAACTCCCAGGTACCAGCCCCTCTCTGTGTTGGTCAACATGCTGGCCATTTGCAACAGCCACACATGCAGCAGGTTTGGAATGAGATCAAGCTGGTCACTTTCAGGATCAATTTCCCAGCAACAAAGCAGTGTGTAGCAGGATATTCATGCAAAAGTGGCTACTCTGCATGAAACTGCAGACCCACTTCATGGAATCCTTCAGATGATTGACAGGCAGAGCACTGACTTGTTGCAAAATGTTAGCTTGAGATGGCAAAGATGCATCACAACCAGCTAAGAATGTATAGGGAAGAGAGTGCAAAACATCATGCTGCCACCATGAAGATGATAGAGGCAACTGGCAAAAATTGCAAAAGCATATAGAAGATTATACACAGACACCTGCATCAACCACAACTGGCACCACCTGCAACGCCACCTAAAGCACCATCTATAGAGCAAGCATCACCTGCAACATCATCTACACCACCACCTGCAGCACCACCTGCAGAACATGCACCACCTTCCACCTCACTCCCACGACCACCCCAGACTTAATCACAGTCTCAAACACTCTCACCATTAGCATTGTGTAGGCAAAGCATTAGGAAAAAAACCCGTAGTAAGTGTATTCACTTTTCATTGTCATCATTTAAAAAGAATAATATAATGAGAACTTTGTACACCACAAATCTCTGTCCAGTTTTCTTATCTGACTTGAATATTTTTTGTTTACTTTTCCACTTAGAATATGGTATGAGTGGTTTCTTTTTTGTTTCTTTTCTAGTGTAAGCCATTCACAAATTACACAACAGCATTTTCAGAATAGCAAAATATTTTCCTGGGAAGACATAAAATGCATCAGACAGTATGATTACTAAATGCAAGGACACGATTTCTGTTTGAGTTCAAAATATACACATTAGCAGAATAATATTATTTATACAGAAAAACAAAGTACTGGTGCTTTGAAAAACAACTCTCCTTGGGGAAGGGGGCCAAAAGAAAAGAAAAGGAACTCTTAAGGCAGATCGTAAATGCAAACTTAAAGGAGGCTGGCAAATTATCAAAAAATGTCAGGAAGCTTCAAGGAAACCATATACTGTCCACAACCTCAGATCTGCTTCTTTCATTTTCAGCATTTGGGTTCTATACACTAAGAGGGTTAACACACGTCCATAGTCCCAAAATAGTCCAAAAAACAAGAGTCCAGATGCAGCCAGACCCCCAAGCCAGAGGATGGGTCTAACCTTGGCACCTGATTTGGGGGCAAAAGTCCCTGGTCATTCTTACTCTTTGTTTTGACAATTATATTCAGATCCTCATTTGAGGCATCCATCACAAGTGGAGAGTGCGGTGTCAGAAGCAGAAATGCCCCTCTACCCTTATTCATCCGGGCAGGCACTGGAAGGAGAAGTTGATGCAGGGGGTGAAGTTGAAGGTCCCGATTGAACGCATGGCTCTGGGGTCTAAGGCGGGGGTTAACAAATTTTTTATTTTACCTATACTTTAGCATAGGGAGAATCCACAGTCAGGCCAGAGATCTCAATATGGTAAAGTGTAGGGAAAAATATAAAAGTTTAATTTGCTCAAAATAAATTTTACAAGTATTGTATATTAAATATTTATATAAATTAATTAAATATATTTATTTTACTGGCAGAAAAATACTGTTTTTTCCTGCGCATACGCTGAAAGGAAGGTTTACATACTTTTGGCAAAGTCAACTCAGAAAGTGACTGAATTAATATTTTAAAGTGTTTTTTCCATACCTAAGGACTGGCTTACAACAGAAATCATGTCTAAGTTCATTTTAAGCACTTGTTAAACTCCATTTTAAGGATGCAACAACAAAATATAGTCAATAAATACACCATTCATGTTTCTAGGGATAGAAGGAGAACCACCAATTCATTCTTATGATTATAAAAAAGTTTAATATTTACGTAGAAGCAATAGATAATATTAATAGTTTCAACAAAAAAAAACATTAGTAATGACCTATTTAGTACAGAAGAACAAAGGGCATTTTAATACTACGCAATACACAAGGGAGCTGATGGAAATGTAATTATGATGCATATGGAAAAGCAACAGCAGTTGTGAATTCAAGAAAAGGAGGAAGTGTAAATAAAGGAGAGAGGACTTTAGAGGCAGAAGGGCACAAGGTAACAACAGTAGGCAGACTGAAAGACCAGCAGAGAGGATGTGCTGTAGATGTGGAGGTGTGAACCATTTAGCATAAAGCATAACATGCTCAGCACAAGGCAAAAAGTGTGATAAGGAGAATGGGTGGGGGCTATTTGCGAGAATGTGTAGATCATCAATGAAATAAAAACATATATATAAATAACATGGAGGAAACAGAAGAATAAGAAATGGGATGCATGAATCATAACCAAAGTACGGGTTCAGGGGCACAAAACATGTTGTGTGGTGAAAATAGATATATGAAATGTCTCACAGGAAGTGGATTCTGGTTCATTGTATTACATAATCCTCAAAAACATATGGGATCCGATTTGGCCAGATAAATACTTGCAGCAAAGCACCATTAAATTGGATGGGTATAATGAGGAACTATAGTTTTCTTGTGACAGTGGAATGCAAAGATTGAATTCAAGGATAATTGGGTCGATTGAGTTACTGTAGGAAAGCTTCTTAGTTTCCCCTGCCGCCTTAGCTGTGTTTGTATTGTGTATCATGTTGGGGAGTCGAGATATCTTTCACTTTATGGATTATTATATTCCTTTTAATGAGTATATTGCTGAATGTTTATTTCACTTTGTGTACTTTAGGAATCATTTTTCAATTTTGATGCATTTTTTTTTTGTTAGTGCAACTAACTTTTTCTACCAGATCAATAAATATATATATATATTTTTAAAGAGTTTGTGTAAAACCAGCTTCACAAACAAGTCACAATCCATGACCTTCTGATCAACAGGGTTTGAGACAACCTGTTTAGAACCTAATCTAAGAGTACTCTGTGGTTGACCCAAGTCAAGTGATATTCTTTTTGTACATGGTGGTCTGGGTTGTGCTCTTTTTCTTTTAGCAGGAAGGGTGTCTTCTACCATCGGCGGAGAATAAATTGTCACATTCAAAGGGGAGTGTCAAACACAAAGTTTGGCAAGGGTTCATTATCAATGGATTGGTCTCAGAATTATGCGGAAGGGCCCCCTTTTCTCTCTAAGGCTTCGGAAGAAAGGTTTGACATAGCACTGTTTACCAACCAATGAGAGTTGACATGCCCCTCCTAACATCTGATATTTTACCAATAATCCAACCCATGGCCCCAGATACATATTTGGTGTTCGACCTGGCATCCTTGGTGTGGTTTCCCCCTAACCTTTTGCCTTCAGACCTCCTGTTTTTGCTGCCCTTAAGACTCCTTGCACTTTACTACTGCTAACCAGTGCTAAAGTGCTTGTGCTGTCTGCTCAAAACATGGTAACATTGGCTTATACCCAATTGGCATATTCAGTTTACTTTTAAGTCCCCAATAAAGTGCATTAGGGCCCAGGGCACTACGTGATCAGGACCTGTAAACTAAATGCTATTAGTGGGCTAGCAGGACTGACTGTGCCACCCACTTAAGTAGCTCTTTAAACATGTCTCAGGTCTTCTATTGCAGAGCCTGTGTGTAAAGTTTTAACCTGTCATGTAGACCTGGCAAAATAAACCTTTTGCCAGGCTCAAAACTTCCTTTTTAATACATATAAGTCACGCTTACAGTACGCCCTAGACAGGCCCAAGGGCGGGATTCATTGTATTTTAAAAAATGGACATGTACATTTATGTTTTACATCTCCTGGTAGTAAAAAACTCTCAGATTTTTTTTCTCTACTGCAAGGCCTATCCCACCCATAGGATAACATTGTCCTTCCATTTCTAAACATTAGGAGTATAATTTCCAAATGGGAAGAAATAACTGGTTCATGTTTGGTGTTTCTGGAATCCTAGTTTAAAATCCTAACTTATGGTGAAGTCGGATTTTAAATTAGAGTTCTGAAAATGCCACCTTTAGATAGTTGGCATTTTCTTGCCTTAGCCATTTGGTGCCTTCAGTCTGTCTCTGGTCACATGACTGGGTGTAGTTGGCAGTTAGGATTTGTGTTACTTTTCTAGATAGGCACACACTGTGGGCTCTTAGATTTGACTGGGTGGGCCATCACTGTAAGGATGGGAGGGAGGAGCTAGGCACAGCCTCACTTTCACCTGAATAGGCTACGTCCTGTTTCCACAGAAAGTGCAATATACCCCCTGTAGTCAGTCTAATATGGAGCCAGGGCAGGGAAGGCAGGGCATCATTGCATTTCAAAGTCATGCTCCTAGAAGATTCTAATCAATTCAAAGGCACAACTGTGTGTAACAGAACAACCTCAGACACCACCACTTTGGTACACTTCTGAACCTGAGGATACTCCCTCTGACAGAAGAGCTGCTGTGCTGCTACAAGGACTGCCACTCTGCTGGACTGCTTGTCTGAAGGAACTGCTGCCCTGCTGTGCTGACCTGCTGTCCTCTTGTCTGGGGAAGAAGAACTAGACCTGCAACTACATCTTGAACTTGGGACCCCAGTGTCACTCCAAGGGCTAGTCTGCTGGCCTCCTGATCTGAGCCTCAGGGGCATAAAAGCCTCCCCAACAGATCTTGGACCAGTTTTTGGAGAGTTTCTGACCTCCAAGTGGTGCCTTTCAGGTCCTGGATCCTTGGTGTTGCTCGAGCTCTTGAAATGAAGCATTTGGACGCTTTGCGACTGCGAACTGCCCTGTTCACACCAGTACAGCGCTGCCAACACTGTTCACAGCAATCTGCCACCAGCCTGTCTCTTTGCACAGCAAGTATCAACGTAACAGAGGACCGCCACCTCGAAGCTTCAACTCGCAAGTCCACAAAAACCACCTGCTCTTTGTGCCACACCGCCTGCAGTGCGCAATGCTCTTCTTTCTCCTTTCTATCCTCTCCAATGCAAACCAAACTCTTGGCACAGAACTTGAGATGGTAAAACATCACAGGGACTAATCTGGGATTGTATGCAACCTTTTCTCCATCGTGGTCGGCTTCAACTTTTGACTTTGCTCCACTACAGCGCAATGATGGCTGCGGTTGGAGCTTTATGCTTTTAGGTGCTATATTGCAGTTTATTCTGTAAAATTTCATAACTCTGCTTCTACTCATTGGATTTTTGTAACTTTGGTCTTGTTTTATTTATTAAAATATGGTTTCTATTTTTCTGGTGTGGGATCTTTTTTGTGAGGCGTTTTCAATGTTATACTGTTTGAAGTGTTGTACGAATATTTACACATTGCTTCTAAGTTAAGCCTGACTGCTCTGTGCCAAGCTACCAGGAGGGGGGCACAAGTTAATCTGGGGTAGTGCCTTCCCCTGACTAGGATCATGGTTGCTGCTTCATCAGGGCTCACATCCTGGCCAACCAGTAACCCAATTTGTAACCATTAGCAGTACAATTGGGAGTATTAGTCGCCTTACCAGAAGTCTGCTGAGTTGTTTTTCTCTTACTCGTGACTAACAGACATGCGGATCTTTGACCCCGGCAGAAATCTAAGCACTTTCTAGCAGAAAAGTGAGACCATCTATGAACCATCTTTCAGCTAGAAGAGAGTGGCTAATGTAACAGGAAAGAGATGCAAAACACGGCAATAAAACTATAATGAATGGCTGAAAATGAAAGAATCACGATTTTGAAATGGCCAAACCAAAACCCAAATGCATTGTGATGCAGTGATGAAGAGCTTTGCATAAATGGACGCCCTCAAACATCTCCAAACTTAGGCAGTTTCATAAGGATGAGTGAGCCAGTATTCCTTCAGTGAGTTGTGAGAGATTGGTTAAGCCTTAGAGGAATGTTCACTTCAAGTTATTGCTTCTGAAGAGTGTGAGTGTGTGGTTGAACCATGGGGTGCACTTACCTTTTTACACAAGGCTACTGAATATTGGTGGATGATTTAATAAATATTGAAATATATGTGTTATTTGCTATATGAGGTTACGTTTATCTACAATTAGGATTTGTTGATGATTGTTCTTAATATGTATGAAAATGTAAATTCATAAAAATGTTTTTTTTTTCTTTTAAACATCGCTGTATGATCAACCTCCATGGATTTCTGACTTGAAATTGGAATATAAGAGCATCTTTCAGAGGACAGTAAAGGTAAAAGTGAATCTACAGACTTCGTACATGGGACATTTGAGATCAATGCTTAATTTGTGCAAGGTTCTGTTGGTGCTTAGCAATTGCACTTATTTCCCCTTCTGACAGACTACCACATGGTGGCACTGTCCATATACTTTTGAGCAGAGCTCATAAACAATGAGTCCCATATACTTAAAAAAATAGTAAAAGCAAGCGGGTCCAGTCGATATTCACATTAAATTACCTGTAATAATCAAAATGTCACACTTGCCTTAAGTAATAGTATTTGGCAGTGTTGGCAGGGACAGTGGTACTAGTCACAACTTTGGTGGCCTCCTGAGAAATATCTTGTGCTCTGTCACTTACATGTTTAATTAGGTACTGCTTCACAGATGTGTTTCAATAAAAGATTAAAAGGGGAAAAAACACTCACCCACCCGTGGCCTCTTTTGTTTGATAAGCCAATTCATTGATCCCATTGGGTCTTCTTGAATTTCATTTGCATTGTTTCTCCTTTGGAGATTTTATACAACTTGATTTTGGTAACTTGTTTAAAACAAATCCCATTTAGTGCTGAGTGATTTATTATGTTGTTTTTGTGGGTTGGAAATCAGCATAAATGAAACGAGTTTATAAGTAGTGTTCTTAGGTGCAAAACTGGAGAAAATGTCCAGAGTCTGAATTTCACACTTCATGGAACTGCACAAACTTTTGCAAATTACTTCACTTGTGATTCGCTTCAGTATTCACTTTAAAGAACATACTCATATATGCAAGAAAATAAGCAAACAACCCCTTTTTTAGATAATTAAAACCATAAAAGGATTCATTGGTACAGAGCATATAACACCACGAAAAAAGAAGAAGATTAAAGGCAAAGTAAAAACTAATAAAACAACTACTGATATGGAATCAACCCTTAAATGCTGGTCTCCTGGCAGACTTACAGAGGCAATACACCATTAGGTCCACTAGACCTTTCTGAATGTAGGGATACATAGGCTATAAACCAAGAACCTGAGGTTCCTAGAGCCGACAACTGAGCTGCATCATACAATGGTTTTTCAATGTGTACCGAATATAGACCAATTTATATGGTTGTTGGAAATGACCTTTCTGCATGGTCACCCCCAAACTTTTTGCCATCCTCCTTCTCTTTTTCTGACCTCAATTTTTGCTGGCTCTAGGACTATGCACACTTTACCACTACTAATTAGTGCTAAAGTGCATATGCACTCTCCCTAAAACATGGTGACCTTGGCTCATACCCAATTGGCATATTTAATTTACTTGTTAGTGCCTAGCAAAGTGCACTACATGGGCCCAGGGCCTGTAAATTAAATAATACTAGTGGGCCTGCAGCACTGGTTGTGCCACCCACATACATAGCCCCTAACCATGTCTCAGGCCTGCCACTGCAAGGCCTGTGTGTGCACTTTCACTGCCACTTAGACTTGGCATTTAAAAGTACTTGCCAAGCCTTAACTCCCCTTTTTCTACATATAAGTCAACCCTACAGTAGGCCCAAGGTAATGCATAGGGCAGGGTGCTATGTAGGTAAAAGGCAGGACTTATACCTGTGTAGTTTATATGTCCTGGTAGTGTAGAACTGTAAGGCATGCTCCTTTCATTGGCTAACATTAGGGCTACCCTCACATACTGTCTGAGTGGTAGATTCTGATCTGAAAGGAGTAACAAGGTCATATTTAGTATGGCCAGAATGGTAATAGAAAATCCTGCTTATTGGTGAAATTGGATGTAATATTGCTATTCTAGGAATGCCACTTTTAGAAAATGAGCATTTCTCTACACTCAAATCCTTCTGTGCCTTTCAATCTACGTCTGGCTAAGTTAGTTGACAGCTCCCTTGTGCATTTCTCTCAGACAACCCCAAACCCAGAATGCTCAGTCACACCTGCACACATATGCATACTGAATGGGTCTTCCTGGGCTGGGAGTGTGGAGGGCCAGGGACTTACATTTCAAAGGACAGTGGCCTGCCATCACACAATGGACTGCCAAACCCCCTACTGGGACCCTGGCAGACAGGATGGAACTGAAAATGGGCCTTGTGCACTTCTAAGCCACTCATTGAAATCTCCCCCACTTCAAAGGCACATTTGGGTATAAAAACAGGGCCTCTGACCCTACCAACCTGCCAAGAGGAACTGGCTGGCTGCCCAAAGGACTCACCTGACTGTTTTACTGCAAAGGACTGCTGCCCTGCTGCCTTGCTGCCCTCTGGCTCTGCTGAGTAGAGCTCTCCAAGGGTTTGGACAGAGCTTGCCTCCTGTTGCTTGAAGTCTCAGGACCAAAAAGACTTCATCTTGAAAAAAACTTCTTGTGCAGCGAAAATTTCGACACACAGCCTGCCAGAAACAACGCACAGTCTGCATTGCGGTGAGAAAATCACTGCACGCCGAACTGGAACGACATAGCCTGGCTTCCCGAAAGGACATCAACGCAGCGCCAGCTTTGCGACTGGAACTTCGACGCACGTCCCACTGGATCGACACATAGCCGAGCCTGAACGACGCAGCACGACTTCCTGCAAGAAGAATAGACGCAGTGTCTGCCGTGCGACAGAAGTTTCGCCCACTGGATCGACGCAGCTCCTGTGACTTCATCCTGCACACCCAGGATTTCTCCACATCATCCCTGAGGTGTCCGAATACTCCGCAACTCGAAGAGGATCCAGGACAGCACGCCGGAAATTGACGCAAAGCCTTTCCTGCGTGGAAAATTTTTGACACATCGTCTGATGCACACCTCCCCATTTTCCATGCATCTCCTCCTCTGCGGTCCCTTGCGGAGAATTTGAACGCAAACCATGTACTTTGGGCTTGCAAGAGACATTTGTTGCTTTTTAAAGACTAAAGACTCTTTTTATCATTTTCTGAAGTGATATTTCAACATGTACTTATCAAATCTTAATCGTTTCGACCTGCATTTAGCCAGATAAATATTCCATATTTTTTAAACACTGTGTGGTGTATTTTTGTGGTGTTATACTGTGTTATTGCCTGATTTATTGCACAAATACTGTACACATTCACTTCTATGTTACGCCTGACTGCTCAGTGCCAAGCTACCAGAGGGTGGGCACAGGATAATTTGTATTGTGTGTGACTTACCCTGACTAGAGTGAGGGTCCTTGCTCGGACAGGGGGTAACCTGACTACCAACCAAAGACCCCATTTCTACCAATGGTGAACTGTGTAGAGTGAAAAATGGGTATCAAAGAAACCTATGTATTTCTGAAATGCGCAGATATGGAGTTTTGGAGCAGTGGTTATTTGAACATCTCTGAATTTGTTGGTACCCATGCTAACGTGATTTAGAGGGTATTTTTTAAAATATCTTCTTTTTTACACACTGGCATACATTTTTAAGGCACAGATGCAAAGAAAACCAATTGGTAATAAAAGAGTTCTCCTATACTATGTTTCTATATGTCTTCCCATAAAAATGGTGCCTTACTTGTGTTGGTAGGTCTAGTGATCTCAACAGGAAATTGGCCAAAAGGCAAACATGGATGCATCACATTTTTCCACTGAAAATGTACCCTTTTTCTAATGTGGGTAGCTGTGGATTTTTGGCCCAAGCTTATCACCTAGGGAAACCTAGCAAACAGGAACATTCTTTAAAACAAGAGAGCCAGGGGAATCCAGGGTTGGGTGTTTTGTGTGACTCTCGCCAGATTTCTTTTACCCAGGCTTCTTTGCACACCTCAAACTTTAACTAAAAACACATTTTCCTCAGATTTCTGTGAAGGAAAGTTCTGGAATCTGTGAGGAGCCACAAACCTCTTACCCCCATATCTCATGATAAACACTGTACCTCACTTGTGTGAGTAGTCCTAGTGCCCATGATAGGAAAGGGCCCAAAATTCAAATGCAAATTATATTTTTCCACCAAAACATTTACCTTTTTCTTGCAATGTGGGTAGCTCTGGATTTTGGGCCCTAGCTCAGCCATCACCTAGGGAGACCTAGAAAAGCTGCACATTTATAAAAACTAGACAACCAGGGGAGTCATGGGGTGCAGGTTTTGTGTGGTTCTCATCTAGGTAATTTACTCCAGAAGCTATTGCAAACTTCCAACTTTGGTATGAAACACATATTTCCTCACATTTATTTGATGCAAAGTTCTGGAATCTGTTGAGAGCCACAAATTTCCTGCCACCCTGGGTTCCCACTTGTCTCTGTATCCGACTTTAACAGGGGAAAATTTAACAGGGGCAAGTTATATTTTCCCGCCAAAAAATGAACAGGGGCAAATTATATTTTTCCACCCAAAAAATAAATCTTTCCCTTGAAGTGTCGGTAGCTCTCGATTTTGGGCACTAGGCAAAGCCAGCACCTAGGGAAACCTAGCAGATCTATACATTTGTAAAAACTAGACAACCAGGGGAGTCAAGGAGTGCAGGACTTGCGTGGTTCTCACTAGGTAATGTACTCCGGAAACTTTTGCAAACTTCCAACTTTGGTATGAAACACACATTTCCTCACATTTCTTTGATAGATAGTCCTGGAATCTGTTGAGAGCCACACATTTCCTTCTCTCATGTCTCTGTTTATGGAGGGTACCCTAACTATGTGGGGGAGGGTAAGACACCATGAAAAACCCTAAACCAATACATTGAGAGATAAGCAATAGTGGTAGCTGTGGAATTTGGCCCGTGCTGTGGCGCCACACATGCAAACCTACGTACCACAGACTTTTTTTAAAACTAGACAACCAGGGGATTTCACGGTAGTGCCCTGAGTGCATTCCAGAATGCCCTTTGTTTTTTTTACCCACAATGCCCTGCAAACCTCAAACATATCTGAAATCTTCCATTTTCCTTACCTTTCTGCGATGGAATCTTCTGGAATCCACAGGAATCCACACAGTTATTACAACCCAGGGTTACGCCTCTTGTGCCGATAAAAGCATTGCCCTGCTTGTGTGGCTGGATCAAGTGCTCGCAACAGAAACAGATCAAACCGAAGTCAACTGGAGTCCACTGGCAAGGGTGGCATTAGACAGTTTCACCTTACCGCCAGGGTTTTTCAAGTGGTGACGGACAGTGAAAACCGACTTGTATTTCCAATCATCTAAATTAGGTGGGTGGACATAGAAGTTAACCGCAAAAGGCCTTCACCCAGTCAGGCTATTACCATGGCAGAGAGGGAGTACTCTTCGCCATGGTTACATCAATGGGCCATCTGCATATAAATCATCAGGACAGACTTTCGGCTGTAAGGATACTCTGTCGCCGTGGGGCAGAGTATCCTTAACGCCACAGATATAAGCCTGACACTCATTTTTTAACATCAATCCACCACTTACACTGGCTGGGTTTGGCACCTCCAGAAGTGCTAGCTTTAAAGAACAGATACTAATAACATTATCAGACTATTGCAACCAAGACTACTGAAGGTGAGCCACAAAGCTACATCAAGGGACCAACTGCTCTATGATACATTCACTCACCACACACAAGACTTTCATACTGCCAGCCACGGGTCGAATCCAACATATCAGTGAGGTCACATCAACATACCACTGCCATTCAAGGGTTCATCACATTTATACACCACAGGACGGAATACCCATTCAAAACAACTTCTCAACCAGTCATCAAATAACTTGCATACAAAAACACTACAAACAAACCTCTATAAAAACATATGTCCAGACATGTTGACGGTTGGTGCCTCCACAACCTTCACAAATTAATAATAAATCTGACCACGTTTTTACAACCTGTCAGGTATGTGCTTCCATCAACATTCTGAGCATTACTGGATGCGTACTTAGTGAATATTTACCAACTGCTTTTATTGCAGCCACATGAGGCTTACAAGGTGTATATGTTATGCACCTTAAGCGCACTCACTGTGTTAAATCCAACTCCTCCTAGTTTGTGGATGCAAGTTGATGATGTCCAAGACTTCCATACAAGGCCTACAGTCCTCGAAACTCAGTGAGCATATCTGCTTTTGAAACTAAGGCAAACATGCTGGGGAAGTCTGCCCTAGTGCCCTAAAGAGCATGCCCTAAACTACTAAGAATATTAGTTTTTGACATACACTGGAGTCAGTGAGAATGTGGCATATGTCCCGTCCACTGTTATGTGTAGTGCTATGACTGTAATGCACTTGTCATATGGCAAACTCAACATCTACTATGTTCTGACGAAGGGTGAACATGGCAAGCACGATATGCATGTCACCCATACATGTAGTGTTGGGTGCAGAGTTCGCTGTAATGTTTTGAGTGTTTGTAAAGTGCAATATCACCCAGAAGGGTATCCTGTCACTGACCCAGGAGCAGTCAGGACTAATCTATGGATTCACCTAGTGGAAGAGCCACATCTTCTGCTTTGTGCTTTCAGAGCAAATTAGAAGTTACTTCTCCCTGTACTGGTGTTGTGTATGCATGGAATGTGTGTGAGTATAAGTCTGCCTGAGCAATGGTGTCTGGAAGGTTTTTGAAATCAGAGGCAGTTTTGAGGGTGTGTTTCGTGTATGTAAGGAGCTTGCAGGGTGTGCATATGTCAGGAGGTTGAGTGAAGAGGCTGCCTGCTGCATTCTGTATGGTGTGGAGTCATCTGCTTAGTTGAGTGAGGAAGTAATTAGGTATCGGGCTGAGTGCAGTGCTGATGGAGTTTGGCTGTTTGTGAAAATGAAGTGACAGCTTGTGTAGCTGTACTACCTTGACTAGCTGCCTTCTACCTAAGGGATATCCCTGTGAAAACACACCTAGCCCAGCCTTTTCCTATCTGTTTATGTCTCTGTCCTCTTCAAAGTCCTGACTAATCCTGTATACTTGTCAAGTGAACCTTTACTAACTACTTGATGCTCAAGAAAACTTGTTTTCAAAGCGCCCTGAGTGCATTCAAGTTTCTAAATCCAACTCCTTCCAGTTAGTGGATGCAAATTCAGAGTGTCTGAGACTGCCATGCAAGGCACAGACCTAAAACTGAGTGAGCATATCTACCATTAAAACTAAGGCAAATGTGCTGGTGAAGACTGCCTAAGTTCTCCAAAGAGTACTTTTAAAACTAGCAAGATTTTACATTTTTGCCACACAGGGTACTTGTGTTCCATCCACAGTTATGTGCAGTGTGGTGACTATAATACACTTGTCATTCGGCAAACAGAACACCCACCACTTTCATGGGGTATTAAGGGTTAGAGCATACCATAAGCAAATCCATGATTTCCTCAAGTAGAGGGAAAAAATGTCTACAGCTGCTTCCCTAGTGAAGTAGTAGCCCATTGAAGGGAGTTATCCATGCACAGCCATTGAAAGGCATATGTTCCGACAGCTCCACTTCAGTGTGGTACAAAACAAAGCAGATAGGAAAACAAAGGGCTGGCTGAGTTGGGCACTGGAGACAGTAACAACAATTCACCAGCCTCTTTCCTTGCTTACAGCAGACTATGCAACAATGACATGGTCGAGTCTTTTTAGCAGTTGCAGGAATATAGTCAGCAGAGTATCAATCATGCAGCCTTGCCACATCATCCATCAGAAGTGGAGGCTCTTGCTTCTATAGCAGTAAAACTTTCAATGACGGACAACTAAAGGTCAAGAAAGACATGAGTCTTCCTGTGGTTGTCTGACAAGAAACAGCATTCACATTGTATGTTACCATTTAGATCAGGTGAGTAAACAACTTCTTATACCAAGTTTTATGACTCATGCTGCATGGCTGAAGAACAAGGTCATTCTTTTCCACTCCTGTACTTATTGTGATCAAGTATAGAGGTGGGATTGTGAATGTACATTTCACTCCTATTAGAGAACTTGAGTGTGAGCAGTTTGTTAGAATGCAAGTCAGTGCGGTGGAATTTTTGGAGCTTCTTTCAAACAAATCCTGTGTGGTGACAACGAACTGTACCGCATGACACAGTGGCAGCTTTGTACAGCTCATTGAACAGCTCTAATACTGTATTAAAGTTATCCAAATAAAGATTATATCCTTTGTGAATGAGTGGCTGGACAAGCTCCTGTACAATCCTTCTTGTGTCTCCTAGCATGGAAGGGAACCCTACAGGGTTTAAAGTGGAGTTTTTCCCTGTATACACCCTCAAGCTTTATACATAGCCAGTAGAGCTCTCATACAGCATGTATAACTTGGTGCCATGGCAAGCTCTTTTGCTTGGAATGTACTGCCTGGACAGCAGCTGCTATTTGTACATGATCAAGGACGCATCAATGGTTATATACTTCCCAGAAGTATGAATTTCGAGAAACCTGCAAGACAAATGTTCCATGACAGGCCAAATTTTGAACAACCTGTTATGGTCGGGATGGTCCTGAGACAAAGCTGCAGAATTCTCATTGAAATGCAGCATACGGTGCAATAGCAAAAACTGACCTCTGCTCATGTACGGTGCAAAGGTGTTACCCAAACCATGTGAGTAGACCAGTAGGACTTCAAGCTTGGTTTGTGCACCAACCCCATTTTGAATGTAAGGCCTAAAGTTGTCTTCAACTCCTCAAGTGAAGTGAAAGTCAACCAGTGTGCGCTAGAATTATGTCCTAGAGTGCCTCCATGATCCCTTAGAAACTGTTCTGCACATAAATTTGTTTGCTGTACAATTTGCTCATGGTAATCAACATTCAAAAGGAGATGGGCACAAAATGTGCTTTATCGACTGTATATCCAGTGCTGCCAGTGAATGGGGAATTAGGGCAGCACTAAATTCGGGGGCTGCCAACAGAGCACTGTCTGTGCTTGCTGCAGCAGGTGTCTGTTCTCTGGGTTGGTCTACCCTGCTACGGTCACTTCATGGCACAGACTGTTCTTGTGAAGGAACATCATGACTGTCATCATCATGTCCCTCATGATTGAGGGAAAATAAGTCATCGGTTGGAACTCCACCTACTGAAAAGTCACTTCTGGCTTCTGTTCCATTTTCCTCTCCCTCAGATGCTATCTTACTATCTGATCCTGCGTAAGATCTGTCCTCCATAACTTAGGTTGGGGCTTAGGCAGGAGTCATCCACTGAGACACCACCTCTGCTGACCAGCTAAAACCTTCCTTCTAAAACACTGTTCTTAGCAAAAAAGGATAAAGTATTATTCTAAATCAGCCAGTGGATGTGTGAGTCTGTGAGATGTGTGCAGAAGTAAATAAACAAAAAAAAGTCTTATCTTTTTTTGACAAATCTGCAGGTTCTCCAAAGACACAAATAAAGACGAAAAAGACCCAGTATTACATCCCCTTGCCCCATACTTCCACAGCATACTTTCATTGTGGCTTATGCAAAACTTTATTTTTGGGGGATTATACTGAGGCATTGCCAGTATAAAAATAATTTCCCAAAGCTACAACTTAAATATTGATCTCAAGAAGCATACATTCACATAGTAGCCCATGCATCTTTGTGCACAGGTGTGCTCCTTGTGAAAACTCACAGTGCTGTCACCAGGGTCACTGGAATTATGTGGCAGGAGAGCAACAAATAGTGCAACAGGAGTGACAAAAGTATACAGCAATTAAAGGCAAATTATGTGGCATAATGTGCCGCATTTTGTATAGTATAACTTCATTATTTTCAATCTGTAAACATGGTAATAATGTCTGGACAAACAGTTCACCTCATTTGTAACGGTTTGCCAACCAAATGCAGAAATAAGCAACTGAAAGATGGCAAGTCAACTTTTGTGCAAGCCACTCCACTGTCGTCACACATTGAGCCCTTTGTGTTAGAAGAAAAAAAACGCATATGCCACACAAATCAACTATTTGCTGCATAATCTGCAGAAGGTAGATTTGTGTGCCATATGCAATATGTATATATTTTTAGAAATGTGTGTTTTACCCTCGGTGGAAATAATGTGCCCTTCCAGGGAAAATAAACATTTTTAAATATATATATCTGGCCCC
Organism: Pleurodeles waltl; assembly: GCF_031143425.1. Taxonomy (NCBI): domain Eukaryota; kingdom Metazoa; phylum Chordata; class Amphibia; order Caudata; family Salamandridae; genus Pleurodeles; species Pleurodeles waltl. Next base: position 1,454,556,022 of record NC_090447.1, on the reverse strand, counting down.
CAAAAGGGGACAACCCATGTGCTCAGGGTCTATCCCAGTTAGTGTTTTTTCAAGAAAAGTGCAGCTCCCCTGGGGGCCGTGATCGTCCCCATATCTCCAAGGGAAAACATATTTTTAAAATAAAATGGGGCACAACATGGGGACAGCCCTGATGCAGGGAGAACTGATTCCTTGACAAATTCACTGGTTTTATTTTTTGTTAACTTTTTCCAATAATCATGTTATTTTCACAAATTATGTCCCCTGAGGGTTGGGGATGTCTGCCTATTGCCACAAGGGCTGACCCCCTCCAAACAAATATCTTAGGTGGCCTTGTGAATTTCCTGGCTGTGCCCCACCCCTTTCCAATGAGACCTCCTTCAAACCTGGGAAGGCTGTTTTTAGCATTCTTTCCAGGCTTTGGTCATAAGCCGCCTTGATTACAGTAATGCTTTGGCTCTGGCAGTTGATAACACCTTACTGTCTAAGCTCCAGGTGGTGCAAAATACTGCTGGTCTGTAGTCTTCCGGCATGCTTCCCCTCAGTGCCTACTCTTGGAGCTCTTCATTGGCTCCCATCAGAAAGTGCATCTTTTTAAAAATATGCTGCTTTACCTGTAAGTCCTTGATGGGTAGAAACCTGTGATACCTAATGGATTAACTGCATCGTTATCAACCTTTTCGTACTTTAAGATCTAGCGACAAGGAGCTTCTGAAGGTCCCACATATCTGCACCTCTAGATGCGGTGGTACTGCCTTTTCCTTCATGACCCCCACTCGCTGAAATCAACTCCTTCTCCATCTCTGCTACTGCATGGATTTGATCAAATGTAGGAAAATGTTGAAAACCTGGCTGTTTACGGCTCTGGAGGTGTGCTATGTGCTGGCTGAGCACTAAGGTATACTATGGGTATGATTTGTTGCATTTTATAAACTAAAATAACATACCATAACACCAGAGTGGGAGAGAGCAATCACCTGTTTCTTCTTGCAGCTCTGGTGGGGAATCCATGACGTAATTGTGCCTCGCGGTGTGCTGGTGCCACAGATGAGCAGGGGCTCACACAGAAGCAATTCCGAGTCTTCCCGCCATTTGTCTTTAAATAAGGATTCTTCTGGTGCAAGCACCGGAGTATCCTTTTTAGCTCTCCCAGTGTCAACCCATGGCTGACAAATGTCCTGGGGAGGCCGTGCCAGAGTCGACCATTGTCTGACTCACATACTAAGGGGGTTAAAAACCATTGAAATTTCAGAGATAAACATACTATATACTAAATATAAAAAAATTGTGTGACCGTTAGCTATTAGTACCCGAGTAAAACATATATATAACTAATCAAGTAATTATAAATATACTGTTCTGGAAGCTAATTTTCCGACAAAAATCATTACCTTTTTTTAAATATATAAAAAGTAACATATGATTTAAAAACCTGCTCCACTAATAGAGCAGTAGATCACAAAAAAGGGACCCTGTAAATGAGAGTCCCTTCTTCCTTAACAGCCAGCAATTTAATGTCCACATTCATAAATGTAGCCAAGGAATACATTTCCAGATTTCTCCCACGGCGGCGTACTTTACAGACTCATTCACATAAGAGCAACTTGCGGTATTTCATTGATTCTGATCCACGCGCTGTGTGTGCGCCGTGCGCAGCTCGCAGCACGTGGAACAGAACACTGGAGGAATACGGAGTGCGGTGGGGAGACAGCGGCCGTTGTAAGTCTCCCTCCCGGTTTAACATCAATAAATCCTGTTTTAATGTACCCGTGGAGAGCTGCCTCAAATCTTTTCACTGGCCACGAGGATGTGTGGCTTTGCTGACCGGAGAGACATGCTGTATTTATCGACTGAGGCAACGGCTGTGTAATCTTCTCATCAGCTGTTTGTTCAGTTTTTAAACATCTATAGGAGCCTCTTAAATTTGTTTATTCAAATTTACATGGAAAGCAACTTCTTCCCAGTTGAGAGACTGATACAATCGTCGTGTGGGAGTGTTGTTTAGCAACAGTATCTAGTTTCTTTTGAAGGCTTTGTCAACAGAAAATGGTGGGGTGCTTGTTGCCTAGCAACTGTAAGAAGCTTACTTCGGAGTTTTCAAGCCCATATTAGTTGGTTTGCAACGGAAAATACTATAATTTTGGTGTTTTTTATTTTTTTTGTGACAATTAATAAATAAGAAAAAATATATATATATATATTTTTAAAAACAATAATAATAACAATGGAAGGTTTTATAGAGCCAAGTTTTTTTTTTAACACTCCTGGGGAACCTGTCATATCATGGGAGGACTGGAAAGAGGGTTTCGAAGCGTATGTCTTGGCTGTGGGTGGAGATTTATTCACTGCATCCAGAAAACTGGCCATGTTGAAACACTGTTTGGGGGCTGAAGGAAGGCACATTTTGAAACATTTACCATATCCTTATGAGGATGAAGACCAGAATGAGGATGAGTACGAGGTTGCCATGGAACAGTTGAACTCCAATTTTGGGAAAAAGAAAAATGTTGTTGTGGAGCGTTTTAAATTTTTTAAAAGAAGCCAATTGCCTGGAGAGTCAGTTGAAAGTTATGTGGCAAGTTTGAGGATTTTGGCTGCAACTTGCAACTATGGTCATTTTCAGGATGAAATGCTGAGAGACCAACTGGTTTTGAAAGTTAATGATAAAAAAACTCAAGAAAAATTGTTAAATACAGAAGATTTGACATTACAAAAAGCCATTGACTTCATCAAAAGAATTGAAATAACGAGTGATGGCTTAAAGGAACTATCTACCGCGTCGGGAGCTGTGAATGCGGTTATTGGAAGAGACTATAAGTTCAAAAAGGAGGATTTAATTGGAACTTCAGCGAAGATGGAGGGAAGAAAAGATACTATTTGTTATAAATGTGGCCTCAAGGGACCCATAGCGTCTGATGTGTGCTGCCCTGCTGCTGGCCAAGTGTTCAGGAAGTGCAAGTCCAAAGGACATTTCGCAAGAGTGTGCAAAGGGAAGCAAATGAGCGCAATGAGCTCAAGGAGGGGTAGAGGTGCAATCAATCCTGTGGGTAGTGATAGTGAAGATATTGACTCTCAACAATTTATTTTGCAGGTGGTGGATGTTGGGAGTGTGAGTTCAAATGGTCTGCACTGTGTAATTAACATTGATGGAGTAGATGTACTCGTGATGGCTGACTCAGGGGCGAGATATACTTTGATTGGAAAAGAAAATATGTCTAGTTTTCCTGCGCATTATATTAAACCTCCTGATGTGCGTTTGCTAGCGTATGGTAACAAACCTATTGAGCTTGTGGGGTATATGGATGCCTCTCTAGAATTTCAAGGGACAGTAATCAAGTCAAAGGTATATTTTGTGGAGGAAGGTACTAATTTGTTAGGTTGGCCGCAGCAAAAGGACCTTGGCATAATTCTTGATCCTAATCACCTCGATCAAGTGTTGGGGTCGAAGTCCAGCGTACATATGGTGCAAAAGGCCAATTTTGTGGAAGAATTTCCCCAAGTGTTTAACAATAAGTTAGGAAAGTTAAAGGGGTTTATGCATAGAATTATCTTGAAGCGGGATGCTGTACCAAAGGCGCATAAACCCCGTCCTGTGCCAATTGTAATGAGGGAACAATTACGACGTGAATTATCCAAGTTGTCAGAGCAAGATGTGATAGAAGAGGTCGAGGCGTCGGAGTGGTTGGCGCCAGTGGTGATTGCTAAGAAGGCTAATGGAGACATGCGCTTGAGTGTGGATTTGCGTGACCTTAATGCTGCTATATGGGTGGATATACACTCTCTGCCCAATATTGGTGAAATGTTATCCACAGTGAATGGGGCAAGTGTATTTTCTACCTTGGATTTATCATTAGCGTATCACCAAATTGAGTTACATCCTGAGTCACGTACATTAACCTCTTTCATCACTCCAGAGGGGGCGTACAGATTTAAGCGCATGCCTTTTAGTTTGGCGTCAGCGTCATCAGTATTTCAACGGGCAATGCATCATTTACTTAAAGATGTCTCTGGCGTTACTTATTTTCAAGATGATATCTTGGTGTTTGGCGGAGACCAGAATGAACATGATGGTGCCATGAGAAAGGTGTTGAGTGTTTTAAGGGATAGCGGGCTGACGATCAAATTGGAGAAATGCAGGTTGAGTGTGCCTGAAGTGGAATACTTGGGTCACTCCATTAACAAAGATGGTATTTTGCCTAAATTGAATTTAGTAGAGGCAATTGAAGGTGCGCCTTCTCCCGCATGTAAGGATCAATTGAGATTGTTTTTAGGTCTTGCGGAGTAAAATTTATCTCCAAGTTTGCCAACAAGACGGTAAACATGAGGAAGTTATTGTGCATGAGGGAACAATTTGTATGGAGTGAGAATTGTGAGAGAGAGTTTTGTTTGTTGAAGAAACAAATTGCTTCAGCTCCAGCTCTTAAACCGTTTGACACTAGGGATGAGATCATAATTAATACTGACGCCAGTTCCGTGGGACTGGGAGCCGTATTAATGCAAAGAAGAGCTAGAAAGGAAGTGACAATAGGGTATGCATCTAGACCATTGAGTTCATCAGAAATGAATTATTCCACCATCGAAAAGGAAGCTTTGGCGTGTTGGTGGGGTGTTAATCATTTCCGTAAGTTTGTGTGGGGTTTGAAATTTGAGATTCGCACTGATCATCGTCCGTTGGTAGAAGTATTTTCGACCAAGGGTGCGGGTAGGGCCACACCTAGAATAGCTTGTTGGGTGGCCAGAATGTTGGAGTACAACTATGATTTGGTGTATTTTCCAGGAAAATAAAATGTGCTGGCTGATTGTCTGTCAAGGCTTCCAGTAAAGTCTGTGTTGGGTTGTATGGGTGAATCTGAACCCGATGAACTCATAGCATCAGTGGACGTGGATGTAGGATGTGTGACAGAAGGCAGAATCTCACAAGAGTGGATGTCTGAAGTTCAAAATGATGGCGTGTTACAAGAGGTGATGGGTTATTGTCGTCAAGGATGGCCAAATAGAGGGAGTGCTTCTTGCGAGGCTGAGTACTTTCGACAAGTGGGCATAGAGTTGTGTATGGAGAACGGAGTTGTGTTCAGGGGTGAGCAGTTGGTTGTTCCATCTGTTCTGCGGGAACGGGTGTTAAAATTGGCTCACGAGGGTCATCTTGGGATGAGCGCTACTAAGAGGTCAGATCTGAGTATTGGTGGCCAGGCCTGGATAGGGAGGTGGAACATCATGTGAGGGAGTGCGTGTTGTGTGCGTGGAGCGACAAATCCTAAAAGTTGGTTAAAAGTGATCTTGTTGTGTCTGATAAATTGGACGGGCCGTGGAAGAAAATACACATTGACATTATGGGTCCGTTTAATATTTTAGGAAGTGTACCTAAATATGCTTTGGTGGTTGTGGACTATTTTTCCAGGTGGCCGGTTGTGAGATTTGTAGAAAATATAAATACAATGAGAGTTGTGGAGTTCTTGGTGGATTTATTTGACTCAGAAGGGATTCCTGAGACAATAGTTTCTGACAATGGTGTGCAGTTCGTATCTAGTGTCATGAAAGATTTGTAAGGTAAATTTGACATAGAGCACATCAGAGCATCTGTTTATTACCCACAGAGTAATGGTTTGGTGGAGAGGTGGAACAGGACGCTGAAAGAGGGGTTGCAATTAGCGATTTATAATGGAGTGAATTGGCATAAGGCAGTGAAGGATCTGGTTTGGTCTTACCGTACTACTCCCCATAGTTTGACGGGAAAGTCACCTTTTGAGGTCATGAGAGGTAGAAAACCGAGAGCATTGTTGTCAAAAGGTGTGAGAAGAAAGCAATTTGAGATGAGTGAAATACCTGGTGATTACAAAGTTGGAGATTGGGTGCGAGTGGTGAAGAGTGCATGGACAGCTAAAGGGGAATCTAAATTTTCAGAGCCTTTGGAGGTGAGGAAAGTGTACAAGTATACCCTGTTGCTGAGCGATGGGAATGTGTGGAACCGAGGAAAAATTATAAAGGTTCCTGCACAGTTTAATCAGGAAAAGTTGTGGAAGGTGGAAAACAGTTTGGGAAACAATGTTGGTAAGGGTACTACTAGTACTAATGAAACACCCTTGAATAAGAGTGGGCGGGTAGGTGTGAAGGTGAGAGACAAGTCGATGTTGAGAAGGCCTAAGAGGTTTGTTGACTTTGTCTCTGCTTAAAGTAAACTTTGTTAGTATCATCAATATGTTGTGCTATATAAGGAAATCCTTCTCATTCATGTTCATTGTATCGATGCATTACACAAATTAATTACATAATCATTCTTATTAGGTTGTGTTTAAGTATTCTATGATGTGATGTTTACTTTGTGTATTAATCACACATATATTCGTTTTAAGTGATGTTGAGGCATTTTATGTGTTGTTGTTCATTTTATTTGAAGGAAGGGAGATGTGTGGTATTTCATTGATTCTGATCCACGCGCTGTGTGTGCGCTGTGCGCAGCTCGCAGCGCGTAGAACAGAACACTGGAGGAATACGGAGTGCGGTGGGGAGACAGCGGGCATTGTAAGTCTCCCTCCCGGTTTAACATCAATAACTCCTGTTTTAATGTACCCGTGCAGAGCTGCCTCAAATCTTTTCACAACTGCTTTTCAAAACGGCTGGTCCCAACCATTTGATTATTTTCCTCAATGAGCAGGGGCATAAACATTTAGGGTCGTATTATACATTGTACCCTGGCGGCACAACGGGTGAGCGTGCCTGCTTTGTGTACTCCTGGGGCATAACGGTATTACAGAAGAGGCTGCGGATGCTTGTGCATCCCCTTCTATAATACAGATAGTGCTGGCACACATTTTGCGCCAGTGCTGTCACAAGAGGCCGTTCCTCATTTGTATGGGTGCCCATGTGTGGCCTCATGCAAATGAAGGAGTCAGTTTGCCTCTGTGTCCGTTGCATATTATGGACATTGGCGCAAAAGCAAACATGCCTTTGGGAGGTGTACTGAAAGTGTGCCACAAAGAAGTGGCACACTTTCCGTGTGCCTCCTAAAGGCAGCCCTCTCGAGGGGGGAACACCCAGACATCCCCTTGCAGGTTGGCACTATCATAAGTGGGCATTCCCCCATTTGCATGGGGACATGGGCCCAGGCAAATGAAGTAGTGTTTGCCTCTGTGTCCGTGCCATATTATGAGTGTGGGTCAGAAGCAAACATCCCTCTAGGAGGTGCACTGAAAGTGTGCCACAAAGAAGTGGCACACTTTCAGTGCACCTATGTAGAAAAGTACCATCTTTCTTGGCATGTTACCTCCAGTCTTACATGTATGTCAGTATGTTTTTGCCTGTCTCACTGGGATCCTGCTAGCCAGGACCCCAGTGCTCATAGTTTGTGGCCTGAATGTGTATACCTGTGTAGTGCCTAACTGTGTCACTGCGGCTCTGCTAATCAGAACCTCAGGGCTCAGGCTCTCTCTGCCTTTAAATTAGTCACTATAGGCTAGTGACCATTTTTTCCAATTTCAATTGGCATACTGGAACACCCTTATAATTCCCTATTATATGGTACCTAGGTACCCAGGGTATTTGGGTTACATGAGATCCCTATGGGCTGCAGCATTTCTTTTGCCACCCATAGGGAGCTCAGACAAACCTTTACACAGGACTGGCATTGCAGCCTGAGTGAAATAACGCACATGTTATTTCACAGCCATTTTCACTGCACTTAAGTAACTTATAAGTCACCTATATGTCTAACCTTCGCTTGCTGAAGGTTAGGTGCAAGGTTACTAAGTGTGAGAGCACCCTTGCACTACCAAAGGTGCTCCCACATAGTTCAGGGCCATTTCCCCGGACTTTGTGGGTGCGGGACACCAGTCAATACCTATTTGTAGCTTCATAATGGTAACTCAGAATATGGCCATGTAACATGTCTAAGATCATGGAATTGTCCCCCTATGCCAAATATGGTATTTGGGAGCCAATTCCATGCATCCGGGGGCTCCACTATGGACCCCCGGTACTGCCAAACCAGCTCTCTGGGGTTTTCTCTGCAGCTACCGCTGCTGCCACCCCACAGACAGGGTTCTGCCCTCCAGAAGTCTGGGAAGCCCAGTCCCAGGAAGGCAGAACAAAGCATTTCCTCTGACAGCAGGGGTGTTACACGCTCTCTCTTTGGAAATAGGTGTTAAAGGCTGGGGTGGGGTAGCCTCTCCCAGCCTCTGGAAATGCTTTGAAGGGCACAGATGGTGCCCTCCTTGCATAAGCCGGTCTACAGTGGTTTAGGGAACCCCCGGTCCCTGCTCTGGTGCAAAAGTGGACAAAGGAAAGGGGAGTAACCACTCCCCTGTCCATCACCACCTCAGGGGTGGTGCCCAGAGCTCCTCCAGTGTGTCCCAGACCTCTGCCATCTTGTTTCCAGAGGTGTGAGGGCACTCTGGAGGCCTCTGAGTGGCCATTTCCAGCAGGTGACATCAGAGACCCCTCCTGATAGGTGCTTACCGGACTAGGTGGCCAATCCTCCTCTCAGGGTCTCTCCAGTGGGCTTTTCCTCAGATAACGACTTGCAAGAATCCAGCAGGACTCCTCTGCACTTCTCTCTTCGACTTCTGCCAAGGACTGACTGCTGACTGCTCCAGGACGCCTGCAAAACTGCAACAAACAGACGACTACCAGCAACATTGTAGTGCATAATCCTGCCGGCTTTCTCGACTGTTTCCTGGTGGTGCATGGTCTGGGGGCTGCCTGCCTTCACCCTGCACCGGAAGCCACAAAGAAATTTCCTGTGGGTCGACAGAATCTTCCCCCTGCTTCAGCAGGCACCAAACTTCAGCTTCACTGGTACTCTGGGTCCCCTCTCACCCTGACGAGCGGTGGCCCATTGAACACAGGTGGTGGACCCAAGTGACACAGACTGTCCAGTGGCCAAATTTGGTGGAGGTAAGTCCTTGCCTCCCCTCTCCAGACAGTAATCCTGTGCACTACGTGAACTGCTGCTACAAGGGCTTCTGTGCACATTTCCAAGAAATCCTGCATGCACAGCTGAGCCTAGGTCCCCAGCACTCTGTCCTGCGATGCTCAGCTCCCTGAGTTGATGTCCGGTGTCGTGGGACCTCTCTTTGCAGTGTTGAGACGACTGCCGTGTTCAGACCTCTTGAACCCGTGTTCAAGGGCTTCTGCGGGTCCTTCCTGCTTATGGCTTATGGTGGGCTCTCTACGTTGCTGAGGGCCCCCTCTGTCTCCTCTCCCAAGTGGCAACATCCTGGTCCTTCCTGGGCCCGGGCAGCACCCTTTTTCTTCAACCACGACTCTTGGAGCTAGCAAGGTTTGTTTGCGGTATTTTGCCAAGGAAACAACTCTGCTTCCTCCAGCATACCATGGGACATCTTCTGCACGAAGAAGAACTTCCTAGCTCCTTTCGTTGTTGCAAAACCTGAAGCTTCTTCCAACTGGAGGCAGCCATTTTGCACCTTCATCCGGGGTTTAGTGGGCTCCTGCCCCCCGGACACTTTAGCGACTCTTGGACTTGATCCCCTTCCTTTGCAGGTCTTCAGGTCCAGGAATCCATCTTCAGTGCTTTGCAGTCTGTTGTGGTCCTTTCAAAATCCTTTATCACGACTTTAGTGTGTTTCTGGGGAAATAGTAGTACTTTACTCCTACTTTCCAGGCTCTTGGGGTGGGGTATCTTTTACACCCTTACTGTTTTCTTACACTCTCAGCAACCCTCTACACATTACACTAGCCTAGGGGTCCATTTGTGGTCCGCTTTCCACTTTCTTAGTATATGGTTTGTGTTGCCCCTAGGCCTATTGCATCCTATTGTATTCTACAGTGTTTGCACCACTTTCTGACTGTTTTGCTTACCTGATTTTTTTTTTTTGGGGGGGGGGGTTTATCCTCATATATCTTCCAAATTTCCCTCACATGACCGATAATGGGGGGTGGGGGTGAGGTGCAGCAAAGGTTCTCACCCAACTGTTCTCTTCCCAACCCTAACGTCGTCACCCCTGTCCGGGACAGACTTTCCATCCAAAACTCTAGTGCGGAAAGCAGAGGGAAGGATATAATCATAGGATCACATCCTATCTATTTATACCTCCCCACTTCCCAACCATTGCTTCAGCAGATTCCAAAATCTGATCCTCTTACAAACTTTATAACAGTCAAACTTATGATAGTGAATTAGAGAATTTTTCCATTTGATAAAAGTAGGGGGGATAGGGCTGATCCATTTCCTACAAATCTCCTTTCTCGCCAGTGCTTAATTTGTGCTTGTTGTTTCCGGTGCTGAGCACCGGCACTTATTTTTGAGGGCCGGAGCTTATTCTTCTGCCTCAAGCATTTGCTGGGAGCAAAAGACACATATCGGAAAGACGGATGAAGGAAAAATAAAAAAAAGCGTCTCAAAGGAAGAAAGTAGAAAGCTGCAAGAGTGAGCTGAAGGGGCAGGGAGTGGCTCTGTATAGATTAAAGAGGCCCGAGATGGCTCCAGGATTACGCCGCCTCAGTATTCCGTGTTCACACATTTAATTGCAGCAGCCGCGTGTTTAAGAGGAGGGCTTTGAGCACCGGCACCTTTTTATTTATAAATTAAGCACTGCTTCTCGCCACAAGCATCATATAAAACAGTTTAGCTCCATCTCTACCCATCTTATGTGTCTCATATGAGCAGACAAACATCACAATCGAAGGTCTTACCTTTGGTCTTGAGGGAAGAATGTCATTAATTGCATCCCCCACCTCTTGCCAAAACGTACGAAGTAAAGGGCAGTCAAAAAACATATGTAGATCATCAGCTGATGCAAAACCACACTTCTTACACCTCACCACGTTATCTTGTCTGAGCCTGGACAATTTTTGGGAGTCCAGAAGGCTCTGTGGATAGAGAATAGATGATTTCTCCTTAACGCAGCGGGTTTAACAGTGTTATACAACTAGATACTTGCCAAAAGTCTTTAAGATTTCTTCCGGGAGGTTAAATTCCCCATCCACAATATCCAACATCAGCCAATACCATCTCGCCACTTCCTTCTTCATCGAGATGTCCAGCTGCATCTGGTCCACCAGTCCATTAGTACTTCCCACTTCCTCTGTTACATTTCCAACCCAGGACTTCATCTGAAGTTATTTAAACTTATTAAAGAAGGGGAGGGACCAGGAGGATAATGGTCCAGTGCACAATCTCTCAATAATGATCCTAATAAATGTAAAGGGTACACTGTTCCAAAGGGAAAGAAAAGGTAATAATGCTCACTTACTCTTCTACAGGAATGCGAGAGGACTAGACCTATTATGGCACCGCAAGTCGTGGGTCTACATGTTTCGCGTCTAGTGGTCCAGCGGGATCCATTGACGTTTCATCAGGACACGTGCAAAAATAACAACTTCTCCAAACAATAAATAATTGCCAACTCTAATGGGGGGGTCAAAAACAACAAAAACAAAGAGCAGTCACTTACTTTGAGTCAACCTGCTACGTCAAAAAAGATCGCCCATCCCCAGTCTCAGGATAAAGCTCCATAGGTAACACATGTCAGGAACCGGAACAGACAATAATTTTGCCGTGTTTTTAGGTCGATTCACCTACCCTCCTGACAGCGTCCCGATCCAAAGGGTCATGACTTGAGGTACCATAATAGGTCTAGTCCTCTCGCATTCCTGTAGAAGAGTAAGTGAGCATTATTACTCACCCATTTACTCTCCTTTTTGATTTTAACCTTGGTCTCCATCTTATGATTGCTGATTAAATTTATGATGTATGTTCAAGATGGATAACCAATTTTAATCCTTTTTTCTCTCCCTAGTGCTCAGGTACTCTGATTAAGGTAGTTCACCTATACGACCTAGTTTTATTTGCTACTCCCAGAGCAATACGGTTAAGAGCCCCCTTCGGGGAGCCTGTCAGGCATTGCAGCACTGGCCTGACGAGGAGCTTTCCCGATGATGAAACTAGTCATCCAAAGCGATGCATGAGGGTTCTCGCTCCTGTAGGATTAGGCCCCTTTTCTTTCCCTTTGGAACAGTGTACCCTTTACATTTATTAGGTAATTAAACTTAGACAGCCCTCCTCCTACCTTGATATTAAGGTTATCAGAGTCTCTAAGTTCACCATTATAACAAAGATGTTTCCATTGCAAAAAACCTGCCTCTTTCAGGGGAATAGCCAGGGCATCTTTAGTCCACCCCGGGGAACCAGGAGTGTCCCAAATCGGCGCATATTCATTGTAATATGACAACTTCGTGATCTTCCTCACCTCATACCACAACACTGCCCATTCATATATTATCTTAAATCGAATTTTTTGGAAGAACTTCAGATCCCCAAACTTATACAAGAAACTTCTCTGGACCTCCTGGCCTTCCATCATAGCAGTTAACACCTGCCCCAGCTCAGAATGGTGAAATGCATAAAAACTCTGTTTTAATGTTTTTAACAGATATGCCCATGCATAGCACTGTATATCAGGAGCTGCCAGACCACGTTTTTCTTTCTTTCTCCTGAGCTCTTTCCATGATATACAAACACCTTTTGATGCCCAAATGAAACTATTAATTTTCCCCTGCAATTTCTATAAAGCAACCTTGATAAACATTAATGGCAATGCATTAAAAATAAAAGTTAATTTAGGGACTATCACCATTTTTACCACATTAATCCGACCTATTATAGTTAGTGGAAGATTTAGCCATTTCCTCAGTAAAAGGCCCACCTCCCTCATAGCCCGAGCAAGATTTATTTCTGCCATTTTACATATATCATGTGTCACCGTAATCCCCAAATATTTGACTTATTTTTTTACATTCGCTACCTCATCATTTAGTTCCATATTCCATGCCATAATTTCGGTCTTTTGATTGTTAACTGCATAACCAGAAATCCCCCCAAAATCCTTTGTTAACTCTTGCAATTCAGGAATACCTGGAGGGCCAAGGAGGAAGACCGTGATGGTTGAAACGCGTCGCCTTAAATCTGTGATTTCTTGAGTCATATGGATTGATATGGAATTTTGGATATAAATAAAGGACAGTAATCTGCATGGAGTGCCAGCGTTTGAATTTTATGTGGAGCATATATATATATTTATACATTAGTTATATATTTATATATCACTATTACTATTTATATTTTGTATTTTAATATTCTTATATTATTTATATATATTATATTTTATATATTATATTTATTATAATTATTTATTATCTCAGTTTAAGCATGGTATTGTTTCTTTGTAACTCACATTTCTCTTTTGTTCCGAATGATATCATGCTAATTACAAAAAAATCCAAGTAAACCTTATTCATTCATTTAAATTTTAGCTAATGCATTTATAAAACTGATTTTTTGCGGCTTGCGAATATTTGTAACATATACATGTGGCCCTCCTACTGAAAAGTTTGGAGACTACTGCCCTACATCGTTGGTTGCATTCGAGATAGGCGTCTTTAAAAGGTATTCTGATTATTTATCTGGCTTTGTATAGCGCCTTCGAGGGTCAGAGGTGGGTCAGAGCGCTTCACACTCAGGCAACATAACATCAAGAGGCCTAATGTGGTAAAGAAAGTGCAGATGATTTTAACAAGAAAGTAAAAGTGCAAGAAATTTTAAAAGGATGAAATTAAATGTACCAGCTCTAAATGGAATGAGCCTCAGAGGTGGAGTTTATGCTTAGTTCTAGGAGTTTAACCACTTACTAAACGTTAAGCAACACAGTACTACAAAGGATTGAGATGAAAACAGGATTGTTAAAAAAAACGTCTTGAATAGTAAAGAATTACTATAAATAAAATGTAATTTACGTCAGTAATAAGTCTTAAGTTTAGGCTAGGGGTCAGGTCTCTGCATTTCAATCCAGCCCATCTCCATGCCCCACGTACTCTGATTTCTCCACTTGCAACGTAAACGGAGACAAACATGAGAGGGCGCAGGCCCTCTTTTAAAAAATATGCATTTGTAATCGAAGTACTGAAGGTGCCATTAAATTATTAATAAACTTGCTGCCGCGTGTTTTTTAGGGTCGAGCCTGCTTTGCATGCGTTCGCGCATGCGTATAGCAGGGAGACTCTTTAGTATTTAGAAAAGGGCTCGGAGCCCTGTGAACTTCACATCAGTGCTTTTTATTGGTTAGTGGGCTTCCCTAATTAAATCAGCTTGCTTTCATTAGTCTATATGTCATGCCTTTTCCGGTGGTAAGCCCTCCTCCAGCGCAGCTACCAAGTACAGAAAACATGCGAGGCTCGCTGTTTTCCATCGGGCTCGTGGACTTTTTTTTTTTTTTTAACTAATTTACGAGCCCGATCTCGCTTGGCAGAAGTCGAGCGCTTTACCTACTTGATTACACTTTTTCGGGTTACGTGCATAAATGCACTTTTGCCCGATAGGTGAAAAGTCGGGTTAGGAGTTTACAACGCGATCGGCTCTAACACGAGCAAACGCGAGACCCGATGCATTGCAAATGCTTGTTTAGTTTGTGGGAGGGGGGAAGTGACTGGGTAAGTGTGTGTCTCGCGCATATACGCAGTCCACGTGCAGCTCACATCTTATATGGGAGACGGAGGGGCTAGGAGGAAGGGGAGGAGGAGCCGCATGCGAGTGTATGCGACTGCAAAACACCGGCTTCTCGGACATCAATCTTCGACCGCTCTTCCCGGCAATGGCCGAGACGGCGACCTCGGCAAACAAAGAGGACCGCGACCGCCCGGGATGGCACGAGAGGTAAAGGGTGGCGCGGGACCGCAGTGGGGCTGCATCGCGTGCTCGGCCCTGCTCCCCTGAACAATGCTGCATCACAGTCACGCCCCCGACAGCCGCACAGAACCACGACATGGAGGACCGCGTACCCTGGCTTTACTCCTCCGTGAAGTCTGTTCATTCTACGCCAGGGGCCACGGATAGATCCGTTTAGCTAGTTGGCATCTTTTCGGGAGCCGTACCCCCGTGCGCCGACGGTTCATTCTTGTTTCGAACAGATGGGGGAATCTAATTCGTTTCACATCGTTTTTTTATTAATCTGGCAAAACTGCATCTGTTTTATATTTTTCTAAAGAATCGCTTTGTCGGCATTAACATGCTTCTAAAGTTATTTCGCCTTTTTATTTGCAGTGTTGGGTATATTTTATTGTGACCGTTTTTTGTTTTGTCTGCGTTTCCTTTTTAAGTTTATTTTACGAAACTTGCCATAAAAGTACCGCCATAACAGGATTCGCGTCAGTCTTGACAGTGAGATTAACAGGACTACTAATCCAGGATCTGCAATCGGCATAAATACTAAATAATACTCCGGGGCGCGGATGTGCAGTTTGATAGGGATGGGCACGTGCCCAAAAGTATTTTGAACAGCGTACTCTCTTGTGCTATGAGGTAGCAACATTTTGGAAAAACAATTTCGTTTTCTTTCTGAGCTTTTGTTAAACACCAATGTTTTAATTTAAACTCCAGTGACGTGTTGTAATCAAGCGATTGTTTAATTAAAAAGCCCTGATGACTTATTTTGAGAATTTATGTTCGGCAGTTCACTTATGATTATGTTCCACTTTAACGGTAGAATTGGTCAGTTTACAGGGTGAGTATCTAAATATATTGGACGTCTGTGGTGGGAACTCGTTTGTAATAGATGGACACCCAAGTATTTGCTGGGTATTGGCACATCTCTTGTTAGGTACTTACTCATACTATAGGTGGATGCACGGTTACCTATGTCCAAGTAAGAAGACGTGATTTTCCTAGGGCAAGCATGAGAAAATGGCATCCCAATATTTAATGGAAGTGTAGGGTGGAAATAACTTGTGAAAAATAAGAACATCATTGTTGTAATATACATTTGTCAAATTTACGCATGCAGAATTTTCAGTTAGGTGGAAATTCCCCGTGCATACATTTCATGCATTAGAGTACTCCTGGAAATCTGTTGTACTGTGTCCAAACTGCTGGGATTGATGTATGTTCTTGTGCACCCTCGACCATGCACGTATATATGTGTGTGTGTGTGTGTGTATATATATATATATATATATATATATAATATAATTGTGCTAATAAAAGCCCTCTGTGGGGCCACTGATACATCTGCCTAGGCTCATTTACTTAAGCAGTTTTCCATTTGGATGGGTAATTTAGGTGAAAATACGTCAGACCTACTAGTTTTTCCGTGGGTTTTTCCGTGGAGCAGGCAGACAAAGAGGAGGGAGGATTTGATTACTGAGTCAGATAATCTTCTTTCCCTGCAGCATTACTGGTGTCTTCTTGCAGTTTGGACACTGCTGAGGGAGCGGAGACAGTTGATGTCTTATACATCAGAAGGTTCCATAGTGGATTCCACGCAGATAGCTCCAGCTGCACCAGGTGTGTGTTCAGCGAGGCAGCGGCCTCCCTCTTTTCCTGTGTTTGGGTTCTTGTGGGAAATTGTTGATTGTATTTTGGACATCACATACCTGGTAGCGTCTTTCTAGTATGCCTTGTGGACTGACCTGCTTCGTAGCGCACCTGATTGTTTTTGGTTGTTTTTTTCTTTTTTTTTCTTTTTCCTTACAAAGCATGTGCGATCTATTGTTAACTCTAGAGTTACCTGAAGAGAAAACTCCCTCTATCACCATTGAGGGCCATTTGTAGCACTTCATATGTTTGTTTAACCCTATGCTTGTCAAACAGAGTAACATGCACCAAAAAACCAGCAAATACATAAATTAACAGCAGTTTTAGACTTTTATAAAATATCTACTGGATGCTTCATAAACCTATTTATCCTGTATACAATTCCACTTGTCCCATTTAATGACCTGCACTGAAGTCCTAAATTATGCAGCTTTCTCCTACCAGAGCTTTGATAATAGTCTCTGATTATGCTGGTATGTATGTTAAATGCAAAAATAACAAGGTGATTGATGGAATGCTTGAATTAATCTCAGCCACTGGCATTCGCTCTGGCCACGTCCCAATCCATTGTTTTTGCCCACCCCAGTTTGGACCTAGCCATATGCAAATCAGACTTGATCCTTCTCCCCACGGGAACAGTCCAGCCCGAACTGCCAGGCCCGGTCCTCCCTGGCCTGGAAACAAGCATCCTGGGACCGGTTTCCGGGTGTCGCCCCTCATCATCGTGCGTAGCTTGACTCCAGTTAGTGAGTCCGGAACCCACGTCCGTGCAAGAGCTTAATCTCCCTAGTCAGGCTGCCTGTGTGATATAGTTGGCTTAACTTGCCCTTTGATATCATAGTAGGCGCGGAGTCTCACACTTTTGTGTGTGTGGTTGTATCCGCTAGTTGGATTTCTTTCTTATTAATGGATTCCAGCACTGAGAGCCAATTCATCATCGTTTGGGACAGTATGAGGATAGCTCAGAACTGCTGAAGCGAAAATATTGTTGATATGCAGGTATTGTGGGATATGGTTGGTTGCCTAAATAATTGTATTTTGTTATTATTCCTTGCACATTAAAAAAAGATGACTAACAAGTTAATTTTGGAGTGGAAAACGTTGCTCATATATTTTACAATAGTTCGAGATAATTTTGCATAAGTGTAACAGTTGTACAATTTGTGTATTCGTACAGCTTTCTTTCGGTTTGTGTTTTGAGTTTGTGTTCATGGCAATGGCCTCTCCATATAGTTTCAACCCAGATTATCTGAATAGAATCCCTGTAAACCAATGCTTAAGTGGAAGCAGTGTCGCTGAGCCTCTGTAAACTATTTGATAGGCATTGATGACATTTTGTTCCAGCAGACAATATTTGGGCCTCTAGGTGACACCATTCAAAAAAATATTTACAGTCTACCTAACATTGAAGCAGATTGTGGTCTTTTTGTGCTATGGGATGATTGTGAAAAAGTAAAATACGATTGGACAAACATTTTTAAGAAGAATGTAGCTTGATGTTAGATGGCATTTTATTTAAAACTAAGCATTTGAGTCATGAATTTGTAGAATAGTACATAGCTGCTTACATAATATTCTCAGCTACATGTGAATCTGAGGACTATTGATGTCTGCATTACAGAAAAGTTTGTCTTTTATTGATTTTCTAAAATAATACAGGAAAGGCTGATAGCATACTGGGCTTCCTCTTTACCTTTAGTCCTGGATACTGCTGAGGGGACCAAATGCTCCACAGTATCCACAAAGGCCTTTGCCACCCATGACTCCAACTCGGGGTCATCTATATGTGCCATTCGTCAGAGACATGGGAATCTTAAAAATAGTGTTTGAAAGAGGTATTTGAGTAATAGCCCTAATTGCTCAGCAATTGGTTAAAGTTGCAACAATGGTAACATATTGGGACACTTTCATAGTGTGTGTAAGTGTGGTATATCTGGCTTGAGTGTTTAGGTGAATTGTTTGATGAGATAAATTAGGAGTTGAGTTACAATCTAATACTTACAATTGGAGATCCGAATGACCCTGATTACAAATTTAAAGGTCCTATGTGTTATGTTCCTAATATTGAGCTTTCCACGAATACCGTGACACCCTTCAGTTTGCCTGACACTATTATTTCTGATACGACATTCGCTGCATGATGGGTTGGTCTCATCTTGAAGGCTTCCAGAAGCCTTTAAAATATATGCAAATATTTTGTTGCTGAAAAATGACGTGGCATTGTAGAGTGACGTGATCTAGGAAGGTTGGGCTCGATTCTTAGACTTAGTTCGGAATGCCCAATTGTTTCAGGTGAAATGCATATTTTGAATCACGGATGTGCTGAGAGTGATGTACATGGTTTTGTACAAAAGTTTAAAGATGTTTTTGTACCCAACATTAGCAATGCCGAAGTGCCAGAGCATAAAATCAATCTCAGAGGTCAGTTCCATGGGATTAATTAAAACGTTTAGACACCCTGTGCATAGATGGTATAATGGAACCTACCAACTCATCCGAGTGGGTGTTAACTGTTGTAATAACCCGAAAACACTTGGAATACCCGTCTGTGTGGATTTGTGCTCCTTTAATAAGAACATTGTTATAATCCCATCCTCAAAAGTCATGAGATGCTGTGGGTGGGGGAGCTCTTTTGTTTTTGTTTTCTATCAGAGATCTCAAGTCCACTTATCACCAAGTAAATCTGTTGGTGGAGTCGCACGAATTAACTACTTTTGTGCCTCTCGTTGGTGCATAGAGGTACTTGAGACTCCATTTATGCTTGACCTTTGCCACTAGCGTTATTCAGAATTTTACTAAGTATTATTTAAGAGCATTGTTCATGTTCAAACCTTTCAGAATGACATATTGGCTGTTACTAAATCCATTCAGGAATATAATTAGCTTTTGGACAAAGTGCTACAAATCCTGAAAGATGGGGGTGGCAGTAGGGATGAGCGCACATATTTGAAATATGAAGTTGAGTATTTGGGGCATTCCGTTACTGCAGATGGTATCTTACTCCAATCTTATTTGATAGATGTTATAAGAAAAACACCCAAACCACAGAAAAAGGATGTTCTCAAGTCCATCCTGGACTTGGGTGAGTACTACGCTGGGTTTGTACAAGTCTTCAGAGTTCAGGAGGTTGTTATATAAAAGTGAGCAATATTCATGTAGGATCAAGAACAGTACTTTTTAAAAGGTCAAAAATATGATATCAAGCTCACCACCTTTTTGGCAGTTTAGGAGGTTGTACTGTTGCAGCAGATGCAAGTTGGGTTAAATATAGTCTGGAACAAGAAACAAACTGTATCGTCTCTTGCACCATAGAGAGGGAGGTATGTGTCTGTGTGTGAGCTATTAGAAATGTACCTTTGGGGAAATGAGTTGGACCTGGATATTGATATAACCATTTGTTTATATGTTGGATAGACGCGGTGCTGGTAAGGCGTCTCCTAGGTCAGTGATCCACATCTCAAGATTCCGCAAATTCAGTTTTCTACTGAAGAATATTTCAGGTGTGAAAAAAATATATTTGCTGATTGTCCAGGATGCCTTTAGACCAGTGGTTCCCAACCTTTTGAGTTCTGTGGACCCCCACTTTAGCATTAATGGAACCCAGGGACCCCCACTGAATCATCATAGGAATCTGGGGACCCCGGCCTGAGTCATTACTGGAAGCTGGGGACCTAATTTGTCAATATTTGTTAATATTTTTTAATTTTCTAGGCTCTCGCGGACCCCCTGACAAGGCTTCACGGACCCCCAGGGGTCCCCGGACCACAGGTTGGGAACCACTGCTTTAGACGGTGTGTCTGATTGGGGGGAGAGGAAACTGCATGATGAACAAGAACGTGTGGTTACTGTAGTAGATGCCAGTAATACTTGTGATGGTTCTGTTTCAAAGAAGGAATAGCTGGAGAGGCGCGAGTTACTTACGCATTTCGATCAAGTGAAGACATTTTTGGTTAATGGAAGGCCTCTAGAAAAGGATCTGGAGCAGTCTTAAAAGTGTTGGATCTTTCGTTTGAATTTGATAAGTTGGTCAGACCTTGTTCGTTCCCCTTGTTTGTCTTGGAAACACAATTACCATTATGTGCAATTTTGACCATTCAGGTGCAACTGAACTAAAAGTATTTATTGATAAAATACTACAGGTAGCTGAGTATGGACTCCAATGTGGATGCAGGGGTGTGGAATTTATTAAAATATCTACTTGTCCAGGGGACAGGTTGCTTCTCAAATCTACTTGTCCTGTAAAAAGATCTACTTGTCCCTTTGGTGCCATGTAGTGTGGCGCCAAATTATGGCAGCAGTCTCATTATGTAAGAGCTCTGATAATAGCCTCTCTGATTATGCCAGGGCTACTACCATAGTAGGGCTTGAATACTTGCAGTTTCAATCCCTACTGTAGCAATTTCCTTATTTTGCCACCTTTCTGCAGATCTGCATACTGGGGCTGGAGGAAGCAGTAAGCAATAGTTCCAGGGCTGGAATGCCTTTGAGTCTGCAAACCTACTAACCTGCATGTTTTAAAGATTTTCACCAGCTTCTCTCTAATATTTTCCCATAATAAGAAAGGTTGGACATTTACTCCTGACAATGGCAGAATTAGAACTTCTTCCAGGGTTGGGAAGAAAGTGGCTGGAGGGAAAATGAACTTGCAAATGCTCAATAGATTTTCACATGAGCAAATCTACACATGGTATTTACCAATGCTAAAATACAGTTCACAAATATTTTATAGGGGTACGACATATACCATGGGTGCACTTTTGTGACTTTCTTTAAGAATTTGGGGCCACATTCTTTTCTTTCTTTTTTTTTTTTTTTGGTTTTACAATTCTTTATTGGAAGATTAAAACAAAACAATGTTTAGGGTGGGAGCTGGGGTGGGGGGGACATAAGTTACCATAGGTTGTGGTGTTCCCACTGGGGAGGGGTCCTTGAAGGCTAGGGAAGGGTAATATCAAGGAGGGCACGCAGTTCCACATCTATACACAGAATAGTCAGAAGGATGAGGGGGGGACCAGAAAAATATAATGTGACCAAACAAATAGAAGAGAAACAAACAGGTAATCCATACTCGCATCCATTCAACCTTGGTAGGAGGGAGAGGGTCAGACGGAGAGGCTGAGAGAATAGGGAGAGAAAAAAGGCTGGAGTGTGAGAGAATCGTGGGGAAAGTAGGCACACACCCTCAAGAATCATGATCAGATGGAATCTCAAAGGCAGTGTCATTATGATATAATATCTGATCACCCTTCTAATAACAGGGACTCTCTCAGCTAAGGTTTTTCTCTGAGGAAGTGCGCCCAGGTGAGGAGTAAGGTCTCAGTCTTATCTTGTAGGTTATATGACCCGCTCATAGGAGGCTGTTTGGTACATCTTCGAAAGCCATTCATCATGGGAAGGAGGCGGGGGAACACCAGTGTCGGAGAATGCAAATCTTAGCTGTGGTGAGAGCCATATGCAGTAGATGGCCTTGGAGGTGGGTAAGGGCGGGGGAGGTTGTGAGATCATGTGGAAGGATCAGGGAATGAAGCAGGGGTGATGTGATTGGTAGTGTCTTGCTCAGTGTAGTACTGACTGCCTCCCAAAAAGGTTGTACCGAAAGGCAGTCATAGAGGACATATGTCAGATTGCATTGGTCTTGGCAACATTGCCATCAATTTACATATGGCAACAGGCCCGCTGTCCTTAGTTTTACAGGAGTCCAGTGCAAGTTATGCAATGACTTAGAGACAGAACTTCAATCGTGCCTCCTGAGCTCCACGATCCAGTGCCTCCAGAATGTATGCTGGTTCATATTCTGTTTGAAGTCTGGTTTGCCATGTGTTACAGAGGTTATTTAAAAGGGCATGGAGACAAGATGACGGCACAAGAGGCTATAGAAGCCAGATATCACCCCACGGAAGCGGCCCCAAGTTCTAAGTAGGAGACTACATGAGAGGACTGGAGGGCCCAGGGTTGCGCGCCCACACGATGATGAAGGCAATGTTGGAGCAGCAGGTATCACCAGGACAGATGGTATGGCAAACTGAATTCTTCACGGAGTGACGCAAAGGATTTAAGGACACCCCGTTCAAGGACTTGATGAAGGGTGTAAATGCCTGCAGAACGCCCTGGCTCCCAGTTCAACATCTCACCACCTATACATATATCAGAGTTGCCCCATAATGGAGCATGATCATAGGGATGCCAGAGTTGCCCCATATAAGGGCATGGTCATGAAGAAGAGGATCCGCCCCTAAGAGGCAGTGGGCCCTCCTCTATGATTTGATCATGGCTTTCAGCATTAGGTTGGTGGGGCTTGGCATAGAAGCACCACTCTTGTAGAGTGGCTGCAGTCCCTGTGGATGACTCAGCAGGGTGCGCAGTACCAGTAGCCACTGCAGTGGATCCGGAAGCCCAGGAAGCATGCAAGAGAGCTGTGCCAAGTGCAGTGCCAGAGCATAGCACTGAATCGAGGGGAATCTCAGGCCTCCACAAGATCGGTGGGTCATGAGTTTTCTACTAGCTAACCGGGGAAGGGAGGCGCCCCATACAAAAGACCTTATATTCCAGTCCATGGAACACAGCAATGAAAGAGGAACCAGAAGGGCCAACATGCCGAAGACATAGGTGTGTTGTGGCAGCAACACCATTTGAACCGCTTGTACCCTGCCCCATAAGGAGAGTCTGAGGTGGGTCCACTTCTCAAAGTCCAACTTCATACACACCAGCAGGGTATCAAGGTTATCTGCCACTATGCAGTCTAGTCTTTGGTTTATGTAAACCCCCAGGTACTTCAGGTGCGAGTACTTCCATTGAAAGGGATAAGTGGATATTGCTGCACTGGTGGTCAACCGTAAAGCCTCACTTTTGTTCCAGTTAACCCGGTACCCTGGGAGCATCAAAGATCTAGAGAGGATGTCTAGGAGGGCCAGGAAGGAATGAGAGGTTTGGGAGGGTAACCAGTATGTCATCATCGTAAAAATAAATAGTAGATGTCCCACCGTTCATGGTAATTCCGGTAAGGTGTGGGGATTGAGAAGAGAGGCTGCAAGAGGCCGCAGGGCAATTAAAAACGACAAGGGTGACCTTGGGCAGCCCTGCTGGGTCCCCCGTTGGACTGGGAATGGATCTGAGAGAAACCCCCCACAATTACCTTGGACAGTAAGCGATTTGTAGAGCCATTGAACTTTGTCTATAAAGTCCTCCCCCAGACCAAATCGCTGGAGGGTCACAAAAAGGTATCCCACTCAATCCTATTGAATGCCTTCTCGACATCCAGTGAGAGGGCAAGGGCCTCATCCTGTAGGTCGTTAACTGACCACAGGGCATGAGAAATGTGCTGGGGTGAAGTCTGGCAGAGCGGCCAAGGACGAACCACACCTGTGTTTGATGAATCATAGATCGGATCACCATTTGGAGGAAAGCCCTGAACACCCTGGCAAGTATCTTGATGTCCATGTTAAGCAGGGAAATGAGCCTTTAACTTTAGCAGAGTAGGTTTTTTTTTCCCCAGCATAGAAAAGACTGTTACTTCCACCCTATTTAAGATTGAGCTGAGAGAGCCTGTTTGTTTGGCTACACAAAAGGCCTTGTACCACAACTTCACCAGCCCACTTATAAAACTGTGCAGGGTAGCCATCTTCTCCAGGGGCCTTGTGATAAGGGAGTTTAAAAATGGATTGCTCACTGTCTTTTTTTTCCGGATTTCCCCCTTCAGTAAGTCCCTGGCAGACTCATTCAGGCTAGGGAGGTGCATACTATCAAAAAAGGCCTCCAAGCGGATAGGGTTGTCTGTCCCCTCTGGTGTGTACAGGGTCTGGTAGAATTCCATGAACTCATTGACCATGTCTTGTAGGCGAGTGAGGATAGTGCAATCCGTGGATTTAGTGACTGAGATGGCAATTGCCAACTCCTGTTTACACATCTGGGCTGCCAACAACTGCCCTGCCTTATCGCCTTTCTCATAGTGACAACCTTTAGGTTGTTGAAGTCCATACTCTGCTTTAGAGGTGAACAGTGCGTTGAGGTCCATCCAGGCTTTCTCCAAGAGGCAACGGAGAGGGTACGAGGGATTGTGAGTGCAGAGTTGTGTGAGGGATGTACTCTTGTCCTCCAGGGCCCTTCTGCTGGTTTGCCCTCTGAGCATTGGCTAGAGCTGCATCTCTCATGAGCTGGCCACAGATAGTTCCTTTAGCAGCCGTCCATAAGACCCAGTGGGAAGTGACAGCCCCCTATTATTTGGCAGGTAAGTGGCAACATGCGATCAGAGCTGAGATTTGCCCTAGGGAGTAAGATAGTGCAAGATGTTTAAACGCCATGGCTTATGTACAGGGAAGGAAATTCCGAGGTCCAAGGAAAGCAGGATCGGGGAATAGTCCGAAAGTGCACCCTCCAGGATCTGGGCGTCCCCGGGGAGTGCTATCACTGGTTGAAATACAAAGAAGTATTACAGATGAGACTGAGTGCTGTTAACTGGCAATTTAAAAGAAAAAAAAAAAAGTATATTCCCAGGCCTCTGGGTGCGAAAGTCGCCAGACATCCACTAGACTATGGGAGTTATTACAACTTTGGAAGAGGTGTTAAACCGTCCCAAAAGTGACGGATATACCACCAGCCGTATTACGAGTTCCATAGGATATAATGGACTCGTAATACAGCTGGTGGTATATCCGTCACTTTACCGTCACCTTTGGGAAATATCATACCTTAGGAGGGCCCAATCCGCATTATTACCTATATCAAGTGAACCGGTGCAGTCGAGTTCCGCATCCTGTCCCATGTTCAATCCCCTGCTTTGAGATAGTGGGGGGGGGGGGGGGGGGGTGGGGGGGGGGGGTGTCCCGATTTCCATAAGAAGACGGCGGAGGTGAAGAAAAAAAAATTCTAATAAAAGTAAGTAAAGTGTCCCCCCGTTAAGCCGAAGTTTAGCAAAGGCATATCGTCTATCTGGATCCGTCTTGTCTTGATGATAGTGAGAGGGAGGGATCTGCGCTAAAGAATCACAACTCTGCACTTCCTTGGTTGTTTGAGGCCATCTACTGGTGCACCCGGGCAACTGCTATGGACTACCCACTCACCTAATCATGATGCAACTTTTTAGATTCCGCATGAGGAAGGTGGGTTTCCTAGAAGAGAGCCTCATCAACTTGTTTAGACTGCAGATAGGATATCATCTTTTTACATTTTATAAAATGTGTAAGGCTTTTAACATTCCAGGATATGACTTGGAGGCAAGGGGGGCGGTGGAAAAATGTTGGCCATCATGGTAAGGAGGAGGTTGGTGGGAGTGTGGGAGGGACGGAACAAAGGGGCAGAAGAGAAAGGGATTACAACCAGAATGGAAAAGAAGCAAGGAAAGAAACTGAGAAAAGGGGGAGGAAAAAAGAACAAGCATTTGCAATGCACAGGGTCTCGCATTTCTCTGAGTTACTGCTATTAGCAGTTGTAAATTCCCAACCGGACTTTTCTTGCCTCATTAAATGGAAAAAAACGAGCAAGATTGCGCTCCTAAACAAGCGAGATTGCACTGCGAAAAAAGAGAAAAAGTAGTCCACAAACCGGACGGAAAACAGCGAGCCTCGTATGTTTTCAGTACTTGGTCGCTGCGCTCGAGGAGGGCTAACCACCGGAAAAGGCATGACATATGCATGCCTTCCACTAATGAAAGCAAACAGAATTTAAAAAGGCAAGCCCATGAACCAATGAAAGACAATGACGTGTCATGGGTGGGGCTCCAAGCCCTTTTCTAGCTACTACAGCATCTCACAAGCGATATGCATGCACAAGCGCATGCTACACGGGCTCGACCCTAAAAAGGAAATGGAAGAACCAGTCAGGCGTGGGAGGGGGCAGATAACCCTAAGCAGGAACAAGTGCTAAATGTTAAAATTTGGGGGAAGAAGAAGGAGAAAAAAATCATGCTCGGTAGTAAGGGTAGTAGACAAGAAAAGATGGAGAAGAAAAGAAAAATAAACTGTCTAGGAACTGAGGCAGAAGCCTTGAGGGAAGCCAATGACTGTGTACCGCGGGTCTAAGCCTGTGAGTAAAGGTGTGCCGAGGTCCTGTTGAGAGGGGAGTATAGAGCAAATGACATGACAATGCTTAGTAAAACACTCCAAAATACAACTAATCATGAATAGGCATAATACAACATAGCGTTTATATATAGCAGAGGAGAGACCTGCAGAGGAGAGATGTATATTCTATTCAGTCGTCCTTCCTGAGGGTGCTGGAGATCTCTTTATGCTGCAGGAGGGGCAAAAGGACAACAAACATTGCAAAAAAGAGTATGTCTCAGATCCCAGGCTGACAAAAATCCGACATACACAAGTCAAGTTATGAATTTTTAAAGATTAAACTCAAAAATAGTGCTTAGAAACAAAAATGCTTTGATGAGCTGTTAACAAGGCGTCGTGGCGGAGTTGTTCCCAACAAGCCGACACCAGCGGCGCCGGACACGGAGTCGTGTAGACCCCCAAGTACAGTACCTTTGGTGAAGAGTGAAAACAAGCCGATGCGCGAAGTCGGGAATCGCGGCGTCTGTGCGAAACGTTGAATCCGTGCACTTCAAGCGGCGTCGGTCACGATGTGGTGCAGCGACTTCCACGGAGTCGCGGACTTCAGCGGGGCTGCTGCGGCGTCGGGCCTGCGAAGAGCGTCGCGTTCCAGCGACGGTCACGGCGTCAGGTGCAGGCGGCGTTACCGGATTCAGCAGCGGCGTCGGTCCGAAGTCGATTTCCTTGGATTCCACCAGGTTTCCTTTCAAGGGCCCAGGGACTGGATAGGGCACCACTTGTCGGGGCAGGAGTCTTTCCAGAGACTCCAGGTGCTGGCAGAGAGAAGTCTTTGCTGTCCCTGAGACTTCAATCAACAGGAGGCAAGCTCTAACTCAAGCCCTTGGAGATTTCTTCACAAGATGGAAGGCACACAAAGTCCAGTCTTTGCCCTCTTACTCTGGCAGAAGCAGCACTGCAGGAAAGCTCCACAAAGCAGTCACAGGCAGGGCAGCACTTCTTCCTCAGCTATCAGCTCTTCTCCAGGCAGAGGTTCCTCTTGGTTCCAGAAGTGTTTCTAAAGTCTGTAGATTTGGGTGCCCTTCTTATACCCATTTTAGTTTTTGAAGTCCCCTTTCTTCAACGGGGACTCACACCTACTTGTGAAATTCTGCCTTGCCCAGGCAAGGCCACAGACACACACCAGGGGGTTGGAGCTGGCATTGTCGGAGGCAGGCACAGTCCTTTCAGATGAGTGACCACTCCACCCCTCCCTCCTAGCAGAGATGGCTAATCAGGAAATGCATGCTACACCCCAGCACCCTTTGTGTCACTGTCTAGTGCGAGGTGAAAAACAACCTAACTGTCAAACTGACCCAGACAGGGAATCCACAAACAAAGCAGAGTCACAGAATGGTTTAAGCAAGAAAATGCTCACTTTCTAAAAGTGGCATTTTCAAACACACAATCTTAAAATCAACTTTACTAAAAGATGTATTTTTAAATTGTGAGTTCAGGGACCCCAAACTCCACATGTCCCTCTACTCTCTAGGGGAAACTACACTTTAATCATATTTAAAGGTAGCCCCCATGTTATCCTATGAGAGAGACCAGCCTTGCAACAGTGAAAAACGAAGTTGGCAGTATTTCACTGTCAGGACATATAAATCACATTACTATATGTCCTACCTTATCCATACACTGTACCCTGCCCTTGGGGCTACCTAGGGCCTACGTTTGGGGTGCCTTACATGTAAGAAAAGGGAAGGTTGAGGCCTGGCAAGTGGGTACACTTGCCAAGTCGAATTTACAGTGTAAAAATACACACACAGACACTGCAGAGGCAGGTCTGGGACATGATTACAGAGCTACTTATGTGGGTGGGACAACCAGTGCTGCAGACCCACTAGTAGCATTTGATTTACAGGCCCTAGCACCTCTAGTGCACCTTACTAGGGACTTAGTAGTTAATCAAATATGCCAATCATGGATAAACCAATTACATACAATTTACACGGAGAGCATATGCACTTTAGCACTGGTTAGCAGTGGTAAAGTGCTCAGAGTTGAAAAGCCAACAGCAACAGGTCAGAAAAAAAATAGGAGGCAGGAGGCAAAAAGACTGGGGATGACCCTGCATAAGCAAAAGTCCAACAATGTTTCTATGAGCTGGTTTTATAATATTTGTATAAATGGTGCCTGCAAAACTTGAGAGACATGTCCACACCACTCTGTAGAGGCAAATTCTTTTACCGCCTCACTCGGGCTCCTTTTGGTTTAAGTACACCTCTCGTATCCCAAAGGTGGTGTTGCCAACTGTAGATACTACCTTGACCCAGGCCGGCTCCCTTTCACTAGGCAGCAGCTTCTTGCTCCCGGCATTAGACTGTGCCAGTTTACAGCAGGACCTTCCGTCAGTCTCCAGGCCAATGGAAACCTCTTGTTTCACAGAATCTGTATTGTTTCCTGTAGCACGCAACTGTTTGCCATCAGGGCTCTGCTGTAGTTAGGCCTTGGCATACAAAAGGTGTCTTGTCACCACTAGCATGCACTTTATTCCCACAGAATGTCACAGTGGTCATACATAAAACAATTGATGTCCTGGAAAATGCTGTTTCTGAGGCAAAGACACTAATGGAGTACTCATGTGTGCACAGCGCTCACATTCCCATTGCCAGTGCAGTAATCAGAAGATAGCCTTTTGGCTAAGTGGAGGATCAGGTGAGACATAAATGAGTCATAGCAGTGTCCAGCAAGGTACAAAAGTCCTGCTTGGTCCCTCTTGAAAATGTCCAGGCTCCCCCTTTCTCACCATTCGTACAATTGTACTGCAGTTCCATGCAGGGAAACACTCCACCAGACTGAAGGAGACAGGATAGGACATGGTGCCCAGCTTTGGTGTCCCATAGTGTAGACAGCAACACTGCACTGGCAGAAAACAAGTGAAGACGTAGTCTGCCACAAACACACACTTAATGGAGCTGGATTGCAAGGAGAGGGTGGATGCTGTTGCAAACAAGATTATGTTGATGAATTTAAGAAAATCTAACATGCATGCTCTACCTTAGGCAAGTTTTTATGCTATATATTACTTTTTTTTAATTTTTAAAAATATTTTTTTACTGATGGACATGGATCATCAGTATATAACTTGTCAGCATCAATATGCCAGTGTTAGAAGCTAAACAATAAAAGTGGCAAAGTAATACTGTCCTACAGATAAACTGTAGTTCGGGAGTATCCATAAACAGTTGTTTTTTTATGAAAGAATTGAAACCATCCCCAACAACCTTCCCTTACCCACACCTTGACCCCCTGACAGTCATTTCTATATCTATGTATCTTGCCCAGTGATGGTGGGCAACTTAATATTAAGTTTCACCTTTATCAATCAAGTGCACTCCTTCCTTTTAAAGGCATATGGCTCTCTATGAGTAGAAAAGCTTCTGAAACCAGATATAGGTAAATAAAACGTGACATTAATGTATGCATGTCAGGAGTGATTCATGGTGGGTGAGTATCATCGTTAGTAGCACCTGTGAACTCTTACAAAAGCATGTCCCAGGCATGAGCATTACATTATTTGCTCAGGTTAGGCTGTCCCTCTCTGTGAAACAGGGTACTTTCTGATTAACACCAGAAGATTGTGGTCTTGGCCCAGGATGTAATATTTGGGAAAGTGGAACTATATACTGATACTCCACTTCTCTAGCAGAAGGCGCAGGTCAAGAAACTTGACTGCAGGTTTTTCAAGTTTAGTGTGAGGGAAGAGTCCTAGCACCACCCCTTCAGGGAAATTTGTTAACGTACAGCCTTTCGTAGTTAACAGTACATCTGGTATTCTCAACCTGCAGGGATAAAGTGACAGCCAGCTCAGGAGATCCATGTTGAAGAGCACGCAGTGGGGACAGTTTGCTACAGCTTCTGGAAAAGTTGTATTGATCCATGCTGGTGTGAGAAAGACCCGGTTCAGGATATTAAATTGGATATATTTAAACTGGGGGCGCCCCGGGATAATCTATGAAGATACTCTAACACCATAGCCCAGTTAGTGCCATGGAATGGCTTAGCTAGGTCTGTTCCCCAGGCGGTCTGCAGAGAAACCCTGGATTCATCAGCCTGCTGTAAGAATACTCAATAAACCATTTGATCAATTTACCACTTGTTCCTGCCTTGTAGGGTGTCTGATGCATTGTGTGAGGGTGGTGCCAGATGATTGGTGTATAAGACAATGTTGAGTGACCTGGGAGAAGGTTATAATCTGCCATAAGGGTCCAGAAGTCTAAAATCTCTCAGTTGACAAATCACCAAGTGTGAGTAGTCCTGCAGTTGTACAAAGCTATAGTTGACCATGACCTAGCCATACCGTTCTGGTGGAGAGTTCCAGCAGGGGAATGGCGGGAGCATAGGTGGTCACCTCAGATTTAATGGTTCTGGCCAGGAAAGATAAGGCTGTGGGAAGCAACCTCGTAAAACACAAACATAAACCAGAGCAAATGGTTGGGAATAAGGAAGAATGCCGCAGTCCCTCCTTAAAGTCTTCATAAGTAAATCCTGTTTCATGCAGGGAATGGCTGGAAAGCCAGAGGATCCCACGTTGAAGTTGCCAGGCTAATTAATAGCATTTAAAACCGAAGAGGGACAGCTTTCCTGCAGACACGGTGAGCTTCAATGTGGCGAGGAATACTGGGCATCTTCCCGTCTCCCAGCTCATTGCAACAAGGGATGAGTGAAGGTACCTAATAAAGGAACGAGCAGTGGTATATTAGTAAAGAAATACAGTAGTGAGGCATGACCTACCAACTTCACTAAGGCTACGCAGCCCATCACTGATAATGAGAGGGAAGACCAGAAATGCGTACATAGCTCATGGAGCTCTTACCGCTCTACCTAGGTTTCCATCCTGCAGCTCCCCTCAAGAGTGATCAATATTAAGCAATAAATGT
The DNA here is from genome assembly GCF_031143425.1 of Pleurodeles waltl. Classification (NCBI taxonomy): domain Eukaryota; kingdom Metazoa; phylum Chordata; class Amphibia; order Caudata; family Salamandridae; genus Pleurodeles; species Pleurodeles waltl. The sequence goes on along the minus strand of NC_090447.1, from coordinate 1,454,524,808 downwards.
CAGAAGGTGACCTCTTCACACCTCAGTCTGGGATCCAGGTACATCTGTAAAGGAAACTCAAAGCCTTGTTGTAGAGGGTAAATGCAAACTTTCGTCCAGTTCACCTTAGGGCCTGGAATAGTTGCAAATTTGTCTAGTAGGTGAGCGATGAAGGACAAGTTCACCCTTGCATCTCGAATATATAACCGTATATCGTCAGCAGACGCGGAAACCGTATGAGTAGTGCCGAAGATTGGTATCCCCCATTGCACTCTAAGGAGACATAGGTGGACCTCCAAGGGTTCCATTTCCACGGAAAACCTTAAGAGGCAGTCCTGCCTAGTGTCTCTGCCCACTGCCTATGAGGCACATAAACATTTCCCCATGCCTCCACATACATAGGGATTAGGGCATAGAATTCGTATTGACGTCCACCAATATTGGCCCATCCTCAAACAGCTACAATTCCTTGTGCATATGCCCCTAATGCAAGGAATTGAAAGCTTCCTCCAATGGATATTGAGAAAGATATTGTGACACAGCACAAACCCTTACTGATCCTCATCAGTTATGACTGGAAACCTTTGCAGTAGCCTAAATGCAAGTAGTTTAGTTAAACTTTTCTAGTTTATGTTCAAAATAGGCAGTGGATGATAGGAAGCCAAATCAGATGAGTCTTTGTGCAGTTTCAACAGTGTGGAGATAAGTGCTTCATTGAGGGTGGAGGAAAGAGAGCCTGAAGTAAAAAAATAACCGACAAAGACCTGGATGCTAAGTATTGACAAACTGGGTCTAAAATTCACCTAGCAAGCCATCTGTACCCGGGATTTTTCTGCAGGGACGGTCTCCCATTAGCAATGTATTCTCCTGTGTAGATATAGGGGTGTCTACAGATATCTGGGCCTCTGGGGTAAGGCAACTAAGTTGTATAGGGGCTACAAATCTCTGTATCACAGAATCTGGGATCATTTGATGAGCTGTATGCAATGCACTATATTAAGTGTAAAAAATGTTTAGGGGCCATCTCACCCAATGGTTACTTGATGGAGAGCGGGCTAGATCTGGCATGACGATGGGCAACCAGCTGTGTTAGCTAGCACTTAGGTCTATTTCCTTTGTTATGGGTTCCAGTTTGATATGGCGAAGTCATTGCATCAATGTGATTCTACATATCAAAGCGGCTCTAGCCATCCATAAGTCACCTAATTTATCTGGTGTGGATAGTACATCTCATTCCAGATTGAATAATGAAGATTCAGTCTTTGCAATATCTCTTAATAGAACCAATCATATGCCCTCCATAGTTCTAATACATAGTCCCCTCATCACCATTTTGAAAGTTTTCCATTCTATCATGGAGTGGAGGAAGTCCCTGTGTTTTCCTGGAAGATTGTGTCTGTAGCGTCGAGTAATGTTTGTCAAAAAACCACATCGTCCAACATAGAGACCGAAAGCCTCCAAGTGGGGATTGCGGTGAGCAACCTGCCCCAAGTTACGTTCTTGGCCAAAGGGTTGTGGTCTGATAAGACCTGGGGTGATTGAATATAGGAGTGACCTGTATGTGGAGGGATGGAGGGCAGGTGAACATGTCCAGTCTTGAATGTAATTTGTGACTGGAATAAAAGGAGTATTATGCGACGAGCCAGGTATTTGAGACACCATGTGTTGTCTAGATTCGAGTGTGCCAACCAGTGTTGGAAATGGGTGGAGTTGAGAAGCATGGGAGACTAGGGAAGTAAAGGCATCCTTCTATCTTAGTGAACATCTAGGACACAATTGAAATCCCACCGCCCCCAATAATCCAAAGGACACTGGTTCAGTCTATTAGAAGGGGAGACAGTTGGATCCAGAAGACTAATTGGTCGATATGTGGAGCAGACTCTACTACTAAATTCAGAGGTTTGTCATTAAGGCTGTCTCTCACCAAAATGAAATGGTCTTTGGCATCAGTCTGTGCCTCCCACACCCAGAAAGGGACATCTGCCATAATCCACAGTATAACTCCTCAGGCGTAGGCTGAAAAACATGTGCCAAAGACCTGACCCTGCCATTTCGATTACAGCTTAGATATCTGTGCAGTCATCAAATAGGTTTCTTGTAAGAAGACAATCTGAGCTTGCCAACCGAGCAATGCAACTTGAACTTTGTAATGCTTTTGCAGAAAATTCATACCCCAGACATTTCATGTAATCAAGTTGTATGTGTCAGCGAACTCTACAGACTATGGGGGTCATTGCGACCATGGCGACCGCCAGGGTAAAGGTAACAGTTTTACCACCAACAGGCTGGTGGTGAAGACTGCCACATTGTGGCCGGTTGGCCTCTACCAACCCGCCACATCTCCACTCATACCGCCAGGGCGGTCTGAGCCGCCAGGCCAGAGATGAGTATTTCCAACCTGGCAGTCCACAAAAGACTGTTGGCGGTAGTAGGAGCCGCCATTCCACCAGGGTTTCTGCGGCTGGTATTACCACCACGAAAACCCTGGCAGAAAGGATAAGTCACCGGTAGACCAATTTCCCCCCACCACCCCTCCAGCAATACCAACACCCCCCCCCACCCCCTCTCCAGACACATTGCCCCTTACCCCTTTTCCCCCTCCAGACACAGCACTCCCCCACCCCCTTCCCCACATACATGCACACACACACCACGCATACTCAATCCCTACACTTACATACACGCATTCACTCACACGCATCCATACTCTCATTCACCCCAGCAATCATACACGCGTTCAACCAATATAAACACCCATCCAAACATGCATACTCACACGCAAACATGCATTCACCAGAACACTCATACTCGCATACACACATTCATGCACATGCGCAGACAACACACACTCACACACAACACCCTCCCACCCCCGTCCCCAGTCGGACTATCAACTTACCTGGTCTGGGGAGGATGTTGTCCGGCAGAGAACGGGAAGGGGCGCTTCCACCGCCGGCAGTGCCCCGCCAGGCCATATTATTGCTCATAATACGGCAGGTGGTGTCCTCGTGGTGGGGCGGGGCTGGTGGTGGAACCGCCCAATCGCTTCCGCCCGCCAGCACGACTACTGCTGGATTTCCACCCAAAGTGATGCTCCTGGAGACAGGAATTTTCTTTGGAACCTTGCATGCTTCTGCAATCACAAATTGAGGGGAGAGAGTTTCAGGAGAGATATCTTGTTTCAATCAGTATTCCAAGAAGGCAATAGGACCCTCTCCCTCCGCTCCTTCAGACAGGCCCATGATGCCGATGTTACTGCGAGAGCACCATTCTGCATCATCTATTTTATTTGAGCTTTTGTTGTTGTATTTTTTTTTTTTTTTTTTTTCCAGGAGGATCTGACAGTCATTAGATAAAGAGTAAAATTTGACCTCCAAGGCCACAAGGGAGTCTTTTATCGCTGCTAGGATTATGTCAAGGTTATCTGAGGGGACTCCTCGATCCATCTTGAGAAGGGTTTCGGGGGAGGCACCCTATGGGGGTGGGGCCAATGTGGATTCTATCTGCTCCCTCCCAGGCAAGTCAGATGGTGTTGGGATCTGGAATGGTGAGCTCCGAGTCGTGGGAGGGATGTCCTTTGAAAGCCTGTGGGCATCCTTTTTCTTGCCCATGTGACAAAATTCTTCTGGGATGCCTGCTTTTCCCATATATATTTGTATATTTTGTCCGACATGGGGGCATGAGCAGCTCACAGTGAAGAGTTTGCCACCAGTGTCATAGGTTATTAGTATTTGCCAGCAACTAAGTGGGAGGCAGGCTGGTGGATGAGTAAATGTCAGCAGGAGTGGTCCAAATGTTCACAGCCAACCACTGCATGAATGCAAAGAGCAAAGTAAGAAGCATGACTAGGTCATCGTAGCTCTAAGTGAAGCAAGATTGCATTCCTCCCTACTGCGGCCTATCAATGTGCAGACTCGTCTCACAATGCTGTCTGCCCGAGACAGCATAGAACGTAAGTACCAGCTGTTGGGTATCCAGGACGATCTGGCAAGAGAGCCTCAGTAAGATAGGAGAAATATTTACATCGGGCAGCCCAAGTTGTATTTGTCACCAGGGGCTTCAGTGTCAGTGTACAGACATCCACACGGTTGAAAGCTTGCCCTCAGAGCCATATACAATAAGTTGATTACCACAGTTCAGACTGGGACAGGGCAATGAAGGAGTAGTGGGCCTTTGAGGCATGTATGTAAGAATGTCCAATGGCGTGCCGGACCGTTGTCCCAACAGTAAGATGATGATAGAGTGCAGAGTGTCAATCATAGCCCTCATAGTTCCAAGTGGTATCAAATTCCCCTCTGCAGTCTGTGTCCTGTCCTCAAGTTATGTTGTTGTCTCTGTCAGCCTCAGGTGGAGGAGAGTTGAAGCAGGGTATCTGCAAATATTGTACTGGTGCATATGAGAGCCCCCGTCAGGTAGAAAATGAAAAGAAGGGGGTATGCTTCAGGGTGTGCAGCCCAGGTTGTAGATGTTGCCAGAGGTTCTTAAGCGCCTGTGTTGTGATGCGGCCCGCATGTTATGCGATGCTACGGGATCAGGCAAAATGGCTGCCTGTGAGCACACACTGGCATTTCAGATCTCCAACATCCCCTCCTGATGTTGCTGCCCAGTCACTAATTTCAACAGCTAATTACCCAGCAGTGACCACTCTTTTAGGTTCTACTGTCATCATTCACCAGGCATATTGTACTCCTATGTATCCAAACGTCACTGTGTGGTAGGTGTGGCAGACTGTTTCAGAATTCATTGCTATCGTAATGTAGGGGATGCGTACTCTTCATATTCCTGCTGCCTCCTTTGGCATTTATACAGTCCTCCAACTCAGTGCCACTTTTCGTCAGGCACACTTATCCTGTGGCACAGTCCTTCTGATTCCACTTTCACTTTCTGATAGTCATAGCAAACATATTCACATTCTGATGCCACCTCGCAGCTAATTTGAGACACTCCTTCTGATCTTGCTGCCACTTAGTGGCAGACACACTGCACTCTTCTGTTCCCCACTGGAAAACATTGTTCATATCTACAGATCGGCATATGCCGGATGCTGCCCATTATCACCAAAATGCCTACTGTGCCTCATTTAGTGCCTGCCGAAGAGCACAGACCGTGTATGGCAGACATGGTACTGTCAAAAGCAATATGGGATGAAAGCCAATGGTCTGTGGGCAGGTTTTGCTTGTATAGAAGCTCATTGTACCTTGTAGAGCTATGATTTAGATCGGTGGTTCCCTACCTTTTGACTTCCACTTTATTATTACTGGAATCCAGGGGACCCTCCACACTTATTAGAATCTGGGGACCCCTCGCATCCCCTCCCGCCCCCCAAACTGAGTCATTACTGCCAGGGACGCAGGCCTAAACATTGTTGATGATTTGAACTTCAAAACAGCACACACAAAATACAGAAACAAGCATTCAATAAAACACGTACACAAGTGATTACCCCATATTATTTAATTTGCACTCCTTCCACAAATCAATCTGAGGATACAAATTACATTTTTAGCCTCCAGTTTCAAATATCTTGATGTTTACAGTACGTTTTTAACATTTTCAGTTGTGCATTTAGCAACTTTATTTATATACACTTTATTGATCTGTTAATATGTAATTTTCTAAGCAGTCACGGACAGACCCTCTAAGGAGGCTTTGCGGACCCCCTTAGGTCCTCGGACCACAGGTTGGGAACCAGTGATTTAGATGCTTAGAAAGCACCTTCTTATGTGCAATTTAATGTATTCATTGAGCACTCCCCATCAAGACAGTCTCGGACTCTGAGAACATTAAAAGTCCCCTAATGATTGAGACGCCACTTGTGTAAAGTCTGAAGCCGCTGGCTTGGAGGCGTCTTTGTCTGAGCGAATATGGAGACTTTTGACTGACCTCTGAAAACTGTTGGGGTCAGTCATATGTCAAGCACATCTCTCACACATTGTAAGGGTTTGGGAACTTTGCTACATGGGAGACTTGCCTCGTAAAGATAAAAGGAGTGGGAGGGTAATCAGTCTCAAATCAAGTGCACCTCGCGTGCCTGCTGAACCTTCAGATGCTTGTTTATCAGTAAATCTCCCTTTTCCTAAAAATCGGCGCTCACAGCTATACATACTATGGGCCACTGGCCAGAACTGTGACTAAGATTTGCAATCTTGTTTTACTCCCAACGCTGTTGCCTTTTTTACCCACAGCATAGCTTAGCCAATTGGTTGGCGGTGGGGTGTGTGAATATCAAATTTCCCAACTAACAAAGCAGCGGGCTGCAGGATGGAAGAGTGAGATGACCAAACTGTACAACATGCATGAAAGATTGGAATCACTGGCTGCAGTTTGATGCAAAGAAAGTAAAAATACAAAGCAACCTCCTGAGTGGATCTCGTCTTGGGAATCACCTCATGGCTGTGATCCTCCACCAAAGATCCACCCACTTAATGCCAGGAAATGAGTTTTGTGTTGTGAGTATGTCACACTCCAATCCCGCTCTCAAGTGAGGGCTAGTACTCCACATCTCTACTAGTACTCCACATCTCTACCCTCCCCTTAAAAATAAAAAATAAATCTATTTCGGAGGACCTAAGAAGGGGTGGTGATTGGCAAGGTTTACTCACAATTTACCCCTCCCCGGGAGGATGGAAAGCCTACAGCCCTCTGTGGTGGGGAGGAATGAAAAGGAAGGGTTGGAGGTGCCCCGCCTTGGTAGCAAGCTGGAACTTTCAAATACTGGTCTTGCCTGTGGCCAGGTAGCAACCCTAGCTCCCAAGTCCATTTGCATGTCTTCGATGCAAATATGTTGAATTAAACCTAGAAAGCAACTTACTCTATAAAGTCCTTGTTTACTAGCCAATTCGTTTTCTATTGCAACCAAAAGGGAAAACCTGCTTAAAATGTCTAAAATCTGATTCACTTATTTAATCAAGAGAACAGGGGCACTTAAGTTACAAAAATCTTCTTTTTATATTGTTCACGGCAAAATTGACATTTTCGTATTAGAGCCAGCTCGTTTCATCTTTTGAGCTCATAATTTCGATTGCGTTTTAAAAACATGATGCACTTCCTTAGTTGGATAAATGTGTCTGCTCGGTTTCATTATCCTCTTACATAATAATTTAAATTTTCCATTTGGAAATATATTAGCCGGTCTGGTTTCAAATTAAGTTTGCAGAAGATGCATTTAAGACAATTTGAGAGTTCTACTCATGCAATAAAATTATTTGTATTAAACTTTTTTTTCTTCTTCCTCCAGATGAGGCAGAATTACTGTTCCAAATAAGATCAGGTGAGGCTGCTTGAAGGGCTTCTGTGAATTAATTTTTAATTCCAGCAGGTGGTGTACTGTATCTGATATTGGAGCAGGTTCATTTACCACCAGAGTAGATGCAGTATTGTATTGCAGCATTTATATTGTGCTCACTCCCCATATGTGGGAGGATGAAGCACTTGCCCGCATGGTTAGCATTTTACAGCGTGTAGGGTGCATGGTTGGAAGGATGTTGTGTTTATTTTGATCCTCTGTGGAAAGTCTTTCCATGTCATGCTTGATGACCACTGATAGGTGCGGCTATTATGTTTTGGAACACAGAGCGTAACAGTGTGGTGGATGTGTGAAAGACAGACATGCAGTTTTATGGCTTTCAATTTGCTGGTAGCTTTCCATGGCTCTGCAGAAACCCTTCATGGTATTTCTTATGCTATAGCTTTCTACTGCTTTTGTTTGCCCAATCTGAGTTTTTGTGTATAGTTGTGGTCCTGAGCTGGCATGGCTGGAGGGAGGAAGAAGTGAAGAGATCTTTTGGGATGCACATTTTTATTATCATCCAAGGTCTGAGTGTTTAATTGGGATGTAAAGAAGCTGTCAGATTGTATAGATATTTGGGACCTATAGTGGGTGACTATATTAAAGCCCTTGGAATTGTCCAACAGTGTGCAACAGATCTCTTCAGTTATTCATTGCCTGTTCATTTGGAGATGTTTGGCTTTTTGTCTGTCAGTGCTGGTAATGGTCAACCCACTTAGCTGAAACCATATCTGAATTTAAGAGGTATAGGTTACAGTATGCTGCTTACTGCTACATATTATAGTCGAGGGCAAGAACTGTTATGTGCTAGTACATAATTATATTATGCCATGGAAAACCATACGTCAGCCCTTCCTAGCTTATCTTCATATTGAACGCAGTTTGCTGGTTGAGTTGTTTCCAATTTGTGGATTGTAAGCTGAGGATTGAGGTTGAGGGTGCAACCTTTTACTGGTTTCTGCTGCAGTGGTGTGGGTGATTCAGTTATCTAAGGAAAAACTATGATTTCAGCTGTCTTTGGGAGTGTGTATGCCCCTGGGTGCTTGTATAGTTGGATGGTAGTGAGTTCCAAAGCTTAACAGCTTGTTCTTAGAGAGAAGTGCCTCCTATGGATTTCTTTCTGGAAGGTGGAGTGATAAGTGGTGCATGCATGAAGTGCAGCACGCTGTTTGGTTTGTATTGCCTGAATATAACTTGTAGGTATAGCGTTCCTTCAACTTGGAAGGCTCTGCGGACAATGCAAAGTGCCTTGAACATTGCCTTCTAGGTATAGGTAGTGTTGGACATGACCCTTCTTAGGGGATATCCCCGAAACCTTTTGCTTTTTCATCCCAGTTTTTTTTTGCTGACTTTTTGCTTCGTCTTAGGACTCTGGGCACTTTCCCACTGTACTGCAGTGAGAACGTGCACCCCTCCTGCACATGCCAGGAAAAGGCTTTTACTTGATTGGTCGAGGTGCTATACCTAGGAGTGCTCTGTAAAAAGGTACACCACACACCCGGGACAAGTATAAAGCCCCGGCTATTAGTGGGACGGTGAATGGAGCGTGCCACCCAACAGAATAGCTTTTCAACCATATTAGGCTTGCCATTGCAGGCCTGGGGAGGCACAACTGCGCTGGTGCTTGTGGTGGCATTTCTTACTCCTTTGACAACCCTGAGTGGGCCTTGCACTACCCCTAAAGCACCACCTGAAGGACGCAGCAGTTGGTAGGCGGAAGTCATGGCAGATACACATGGGTGTTCTATGCCCCGGTAGTGAAGAACCCCCACTTAGGTTTTCCCTACCTAGGAGATAGGCTCTTTTCATTGGTTTTGCTGATTCTCTTTTAGTGGCCTTAGGGCCGTGGACACTTACCTACTGTAAGTACAGTGTGAAAGTGCGCTCGCCCTTCCTACATATGTTAGGAAGTGGCGCTAACCAGTGTGTGCTGAGCCTGCCATTGCAGGCCAGTGTGTGCATGCTTGCACAATAGTATTTTAACATGTGTCCAGCCTGCCATCGCAGGCCAGTGTTTCTGCACTCTCACCAAGGGTGTTTCTAAACGTGGTGAAGAATACCCATGTGCTATTCTCGCTACCTCTGAGGGTTGCTCTCCCCATAGGCTAACTTAGGGGAAAGATTGAAATCACTGCCAACTGCAATAGTGAATTGCAGTGCAGCAGCCTCAGGATGTTGCCTATCATTGGATTCGCAGTGATAAACCCCTTCCTATGGTAATGGTGGTTTTGTCATTAATAGCTGAGAAATGTCACTTCTGGAAACTGGAATGACAGACCTCTGCCATTTGAGGGCCTGGCTGGATAGATTGTGCAGGAAGAGGTTTAGACACTTGGCTTCTGGGAGCCATATCATGGCCCCACTAAATATTAAGATCTGCATTCAATTGCCCCATGGCAGACAGGACTGAAATTCAGGAGAGACATCTGTGGTTCAAAGGGACTACTTTTGAACCACCCCAAACTTCAAAGGCACACTACAGTATAACTACTTGTGCCATACTGCAGCAGGGTAGAGAGGTCTCAGGAACATAAAAGACCTCCCCCGAGGGACCCACATCATCTGCTCATGACAGCTGGAGAACGGTGCCCTCAGAAGTGCCTATATTGCCTGCTGGGTTCCAACTGACAGCGCGGAGTGAGCGTGAAACTAAGAAATGTGCCTGGAGACCAGTTTGCCTGGAGCAGAGCCCCCAAAAGCATTGCCCGCATCTAAGGAGTGTGGCTCCTACATCGTCGGGCCTCAGCACACATAAGCGTCTTGTTGCTGGTGAGCGGATTCACAGGTTGTGGGACCCCGCGTGGCCCACTTCGTCAATTGTGCTGCATCTCCTTTGTGCTAGGTATCGGAATCAGGAATATGCCCTAGTGACCTCACTAGATCTGGGCAAAACCAAAATAACTATAAAAAGGTGGTTATAGTAGGGAAAATTATGTAAATGATTACTCCCTTGTGCGTCACGCCGACTGCATGCTCATTGTGTGTGGTGTCCGATTTACAGATTGTGACCTTCCGAGGTAGGGGCGTAATTGTAGTAGTGCCTCATTCTACCTCATGTGGCATTGCTGAACTTGTGCGTGTGACTGGAACTTCCTGGTGCAACCCATGTCAATGCGCACTGGGCGTTGTGCCTCATCTCCAGGGAGTTACTGAATTGACATCTCTTCGAATGTGTGTGAATGGAACTGTCTGGTGCGACTTGTATTAATGCGCTCCAGGAGTTGTGCCTCATTTCTCGGGAGGCATGGGATTGATAACTCTTCATCCTAAGTGACCAGAACTGTCTAGGGTAACTTGTATCAACACGTACTGGGCGTTGTGCCCCATTTCCAGGGAGGCATGGAATTTGGAACTCATTACTGTGTGTGAAGCCCGAATTGCCCGGTATGGCTCGGATCATCATGCACCAGACGCTGTTCCCGGATTTCCTTGGTGCAACTCTGATCCACATGTATGTGACTGGGTACCTCTACCTTCCAAGAGGCTTCCCTGCTCTGTTCCCCTCTTCGTTGATCGTTCCTTATTGTCCCTTTCAGCAGCAAACTACCTGCCCTCTCCTCACTTGGCCCCCGATGACAGTGTGTGCCAGGTAGTGTTGCTTGAAAAGGGCCTGGGTGGCAAGAGCAATTGACTGGGCTGGAGGAATGCTTCCAAGAGTGATTGAAAGTGAATCAACAGACTACGTCACCCATTACTACCCCCGGTCCCCCTTGCCACCCCCTACTCCGGTGCTTTGCATACCTGGGCTGGTGCCAGAAGGCATGTTACGGAATGCTTTAATTGAAAGAACTATTACCCTCAGACGCTTCTGCTCCGCATCCTGTGGGTGAACTTCCTGAGTGGTGGCCAACCCCATATTGACTGTCAACTGCCTTCTAATCAGTCCTGCTACCCACCCCCCACCTTCTTCCCTGGGACCTCAACTAATTGTGACTCTAGCCAAGAGCGGCCTAATCTCGGGATGAGCGGGTGATCTCTTTCTAATCCATGGGTGTGGGGTAGTCTGGGTGAGATGGAGGGTAGAGGAGAATTTGGGCCACAGGAACTGCATTGTGCTACCAATTGACCTGCGGGATATCGGTTGCACTGCATTATGGTGCATTTGTGGGTACACGTGTGCTCCATACGGACTTGCTTGATATCCGTAGCACTGTGTAGCAGTGATTAGTGAATGCATGAAGGCCGCCTGTGAGTGATTACATTGACTGGTGGTGCTACTTTACATGTTGATTTCTTGCCAACTGGATACTACATTTGACATTGGTTCTACCCGTGCGATCTTGGTCCACATTGTTGCTAAAAGTGTTGTCATTATCTGTGTGTACATATTCGTGATATTGTTGTGATCTGGGGTCCATCCTCTGTGTGTTGTATTGCATTATATTAATTACCAGGGTGGGTCTAGTTCTGACAATGTTCCTCACCAAATAAGGGTCCTGGGAGGGTAGCGTCGGATTTCTTCCGAGTGTACACGCTGCTGATGTCATTTTAACACGGTTGGGCCTAGTACTGTTACTAATATTACTGAGTATGATTTAGGCCCGGAAGTTCATGTTTTCTATGTTGTGTTAATCAATGTGTTTACTGAATACAAACTGGATTTTCCTACCATACATGTGCAATCTCTTTTCTGACACTCTGTATTTGCTGCATGAGAGTACTGTGGCAATGCTCTACACATTGCCTCGTGATAAGCCTGACGTCTTACTGCCAAGCTACCCAAGGGTGAGCAGAGGTTATACAGTGAGTGTAATCACCCACCCCTGACGAGTGGTATGATCTGCCTGTCTGGGGCCCTGCCACAGCCAACCAGAACGTGCTCCCTCCAATAGGTAGCCAGTGCAGTGATTGCAGCATTGACATAATGCGTTATATTCGCTCCTTCCTAGGTGGTCTCTTATCCTGCAGGCCCTGGCAGGGTCCTACCCTCTATCAGCAGATTGATAATAGCTTCTAGGCGCTTTAGGGCTGGTATACAGCTCCTCCAGCAAGAGATGCAGACTTTTGGTAATGTCCCTTATCTGAGGTACACTGGCTATCAAGCAGACACTAGTTGTACAGCAGCCCTTTGCATACTCTGCAGAGTACTCCCAACCTTAGTCCTAAAGGACATGGAACTGGAACAAATTGGGGTAGTTTAGATCCCACATTTACACACAACGTACAGATCAGAGATGTGGATCGACTGATTAAAGATGCAGAATTGGGATAGTTCTAACTTTCTTTCAAGGCTGTTCTCAAGCATCAACAGAGGCTCAAAAAGGTGTGAGGTTTCTGCATATGGCCGCCATCAGCCCAACTGAAAAAGTGATGGAGGAAGACAAAAAATATAGGCCTCACCAAAAGGTTTCCTCACCTTGGCACAGCATAGTGTCCAGTCCCACCCCTCATGCGTTCCATCTACCCGGTAGCAGTGTTCAGGAAGACTACCCCGCAGCTTCTTGCAAGCAAGGGCCCATTCCAGTTTCTATAGAATTCTGTCTCCACTTCCCTCACATTATTGACCGGTTCTCTTCCTTCCAGCACTACATTTCCACTGTGTGGAAAAACAACTTCAACCTCCATTTTTATCCAAAGGGTAGAAGGGGGCTATCCAAAATGGCATTACTATTGCGCACTCCCAGTAACCATGCATGTTACTTTCACAGATAAACACAGGATTTTAGCACTAAGAACGAGGAAAGCACATAGAAGCACAACTTTACATGAGTGGGCCAGTTGGCCTCCATTCTAGTGACCCAGATAAAAAGGCCTGGTCACATCTATGGATTCACAAAACATGGTGTACTGCTACCAACTCTCTACTTGCTAAACCCATACCTGTACCATTAGTTCCCTGCCAGTCAGTGAGGGCACACACTGTGCTCCTCCAGGTCATAGGAAAAGTGCAGGGCATTACTCCTGTCAAGGGCAGGCCTAGGCCTCTGTGCACATGCCCGATTAGCACAACACCAGGCCAAAATCAAATATCGGGATGCCAGATACATGAAGCTAAGCTCTCGGACAGGGGAACAAAACTCTTCACCACGAAGATGTCATTTTATTTCCCAACAATAGGCATTTTGGGATAGGAGAAAGTGACAGCAGCACCTAGTTTTGTTGTGCAAAAAAAGTGTGTGGATGTTGTGTTCCTTTTACATTTAGAGACTTAGTAGTGAGCTATTTTAATTTGGACTTTGTCTTATTTTTGTCTTTTTGGTGCGGTTGTTGAATGAGTGTGTAGAGGGGTAGGGTCTGCCGTAGCTTATGTATGGTTTTGTGGTGTATGTTGGATGTGGAATGGTGACGTGTGGACGTGAAAAGCTGTATGAATGTTGTAGTATATATGCATGAAAAGTGTAGTAGTTACATTCATTGTTCTTTTTACTCTTTATAAATTATGTAATATTCTTAGTATTTATTTATCTAGCACAAGCTACACAATAAACGTTCTCTAGATGCCTGACAAATCAATTGCAAAATATGAGGGTGAAGAACCACCGATGCAAGACAATGAAACCATCATGTTGGAGAAGAGATGTGTTTGAAAAATGTTCTTACAGCTTAGGAAGGCAGATTTATTTTTCACAGCTGGTGGTAGTGAATGCCTTTCTTTCTTTTGAACCCCCAAACCCAGATGTGCAGAACATCCACAGCACTGAACCGGAATCACATGTGCATCAGAGGTTCATGTTTCCCAACTGTTTGATTTACAACTTTTTGTTCACAAAGTAAAGATGTGTGTGCACATAAGTTTGTTAAACCCGCACCAAAATATTGGCCCATTGTCAAAAGTATCTACTATACATTATTTTGCCATTTACACTTTCACACTTCACTGCTTGTAACACAATTTTCATCTTCTGATTTCTTTATGTGATATGGTTCTTTGAGGGTACAGATTAACTCTCCTAATGCAGTCTGTTCAATAAAGTGATCCTACTCTCAGCTTCCATATTGTTATAGCCCAAGTGATGTCTTAATTATGGGGGTTTTCTTTTTATGACTTATGGGAGAAAAGCTTACAAACATGTCCACCACTTACCATGGACCTCTCCTTACATGCAGTTAGACCCATTGGATTGCCATTGCTTGCTTAAGAAAAGTCAGCCTATTGGCTTTACCATTGCATGCTTAAGAAAAGGGCAACCTATTGGATTGCCATTACTTGCTTAAGAAAAGTCAGCCTATTGGCTTTACTATTGTATGCTTAAGAAAAGGGCAGCCTTTTGGCTTTACCATTGCCCTCCTAAGAAAACCACAATTTATTGGTATCCTTTCATAGTTATCAATGTTGGCATTTCAAAGTAGCAAGGGTAATATAACCACGCAGCTGCTGAGGCTTTTCCATCCCCAGTAAAAGAGTCCTTTTTTTTTTTTGTATTTTTTTTTTTAATGTTGGGGGGCACTTCGCGTATGGGCCTTCATATTTTTGTTTATTTGCACAAATTGTATGTAGGCAAAATATGCATTGTTTTTTTCCTACACAAAATCCCAATTGGTGACAGCATTTTATATTTAGTTTTACTTACCTACAGTGCCTTGCAAACTCCAAACTTTGCGTGTTTTCCGAATACCTAATTATGAAAGAGCAGAATGTTAGTGACTCGAGGAGTTTAGTGGGTGCACCATATGCCCCTCTGCTTCTGCTCACCACAGCAGTCATCCCTCTCCATGCACTTATCAGTCATTGTGTGATTCACATTTTACTTACACAAAGCGTTCCCACACTTGTCCCCATAGGTATGAATTCATAAAAAGTCATTTGGGGCAGATACTAACTCTTAATTAGTGTGCTCCATTTGAGTCAGTTTCCCAGAACCTCACGTTTGTTGTTATAGTGAAACAGTGAAAAACACAGGCCAGGCAGATATATTTACTCCCTGCCCCTACTCCTTCCTGAGTACAATCTCTGTATCAGCTACATCAGCAACAGTTTTGCTCTGTTGCAGGAAAGCAGTCGGCAGAGTGCTGATTCTGCTGCCTTGCTATGTCCTCCACAACAGAATATGCTTCTGCAGCACAAAAGCTTTCAGTAACGGCCAACTGAAAGTCCAGGACATCAGTCTTCACGTAGTATTGTATGATGCCAAGTCAAGGACATCAGTCTGCCCATTGTATTGTATGTTGCCAACTGAATCTGGTGGGTAACCAACCTATTAAACCTTGTGTGAGGTTTACGACTCACATTATATGAGAAAGAACCAAGTCATTTTCATCCACTCCATCCATGAACTTGTAATCAAGTGTGCCGGTGGGCTTCTACACTTCTGCCAACTAGTTCTAAACTGTGACCGGAGGAGGGCTGTCATTGTGAATTATAGCGAGCACATATGCTTCCGGCCTGTCTCATAATTTAATAACAAGCAGTTTATTGCTGTGCAATACACTGCTCTGAACTTTTTGGTGCTTCTTACACACTGCTCCTGAAGGAGTTTTCTGCAGTAATTTCAAATTGTACTGCAATCCACAGTGCCAGCTTTGTACACTTCAGTAAACAGCTTGATACTTCATAGACGTTATCTATATTTACATTATAACCTTTATGAAGGAGAGATTGGGAAAGCTTCCATTCTCACTAATGTGAAAGGCCAACCTGCAGGATTTATTGAGGAATCTGTACACGTAACCAGTAGAGCTCTCACACAACATCTGCATCTTGGTGCTTTAATAAGTGCTTTTGCTTGGTATGTACTGCCTGAACAGCAGTCATTCTTTGTAGAAGATCAAGGACTCATTCACCGCTACATTCTTTCCACGTGTATAAACCTCGGAAACTTGGCAGAAAAAGGTTCTACGACAGCCTGAGTTTTAAACAACCTCTTGTGTTGTGTGTGGTCCCAGAGCAATGCAGAAGAAAAATCATTGAAATCCAGTATAGACTGCAAGATCAAAAACCTCTGCCTGCTCATGAATCATATGAAACTGGGTGTTGATCAAAGCAGACCAGCAGGACTGTATGGTTGGTTTGTGTACTATCCCCATGACAAGCTATAGGCCCAAAGATTTGTTTACAACTCCCCAAGTTAAGTGGGAGTCCATAGGTGTGCCCTAGAGTGAGTTACCATAGTCCCTCCATGCCCATTAAGAAACTGCTCAGGACACAGAGTTGCTTGGTGCTTAGCTTCTTCAAATAGGTCTTCATCCAGAAAAAGATGGAAGTAGTCAGTAGGAAAATAAATTGTAGTATTGACCTTACTCCTAGAATCTGCAGTGAACTGTGGATTTTGTGGCTGAGCTAAACTAGGAGGCTAACAAGGTAACACTCTGCCTGTGCTCTGTGCAGTGCCTGCCTGGACTGGGCTACCCTGCCACTGGGTGTATGCTGCACAGATTGTGGTTACAAAGGGACATACGACCTCCATGAACATGCCCACTGCATCACTGGAATACAAGTTACTATCTGAAGGAACAATAACTATAACTGAAAAAACACTTCAGGTTCTGCTGTCTGATATCTTTCTCAAATTATTTCTTAGTATCCGTTCTAGCTCAGAGCTCTCCTCCATTATTTGAGTTAGAACCTCTGAAGAAATCATTCTTTTGTTTTCTATCTAAAGTGTTCTGACTGAAGGAGAACACAGAGGTTCCCATACAAATAAATGCTGTATGTATGCTATGAACTGAAAGAACAGAATGCAATGCTGAGAGAGTGTAGTAATGTGTGAGCACAAAGACAGTCTCAGAAGGGAAACATCACTTTTCTGACTGCTGCAATGTGAAGAACTTCTCCAAAGAATCTGAAAAAGAAATAAAAAATGACTTCAAACTTGCAAAACACAATAAGGCAAAAAGCACATATTGCCGTAGTGGTCTCTGACCCCGTGAGAAACGTATTTGTAAGATAATTGTGAAAGAGCAAAATCTACTTGACTAACAGTGAGTTTAGCCAGGTGCACCAAATGCCCCTCTGCTTCCGCTAACCATAGCACCGGGCAATGTGTCATCCTTCTCCATCCACTGATCAGTTATTGTGTAATTCACATTTTACTTCCACTCAGTACTGCTTATATTTGGATGTATGAATGAAGATTATTATTTGGGGTGGACAAGTGTCCACCTCGAAGGATAAAGCCACCGCCTCCTAGATCTCTCACAAATTAAATAAAATAAACTTGCGCTCAATCCCTCGTAATGTTACCCGAAGCACTGAGGTTTAAATTAAAAGGAATGTGTAAAGTACTTAAGCAGTACATACACAGTAGAAGGGTCACAAAATACAATTTCCACAACCAACTTTATATTAAAGAGAAATCGTTTATGGCCGGGACCTAGATGTGATTTGAGGCTGACCACAATGGAGACCTGGTCAGAAACACTAAATTAGTTGGTCCCAGTGAAAGTCTGGAAGTCAACAATTTTGAAAAAAAATTAAATTGAAGTTCGGACACTTGAAGATAGCTCCCTCTTGAGCTATGGAGATTTGCTAGCTGATTTTTGTTTTTAAGTCCCAACACAGAAGGGGACTTGGACATTTTTTCTAAAATGCTGCTATCCTTGAGTCGGACAAAGACCAATTAAAATCTGACACTGTGGAACTCCTGGTTGGTTACCTTCCCCTCTTCCCTCTCCCCCCCTCTCCAAGTTTCCTGAAACTCTGGAGAATAAGGTTTTCAAGATTTTCAAACGTACTTTTATTGCTCAAGCTACAGTAGTACACTGCCAAGGCCCCACAACCTCAGGGAAGGGCACTTAAACTCACAGGGGGGAAGGCAGAGGCCAACAAGTCCAGTCCAGATCCATTTGCTACTGGTCAGCTGGGCATATCCAGCAAAAGGTCTCTTGCAGCTGCTTGTGTCCATGTAGAGACACAGGGGATCAGCCTTATGACTCTTAGAGTCCACGTCATTGTTGTGGGTCCAATGAGGAGCAAATCCAGTTCTGCAGGGCTCCTCTTAGGTCATGGAGAGCAAGTCCAGTCCTTTTATTCTTCACAGGTCCAGAAAGTGTTCTAAGTAAGGTGCATGGAGATGCCACATTTGTCCTGCACCATCACACACATTGTTTACCACATATTGGGGTAAAAGTTCCCAGGGGCAACACTACCCGATTTTTCAGCAGTTCCTGTTTGCACTACTACAAACAATCCCACATTTCCCCTCATTCTAAAAATCCAAGATGGCAAATCACTTCTTCTCTTGTGCAGAGCCTGTGTTCATACCCAGAGATGTGGGTAGGATAATGAGCTGTCCCTTCTCTGTGGTTATTTAAAAACGGTCGCAGGGGTAGCTCTCCCCCCACTGTTTTTGGAGACAGCTTGACTGTGGGGTGAAAGGATGGGGCTTTTTAAGTGTTGCACAACATTTGCTTGTGACAGGGCATGTCCCTTTAAAGTTAACTAGGTTCCTGGCCACACCCCAATTGGTATTCCTGCCAGGGTAAGGAAACACCCCTCTCACCTCCAGGCTGTTGTCTCTGCTCTGGGAGTAGTTTTACACCTCTTTCGTGCTTAATTCTAGGCCAGGTACAGGCTGTGAAGTTGCTGGAGAGCTAAAGCAAATTAGCCTTCAGCTCCTTCAGGCAGGGTATTTATAATTTTGTCAATGTCATATATATGACATACTGAAATTAAATCAGATGTCATCATTAGATTCGATTTTTATTAAATTTAAAATAAGTATTTAAATGGATTCTGTAACTGGTAAAGGTCAAAGCTTATAGATTAAAGTCTATAATGTGTATTTTGACTTTTCCTATGTGCTAGATACAGCCTGACCAGTCACAATGCAATTTTGGGCCTGGTCACACACGTGCATGCCCTTTATATAATTTTTTATTATTAACTATTACGCATCCCAGCTTGTGGGCAACAAGATGCTTTTAAAGGTGGCTTATTTAATGTCTAAAATCAGGTTTTCCTATCAGTTAAAAGAGGCGATTTTCACAGGTATGCAGCAAGGTTGAAGCTCTTGCAGGTTTGTTACACAGAATATGCCTCAAGCCCTTTATTCACTGCCACTGCAGGAGAGGGTACAATAGGGCTGCAGTCCACACGCAGTATTTCACTTTCCATACCCTGGGTGCATTTATGCAGCATATACTATGCTTCATGGGGAATTTAAATGTTCCATTCAAATTTTAAACCCGTTTCTATTTTTGTTTTTGGGGGGGCGGGGGTCAGAGCACATAGACAAGGCATCTGTTAGGTTAGTTGAAAAATTGGGTCTGCCCACCCAAAAAGGGCAATTGAGTCCACCAGAGCCGTTTATCTTTTATTGTCCATTCACATTTTCTTTGACACACAGCAGCATATAATGTGGGTCAGAGGGCCCCCATTTTATTGCTGTTTCTACTGTGCTGCAGAGGTGGGACTCCTGAAAGAGACCGAGCAGCAGAAGTGTTGAAGAAAGAAATGGTTATCATTTATTTCTCTTTCTGGGAATCCCTCCCCATCTGGGGCCCGATTGGGGCACCCCCACCCCTTTGTTATCCATTAGTAGGAATGAACTTGAGAGATTAGTTGCTGGAAATGGGACAGACGGCTAGCTTGGTGGAGAAAATCTCACCGGGCATGCTTGCAGCTGCTCTTGCTGGTGTTGCTGTCTGTTCGGATCTGTGACCGTGCACTGACATTACTGAGGGGCAGGGGCTGAGGTGGAAGTGATTCCAGGTCGTCCCTCCATCAGTGGCCACTTGGAGAGGAATGCCCAGTTCAAGCACCGGAGGGTCCCCCGCTCTCACCCTTTTGGGTGACCAGTTGATATCCTCCACATTGCACAGGTACCACTGAGGACATCCTAAGGATGCCCATTGCACCAAGGGGGGTAATAAACGTATGTATAGGATTCAGATCCAAATCTCCTTCACAAAATGCCTTCCTTGTTGATAGTTCTACCTCTTGTGGATGGCAAGAGATAACATTTTACTTTTACAGTTAACTTGCTTTTAATTGTAATTTAAAATCACTGACTGTTGTGATTGTCCCAGTTTAGAGCTGATAGCTGGCTCAATATAAAAGTTATCACTAAATGGTTAGTAAAAAGAAAAAAATAAGCAGACCGTTGTTAAATCCATGCATTGTAAGTGTATTGGAAGAACAGTGCTTAATCATCACTCCACTAACCATGTTTCTCTGTAAATTGTATGTTGGCTTTTTGCTCATTATCAAATTCTGTATCCTACGAATGTTTTCCAGTCTTTGTGTTTTGTCGCCAGTCCCTGCTTTGCTTCTTACAATCCACATTGCCTGACCACAGCTGTTTCCTTCCAAACTCCCTCAGGGTCAAAGATCCATCTTCCATATCATGTTTATATTTTTCACAGTATTGTATTCCTTCCTGACATTACCTTAGGGGCTATGACGTGAGTAGAAAAAGGAGCTTTAAGAACAAGTAGATAAGCCAAGTGAACACATGCTACTTTAAGGAGCTGCAAAATGTAAACCAAAGGCAGGAATGATAGCACATAAGTCTCAGAGGTCTCCAGCCACAAACAAGTCTCTATAACTTCTGATAGGTTGGCTGTCCTAACTCTACTCTATCATATGAGTCTCGAGTTTGAAACCATGTCAGCTGGCCACATGGTTAGGGTCAGCATCTCTTAACCTGTTAACGGTCCAATTTCCTGAAGTCCATTGGGAGCTCCCTTCATTTTTAATTTGCCACCTTCCAGAGCTCCCTTCACCTCTGTGTCACACTTGATCAAGATTTGCTATGATTTTGAAAATGCCTGTGTAGGAAATCCACATTTTCTGTGTAATCACAACAGATTTTGCACCTTTTGCTGGGCCCTATATTTTTGCTTGCTTTAGAATTCTGTGCACTTTACTCCTGCTAGCCAGGAGTAAAGGGCCCGTGCGCCTCTTTTAAGCATTGTTAAATTGGCATGTTCCTAATTGGAATATTTAACTTGCCTTGAAGTCCATAGTATTTGGTACAAAGTGTGACCAGGTCCTGGGGGTTAAATGTCCCAGGTGGATTGCAACAGGTATTGTGCCTTCCACCACAGTGACAGTGCAAACATGGATTTAGGCCTACCCTGTGTAGCCTGACTATAGCAGTGTAAAAACTGTAAGCCATTCAACCCTTCTAAATAAACACTTTTGACAGGTTAAATCCTCCCTCTCAAACATTAAGGTCAGCACTATGTAGGCCTTCTAGTCTACAAAGCTGGGTGAATAGTATTTCAAAGTAGGGCATGTACAAATTTGTTAACATGCCCTTACAGTGACAAGCACCTAAAAGCTATTTTTCTCTGTGGCTGGTGTAGCCGTCCTATGTAGAAAACCAGATACAGATTCAAAATCCTAATATTGTATCTTTGGAAAGTGACTAAAAAAAATAATTAAGCAACTATTTTAATAGTAATTAAAAAGCCAATCTAAGATGTAGAATTTTTAATAAATATTTTAACGAAAGTAGTTTTTAAAAAGTGACTTTTTCCCTGCCCGAAGTTCCTGGATACTAATTACATTTGCTTTCCAACTTCTTCAAGCCATGATTAACAATTAAATAGGTGTGCAGTTCCTCCCAGGAGCTACAGAGTAGGTCATTGTGACTGACCAGCTGACTTGAATGGGTAGAGATGACTCCTCTGACCCTCACAGAATATGCAGGGATTTTTGCATCCTTTACGACATTATAGTGTCACATAATGCTGGAGGGCCAAATCCTGCTTGACAGGTTTGCTGGGGTAAACATATAACACTTGAAGGAAAGAAAACAGGATGCCAAGAGAATGTTTGTGTAACCACTGTTATGTAGCTAGAGAACCCTACTTTTACCCTGTAATACTTATGTCTCTGAGTTTATTGTGGGTACGGTGGTTGCTTCAAACTGGATTTTAGTGTTAGATGTGGGAGGACACTATAATCACCATAGAGGCTCTGCACACAAACACGCAGCCCTCAAAGCCCAAGTTTAGTGTGGCTGAATACTTTTGCCATTTGGAAAATGCCCAATGTAGGTAGGGTTAGCCACGGAAATCTTTACTGTATAGGTTAGGGCAAGTCCAGGAGTCATTACCACCCACTAGCCAGTGTCAGACATAAATGTGGCACCTGCAGGCACCCACTTCAAAACACTGCTGGAAGAAAAGGAGAGGCCTAAACCTTCTGTATGTGTCCACTGCAGAGCCCTGAAGGACTTGAACTGTTCCCTGTTGTACACAGAATAAAGAAGTGGACTCCATGGACCATAAGGTAGACATCCTGTTAAAGAAATAGGGGTATAACAAGCTATAATAAGCCTGTTCAGCAACTGCCCAGCATCCTATGTCAACTGGAACCTGCTGTTGGACTCTGCCTGACTCCCTGTGAGTCTCTAATTGCCTCCCTTAGGTCCTGAGTGGCTTTAGAAGTGCACTTCTTTGGTGGATTTTGATTTAAAGGATTCAAGTCAGAAGATAAACTCTTTGCTCATGACCAACATGGTTAGTGTATCCGACCCATGCTTTATCGCGGTTAGTTTCAAATTGTGCATATGTCCCAGTCAGATGTATGACATTACAGCGAATGCCTTACCACACTCGCCTTTACCGTGCATCCTGTATCACATAATGCCTTTACCACAAACTGCCTAAACTATGCAAGTCTTTACCACGCATGCCTTTGCAATAAATAGTAATTATATAATATTTAAGAGAAACCCCTATATTTGTATTCCCTTATATATCCTTTAACTCACCCACCCAATACCCTTACCCACCACTAATATCCTTACCCACCCTAAAAATACCCTTACTGCCCAAATGCCCTTGCCCACATTAAACTCTAAAACTCCTTACCACCTATATACCCTTACCCACCTTAAACCCTAAAAATACCCTTCCCCATACCCTTTCCCATCCCTAAACCCTAAAAATACCCTTCCCACCCAAAATACCCTCACCCACCCTAATGCTAAAAAAGTACCACCCAAATACCCATACCCTCCCTAAAAATATCCTTACCACTCAATGCCCTCTGGCACCCCTAAACCAGAAAAATACCCTTACCTCCCAGTGCCCTCACCCACCTCAAACCCTAGAAATACCCTTACCTACCCCTAAATCCTTCAATTACCCTTACCACCCAAATAAACTTACCCACCCCGAACCCTCACCCACCACTAAACCCTAAAAAACCCTCACACACCCCTTAACCCCAAAATCACCCTTGGCACCCAATGCCCTTACCAACCCCTAAATCCTAAAAAGCCCTTACCACCCAATACCCTTACTCATCTCTAAACCCTAAAAATACCCTTACCACCCAAATACCCTTACCCTCCCTAAACTCTAAAAAATAAATGTCCTCACCACCCAATAACCTCACCCACTCCTAAAACCTAAAATTCCCTTACCACCCTATACCCTCACCCAACCCTAAAGCCTAAAAACACCCCTGCTCACCCCTAAACCCTAAAATCACCCTTACCACTGAATAATCTTACCCACCACTAAACCCTAAAAATACCCTTGCCACCTAATATTCTTACCCACCCCTAAACCCTAATTTAGTGACTTTGCATGTGTATCCTAACAAGGGTTGTGATTATTTTTTGACGTGGGTAGTCACCCACCCCAAATGATGACCCAGTTTCTTACAGACCGCTCCTACTTGTTCCTGAAGGCATTTAGCCACAGCTCATCTTAATGAACTAGAATGTGTATTGTTTCAATAAATGTATTTCAAACTTCTAGTCTCTCTCTTGTGTTTGGGATGGGCATGCATGAGTAAGACAACAAAAGGGTAAGACCTCGTTCCACAGTTTCCTTGGGGATCAAAGTGACATGTTCAGGTTGCCATAATCACCTTCCACTTAGGTAAGGTTAGCGGTTTGGGTGAGGCATTATGAGCTAGCCAGGAATTGGGCCGACCTCCTCTTAAGGTGCGGACTCCCTGCATTCTGAAGATCTGTCTTCCTAATATTCAGTCCTATTATTTTAGTAGGAACCTTATAGTACTTTCACATATATATCTTGCAACAGCACCTTTGCACCTCCAGAAAGAAAACATGCACTCCACTTTTTCCAGCAACCTACGCAGTCTGGATGGATTTTTATGGGTTGCCAGAATAAATGGTTGTACGCAGCAATTTAGTGTGTGTGTTTTTTTTTTTTTTTTTTTTTTTTTTTTTTTTCCGGAGATGGAAAGGCGCTTTTAGAATTTGGTCAAGTGCTCAGGTTTGCTCACACACCACTGTCATAGAACTGGAAGTGGTGAGGACTCTGTGGTTTGGATACATATATGGAAGTGTGTGTGTGTTTGTGTATGTATGTAGCCTTGATCACAGTATTCAACATAAAGAAACTAACATGGTATTAACATACCTGCATTCATGAATATAAAAATAAAAAATAAAAAATGTGAGTGTTAACACTTCTGAAGGCAGCCGCTATGTTTGTTAGCCCTGTGCGCCCCCTCCTTTTTAAAGCTTACAATGCCCCAAGGACTTGGCCTACCTGGGCAAAGTAAAAGAAAAGGGGACCACCTTTTTAAAAAAAAAAACAAAAAAAAAAAAAAAACATTCTGACGATCCGTCCGCAGATTTTTTTAGAGATGTTTTTTTTAATGCTTTTTTGCCTTGGCAGGGTCTGTGGGGGTCCCACACCAAGACTAGGGGCTGAAGGTGACCCAACCCTGGCCTCTCTTATTTATTTTTTTTAATCCTTTTTTGTGGGACTCGGCAAGATGGCTGCCAACACTTGAAGTGAGGCAGCCAGTCAGGTATCAGCACAAGGAGAGTTTGAACTGCAAATTATCCACATGGCTTGATATCTATCTATATTTTTTTTAAACTAATATCTCAAGAAATACTGAACGGATTTACACCAATTCACAACAAGAGTTTGCAATGCAATAGGTCCCTCATTTGCTTGAGTTAGAGCTATTAGCATTGTAAATTCATAACTGTACTCTTCTTGCCACATAAATTGGTCAATCCTGTCTCATAATTTTGTCTCTTCCTGCCATATAATTCCAGCGACCCTGCATATAACTAAAGCACTTCCATTTACCTTCTTCCTCTACTTGAAGCAAAAAATAAAAATGTTGCCATTTAGCATCCTACTTTAAATCTGCCATGCTAATTCCAGTAGAATACCACTTTCACCACCCCACCATCAGAGTTGCTGGCTGCCTAACACAATTCCCCCCAAAAAGACACAAGCCAGGCACAGAGGAGAAATAAACTAGAAGGGTCACCAAAACATATTGGGAGCTTTTAAACAGTCATACTGTAATAAGGATTTTAGGCTTGCCTGAATTATGGTCATAATTGTAATAGGGAGATATTATTATAACATATACAATTATCATTTAAAGCTTTATCAGAAAGACACTTGGCATTAGACTGTAATGCTCAAAACAGCCCCTAGAGGGCACCATAACAAAAATATCATATGTAATAAACATGGTCAAGTAACAATATGGTTAGCCCCTAGAGGGCAGAACCCCATGAAAAAACAGAGCAAGTAATGCAGTGTAACCGTATACTTAGCTCGTAGAGAACATTAGCAGGCCTACTGCAATGATAATACAAACAAGGCCTTTAAAATAAAACTTCTCCTAACTGTAAATCAAAAGTTCTAGCTATGAAAAAGTGTAAAAGACATTGAAAGATGAGAAGGGGTTATTATTTTATTGTCCCCACTAACATAGTGTGGGGGGGCAGAGATGATTTAGACAGAACACATTATGCTCAACGTTTTTAAGGTGGTCCCATTGTCCTAGGACCACCACCACAGGCCGAGTTAAGATCAAAAATGTTTTGTAAAAGTAATGCCCTTCAAAGCATTTTGGGGCAAGTTTCCATGCCATTAATATTTTAGTGGATTGATATGACTGTAATGCTTCAAACAGCCCCTAGGGAACACCACAATAAAAATAGCATTTGTAAGAAACATAGTCACATAACTATATAATTAGCCCATAGACAGCATAACCACACAAAAATAGCAAAAAATAATGCAGAATAACCATATATGTAGCCCCTAGAAAGCATAATGCATGACATATTTTCAGGGGTGGCAGGCCTTTATCAATGATATTACAAACAAGACCCTTAACCACTTTGCTGCCAGGCCTTTTTTTGGCAATTTGGGGCAGTTTGCGCTTGGGCCCTCAAAACTTTTTGTCCACATAAGCTACCCACGCCAAATTTGCGTCCTTTTTTTTCAACATCCTAGGGATTCTAGAGGTACCCAGAGTTTGTGTGTTCCCCTGAAAGAAACCAAAACATTAGCCAAAATACAGCAACATTTTTGTTTTGTTTTAAAAAAAAAAAATTGCATAAAGGGCTGCAGAAGAAGGCTTGTGTTTTTCCCCCTAAAAATGGCATCAAAAAAGGGATTGCGGTGCAACATCTTCCCAGCTTTCAGGAACAAGCAGACTTGAATCAGAAAACCCAATTTTTCAACACAATTTTGGCATTTTACTGGGACATACCCCATTTTCAAAATTTTTTGTGCTTTCAGCCTCCTTCCAGTTAGTAACTGAAATGAGTGTGAAACCAATGCTGGATCCCAGAGAGTAAACATTTCTGAAAAGTAGACAAAAGTCTGAATTTAGCAAGGGGTAATTTGTGGAGATCCTACAAGGTTTTCCTACAGAAAATAACAGCTGAAATTAAAAAATATTGAAATTTAGGTGAAAAAACAGCCTTTTTTCTCCACGTTGTAGTCTGTAACTTTTTCCTGCGATGTCAGATTTTTGAAAGCAATATACCGTTACGTCTGCTGGACTCTTCTGGTTGCGGGATATATCGGGCTTGTAGGTTCATCAATAAACCCTAGGTACCGAGAGCCAATAATTGAGCTGCACCTTGCAGTGGGTTTTCATTCTATACCTGAGTTACAGCAATTCATTTGCTGAAATATAAAGAATGAAAAATAGGTATCAAGAAAACCTTTGTATTTCCAAAGTGGGCACAAGATAAGGTGTTGAAGCAGTGGTTATTTGCACATCTCTGAATTCCGGGGTGCCCATACTAGCATGCGAATTACAGGGCATTTCTCAAATAGACGTCTGTTTTACACATTGTCTTCCATTTGGAAGGAAAAACTGTAGAGAAAGACAAGGGACAATAACACTTATTTTGCTATTCTGTTTTCCCCCAAGTCTCCCGATAAAAATGGTACCTCACTTGCGTGGGTAGACCTAATGCTTGTGACAGGAAACGCAACATGGACACATCACATTTTTACATTGAAGTCTGATGTGTTTTTTGCAAAGTGCTCAGCTGTAGATTTTGGCCTCTAGCTCAGCCGGCACCTAGGGAAGCCTAACAAACCTATGCATTTTTTAAAACTAGACACCTAGGGGAATCTAGGATGGGGTGACTTGTGGGGCTCTCACCAGGACCTGTTACCCAGAATCCTTTGCAAACCTCACAATTTGGCCCCAAAAAAATGTTTCCCTCAAATTTTTGTGACAAAGTTCTGGAATCTGAGAGGAGCCACACATTTCATTCCACCCAGCGTTCCGCCAAGTCTCCCGATGAAAATGGTACATCACTGGTTTGGGTAGGCCTAGCGCCCGCGACATTAAATTCCCCAAAACACAACGTGGACACATCACATTTTCCCAAAGAAAACAGATGTTTTTTTGGAAAGTGCCTAGCTGTGGATGATGGCCTCTAGCTTAGCCGGCACCGAAGGAAACCTACCAAACCTGTGCATTTTTTTAAAACTATACACCTAGGGGAATCCTAGATGGGGTGACTTGTGGGGATCTGACCAGGTTCTGTTACCCAGAATCCTTTGCAAACCTCAAAATCTGGCCAAAAAACACTTTTTCCTCACTTTTTGGTGACAGAAAGTTCTGGAATCTAAGAGGAGCCACAAATTTCCTTCCACCCAGCGTTCCCCCCCAAGTCTCCCGATACAAATGGTACCTCACTGGTTTGGGTAGGCCTAGTGCCAGCGAAAGGAAATGCCCCAAAACACTATCTGGACACATCAATATTATCAAATACAAAATGATCTGTTTTTGCGGGGAGGAGCTGCGTTTTTGTCCTGGGCTCAGCGGCCGTTCTAGGGAAACCTACCAAACCCAGACATTTCTGAAAACTAGACACCCGAGGGAGTCCAGGGAGGTGTGACTTGCGTGGATCCCCCAGTGTTTTCTTATCCAGAAATTTATCCTCAAATTTAGCTAAAATAAAATCACATTTTTCCCTCATTTCTTTTTGGGATCACTGCACCAGGAAAAATTTCCTACCATCCAACGTTCCCGTCAGTCTCCCGGTAATAGTGATACCTCACTTGTGTAGGTGGGCCAAGTGCCTGTGACAAGGAAGAGCCAAAAACATGTTGAAATTGAGGGGAAACCAAAGCGGGTCCAAAAGGGCAGTTTGGGAAGAAAAAACTAAATTTAGGTTGACAAGTGGGGCAGAATTTTTATCGCTATAGATAAGACAGTGCTGGGTGGTAGGAATTTTGTGGATTCCTGCAGATTTCGGAAGGTTCCATCACAAAAATGTGTGATTTCCAGCAAAGTTTGAGGTTTGCAGGGCATTGTGGGTAATTAAATGGTGCGGGGTGCATGTGAAACACACCACCCGGTCCTTACCCAGATGTTTAGTTTTCAGATGTGTCTAGGTCTTGTGGATCTTTCTGCATGGCCGTGTCACAAAGTCCAAAAAGTGCAGCCCTCACCATTCCAAGTGAGACAATTTTGAGAGTTAGCCAAGCTCTTGAGGCCCAAATATAAAACCAAAACCCAAAATAATCAAATGTCCTCTTGCTTGCCATGGGATAAGATGTTTTAGTGTGCGGGGGGGAGACCTGAAAGACTGTTGCCCCCTTCAGTTGGGGTGGGGGTATTACCATGCCCATACTGGTTGGTAGCCACCACCACACTATTTTTGTTTTTTTTTTTGTAATTATTTTTTTTAATTCCCTGGCATCTAGTAGACTTTCTGCCCTCTGGTGTGGATCAGGGGTAATTGCCCCATCTGCCCACTGGTGGGCAGAAAAACTTTGGCCCCATTTATTTGGGGTGGGGGAATGACCATACCCCCACTATTATTTTGGAAAAAAAAAAAAATCTTCCCTTGTCTCTGGTGGGCTTTCTGCCCCCCTTGGGAGCAGATGGGCCTTCCAAAAATAGACCGATCTGCCCCCAAGATATGACCAACAGTAATGGGGATCTACCCTTGTCCAAGGGGCTGCCCTCCCAAACAAAACCCACACATACACACACCCCAATCCCTGGTGCCTAGTGGTTTGTGCCCCTTTAGGGACAGATCGGCCATAAGAAAAATATGGGGGCAGAAATGGCCTAAATATAATTTGCCCCCCAGGGGAGCGACCGTTGCCTAAGGGGTCGCCCATATATAAAAGAAATATAGTAAACAAAAATATATATATATATCCTGGTGTCTTGGGGTTTCTGCCCCTCCTGGGTGCAGATTGGCCTAACTATAATAGGCCGATGGGGCAGAAATGGCCTAAAAGTAATTTTTCCCCCAGGGGACGACCCTTGCCTAAGGGGTCGCTCCCCACATATAAAAAATAAATGACCCCTGGTGTCTAGCGGTTAGGGTTAGGCCTCTGATGAAGTCAGCATGCGATCATGTGCTGACATCATCAGACGCCAGGAGCTGGTCCAAGGACGTAATGGCCTCAGCACCACAGCCAAGGACGTAACCGTTACGTAAAAGTCCAGCCATGAAAATACTTAAAAGATTTTGAATGGTGGGAGAGGTTATTATTTTGGGGTCCCCACTAACCTAGAGTGGGAACTCTGATATGACCTAAACAGAAAAAGCATGTTGTGCTGAACATTTTGATAGTGGTTCTATTGTCCTAGGACCACCACAGGCTGAGTATGGGCAAACATGTTATGAAAAAAAATGTTTGCAAAGCATTTTGGGTTGGGTTTTCCCAAGTGCAGTGAATATTGTAGTATTGGCTATTGCTTTGAGGATTTCTGGTTTATGTAAAGCATTTACCAATTTCAAGTGTTTTAAGGGGAGAGCCACAAGAAATGACTCTGATTAGGTAACTGTTAACAATTTGACCACTGCTTCAATACCACCAATCGAGTTTGCGCTGTTGTGCCTGTTCGTGCAGTGAGTGCCATGGCTGCCGTGCAGCTCGAAGGGGAGAGACAAAAAAAAAATAGTTTGCCCACTCTGAAGTATATCAGCAGTTGTGCAATAATCCATGTAACAAGGGCAGTCTGCAAGGCGTGCCAAAAACAGCCTCAAGGTAGGACAAACGTAAAGCAATTACCAATGACATCAAGTTATTTTTGAAAGGCAAGTTCACAAACGAGTGAAAGTGATGGGCGTGGTTAAAAGCCCCCAATACTTACAACAGGTCAAAGCGCTTGCACACGCGACCTAAAAACACTCTTTATGGACCAAGAGCTAGACTTTCTGCCAAATTTGGTGTAAGTCAGTTTAGAAGTTCAGGCTGTAATAGTGTTCAAAAATTTGAAAAACCCCATTGGCCCCTGCTGGACAGATCACCCCAATACTTTCAACACAGCAGCTGAACTGACTGAAGTATACGTTTTGAAAGTTTTGTGAAGATTTTTCAAACGGCACTAAAGTTTTTGGCAAAATAAATTTAAAAATCTGTCTATGGAAAAAATGGTGCTAACTACAACTACCTACTGGTGACCGTCAGTACATAAAATAAATATATATATATATATATTTACACACATTCACCCTCTTTCTATGAAGTAATAAGTTACATTTGTTCTTACTCACCATCCTCATTTTGAAAACTTTTTTTTTCTTTGAAGGATGCTAGTTGCTGCCTTCTCTCCTAATGCACTATAAATGCTCTGTTAAACTGCTGTCATCTGTTATGCTGTTCAATCTGAAATTGACTCTCTTCTGTCTCCACAGATGACAAGAACACCTGCCCTCCTCCTTTGTTTCTGCGGATTTCTTTTGTCACTTATCCGCGACGTGGCATGCAGGGCGCAGGGTAAGCATATTCGGAACATTCGGCCGGGTTTTATATTGAATGCATTTAACAGTCTTAAATGCATTGTTTCACAGAAAGGCAACCACATATAGTTAGTATATATAGTTGTGTTGTCTTGTCCATAATCATATAGTTTGCCAGTTGATCGACAGAGTGCAAGCACAGTACTTTTAACAGCATGGTACCCAAATTGCTAAGCCAGAAACCTTTGAAGTGAATTCCTGGAAGCTCACCTGAGGCAAATCAGAGCATACTGGCTTACAGCGTTTTTTTTTTTTTTTGGGGGGGGGGGGGGGGGGGGTGAACAAATATCTGGATGAGTGGTTAAAGACTGCTACTAATTAAAATAATTTCATCTTCATTTTATCAGGTTGCTCAGCGTATAGTCACCCTGGTGGGTTTTTTTTGTTGTTTTTTTTTTTTTTTTTTTACTGTACACATGTGATTTGATTTGTTCAGCTTGTTGTTACAGTTAGCATTATGTGCACATGGCCTTCCACTTTCAGAATTCTGCTTTTCATACATATCGATGCTGGCCTTAGGCATGCCATTTCCTCCAGCATTTGTCTTCCTCACATATCTGTAATTGCACTAGTTTTCTGATGTGTACAGTAGTTTGCCTTTGTGTTTGGTATTAGTTTGTGTAGTGATTGTGAAGGCCATGCCAGGTAATGATGGTTTTCCTTAGGTATGCAGAAGTGTTGCAGTGCTCCTCGAGTGGTATTGTCCTTTGGAAGTGTAGTTCTGAGGGAGGTCCTAAACAACCTGAGCAACGAATACCTCTCAGTATGTTTCCACACCGGAAAAATCTGAAACGTTTAGGTATGCTGTCAGTAAATTCAAGTAGGCTAACCTGTAGTGCTGTTGTGATATTAGTAGAGCTTCTTGTTATTTGGACCTTGATTGAATCTCGAGTGCCAGGGCCCTCGTCAGGGGGCCATTGCTGCATGCACCACCCATTGCCTCTGGATGCGCTGCCAGTGGTAGTACCAGCACAGCTTCTAACACTCAACCTCCTATAAGTGTGACAATTCAGAGTGTTCTAGGCTCCCAAAGCTACAAAAATTGCTTTGGTGACTGGTTTTAGTCATGTTCAATAAGTATTGAAGAAACAAACAGCATTTGTCTTGACCATCTCCTAATTAGGCAAACAGCGCCACCACGTGGCTGGCTGTCATAAGTGCTGGTGTTGACAAGGGGACACGCATAGGTCGATGAAACTTTTGATTCACATGGAGTATCCTGGCTACGGTGTGACCAATGTTTCTCAATAATCAATACACAAAAAATCATTTGGCTAGTCATTAATCAGCAGTTAATAAACATCACACCATGACCCTTCTGCCATGAATAACCACAACTCAAGATACGTTTAGTAGTTTTTATTCCTTATTAGTTACAATACTAATAATTAGTTCAAATTCACAATTCCGTATTCATTCGTTATAAGGCGCCAAAAACATAATCTAATCAAAACTTGCATCAGAACACATTCTAAAGCAT
Organism: Pleurodeles waltl; assembly: GCF_031143425.1. NCBI lineage: Eukaryota > Metazoa > Chordata > Amphibia > Caudata > Salamandridae > Pleurodeles > Pleurodeles waltl. The sequence continues at coordinate 1,454,492,194 of NC_090447.1, read as the reverse complement.
TAGCATAAGTCAACATATGAATGAAAGACTAATATGCCAACATAAGTAGTAGAGTTCAGCAAATCAGTCTGTCAATCATTTGTCTCTGTCATAGAGTAGGAACCTCATCTAACCCAGATTAGCATCAGCATGTGGGACTTAATACGAAAAACAGTTTAGAACATGAATTTGGAAAAACATCTAAGAGAAAAACTATTAGAGAGTGCAGTTAGTACCTAGAAAGGAAAGGCACAAAAATATAATTCAGTCACATTGTCTTATCTACATATCCTCGATATGGATCAGCAACAAAGTCAGTCTTCGTCTTCAGGTCATCAGTCAATCAGCATCACATCAGGCCCTCAAGAGCATGAGCCCAATAACAGAATCTCAAATCTCTTTGCATCAATATCGGTATAAGGTTTCTTCCCCTAACATCTGCACTTAACATCTCCCCTCTCTTCCCTCTGTCACGTTGTTATATTAATGTAACCCAGACTATCCCCCAATTCCTAATTGGTCAATTAATTTTTTACTCTAACCAATACATTTTGTAATTCAAATCTCAATTCTAATATTACACAGTTCTCAGATTGTTGATTGGTTCACTGTACGATGTTCTCATCATCCGGCTCGTCCGGTATCTAAAATGTTGCATTTTCTTCTCCAGTCAGTGTCTCTATTGTTCGAGTCCTGGGAAAGTACACTGAGAGCACTTTACACCCTTTTTGCTACATTTCCAATTCCATCATCTCCTGCCTGTCAGTTCATGCAAAGGTTTCAGCTAAGTAAATTTTATTAAACAATGAGCGGTTCAGTCATTCAGCTCATCAGCATCTTCAATTAACAATAGAAATACTGCTTCTGCATAAGGCCTGGTAAGACTAGGCCACGACTTTGGCTAAATTAAGCTCTACAATATAATGCAAAGCATTAGTTATATCTCTCAATATGACATACTATTACATTATTTTAATACATTTTTCAATATTTCCCATATGTTAATTACTCTTTTAATATTATACATGAAATGTGGTGGACACTCCTCAAGGTCACCATTTGAAACGTGCGCATTATTTTTCTACGTTAATTATTTTCTACACTTTTTATTATTCAGAATACATAAACATTCATTAATAAATTTTAATCAAAAACATTTGCGTTAATAGTACCACATGGTGCAACAGGTTGTGCAGGACTATAATTCATTTTTGCAATAACTCTTTTGAATTGGGTAGAATCTTACGTTTAGTAATCCTTTATTTAATTAATTTTGGCTTAATATTGCAGAGGTGTCTAATACCAGGCCATGAATTCGTGGCAGATTTTTAGAATCTGTTTATGCAAAAGGGTTGCCCCCTCCTAAGGGATTGGGTATAGTAAAACAATGCAAAAGAGCTACAATGTTCTGCCTATGAATGGGAGTCCTTTTTTAGTGCATACATGCAGGAAATGCATTGTAGAAATCTGTTTGTTTAGTTGATTTAGATACTTGGAAATGTAGTTTGCTTAAATTTAAATTTGTGGCATAAACATTAATTCATATGAGCATCAATACAAGTCAGTCATTCAAGTGATATTTAATCAGACAGGACATGAAAAAATCGATTTGTAGCAGGTTAAGGTGAACATTAGTGAAATGACCCAACACTGTCAAACATTGTAAAATGTTAAGAATAAACAAAGAAGCCACCTGTAATGTTTTAGTTGTATTAGAAAGGGTCAGTTATTTCAGCCTGGCAGCTGTTCCATGAATGATAAAGAGACATTCATAGTGCATATTGGGCATAAAAAAGACATTGTTGTTCAAGTCACTTAAAGATTCATTACAATATGGTATAATGTTGATACATTTTGATGCCCTTGGTAGCATATGAGAAGGAGAGAGAGTGTCGTACTGGGTCATTATTATATTTAAAAGATACATATTAAGAAATAGGATTAACTTGTTCTATGTATGGCGAGGACTCGGTGAGCAAAAAATAAGCAGGAACTCATACCTGCTCCTGTGTCAGAATAGTTGTCAATCTGTACTACATAAAAGGAAAGAGCAAACTTGTATACCAACATCAGAGGGGTGTACGATGTCTTAATTGGTTGTGGGTAGACTAGATCTATTGGAATGTACATTAAAAAGTGCCTGGTATGGTGCAAAAAGATTTTCCTTGGCGCTTTTTGTCTATGGAGACACATTTTTTTTTTACTCATCTCAGACGTGTTAGGCACATGGAGTTGGAGTTCTATGTGGGACGTTGCGATAAATAATTAATTTGGATGTTTTATAGTGTGGCTGCTGGTGCTTTTCCCAGGAACTGTGGAACCAGTGGCAGCATTTTGTGGCGTCTTGAACCCAAAGCGTTATTGTAGCTTGTAGATTCTTAAAGAGGCAACTTTGTCTGAATGGTTCTGTTGTAGATTACATGCCAGGAGCTGTGGTCCAGTTGTGTTTCAGCGTTCTTGACCACAAACTAAATCATTAGGCAAAAGAGTCTGATTCTTCAAGTCAAATAGTTAACAGTTGTGTATTTGATCTGTTGCAGGTGACATTAGGGTGTGTTGTGTAGGCTTGTTGATTTTAAGTGATTGGTTCTAATAATGGTCCACTGGTGTAGTAATCTCAAAAGAAGAAATATAACCTCTTTTGGGATAAATATTGGCTTGGTAGTAGTGTGACACGGACATGTATGATGGGGATCCACTTTTTAATTGTGCTGGTAACCATGTCTTTGCGAGGGTGTGGCATAGATTTGCTTTCATTTGTGAGTGGAACCAACATCAAAGGATTTGAAAAGCTAAATAAATCATCATATTTCTGTGGCTTGTGTTGCTTTGATAACACCAGTAATCTTTAGTGTACCATGCACAACGAAAGGCGCAACATTGTACAGGAGAGTGGAACAAGGTGACTAAGACACGGACTGGGATGAAAATATTTTGTTTCTCAAATATCATTAGTGATTGTACTGAATTTAGGAACTAAGATGGTTTACTTGTTCAGTGAACTTTTTCTATACAGTCTTCTTGTGGGTTTGTTTGGCAGCCTCAAGCTAAACCACCTGAGGTCTTCTGTAGAGAGGCCTGCAGGGACAAACGGTTGGTCAGTGTTTCTGTCATTGCTTTGCATCTGACGTGGAATTTTTGCAGGATGTATTTTTTTTTTTTTGTAATTAACCTCCTGGGTGTGTATTTTTTTTTATTTTATTTTTTTATTTTTTTTTAATTAAAGCACCTTACATGAGCATACAATCCAATAAATAACACCTAGTGGAAAATCCAAATGTTCTATGTGAGAATTATGTTCCTGTTATTGTCTGGGTGACACATGACAAAGCATTCACACCAACGGTGCCCTATGAAAGAGCACTGAATAATCATTCTGTTTCTTCTTCGTAGCAAGAAGTTATGTTCTTACCAATTCATCTTTGAGGCTGAACTACCTTAGGTCTTTTCTAGAGATATCTGTGGGTCTGTAGGTGTCTGAAACCATTGTTTTCTGAAGCAGGGAGCAGTCCCTTGAGTCGCAAATATGGCCTTGTTCTAATTAGGTTTCATTACCGTATGCAGCTACTAGAAATCCCTCCGGTGTCTACCTTCCTCTTCAGTCTCAAGATACCAGATAATTATGAACTGAGCTGATGCCCTTGAATGACTTCTAATAACCGTGTCTTTTGTTTCACTGGAGAGGGTGTGGCTTCAAAATACATTTCCATATTCACTTTTAAGTCTATTTTGTAGGTACTCTGCCTTTTCTACGTAGTCACCTCATATTTTTCACCCTTGGTGGGCCCTGTATTTTGGCTGGATCTTGAACTCTGTGCACATTGCCCCGGCTGAATAGTAATAAAGCACCTGTGTTCCGCCTTTTAACATGATTAAATTGGTATACTCCTAACTGGTATCTTTCACTTGCACTTAAGTCCCTAATATATGGTATAAAATTGTCCTAGTCCTCACAAGTTAAATGCCACTAGTGGCCTGCAGAAATGGGGCTAGCTAGAAAAATAAGTAAACAACTGTTTTATTAGTTATGAAAAAAATCAAATTCAGTGTGAAGTCGGATCTTGAATATATATTAAAGAAAGTAACTTTTAGAAAGTTACCTTTTCCCTACCTGAAGTTCCTGAAGGCTCTCAGTTTTTTCTCCCTGCCAGGGATTAGCATTTGAATAGGTGTGGAAAAAGATGTGAAAGGCCCCACAGGAGTAAACAGTAGGCTAACCTGAATGGGCAGAGAGGACTCTGCTGAACTTCACCAAACATGCAAGGTGGAGGCTGTGAGCATCCTTTGTGATTACAGTGTTGAATCCTACTTGACAGGTCTGAGCCACGTGTAAGGCTTGAAAGGGAAAGAAGAGCGTACCAAGACAATTGTTGTGTGTCCACTATCTGGTAACTCAAAAATCCTACTTTTGCTCTACTAGACGTCTGTCTCCGGGTTTACTGTGAATTATTGTGTGACTGCTTCAACTGGATTTTAGTGTTAGATGTGCGAGGATACCAGGGTTACCACACTACACTCCTTACACAAACATACCCCACCCCTCATAACACAAGTTTAGTGCGGCCAAAGACTTTTGCTAACTTAAAAATGCTTAAAGAAAGTACGTTTGATCTTAGGAACCTTTACCTCATTGGTTAAGGGTTGCCCAGCAGTAATTCCCTATCACTAGCTAGTGCCAGCCATGAATGTGACATCTCAGGGCACCAACTTCAGAACGCTCCTGGACCTGAGGAAGAACAGAAAAGGACTGGATCTGCTGTCTATGACTTGAGAGGAGCCTGAGGGACTGAGCCTGCTCTCCCTTGTACCCAAGAGAAAAAGTGTACTCCATGGGTCATAAGGCTGATCTGCTGTACAAGCTACAGGGATGCACCAAGCTCCAGTGGCAACTGGACGTGGACTGGACCCGGTTGTTGGCCTCTGCCTGACACCCTATGAATCTCTAAGTACCCTCCTTGAGCCCTTGGAGTCTTTTGAATTTTACTCATGTAATGGATTGGTACTTAAAGTGCTCAGTCAGAAGGTAACATCTTTGACAAGGACAACTTTGGCTGGTGTATCCGATTCACGCTCCATCTCAGCCATCCTCAAATTGCGCCTAGGTCCCGGTCTACAGCAACCATTGAGTATCATTGTCACTTTGTGCTTTAGGGTGCTATGGCTACGTAAAACAAAGTCATAACTCTGGATTCCCCCTTATTGGGATTTTCATTTTGGTATAATTTTGTTTATTACATTTTACTCCTTTTGTAATTTGGTTTGAGATTTGAATTGTTTTGCATTTTTCCTTTAAATTAAAACTGTTATGGTACTTCATAAATACTTTATGCATTGCCCTAAGTTAAGCCTCTCTGCTCTGTGCCGTAGCTCCAAGGGGTTTGAGCTGACCGATGGAACACTGCAATAGGCGTTTCCACTTATAATGTGAGTTGCTCAGCATATTAATTAACTACACTCTCTTTATGATATAAATGATACTGGTTATGTTTTCTGCCCACAAATTATGAAACAATAACATTTTCACGATGATGAACGCCAATGGCGCCGAAAGCTCTTTTACTCTTTTACTCTTGTCTATAGGCATTAGAACAAATTGTTTTCGTGCTATAATGTTGGGCAGTGTACTCATTTATCAGTTGTTGGTTAGGGTTACTTTAATGTTTATGTTGCAAATGCACTTTATGTATGTTTTCTATAACATTTGTTATCACGTTGAAACTCTTAAGCACCGTGATAAATTGAGGTTCACAATTCCACTGAATAGATCGTAACATTATCGCATGGTAGGTTGGACTGATTTAGCATTCCTGATTTGAATTCTGACAGCTGGTACAACCTGGGGCATTATGTTGGAGCTCGCCCGATAGGACTTGTGAAATTGGTAGTTGACTATAAAATTTATATTGTATCAGGTAGGTTTTTGAGAGCAGTTGAGACTTTTCCATTTATGCTATCACAAGGTTCTGTTGCACATGTGTGTGCATGGTTCATTACACCGTTTTACTTGAGCGTTTTGGTATCTGCACAATATGTGCATATGAAGCTCTTGTTATAATAAATAGTATAATTGTGGCATGTCAATGCACTAGAAGTTTTATAAATCACGAGAATATTACTGAATCATTATTTATTTTATTTTTTTAGAACGCTTACAATGAGGTGATTTGTAACAATTAGTCTCCATTCCTAGGACACTATGGTGAAGGGTTTGTCTATTACAGCTGTAAATATAAAAAATTGTATACTTCCATTAGGTTATTTTTTGCTATGATTCTAGCCCTGAGGAAGTCGTGGGGTTATTCCCTTAGACGAAACACGTGTTGGTTGGGGTACATTTGGAATGCATCATCCATACATATAGGAGAACAAGATTTATGTTTGAAACAAATAAATCACAGATTGGTTGAACTACATCGAAGAACTGCAACGTTTTGTTTATGCTTGTTATAAGATCAAACTATTCTTATGATAATGTGTTTTGGGCTTTGATATTTAATCGTTACATGATCAAGATATTTCCATATGGACTTTAAATCATTAACGGAAGATATGTACTGATTTACTTCAGCATATGTCTCTGTTTGTAGTTTTGTCAGATTGAGGGATTAGGTGTTTTCCCCTATGTGAGCACTGCTTTTTTTATATGTTTTTTTATTGTGTGCCGACCGGGTCTTTGAGCACCAAGTTTCTCCTCTGTTCAACACCCCCTCCAATTTGGCATTAAATGTACCCTGAGTCCTGTACATTAAATGCTACTAGTGAAACTGCAGCACCTATTGTGCCACCCATGAAAGTAACTTTTTTTTAAAACATGTCTCAGGCCTGCCACTGTAGATTATAGTGTAGTTTTTAACTGCCATTTTGACATGACAAATCAAATTTTTTGCCAGGCCTAAACCTTCAGTTTTAATTCATAAGTCCCCACTACTTTAGGCTCTAAACAGCCCATAGGACAGAGTGCACTGTATTTAAAATGTAGGACATGTTCTTTTAAGTTTTAAATGTCCTTGGAGTGAAACGCACATACTCCCATAGGATAACATTGGGTTACCTTATTACATTTAATAAGTGATAACTTTTGATTGAGAATAGGGAGAAATGTCATGTATGGTCCCTACAGAATTGTAATTTAAAGTCCTCCTTAATGGTAAAGATAGATCTTAAGTCACAGTTCTGAAAAGGCCACTTTTAGAAAGTTGACATTTTCTTATCCTAGCCATTTGGTGCCCTATGCCAATGTCCTGGATCACATGGCCCTGCTGTTATGATTTGTGTATTCCTCCCAGACATTGGGACTAAGGGCTTGGGTGTGAAGAGGATGGGCCATCTTGACAGCATGGGTGGGGGTGGAACTGTTCCCTGTGCCACTTTCACTTCAGTAAGGGCTGCCTCCAGCGCACACACAAAGGAACCTAATACTAGTATTTTGTGACCCTAGACTTCTTGGAGCAATGAGAAGGAAAGGAAGAAACTTTCCAGAACAGATGTGGAGGTAGTTTAAAAGTTTCCCCCTACTTAAAAGGCTGGCACCAGGTATAAACATTGGACACTCAAGCCAACTTGTACACTCCTGAACCTGTGGACATTAGAGGAAGGACTGTCTTGTTCCTCAGAGGACTGCCATGCTGCTTGAGGCTTGCCTTTTTCTTCAGGGGACAGCTCTGCTGCTACCAAAGGGCTGGCCTACTTCTTTGTGTCCTGTCTTGTTCTACAGAGTGCTGCTCTGCTGCCTGAGACCTGCCCTGCTCTCCGAGAAGTAAGACTCGACCTGCCCTCTTCATCCCATGCTAACCTGAGTAAACCCAGGGGCCTGTTGACTGACATCCTGCTCTGAGCAAGAGGGACACACCAAGCCCCAGAGGCCTCCCTGCAACTGCCAGGCTGACCTTCTGCAACCAAACCTGCCTGGACTTGCAACTGGTGCCAGCCTGTGACCTGCTGGAGTCTGCTAGGGTCAATCCCAGATCCCCAAGAGGTGCCTCCACGGGTCCTGGACCCTTGAATGACATCAGAGTGCACTCCTCTGTGATGATAGGAGAAATCCTGAAACACTGGTCTCTTCGTGATCATGAACTAGCCTGTTCGTGCCAAGACTCTCCCTCCTCCCTTAACCACTAGTGTGAAGCTCCAGTGAACCCGAGCTGTCGCTCTACAGCAACATCCCATGGTGACCACGAAATTTCATGAACTACAGTCTGCGACGCCTTACAGGATCTTTGTGCTGCGGCTATGACCATCCACAATGCCAGGCCTTCTCTTCACGCTACAGGGATGAACAGCTGCAATGCTCTTCCCTGCTCTTTGCAGCCTCTTCTGCCACAAACTCGTGAAATCGGAATTTAAGAAGATAACTTTTTCAGTGAGACTTACCTAGTCTCTGTATCCAGCTCGTGCTCCATCTCAGTCAACCTTGTGTTGTGTTTTCACTCTGTTACTGTTTGTGTGTTGCATAAATGCGTTATCATTTATGCATCTTAGTTAAGGATGATTGCTTTTGTGCCAAGCTACTAAGGGGTTAAGCAGAAGTTAACGTAGTTACTTTGGTGGCTTACCCTAACAAGGATTGTAGTTGTTGCTTGACTAGAGTTTCCACCCCCCATAACCCAGTTTCCTACATCTGGGTATTGAAGTGGTCTGTGAACCATAAAAATGTGTCTCCAGGTTCCAGGAGTGTCCATCCTAGTTTAATTTCTTTCCTACTCTGGGTAATATGCTGCAGTGTTGTTCCTCTTTTACACCATCCAGGCTCAACTTGGTCTAAATACTCTTGTAGGCATTTGTTATTGGCTGCTGTTCAGAGATCCAAAAAATAAACCCCACACTGATCAAACCTCCAGTGACTATTTGTGTGTTCATCTGTTAGTGGCAACACTTGCTGTGAGCTCTGTTCATTACTCTAAATTAGATGTGATAGAATATTAGCTCTTTTCTTTACACCTCTTTCTAACAAGAACTTTTATTAGTGCTCTTCAATACGCCTCTTTCTCAAATATTGCTGCTTTTAAATGCTCAGCATGGATTTCACTTAGATCATAGTTTCAGTTACAATTCCAAGTGTAAGCTGCCTTTGGCCATCACGCAAGCCCTTGTCTCCTGCCGCCTCAACTACGGCAACGCTCTTTGTGCCAGAATCTCCACCCAGCTTCTCAGAAGATTCCAGACAAATGCAGAACACTGCAGCCAGACTAATCTTGGACCTCTTGAGAAGGACCCACATCTCCCCCACCTCAGACATCTCCACTTGCTCCCCATTCCGAAAAGATGCCAGTTCAGGGTCCTTGCACTCTCTTACAGAGCTCTACACAAGCAAGGACCATCCTACATAAACCATTGACTGTGATTCCATCTGCCCACAAGACAACTTCTATCCACCTCACTCGCCCTCAGCCCCGGCATTCATCGCAGCGGGCAGTGCCTTCTCCTACCTCACTGCTAATGCCTGGAACAACCTACCTCTACACCTCCGAACATTACCCATTCTAGTGGGCTTCCGAAAGAACCTCAAGACCTGGCTTTTTTGTCACATGGCATCCTCAGTGCCCAGATACCCCAAGGGTTGACAGAGCTGCGGTATACAAATGCTGATTGTTTGATTGTGTCAAAAGTTGACTCCCTACTGCTGTTTTGAGGTGCCACTGCTTATTTTTCTCCTTCATTTTGTTGACATGCTAGAGCCTGATAAACATACAGCCATTTTGTGTCCAGCCCAATAGCACACCTCCCACCATGAGCACCCGAACATTTTGTCAAGAACCGATTAGTTAATACTGAGGATTCATCAGGAATTATTTTTTCACCGGGATTAAAGGAGGATTGAGAATATGGTTTACCTTGAGGACCCGACTGTTCCCTGGCTGTTGTGTGTATTTCTGATAAATTAAGAGTTTCATCCCTTTTCCTGTGAACCATACAAAGCGCACAAATCTGAAATTTGCTGAAGGGGAGCTTACCCCAACAATTAAACAGGCATTGGCAAGGCCAATAGGTCTCGCCTTTGGGATTTATTGGCTTGAGCTATGCTGCATCCCAATGCTGTGTAGTTTAACTAAAGAAACACAAAAAATATGCAAACAAGTGCCTAACCTTTGATGCGGCCACCACATCATTTAGGTTTTTTTCCATCACTGATCCGTGTTGAATTCTTAATTATAAAGGTAAAAATCACACTTTTTTTTGTGGGCTGCGGGGAAGCAACATGAGGGTGGCAAAAGCAACACTAGCAGGAGTGTGAAGGAGTGTTGAAGCAAGACTGGGTGGAAGCAACCCGGAGGTGCTAGATGAGAGCAAAACTGGATCTGAGGGCTTGAGAGAACAGAAGAGCAACTTGAAGCTGGCAGGGAGGCGCACACTGGAACAAAATCCACACAGGGAAGTGGCAAGAGGAACCTGGAGTGCGATGAAGACGAAAGAGAGAAGCCCATGACGAAAAACACCCTCGTGTATAGTGCTTGAAGAAAAAGAAAGGCAGCACTTGTAAAGCGAACAGTGGAAGGAAACAAGTAATGCATCCCTGCTCCCGGGGAGGGACAAAAGCGCAAAGAGGAAGCAAAGTTCACAGCTCTCTAGCAAATGGAAGCTAGAAAAGGAGTGACCATAAAGCCTACCAATGGTAAGGGGTGATGGGCTATAAATCCACTGTAATCCAGTGCATGCACTGTCTAGTGGGCACGACCTAACAAAGTGAGCACTTACTCTGCTCTTCCTTATTCATTCCACGTATGTTAGTGCCGATGTCACCCTTTTTTCCTGATGACTGAGATAATTGTGGAGTTAAATACTATAAATGTCGGCAATTGGGTAGACCTCAGTTCCTTCTGTTTGATTAGTAACAAGATCCCTCCTTCTGTACTCAGTCTGCAGTCTCTGTTTGAACAAAATATGCCAGATAGGAAGGCAAGCAGTGTCTGCGGAGTAGTCCTATGATTCAGTCCTGTTTTGCGTATTGTTGTTTGCCAGTTTGTAATGCATGCTTCAACCACTCCTCTACTAGATGTACTGCCCGATACGTAAACTGCTTAATAGAAACACACACTGGTAAAGCCAGCAGGTCTGATTTTCAATTTTAATGTACAGTTCTAAATGGTAATTTAGAGTATTGTTGTTGAAAGGCAAGCTATCTGTGGCAAATGCAGCCCTACGCCTGCACTGAAACAAAAAGTGCATTGTAAATATGTTCCATCTAAAAGCATTCTTTGTGTATCCTGTGTACTACCGACAGGACACGTGTCCCATTATATTATTTACACAACATATGGAATCCATAGCTATGCATCAGTGGTGCCACACAAAGCACAAAAACAAACTGCGCTTTATGAAAGGCACTAGTTCTAAAATAGTCCCTTGTTCATTGGATGCAAACACCCCATAGAAAGTCGAACTATACAACAGGCAGCCAATAACATAAGGAGAGATGAAATACTCTTGCAAGCATAGCCAACGAGCACTCTGTGTAGGTTTTGCAGAAAACACCACTGTCAAACCAGACCTAATGGTTCTTCTGGTTTGGGGCTAACATTTTTTGTGTGTCCTCCCCGGTTACGTATACTTGCACCCTGCCTGAAGAATAACATGTATCCAGTATTGTGGGTCTGTGTTAATCAAATTTAAATTGACAAATAATTTTCATGGTATGAAATCATATAAAATTATAAACCCTGCCTCAGATGATAGTCTCGAGTTCAGGGTGGGAAATTATGAAAATGTGGCCTAATTTTCCTTTTCACTATCCATCAGTTGTCGGACAAAAAAGTTAAACAATGAGAATTGTTTTTAATCCCAGCTAGGCTGTTCATCTATGTATTTGGTTTTTTTTTCCCTCCTCCTTCAGGGGAAGTGTCAACCGCAGAGAGCACAGCAGTGAGTTTAGGTGGAACAATCACCTTGCAGTGCGCCCTTCTCGTTCCATCAGATATCTTACAGGTTACATGGCAGAAGAAGACTGGTTCTGGCCAGGAAAATGTGGCGACCTACACCCCCCGAGAAGGGGTAAATGTGAAGCAAAGTTACAGCGATCGCCTGAACGTTACCCTTCTGCAGTTGAATGAGACGGCCATCACTTTCAAGAGAGTCAGACTCGAGGATGAAGGATGCTACCTGTGTATCTTTAACACATTTCCAGGAGGGTCGAAGCAGGGATCCACCTGCGTGGTCATCAGAGGTGAGATGTGTGGTACAGTTATGCTTTAATCTAAATCTCAGAATGCTGTAAAAATCAACCTTCTGTAAATAAAGGTAGTCCGGGACGAGTGATGGTGTAACAAAGATGAGACGGATGTATAACTATCTGGGTTGAGCATTGCATACATAACTAGCTCGTTCAAATATCTGTAGCTTGATAAGAGGGCTCAAACTCTTTCTTTGAAGGAAGCACATGCTTAGCTTGCTAGCATAATTCCTGAGTGACTCATGTACAGTTTACCTTGGCCCACCTCATTCTTGAAGCTCCTTTTTCTGCTGACCAGAGAGGATTCCTATTAACTTCTCAACTGCAGCATGCTCTGAAAAACCTACTCCTATTTTTACCAGTCTTTTGTGACTCTTGTCTGCTACCAGTTTTCATTTATCTTTCACCCAGACACCACATGCTGCCTCTGCCTGCATTCCATCAGGAGTGTGGAATGACTAAAATAATGGAAGTGAACACTAGTAGGTGCTTGATGTTTTTTTTAAAGTTCTAAATATTTTTTTCAAAAGTAATGACGATAATACAAAAAATATTGCCAAAAAGGTAAATGAAAATATTACCAAAAAGGTGCATGAACAAAAATGTGCAAATACAAAAGTCATTTATCTGTACCCGTAGAAATAACAAATATGCATATGATAAGTAAAGGTAGAAAACAAATTCAAAGAACAAAGACTAGTTACTTCTTATATATGTAGCTATAAAAGATCTAAGATGAATCCTTAATTAATATGAAGATCTATTTATAGATGCATAAGCAAGGAAATATAACAGGTTTCCGAAACAGTTGAAATGAGGTGGCATTAAGGCATAAATGAGAATCTGATCTAGTCAAAATAACCCAGGACCACCATGTGTGCACTGATATAATAAAATGCATCTTTCCAATTTGATGTAATTGACTTAGTAGCTGAGGATAATAAGAAATGAAGTAATTTGCTATGGATATCAGATAAGTTACATGACCGTGCAAATGATTTGCAAACAACATAGGAGAATGTATCCGAGATGGGGAAAATTGTAGTAGTAGCATTCAGACTTTCTTCCAAAATTCAGAAATAATAGCACACTCAAATTTAACCTGTTTAAAAAAACTCTCAACCATATTATAATGCCAGCACAATGGAGTATCCAGAGGTTTAGCTTTAAATAAATTAAGTGGCGACCATAGACATTTGAATAAGAGAAATGTATTTGCTTGGTGTAAAGCAACAGGGAGCCAGCTGTAAATATTTAGTAACCAAGTTTTCCTCCAGGTGTCCACAGAAAAGGCCTTTGTAAGTTTTTCTTTAAAAACATTACTATTGAGTTACGTCTCCTATATTGTATAAATATTTTTAATAACATTTGGAAATTGTATATGCAGAAATACTAAAAGCAGTTAAACACAATTCCATGTCCAAAAAAGTTGTTGTGGGTATTGTGTTTGAGAAAACATTCATCTGTACATGGTAAAAAAACAATTTTGATGTCAATCTGAGAAAGATAAAAAGGCATTGGCACTATAAATGCCCTTGTCTATCCAAGTTTTCTAAAAAAACAAAAAAAAAAAAATTCATTTGTTGTCAAGCTTTTTTAATAGGTTATACCAAAGTGAGGATTTAGTAAAGGGAATGGAAAACATAAATGTTGCTCAGTTTGAAGCCATTTCTGTATATCAGTAGAATTGTGTTGTCTGAACCATAAGGATCCATGTTTTTAATATTAAAGGCCTTATGATATTTGTAGAAGTCTGGAAAGCCAAGTTCCCCACTGATTTTTAGCAACATTTCGTTTATCAAAACTAATTCATGGAGGTTTATTATTAATTCTATGTATTTTCTTGTAAAAAAAAAGTGAGAGGTAGTTGTAGAGGAATCGTAGATAATACATAAAATATTTTACGAGCAATAATCATTTTTATGGATTCAATTTTCCCCATCATGTTAGACGTGAGGGGACACCATTGATGAATTGTCTATAATTTTTAAAGTAAATAATTACAGTTTAATATAGCAGTTTGTTTAATTGAGTATGAGATATGATTGACTAAGCATTTTAGTTTATCTTTTGGCAAACAATGTCAGGGGTAGGCTAAACATTTTTAATAAAAATGCCGGTTTTATTGCTATTTAAAGAATAAGGATGTAAAAGAGTGAGAACATTCGGTATAGTGGTATGTGGGTTACAATGTTATATGCAGATGCTTTAATATTTTAAATATTTAATCCTTGAATCTCAATTGAGTTATGTATAGTGGGTATTAGGTGCTCTATGGCTAAAAGAAAAATTATAGGAGATAACGGGCAACCTTGTTTAGTTCCTCGAAAAATGGGGAAAGAGTTTGAAAATTGCCCATTGATTAAAACCTTTGCTGAAGGGGATGAATAAACGGACGAAACCATTTTAATGAATGAATCACCAAAAATTAAGGTGTGGAATAAAAATTGCCAGTAGACCATAGCAAAAGCTTTCTCAGTCAAGAGTGAGAAGGTCAGAAGGGCAAAGTAATGAAGAGATATCTTAAACATGAAATAAGAGTCTGGTGTTATTGCCAGAGTGTCACTTTTCCATAAAACCTGTTGATCTGTATGGGTGATATGAGACAGTATAGTTGATGGCAAGAATTTTTGCATAAAGTTTGCAGTCTTGATAAGGGAGATAGGGTGATAATTAGATACTTTAGTATGATCTGTGTCAGATGTGGGTAATTCTGTGATCAGAGGTTCAGTGGGGGAGCTGGATACCATCATGTAGTACTGAAGGTAGTAAGTAGGGGAAATAGATGAGGAGCAAGGTATTTAGAAAACATTTTTTAGAATTCTGCAGGGATACCATCAGCTCCCAGGAACTTGTTTTGTTGTAACGATTTAAAAGTTGCATTAATGTTATCAATATAGATGGTTGAGTCTAGGGTAGGTTTACCAGATTGTGATATTATTGGAATATTACATGAAGCTAGAAAATAAACTCTACTGTGGTTGTCCGTGATGTCCAGTTTACTATACAAAGAGGAGTAAAACTCTAAAAAAAAATTTAAGGATGTCCTATGAAGGTAAAGCAAATTTCCCATCTCTCCCATGAATTTGAGTTCTGTCACTGTTAACACAAAGGTAGTTTGCTAATGATTTTCCCAACTAATTTGCATTAAAAGAACATTTTTGCTTTGCGTTTTTGAAAGTTGTAATCCAGGCCTTTTATTTAACAAGCAGTTGTGTTCATAACAAAGCTTCTGCAGTGCATGTTTAAAAAGACTGTCATTAGCAGTAGTAAAAAAACGTTCATATTTAGCTATTTCCTTCTCGAGATTTGCAGGTTTAGAATTAAGTGATTTATTTTCATGAGCCATTAGAGAGATGTTTACCTCTAATATCAGCTTCAAAAGTATCCCAATGCATAATACTGTATTAGCTGTGACATCATCTGTGTTAAGAGAAAAATACTTATCAGTGGCTGACAACATTTTAGGCTTATTAATGATTGAGTACAATGTCAGCATTCATGTGCCATCTTGTTTAGAAACTGGAGTTATCCAGTTGCAAAGACACTGAAAAATAGCATGGTCTATGGCTTCAATATTTCTAATAATAGGATTAGTGATAGAGAGGACTAGAGGAAGTAATCAATTCAGGATTGAGAATTAAGAAGGTTGGTAAAAAAAAAGGTAAGTTATTTGTGAGTTGGAAAATATAGCTGCCAAATATCAATACGTGTGGTGTTTTTTAAACAATACTTAATGTGATTGGAGAGACTTAGGACATCTGAATTTGGCTGTAGAAAGTCTATCAAGGAGAGGGTTGCATATTAAAATCTCCACCTCGATAAGGGAAACATTGTAAAGTTTGATAATTCCAGAGTAAAATTGTTCCAAAAGGGTAGATCATAAATATTAATGAGCTGCAAAACTGTTGTTTCAATGTGAACTTTAACAAATAATTATCTGCCATCGGTATCAGTGTATTTGTCTATAATATGTACTTGAAGCTTCTTTGAAAATAAGATTGCAACTCCATTTTTTTTTTTTTTTTTTTTTTTTTACCCTTTGCTGAAGAGGAACTTATATTCCTGACCCCTTTTTTTCGTATAAGATAATATTTGATTATAAACATTAGTTTCTTGGAGAAAACAAATATCAGCTTTATTTCTAGCTAAGTAATCTAATATTTTATCATGCTTTAACATTAAAAGAGACAAGTGTAAGTTGTTTTGAAGAATCAATGGGATAACATAAGAAGAAGAAGAAAAGGAGTTGGAAACCAAAGATCAAGAACATTTGTACTGAGTTATAGACACGAAAGTAGATTTGGAAATTAACATATTGAGGCAGAATAAAAGAACCAAAAGACAACACAGAAACAATAACAAAGAACATAAATAACAGATGGGAGTTGCACGCACATATAGAAAATGAGCCAGCAAGCACAATCCCATAATCAGTAAGTATACTGAAAAAGCCACTTGAGCGATGATGAAGCTGTTATTTTACATCAATTACCAAGTTCGGTGTGTCCATAGGTAGAGGAAATGATGATCAACGAAAGCACAAAGATCGTAAGGGTGGCGAAAGGATTTGGAGATGTTGTCTTTCCAGATACACATGGTGGTAGGGTCAAAAAGGCCATATTTGAAACCAGAATTGTCAGTCTGGAATGTAGCACAGTAAACTCCTTACGCATGGCAACTGTTTCTCTTGCGAAATCTTGTTGAAGAACGTGTTTTTCTCCGCCGACCAATAGAAAAGGAATTTCTTTAGTAGCTTTTCTGATCATAACATGGTTATGTTATAGAATCTTAAAAATGACTTGTCTGGATTTAGTTTGACCTGGCTTATGGTGTGATGTGCTGATATGTTTCATCAGTTTCAAATGACAATAGATTTTAGATGCAATAAGTTAGGCAATCTGCTTTCAAGATATCTCCTGCAATCAGTACCTTCAGTGTTTTCAGGCAAATTAAAAACTCCCAAAATGTATTGCATGTTTCAGTTTTTCAAGTCCAGTAGAAGTTTGTTCGGGATCATTGATTTTATTGTCTCTTATTTTAATTTTGTCATTAGAGAGTTTCATTGACAGACCAGCCATATCTTAACAAATATTTTTAAATTAATTCGCAGTATTGACAGCATTAAACTGAACTGCTTGTAATTCTTCCAAAATTCTTGCAAGGAAGGTTCAGAAGAGTTAACAAGGTTTAATTTGATAGGTGGTAGGCTGTTTATTTGCACTTATTAGCATTAGAAAGCACAATTTTCCCATCCATTTTTAAGAAAGCTACTACCAGAAGCAGGATCAATGATGAGAATTGTTACATTCAGTGGAAAATAAAATATGGAGTCAAATTAAAGTATTATCGCAGGTGCAGCAGCTGAATCCAGCTGTGGGGGTATTCAAAGGCAAAAACCGTGCTCTTTCCTGGAGTAACTCCTCCTTCTCTGACAGGAATATGGGCAGCTGAAAGGAGGAGAAACTGCAGGCATGTTCCAACTTCAAAGCAGCTGAAAACGCCTGGAAAACGGCTATATCAGAAGCAAGACATATGGAAGGTAAACAGGGTGTGAGGCAAAGTTTGAGAGAAAAGCACCCCCATATCAGTGAAACGATTGTTGTTAAAACCAAGCTCTCTGATGTTTATTGGGAGGTGACCACCTTGAATCACATGCTTGCGTGTCTCTGCAGATGCTGGATTTTAATGTGTCAGAAATAAACCTGTTCAAGTTTAAAACTGATATCCTATGCTTGTGGTTCCAAGCAGAAGGGAGATGTAACCCCTGGCTTTTACCCCTCTCAGCATAACTATTTGCAGTCAGGTTTTGTATGCTGTCTCCCAACAGGCTTTAGTATAAAAAGAAAATTAACATCCATTTCCTTGGGAACAAGGATCTCTAACCTTTATGGCCGGCTATCAAGATTGGAGAGACAATTACAATAATGGAATTGATGACTGCATTGTCCTATCAATAAACAATCTGGACCAAGTAGACTGAATCACACCTTAGGACAAGGTACTATCCAGGCCTTAGAAAACACCCTAAATGCCCTGAAAAAAGGAAACAGACAAATCGTGGGAAGCAACATCCCTTTAAAATATTTAAAAGCAGACTGCATACCCAAAGGTCTTAGAATCTTCATTTTTCCACTAGCAGCTACCTATCCCGAAAAAAGAAAATAATAATTGGAGGCCAATTTCAAGGAAGCATTGTACAGTATGATTCCACACCTCATTGACATCGTTGAAAAAGAATATGAAATTACAAAACAGAAATAGATTTATTAACAAAAAGAATTGAGGAAGCAAAGTGAGGGGAAATCACAACTAAGAATTATTAAATTCTCAAATCATAGATGATTACGAGGAGGATATAATCAAATGAAAAAATAGAACATTTTGCCAGAATTAATTAGATTACCAACAGGGGAGAGTATATACAATTGCTTAACGATACAACAACATTACAACTGGGACCTCAAAAGAACCAGACAACAATCCTCTTTCTACAGGCCCCAGCTCAGGAGCAGACTTACCAGCAAGGGATATTTCAGCTACTACTTCCGAAACAAATGTGGATTTTTTTCGAAGAGGTCAAATGTTACTGATAAGTAATATAGGAATATAAATACCACAGATACCAAAATATACCTAGAAACTTCACAAGCACAAGGAAATCAACAAACCTCCTCCGGAGTAACAACAAAGAGCCAGAAGGAGAAAGAAACAACAAAGTACTTGCACCAACTAACAATAAACTTTTCTAACACCACACTGACTAAACAACAACAGAAAGTATTTGACCGTGGATTATCATTTTGCACAGCAGCTTTTGGCACCCTGTCAAAACCAAGATTGGCCTTTTTTCAGATTTACTCGTAAACTCAAACTTACTTCCTTTTTCAATGAGAAACCACCACAAATCACAAAGGAACACCATTTTGAATCTTGTTACCACTACAATAGGAGACGTGGAAGATATACACTTACTTACCTCACTCGCAGACGGTTCTATCATGACACCTGTTGAATTAGCACAAAAAGTGGGGATAGACACATCCTTAACGATGGTCAGTACTATACGAAAGACATCAACTTTTACTCCTTAGCTGACACCTGGCTATCCCATAGATTTATTCCATACTGCTGTTACTCATGATTTGAATATCAGCTTTTCTAAATGGAGCAAGAAAAGCAGATTTCTACCCAGAAATCTTAGCTGCAAGAAAAGGATCACTCTCAGATCATTGCAAGATAACAAAGAAGTTATCATCAAGGAAGCAAAGGAGGGAACATAGTCCTCCTACACACAGCATATTATGAACAAGAAGCACAGCAACTTTCTGACATCATTTGCTATGAGTTATTTCCCAACAACCCAACTAAGCAGATACAATCTAATCTGAAATCTAAACTAGAGAAATGGTATACAATTGCCCTGTTAACATGGGAGGAAAGATTGCATCTTTGCATTGATCACTCTGTTATGGCTACCTTCTATCTTTTACCAAAAATCCACACAAGAATTCCCACCACCAGGACGTCCAATTATAGTAGGCATTAGTTTAATATGCTCTTGTGTGGGTGAATTCATTGACCATTAGTTGCAACCATTAATGAAGGATCTTCCCTCATATATATACAAGATAATAAAGATATCTTGCAAAAACTACAAGACATAACATGGGAATCTGACTACATACTGGTAACTATAGATGGTGTTTGCCTCTACACCTCAGTCAAACACAGTGATGGAATTAACAATACTTTAAACAACAACCAGCTGAACCTTTGGAATATATCAACATGATTATTGAGATGTTGCCGTTTTGTCTATCAAACCACTTTTTTAGCTTTAATGGAGAATACTACAGACAGATAGGAGGAACAGCAATAGGTGCAAAACTTGCTCCTTATATATTTATGGGAGAGTTAGATATTGGCTTTGGGATGACCACTTCAGTGACCTTACCTGCCACATAATATTCTGCAGCAAATATATAGACAAAATTATTATGCATCTGGCAATGACCACAAACACATCTTACAACTTATTTGGTGGACATTAACAACTATACTATAAATAGAACTCTAAGGCAACTTCTACTTTCTCCCCTAAACAAGTTGATTACTTGCATATTTCAATCTACATCAAAGACAACAGAATACAACCAAAAATATTTAGAAAAGCTGCAACCACTAAATCAACCTTATGAGCATATAGCGGTCATCCACGAAGCACTATTGACACTATTATAAATGAGAATTTGAACGAATTAAACGTAACTGTAACGATGATGAAACATACCAAGCAGCTTCAAGTGACCTAATTAGACTACAAGAAAGAGGTTACAAAATAACTTATTTACAACCCATTGCAAATGATATTAGGAAAACGTGCTCAACACAGTTACAAATCAAACATATCTCAAGCAAAGGTAAACAGCAACACAATATTCGCTTTTTTAACTTTTAAAGTAGAAAAGGTCTGAAAATCCCTGGCATCTTCTTACTAATAAGTCATCTTTTGGAAAATAGCCCTCTTAGAAGGGTCACCCCAAACATTTTGCCTTCTTCCTCTTTTTCTGATCTTGTTTTTGCTGGATTTAGGACTCTGTGCACTCTACCACTGTTAACCAGGGCTAAAGTGCATGTGCTCTCTCCTTAAACCATGGTAACATTGGCTCCTACCCCATTGGCATATTTAATTTACTTCTAGGTCCCTAGTAAAGTGTACTATATGTGTAAAGGGCCTGTGAATTAAATGCTACTAGTGGACTTGCAGCACTAATTGTGCTACACTCATAAATAGCCCCTTAACCATGTCTCAGATCTGCCACTGCAAGGCGTGCGTCTGCAGTTCACTGCCACTTCAACTTGGCATTTAAAACTAATTGCCAAGTCTTAAACTCCCCTTTTATTATCCCTAAGGTAGGACCTAGGTACCCAGTAAGGCAGGGTGCTATGTACGTAAAAGGCAGGACATGAACTTATAAGTTTTACCTGTTCTGGTAGTGAAAAACTCCCAAAGTAGTTTTTTACTACTCCTCTCATAGGCCAGGATTGGAAATCTCCTTCTATACCTTTTAAGTGGTAATTTTTGATCTGAGAGGAATAGGTTTGTCATCTTTGGTATGGTTGAAGTGGTAGTGAGAAACCCTACGTACTGGTGAAGTTGGATTTTACATTATGATTTTAGAAATGCCACTTACAGAAAGTAGGCATTTCTCTGCCCTTACTGCTCTCTGTGCCTTACAGCCTGTCTCCAATCCACATCTAGTCTGTGCTGGTTGACAGCTCCCGTTGTGCATTCCGCCCAGACAGCCATAAACACAGAACATGCAGCTGCATCTGCATACTTATGGGTCCTCCTGGGCAGAAAGGGTGGAGGGACTCTCACTTAGATTTCAAAGGTCAGTGGCCTGACCTCACATAAAGGACTGATCCACCCTTTATGTAAGGTCCCCCCCCCCCCACACACACACACACACACACACAGGGCTTTTGGCAGACAGGACTGAGTTGAAAGGGGAACTTGTGTACTTGAAAACCACTCTTTGAAGTTTCCACCACTTCAATGGCATATATTGGCTCTGTGACTCCACCAAATCAGACACTTCTGGCCCTACAACTGGATTCTGTCAGAGGGACTGCCTGGCTGCCCAAAGGACTCCTCTCGACTACTTTGCTGGAAGGACTGCTGGCCTGCTGACCCCCGTCTCTGCTGGAAGGACTCTGCCTTCCACCTCAAGTGCTCTCCAAGGGCTTTGATTGAGCTTGCCTCCTGTTCTGAGGCCTCAGGGCTATCAAAGACTTCACCAAAAAGATGATGATCCAGCGTGTCTGAAAATCTATGCAAACGCCTGCAAAATTCGACTCAACACCTGCCTGATCGACGCAGCGCCAGTTCCGCGACTGAAAAATTAGTGCATCACCTGCTGTGTCGACACAGCACCTGTTGCCTCTGCTCAACTCTTTCAGGGTTTTCCACGCTCATCCCTGGGCATGAAAATATCCTTGAATTGCAGTGAAGAACCAATGCTACGATACATCGCCTTTTCCGCCATCGAAAAACCAATGCATCACTTTACTTTTCACCTCATCTCCTCCTCTGCGGCCCCTCTGCGTCATTTTTTTAACGTATCCCACATACTGTGTGGTAAAAGGATACAACCACTGATTCTTGTGGGTTAAGACTCATTTGAACCTTTAAAAAGTGATATCTTGACTTGTGCTTAGTTTTTTGTCGTTTTGGCCTTATTTAATTCAGATATATATTATCTATTTTCTTAAACTGGTGTGGCACACGTTTTGTGGTGTTTTCACCGTGTTACTGTATGGGTTATTTCACAAATACTTTACACATTGCCTTCTAAGTTAAGCCTGCCTGCTCTGTGCCAAGCTATCAGAGGTTGAGCATAGGTTAGTTTGAATAGTGTTGTGACTTACCCTGACTAGGATTGTGGTCCCTGCTTGAACAGGGTGCATATCTCTGCCAACTAGAGACCACATTTCTAACACCATCTATCAATAACATTATCAGTATGTGGCCAGAAATGGGCTTCAGGCGAGCAAGACCTTTAAGACAACTTCTTAGCAAATCTGACAACACAAGACACTTACATAGGTAAGCCAGTGGGTTTCTGTACCTGCCATAACTGCATTATTTGCAGACTAGGAGTCAACAAAATCAAACACTTTGAACTGTTCACTCGGCTAAAACTCCTGATAAAGATTGAATCAGTTTTAACTGCACATATGTTGTGTAGACCACCATCTGCCCTTGCTCTCTAGTATATGTAGGCAGTACAATTTGACCATTGAAAACTTTCATCCAAGAACATTATAGAAATATCAACAAGTTGGAAACCGGTCCACCACTTACAGAGCATTACAACCACTTTCACCCCAACAACAGGATTGTTAGGTTTTTTTGAGTGGCAACATGAAAAGGCCCATTCATGTAGCTGTAATTGTGAGCTACAAATGAGAAGACGTGAAAGTGAACTGATTTTGAACTTAAGTACAACTGCCAAGGGTCTTAAAGATGCAGAGATGGACTATTGGCTGTATATTATATAGCCTTTTTAGGCACCTGTCCAGGTATTTCCCATATGATTTACTTCTCCTGCCTGAACAAAACTTGCGTAGAATATACAATCAAAGATAGTTTATTACATAATATTCGTCTTCTTTTCCTCAATAAATCATTATTTAGTTTCCAAGCTATTTTCTTCCTTTTCTACTTTGTCTTTTTCATAGGGTGGTTAATTGACTTACACGTTCTTTAAAGTTGTCTTATTTCTCGGTTCTAGCTATCATTCTTTTTAGATTTTTTCAGGTAGTAATTCTTTTGATTATTAGTTACTATAATCCGATGCAGGAATATATCTAAGATTTTAAATATTAGGTTCTTCACACTCTTCCCAAAATGAAAGTCGCTGTAGTGTCATAACACTTTTCTAACATGGCAAAAACACCATTCCTAGTAGTCATGTAAATATCTTTTCTTGTGACGTATAGCACCCTCCAACAACCAATGGGGTCCTCATGCTTATATTAGATCCCTCTGTTCAAGTAAATGTAGTATTTTACTATGAACAGTTCACTTAGTTTTCCTTTGTAATATTCATATTTGTCTTGGACACTTTTAGATGGCTGTCGTGTTCCTCTACCAGATTCTATTATTTTTTCATTGTGCACTCATTATACATTTACGTAACACACGGGTCCAGTAAGGCGACTTGACCTTACACAACACATTCTGTTTAATTTAGTGCCTGCATTTCTAGATACCGCTTTACTCTATTAACTTTCATTACAGTTCCCAGTGTTAGCCATATGCTGTGGTTACTATACCTACCAATTGTGTTTACTTTAGCATTATTTTCAACCAAATCCTGCTTCTTATTAACTATATCGTAAAAATATGTGGATAAACATAGTTTTCGTTTTCTTGGAACCATACATTTACAAGATGGCTGCCAGGTTTAATGTTTTCTTGACTCTTCGTTACTCTACCTTGACTTGGCGACATGAATTTACCCATTTTAATTACATTATCTTCTTTTTTGATATTTTATGATAAATATATTTTCTTTACAGTAACACCCTATATTCAAAGATGGCAGCCACGTTTCTCTTACATGTTCACACATCCTTTTCAGTGATCTTTAGATGCCACAGTATTTTATATTCAAATTGTCAGTACGGGTTTATAGGACCGATACTGATGTGGAGTAATTTCTTCGACCGCAGAGACCCTGTATTTCAAAATTACTATCGGGTATGTGAGCCACCCCTTCCCTCGTTTAAATAATTGGCTTAACTTTTGCTCTAGTGTGTAGCTAACCATTCCTTGGTTCTAAATTAACCGTTCCCTTCTCTTTCTTTCCTTTCAAACCAATAGCATCCTTTACCTATCTGGTAAGGCCCGTATGCGCCATGCACCTTTCAAAAATATTACTCTTCCAAATTGCTTTGCAAATCATTTACTTCATTCCACTGTCTACAGATTCTATTCATTCATTCTAAAAACCAGACGCTATACAATTAATCTTTGGGTATGTTACCATTTTCCCCTACCTTTTGCACTAATTATTAGGCCTGAGGTAAGGCACGTGCTTGATTCCTCTTATACACACTAGGAGGTGTATTTCCCCTTTCACACAATAAGGGTACCTTGACTTTCAAACAAAACACTTTTGATAGATGTAGCACACGTTGATTTTTTTTATTACAATTCCAAGTTATTCTAATTTAGGAGCATGCATAGACCAACCAAATTATGACAATTACAGTGTATGGCAATACCAAAAGTATTGATAAAGCATCAATAATAGAATATTTTGTATTCTTTTTCATTTGTATGTTTTATTCTTTTTCCTTTGTTTTATTTAATATAATGTCAGTCTATTGTCTGTATTATGTGTCCTCCCATTTGACAATTGTGATTTGTTTCAATGTTTATTTTTGTTCCAGATATGGGAATGATTATTAAATCCTTTGCTGTTCGTTTCCTGTTGTTGATTTATTTAATGTTTTACTTTTAAAAGCTTTGAAAAAGCCCCAGGCCTCCGTGCCAACTAGGGGGCGAAACACGTGTTGGCTAGCATATTTTCCACATTTTTCTACTTAAAAATTACTGAGTTTGAATAAATCCAGGTTTAGACAGTACCATTACATAGCAGCCACTAAAAGGAGATAAATCCCCTGGCTTTTACCGCTCACAGCATA
This sequence comes from Pleurodeles waltl, assembly GCF_031143425.1. Lineage (NCBI taxonomy): Eukaryota > Metazoa > Chordata > Amphibia > Caudata > Salamandridae > Pleurodeles > Pleurodeles waltl. The sequence goes on along the minus strand of NC_090447.1, from coordinate 1,454,466,831 downwards.
AGTGTTTACATGTAAAATGAATATCAAATTAGGCTTGTGGTGTCAAGCAGAAGGGCTAAATATAAGAGTTTTGCCTCCTCTGCTGGTGTCCAAATGGTCACACCGTGACATCTGCAGAAGGAGGAAAAGTAATGTAACAGTGTTCACACTGTTTAAAAGACGTTGAACCATTTTTGTGCAGTTTCAACAGTTTTCACCCTACAACACAACTAGTTTTATCCACATTGAGCTATAGGGACCTGAGGAGCCGAAAACGGTGATTGTCTACACATGAAGTTGCTTGCATTTGTGAAACATGTTAGCACTGCATGAGGAAGAGGTGTGTTTTGGGGGTGATCTTCGTTAAGGAAAGCTTGAGGAATATTGACTGTTTTATTTCCTTCAACAGGGCATGAGACAGTGCTCAAACATGGTGGCTCAACATGCTGTTTTGCTCCATCAGTTATGATATTGGAAGTGAGCCTTTGTTGCACGAGATCTGTGTTCTTGCCTGCACATCATGGATGTCACCGTACACAAAAGCAGTCATTCTGCTTCTTATCTCTTTACAGCTGTTCTTGTTTGTTGTCCTCCTTCAAAGTGTCACATGAGCACTTCTTGTGTATGGGCAAATCCGACTAACTTTCAACCCACCTGAGATGAGGAATAGATGCATTCAGCAGTCTTGTATTTAGTGGCTTTGAAACCTACCTGAATTAGTTTGCAGTTCTTTGTGTAACTTGAAGGTCACAGGCTTGAACACCAGCGAGCTCTCTCAGCTTTCTTTTTTTGAGGTGTATAACAATATTACCATTGTGGTGGGTAATAATTGACAAATGATAGTAGCAGCTAGAACTGTGACAAATTGTAAAGAGAGCTGCTGAATTAAAATTACTATTGTGTTTTTAGCCCTCTGCCCTTGTCATCCCATCATAGCACGTTGTAAGAATGCACATATTTGGAGAAACTCGTGTTCTTTCCACTCACACCACTGTCCACTTCAAGAAACAATTCCTGGTATCCTTGAGTAATGGCCTAAAGAGACCCATGCTGCAACAGACCAGGTGGAACATAGAGGTAATTAGCATGAAACAGCTATGTAAACACATGAGAGGTAAAGAATAAACTAGGAGCAGACAAGTGAATATGTTACTAGTCTATTGTGTGCCTTTTATAAAAGAGTCCGGTATCAAAATTCAAGATTTGCTAGGCTCGTTGTGAAGCAATAGAAGGCCTGCCTTTAGTGACCCTCCTCCAGTTATGGATAAAGAGCTTGTATAGTTAAGCTGTAGTGGCTCTATTGCAGGGGTTCTGATAAGCTATGTAACATGAAGCCATCCATGACGACTTTGTGAACAAAATCTAATTAAAATACAAGGCCTGAGTGATTTGGTCTTGCCTTCTGTCTCCAAGAACCATAAGAGCAGAGCAACCATTCACAAAAGGAGACTAAATAGTTAAGGCTAAAAAGGATGATGACACTGTGAGAGCAAGAATTACTTTTATCGGAAGTCGTCTTAGACACTTATGTCTAGGACTTCTGACAATCTATCTGATTTTTGAAGAAAGACTAGGACACAAAAGTGTTCATCACTGAGGCAAATAAAGGGATCTAACTAAAAAAAAAAAAAAACTACGCTGAGCTGGATTGTGGTCCCGCTAGTGTTTGCAGACCTTGTTCTCGTCTCTGTACATTTACTTATGCGCTCGTGTTATTTCGGTGGTGTTAGCGGCATCGAGTGGCACATCTGTCACAGCAGTGACTGAGGCAACCTGGACATGATTCGCCAAGGCTGTGCACTTAGGAAGGTGTTGGGCAAGACAAGATACTGGAAAAAATGTGTTTTCCTGGCTCGCCTTTGTTAGAAATGGGGTCTCTAGTTGGCAGTCAGTTTGCACCCTGTCCAACTTGGGACCCTCACTCTAGTCAGGATAAGGGAGATACCCACTCAGATAACCCCTGCTCACCCCCTTGGTAGCTTGGCACGAGCAGTCAGGCTTATCTCAGAAGCAATGTCTAAAGCATTTGTACATAATACACAGTAATGCAGTGAAAATACTACAAAAGGACACCACACCAGTTTTAGAAAAACATCCAATATTTATCTATTGAATACAAGACCAACTATGATAAAAATCCAATATACAGTAATAAAAATATGAATTATGCAAGATTTACTCAAAAATACAGTTCCTCGAAGTCAATAGCTCCACCTGGGGCTATCACTGCGTCATGATCAACAAAACCAACAGTTCAGGCCGGCTGCAGTGTTGTGGGCCAGCGAAGGTGTTGGGAAGACCCGCAAACAGTACCTTGGTTTTGTAGGGCGTTGTGATCCTTGCGGTGAGCTCCGGGGAGTGGCGTCTTGGTGTCGCTTCCAGAGTTGGTGCAGGAGTCGTCGGGCTCCTGAAGTCACACGCCTTGCAGATCGAACTCCAGGCTGATGAAGTCAGGAGCGCCGGCGTTGATGGCGTCGGGGCTGTGGTGCGGAGCCCGCAGGTCACGGTGCAGGCAGCAGCTCGGTGACGGCGTCCAGTGGCGTCGGTGAGACCAGGGCTGCAACACGCGGTGTCCACAGGTCACGGTGCAGGCAACGTCGTCGTCGTTGCGGAAGCATGGTCGTTGGTAGGCCCAAGCCAGCGGTGCGGGATGGGACGGTGCTTCGTGACCCTCACGAGCCGTGCCTACAGGCCATGGTGCAGGCAGGGATGCCTGGTGAAGACACAGGAGTCGATGGTGCTGGTGTCGGTGGACTGGGGCTGTGGTGCAGGACGGTGCTTCGTGCTCCTCATGAGCGGTGTCCACAGCCCACTGGGCAGGCAGCGGCGCCGGTGTCCGCAGGAGGGTCGTCGGGGAGGCCTAGGCTGCGGTGTGAGCAGGCGATTGCAGAGTGGGGGGGTCCACAGGTCGCGGTGCGAGCAGTGGCTTGGTGAAGTCGTCTGATGGCAGTGTCGGTGGGACCAGGGTTGCAGGGCAATGTGACTCCGTGCCACGTCGGCAGGTCACGGTGCGGCCAGCGGCTTCGTTGGCGGCGTCACAGTGGTTTCTCCTCTTGAACAGCACAAAACACACAGTTCCCAGTGCTGCAGGTTGAGGAAACTGAAGTCTTTGGTGTCCCTGAGACTTCCAACAGGAGGCAAACTCTACTCCAAGCCCTTGGAGAAATTTCTCAAGCGGGACACACAGCCAAGTTAACCCTTTGCACTCTTTTCAGGCAGAAGCAGCAACTGCAGGCCAGTCCAGCAAAGCAGCACAGCAAAGGGATACGACGACTCCTTCAGCTCTTCTCCTGGGCAGAGTTTCCTCTTGATGCCAGAAAGATTAGAAAAGTCTGGGGTTTTGGGCTTGGCTTCTTTTACCCTGTTCTGTCTAAGAAGTTCGCTAACTTCAAAGCAAGGTCTCAAGTGTCCTCGGGCCCCAGACATACACCAGGGGGTCGGAGACTGCATTGTGTGATACAGGCACAGTCCTTTCAGGTGTGAATGACCACCACTCCTCCCCCCCTCCCCTCCATCTCAGGTGTCTCATTGGGATATGCAGGCTACACCCCACCCTCTTTAGTGTCACTGTCTAGAGAAGAGGTGTGAACAGCCCAACTGTCAAACTGACCCAGACATGAAATCCACAAGCAGTCACAGTCACAGAATGGTTTATGCAAGAAAATGCCTACTTTCTAAAAACCGCATCTTCAAACAGACAATTTATAAACCAACTTCAATAAAAGATGTATTTTTACATTGTTAGTTCAGAGACCCTAAACTCCGTATTTTTATTTGCTCTCCAGGGGAGTCTGCGTTTAAGCATATTTAAAGGCAGCTGCCATGTTAACCTATGAAAGAGATAGGCCTTGCACATTGAAAACCGAATTTGGCAGAATTACACTGCTAGGACATTAAAACACACTAGTATATGTCCTACCTTAAACATACACTGCACCCTGCCCCTGGGGGCTACCTAGGGCCTTCCTTAGGGGAGCATGACTTGTAGTAAAAGGGAAGGTTTAGAAGTCGAATTGGTAGTTTAAAACTGCACAGAGACACTGCAGTGCCAAGTCTGAGCCATGGTTACAGGGCTACTAATGTGGGTGGCACAACCAGTGCTGCAGGCCCACTAGTAGCATTTGATTTACAGGACCTCTGGTGCACTTTACTAGGGACTTACCAGTAAATAGAATATACCAATCATGGATAAACGAATCAACAGTACAATTTCTGTAGGGAGCACTTGCACTTTAGCACTGATTAGCAATGGTAAAGTGCACAGAGACAATAAACCAGCAGAAACAGACCTGAAAAAATAGGAGGAAGAAGGCAAAATATTTTGGGATAACCCTGCAAAAAGGGCCATTTCCAACAGCCTTCCTTTAATCTCAGATCAGGGTGCCCACGTGTATCCATCCTCACCCTGAACGGCCAAACTCCACCAGGCACTGCGAAGGATGCCTGCAACCAGAACTTCCTCAGAGAGGAGAGGCCACCAAGGTTTGTATCCTCTTCATCCTCTGAGTGGATGGTGCTAGTGGCAGTCACCGAAAGATATTCTGGGTGAAAGAACAAGTTAATGGTTTTGAATTTGTGATCTTAAAAATAGAACATTTGACTCTTCAACAGATGTACACAGCAAGAAAAAAATGATTTACTTAGCCATATTTTTGTTTGAAGCTGTGTTCCTGTAACAGCATCATGTGTGACCTACCTGTGCTTGTGAGACTGAAGAGTTCATACATGTATCTTTCCTGCATTCATAGTTTATTGCTGAAAATTATCGATTTGTAAAAGCAGATGTTTGTTTCCCTTAAATATGCTTAGTCCATGCAATACACTTCTGTTTTTTGTTTTAAAATGCCATTTTCAAAGTATGTTAGTGGCCTCCCGGTCACGGGTAGATTCGAAAGTATAGATTCGTAGAAATACTAGTGATGGAAAGAACTCTTTCTAGTTTGTAAGTGAGGTCTTTTCCAAGATATCCTCAGTGTTTACTTTGAAAAGCTCATATTAACAGTGTATTCATTATGTTTTAGTTGTGTTCTGTGTGAGATGTGTAGCACTTAATGTGACAATTTCCGCAGAGAGTTACCCGTATATGCAGACATCTGTGTCACTGAAAAATTTAATTATCTTTACACGCCAGTATGCTGAGAGCAGATACTGTAAACTTGCCAATGATAAATGATTTGTTATAGTTACTGTTGTAATCCGTACATGTTCACACCGTGGTGACATTTAGTGACACTGCTTGAAAGTTTGTAATCTTACTGTCCTCAATAAAATTTGAAATCCAAACTTTGCATTCTAAGATTGTCTTTCTTCTTTTCTTCCATAGGTGATGTAGCGACAGAAGAGAACACTGTGGCTGAGATTGGAGCACGAGTTGCCTTAAAATGTGTCCTTCGGAAAATCTTGGACGTTGTGCAGGTCACCTGGCAGAAAAATGCAAGTGCAGAAATGATCAACTTGGCAACCTTTGCCCCTAAGACAGGAGTGAATGTTGATAAAAGATATAAAGACCACCTAAATATCACCCTCTTGTCCTTAAATGAGACTGCGATCACTTTCTGGAAAACGAGCACCCGTGATGAGGGTTGTTACCAATGTCTCTTCAATTCCTTTCCCTCTGGCTCGATCGGGGGCACCACCTGTTTATCCCTCAGTGGTAAGTGATCCAAACCTTTGAAGGCTTGTGTTAACGTAATGGTTGTTTTAATGACTCCCATGTGAAAGGCAAGAGTAATGTTCACTAGGTCAGAGTAGATCCTGCCAAATTTAACATCCCAACTACAAAATACACTGACCTTGAGGAAGTGTGTGGGAGGAATACTTTCTGTTCAAAATACCCCATTACGTTCTTCAGTTCAACTGATGGATTTAAATTAGCTATGAAAAGGTATTTACAAAATGCTAATTCAATTATTTGTTTAAAAAAAAACCTCATGTAATGTGGAGTTGGGGAGGCCAGCTGGTATCCCAGATTTTCAGATGTTTCATCAGATATTTTTAAAAAGTAGAGCAGTTTAGAAGATAGGCTGATGCACCCTGTGAATAGGTCTGTTATTTACTCCTGTTAAAACTTTTGTACCCCCCCATGTAGATGTGCTATCTAAAACCTTGTATATACACAGCCTTCAAATTTGTGTTGATCTGTAGTATGAAAAGGAGTCTAGTGTGTGCGCCAGAAAAAACATAATTGTTTTGGTAGGGCTCACTCTCATTCACGGACTTAAAACGACAATTCTCACCCTTCCTTCATTGTCAAGAGGCTCCTGATGGTCTGACTCCTTCATCAGGAATAATCACGGGTGGGGGTACATGGCTGTTATTTTCAAGCAGTATTCAAGGACGGACGTATGTCCAGTGGTGGCTACCACCAATCTAGGGTGGTAGGGTTGAGTGGCCGGGTTGGGGGGGGTATATATATATATGTTCAATGGCATGTGTAGCTGCAGATACACATGCTTTGCACATCTAGTGTTGGGCTCGGAGTGTTACAAGTTGTTTTTCTTCGAAGAAGTATTTTCGAGTCAGGAGTTCGAGGGACGACTCCTCCCCTTTCGGCTCCATTGCGCATGGGCGTCGACTCCATCTTAGATTGTTTTTTTTCCGCCATCGGGTTCGGACGTGTTCCTTTTCGCTCCGTGTTTCGGTTCGGAAAGTTAGTTAGAATCTCGGAAAAATCGACGGTACTGTTTGCATTCGGTATCGGGTTAGTTACAACAGATCGACACTGACTTTTGATGAGCTCCGGTGGCCCTTCGGGGTTTTTTCGATCCCCGTCGGGGCCTAGTCGGCCCGGCCACGTGTCTCTTTAAGGCTGATGGAACGGATCCCATTCCGCTTCTGCCCAAAATGTCACAACAGGTATATGTATACAGATCAGCACCTGGTCTGTAACTTGTGTTTGTCTCCAGAACACAGAGAAGACACTTGTGAAGCCTGTCAAGCGTTTCGGTCGAGGAAGACATTAAGAGACCGAAGAGCGAGAAGACTGCAAATGGCGTCGGCGCCGACAGGACAAAGGCATTTGGAGGAAGAAGAAGAAACCTTCTCCATCCAGGAGTCGGACTCGGACGAGCTCGATCCCAAAGAAACGCCTTAAACCGTGAGTAAGACGTCGAAACAAAACTCACGAGAAGACCACAAAAGCCCAGGTGACGCCACCGCCAACAGGCCATGGCTTAACCCGAAAAATAGGTGACCGATCATCGGCACCGAAAAAGGGCACGCTTGTGTCGAAGTCATCCGACTCCGGTCGAGATACCGGCACACAGCAATCTCGAGCCCGAGACAGCGGCTCCGAACAAGTTCGGCACCGATACAGCGGCACCAAAATGGGTCGGCACCGAGAGACCACGACGCCGAAAATAAAGAAAGTGTCGTCGGAGCCGAAAAAGGCTACCGAAAAGGTTTCCATTCCGAAACATCCAGCCTTGGAACCAAAATCAGGTTCCTACACAGAGGAACAGGGATTGTCCTCCCAAATGCAAGGACATAAGTTCGGACAAGAACTTGAATCAATGGAGCCAGACTACACTCAAAGGAGGCTCCACATTCAAAAGGACACAGGGAAGATAAGCACTCTTCCCCCAATTAAAATGAAAAGAAGACTTACCTTTCAAGAAAAGGACAAGCAGCCACAGGCAAAGGTGGCAAGACAAACAACTCCGCCACCATCTCCACCACCATCAATGCACACATCACCGGTAGTCACTCCACCACTAATGCAATCTCCAACTTATACTGCAATGAGTCAGGATGATCCCGACGCATGGGACCTTTATGATGCGCCAGTATCAGATAACAGCCCAGACTGTTACCCAGCGAGACCATCGCCACCTGAAGACAGTACATCCTACATGCAGGTGGTCTCAAGAGCAGCAGCTTTTCATAATGTCACCTTGCATGCAGAACCGATTGAGGATGACTTTTTGTTTAATACACTATCTTCCACTCATAGCCAATACCAGAGCTTACCTTTGCTACCTGGAATGCTAAAACACTCCAAACAGGTGTTTCAGGAGCCTGTGAAGGGCAGGGCCATAACTCCAAGGGTGGAGAAAAAGTACAAGCCACCGCCTACAGACCCTGTGTATATCACGCAGCAATTAACACCAGACTCTGTGGTAGTAGGGGCAGCTCGCAAAAGAGCAAACTCTCACACCTCGGGAGACGCACCACCTCCAGACAAGGAGAGTCGCAAATTCGACGCTGCAGGGAAAAGGGTTGCAGCACAAGCAGCAAACCATTGGCGCATTGCCACTTCACAAGCACTTCTGGCAAGATATGATAGGGCTCATTGGGACGAAATGCAGCATTTCATAGAACACTTACCCAAAGAGTTCCAGAAAAGGGCACAACAAGTGGTGGAGGAAGGACAAAGTATCTCAAATAATCAGATACGGTCAGCAATGGATGCAGCAGATACAGCTGCAAGGACAGTAAATACTGCAGTAACAATAAGGAGACACGCATGGTTGCGTACATCCGGATTCAAGCCGGAAATACAACAAGCCGTGATGAATATGCCCTTTAATGGACAGCAGTTGTTTGGGTCGGAGGTGGACACTTCTATCAAGACACTTAAAAAAGATACTGATACGGCGAAAGCCATGGGCGCACTCTACTCCCCACAGAGCAGAGGCACATTTCGCAAAACACAGTTTAGAGGGGGGTTTCGAGGTCAAACAGAACCCACAACCTCACAAGCAAGGCCCACTTATCAAGGACAATATCCGCGGGGAAGTTTTCGGGGGCAATATAGAGGGGGACAATTCCAAAAGAATAGAGGGAAGTTCCAAAGCCCCAAAACTCCTCAAAACCAGCAGTGACTTCCAAGTCACAAATCCCCAACACATAACACCTGTGGAGGGGAGACTAAGCAATTTTTACAAACATTGGGAGGAGATAACAACAGACACTTGGGTACTTGCAATTATCCAGCATGGTTATTGCATAGAATTCCTCAAATTCCCTCCAAACGTCCCACCGAAAACACACAATATGTCAAAACAACACTTGGATCTTCTAGGACTAGAGGTCCAGGCATTGCTACAAAAAGGAGCAATATAATTAGTACCAATTCAACAGAAAGGAACAGGAGTTTACTCTTTGTACTTTCTCATACCCAAAAAGGACAAAACACTGAGACCTATATTAGATCTCAGAACATTAAATACCTACATCAAATCAGACCACTTTCACATGGTGACATTACAAGACGTAATCCCACTGCTCAAACAACAAGACTACATGACAACACTAGACCTAAAGGATGCATATTTCCATATGCCAATACATCCTTCACACAGAAAGTACCTAAGATTTGTATTCTAAGGGGTACATTACCAATTCAAGGTGTTGCCATTCGGAATAACAACTGCGCCAAGAGTTTTTACAAAATGCCTGGCAGTAGTAGCTGCGCATATTAAAAGGCAGCAAATACATGTGTTCCCGTACCTAGACGATTGGTTAATCAAAACCAACACACTAGAACGGGGTTCACAACACACAAAGTACGTCATAGAAACCCTACACAAACTAGGTTTCTCAATCAACTACACAAAGTCACACCTTCAGCCGTGTCAGACACAGCAATACTTAGGGGCAACAATCGACACAGCAAAAGCGATTGCCACTCCAAGTCCACAAAGAGTACAAGCATTTCACAATGTAATACAGGTCATGTATCCAAACCAAAGAATACAAGTCAAAATAGTAATGAAAATACTAGGCATGATGTCCTCATGCATAGCCATTGTCCCAAACGCAAGATTGCACATGCGGCCCTTACAACAGTGCCTAGCATCACAATGGTCACAGGCACAGGGTCAACTTCTAGATCTAATGTTGATAGACCACCAAACATACAACTCGCTTCAATAGTGGAGCAATATAAATTTAAACCAAGGGCAGCCTTTTCAAGACCCAGTGCCTCAATACGTAATAACTACAGATGCCTCCATGATAGGGTGGGGAGCACACCTCAATCAACACAGCATTCAGGGACAATGGGACTCTCGACAAAAACAGTTTCACATAAATCATTTAGAACTATTGGCAGTATTTCTAGCGTTAAAAGCATTTCAACCAATAATAAGCCACAAAAACATTCTTGTCAAAACTGACAACGATGTATTACCTAAACAAACAGGGAGGGACACACTCAACACAGTTGTGTCTCCTAACACATAAAATATGGCATTGGGCGATACACAACCACATTCGCCTAATAGCACAGTTCATTCCAGGAATTCAGAATCAGTTAGCAGGCAATCTCTCTCAGGATCCCCAACAGATCCACGAATGGGAGATTCACCCCCAAGTACTACACACTTACTTCCAAAATTGGGGAACACCACAAGTAGACCTGTTTTGTTTACAAAAGAAAACGCAAAATGACGAAACTTCGCATCCAGGTACCCACAAGATCAATCTCTGGGCAATGCGTTATGGATGAGTTGGTCAGGGATATTTGCATACGCTTTTCCCCCTCTCCCACTCCTTCCATATCTAGTAAACAAGTTGAGTCAAAACAAACTCAAGCTCATACTCATAGCACCAACTTGGGCAAAACAAACTTGGTACACAACACTACTAGACCTCTCAGTAGTGCCTCATATCAAACTACCAAACAGACCAGATCTGTTAACTCAACACAATCAACAGATCAGACACCCCAATCCAGCATCGCTGAATCTAGCAATTTGGCTCCTGAAGTCTTAGAGTTCGGACACTTAGACCTTACACAGGAATGTATGGAAGTCATAAAACAAGCTAGAAAACCAACCACTAGACATTGCTATGCAAATAAGTGGAAAATGTTTGTTTATTATTGCCATGATAATCAAATCCAACCCTTAAACGCATCTGCTAAAGACATCGTAAGCTACTTGCTACATTTGCAAAAGTCAAAACTATCTTTTTCATCCATTAAGATACATCTTACCGCAATTTCAGCTTACCTGCAAATTACCCACTCAACTTCACTATTTAGGATACCAGTCATAAAAGCCTTTATGGAAGGCCTAAAAGGAATTATACCACCAAGAACACCACCAGTTTCTTCATGGAACCTCAACATTGTCTTAACACGACTCATGGGGCCACCTTTTGAGCCCATGCACTCATGTGAAATGCAATACTTAACATGGAAAGTTGCATTTCTAATTGCCATCACATCTCTAAGAAGAGTAAGTGAAATCCAAGCATTTACCATACAAGAACCATTTATTCAAATACATAAGCATAAAGTAGTTCTAGGGACAAATCCATTTTTTTTACCAAAAGTCATACCACCGTTCCACTTGAATCCAACAGTAGAACTACCAGTGTTCTTCCCACAACCAGATTCTGTAGCTGAGAGAGCACTACATACATTAGACATCAAAAGAGCGTTAATGTACTACATTGACAGAACCAAACAAATTCGGAAAACAAAACAATTATTTGTTGCTTTCCAAAAACCTCATTCAGGAAATCCAATTTCCAAACAAGGCATTGCTTGATGGATAGTTAAATGCATTCAAACCTGTTATCTCAAAGCAAATAGACAACTGCCTTTTACACCAAAGGCACACTCCACTAGAAAGAAGGGTGCTACTATGGCCTTTCTAGGAAACATTCCAATGACTGAGATATGTAAGGCAGCCACATGGTCTACACCTCATACGTTTACCAAGCACTATTGTGTGGATGTGCTAACAGCACAACAAGCCACAGTAGGCCAGGCAGTACTACGAACTTTGTTTCAAACATCTTCAACTCCTACAGGCTGAACCACCGCTTTTGGGGAGATAACTGCTTACTAGTCTATGCAAAGCATGTGTATCTGCAGCTACACATGCCATCGCACAGAAAATGCCACTTACCCAGTGTACATCTGTTCGTGGCATGAGACGCTGCAGATTCACATGCGCCCACCCCCCTCCCCGGGAGCCTGTAGCCGTTTCGAAGTTTATCTTGAACATCTATAAATTTGTAAATATATCACCTTAAACTACATTATGTACATACATATTTACTCCATTGCATGGGCACTATTACTGTAATACACAACTCCTACCTCACCCTCTGCGGGGAAAACAATCTAAGATGGAGTCGACGCCCATGCGCAATGGAGCCGAAAGGGGAGGAGTCTCTCGATCTCGTGACTCGAAAAGACTTCTTCGAAGAAAAACAACTTGTAACACTCCGAGCCCAACACTAGATGGCAGGATGTGCAAAGCATGTGAATCTGCAGCGTCTCATGCCAAGAACAGATGTACACTGGGTAAGTGACATTTTCCACATATAATGTGTATGTGTATATATATATATATATATATATATATATATATATATATATATATAATTTTTTTTTTTTTTAAACATACCTGCTGCTCTGTCCTGCGCTGCTCCCGATCCTGCTGCCGGTCGCTTCTCCTCTTCCCAGCAGTCCCCGAAGGCTTCCAAGCCAGGTACTGCTCTCATGCTCAAGGTAGCATGAGAGCAGCACCAGGATTGGCCTGAGCGGGTGGTCTGATGCTCACTCAGGCACAGGGAGCCTGTGTCATTTCACCAGTCTGACTGTGCAACACAGCCAGGATGCAGAAATGTAAGCCTGATCCGGCCGGCCAAACAGACATGCGCACTTTACAGTGCTCACCACTCCTTCCTATGGCCCAGCCCCACCCGCCCTACATTCCAAGCTGTCAGACAAACCGCAGCAAACAAAATTATAATACCATCATTTTATTATCATTTTGCTTGCCCCTGCCTGACTTAGCAGGGGCGTGACGCTCCTCCGCTAAAATGGAGGAGGCGCTCCTGAGTATTTCTTCTGCTTAGGCTTCTTTGTGGTATGTGCATTATGCACTTATGTGACGAAGATCAAGGCATTGATATCGGGTGCTACCGTTCATTGTCATCCATGGCATACATTTAGTACTTTCGCTAGGCCACCAAGATGGCTTAGTGAGGTAAACTAAACCCTCTCTATTGACATTGCTGTGATATGCAGATTACAAATTGAATCCTGGTTAGTCCATATGCACCTTCCTTTGGGGCTCACTAAATTGAGCACGATTATCTTGTGTAAATAGAAAGAATTGATGTGTACAGTTATTAGAAATTATAGAAGTGTTGTATGAAAAAGAGCGTTATCGGTCATGTTGATGAATTTCTAAAATTAAGACAACCAGCCTGACTAAAACAGGCTGGCAAAACTTTTTTTTGTATTTTGTTTTTTTAAAAGAGAAACGTAAAAAGGACAATACACCTTTTCTTTTCAAATGTGTTCCAGTGGAAAAGGTAAATGTTTATTTTAAAGAACAGCATGATAAAACGGCAAGGCAAAGGGAGTGTGTATACAGGACTGGGGAGGCGTGGGTAGTGAAGAGAAATAACAAGGGGTTATGTTACCCAACTTTGAAGACTGTACGTGCCAGAATGATGCAATGAAAACGTCCATTTACTACCCGACAGACAAATTCACACCAAGTGGCAAGCTACTGATTTGTTTCCCCACAAAAGTGGAACAAGTCACGTGTATACCATTGTTGTGTAGCCTGGAAAATGGGGTAGACTGCGCACAAAGCCACCCCTACCCCCATTGGAGGGTATGAAAGGGTGTATGATGCCTACCTGATGGTGAAGGGCATAGTTCTGCCTCAGTTTGTTCGGGGTGGTGTAGAAGGCACTCCGCCAAAAGTAAAGAGGTCGATTACTGCAATTGAAATACCAAACTACAGTGCAAGAAAGTCCCTAGGTGTTTCTAAACTGCATGGTATCAGAACTTGCAGTGTATAAAAAATGATTCCTAGGAAGTGTGCATTTTGATTTGTGCTTTTATACAGTGTAAACAAGTCTTGCAACCATCTGAGAGCTATATGAAGCAATGCAATCCAGATGTGCATAGTACTGGTCACCAAGGATGGATGTCAAATAGAATAGTCCAAAAAAAGAGAATTCAACTTTCAACAGTGAGGATCATTCAAAAGAAATACATACAAGTATGCACAGATATTCAGGTTTCAGTGCATTTTGAAAAGGTCAGCGAAGAAGCAAAGAGGTACTATATAAACGGGGAATAGTGAATAAGATTTACCACATTGAGGGAATACAAATAGAATAAAATGTATTTAAATATAGGCACATAATCGCTGCCATACCATAAACTGTATTACTTAAGTAAGCTACGCAGGCCATTTGAGGCAGCAATATATGCAGCAGTTAATTTGAGCAGGTGTTGAAAGGGTCCTGCACCCAGACCTGTTTTAGAGCACCATACTATAATTGAAGTGGGTTTGTGAGCGCTGTCTCTTAGATAATCTTCATGATAGTCATAACACTCATAGGTCTCAGGCGCTGGGCTGGGGACGGTGTTGTCCTCAGGAATAGATGAGGCAATGTGCTTCTAAAGACCAGATTCAAAATAGCACTTCAATATAGTGAGTAATAAAAAGTGACTCAGTAAGTGAGCTCGTGAAATTGAAAAGCCATGAAGGTTTATTAGATATTAAAGTGCAATACAGAAGTGTATGAAATTGGGTTACTGGTTGAGGGGGTGAAACCCTACTCAAGCAGCAACCACAGTTGTTGTAAGGGTGGAGCACAAGCAAACGTCAAATAAAACTGTGCTTAACTCTCTGGTAGTTTGGCACAAAAGCAGTCATGGTTCACTTAGAGGCAATGTGTAAAGTATCCAGCATTGATGGTGTCCCAAATTCCACTTAGCTGACCCCTACTCTAAGCTTTATTTTGAGTGATATCTACTTTGTACTACCTCCTGACATCTTGACCAGTTGTTGTTAGTTGTCCTTCTTGTCCTGTGTAAACTGTGGAAGGTGGGGGCCTCTCCTCAATACAGAGCTCAGAGGGATAACTGGTGTTTCTTTCTCTCTTGCTTTGGATCAAAATTTGTTGAGGAAAAATGATTTTTGGTCCCCCCCCCCCAAAAAAAAAGTGCCGGTGGGCCCCACCTGCAACCACCGGCATAAAAATAGGTACTCGAACTAATGGAGGATTTCTGTTGTAAACCTCATATGTATGCAGAGACTGACCCTCAAATCGTTCATGTTTGCAGCTAGAGCTGATAACTACTAAAGATTCCGTGTTTTTATTTTGTCGTGCTTCCTCACTCATAGGTCCACTCTGGATGTCCTCCCATTCTGTTCGCTCCACCAATGCACTTAATGCCACGTGCTCTGCAACTAGCTGGCCAGCTCCTTTGCTCCGGTGGATTGGGCAGGAACAGGTGGTTCAAAATGGCAGCTGGAAAGTGCACAACAGCAATGGGACTGTGTCGGTCAGCAGCTGGGTCCTACTGAATGTCTCACAGAGTCTGGCAAACGCAACAGTTACATGCAGAGCACAGAGCGGCTGGAAGGAGGCTGCACGTAGTGTGATGGTGAATGAAGGTGAGTGTTGCACACAGCAACCCCTCTTTACAAAAGTTACTTTTTTATGTTCTATTTGTTTATTTATTTTTTGCGAATTTGTAAGGCAAAACCTTCAGCTAAAATCTCAAACCACTTCTCTTTCTGAATGAGCACTCTGAGGTTCGTCTGTAAAACGAGCATTTATTTAGTAAATGCTGGCTGTTGCGCTTTTAATTGAGGTTTAGTTTTTCTTTTAGAAACATTGGGGGTCATTCTGACCCCGGCGGGCGCCGCCCGCCGGGCGGAAACCGCCCAAAGACCGCACCGCGGTCAAATGACCGCAGGGTCATTACAACTTTCCCGCTGGGCCGGCGGGCGATCTCCAAAAGATCACCCGCCGGCCCAGCGGGAAAGCCCCTGCAAAGAGGAAGCCGGCTCCGAATGGAGCCGGCGGATTTGCAGGGGTGCGACGGGTGCAGTGGCACCCGTCGCGATTTTCACTGTCTGCTAAGCAGACAGTGAAAATCTTTGTGGGCCCCCAGGGGCCCCACGACACCCGTTCCCGCCAGCCTCACACCGCCAGGAACAGGCTGGCGGGAAGGGGGTCGGAATCCCCATGGCGGCGCTGCAAGCAGCGCCGCCATGGAGGATTCCCTGGGCCAGGGGAAAACCGTCGGGAAACCGCAGGTTCCCCTTTTCTGACCGCGGCTGTTGGCGGTGCTTCCGTTGGCCTCCACCCTGGCGGTTTGAAACCGCCAGGGTCGGAATGAGGCCCATTGTCTTCGTGGCTGGTAAAATAATACAGAAATGAAGGAAATCAAACTTCAGATGTACTTAAACATCTGAAACTTCCTGTTCCCGCTCAGGTAATCTCATGCGATAGAAGCAAAGCGCCCACACAGAGTCGAGGCGGTGTTGTCCTCAAGCATTGCTGAGGTAACGTTTCCATAAATTAATGATAAGATTCAAAACAGCATTTCAAATAGCAAACAGTTCACAATCCTGGAAGCTCGGAAAAGGATCTCTAGATTAGTAAATTAGAAACCATGAAAGTTTATTAATATATTGTAGTATAAAATAGTGTAAAATATTGTACCGGCCAAATAGAGTACTTAGCTCAACATTGTTACGATGAATGATTGTGCCCGTTTCAAGAAAGTAAAGTGGGGAGGTAGAAGCTTTGTACACCTTACCAGTGCTCTTTGGAACAAGATGCCATGTGCCCTGAAACTATAGCATCATTTTCTTTGCTTTCGTAAACTTCTGAAAATCCTGTTCTTTTAGACAGTTTTGTCATAAATCTTCTCTGTGCATGTCGTTTTCTGGGGAGTTTATTCCAAACGATTGGTTGGAGTCACCGGAAGGCATTTACGTGCTATATAAGCAACTAAACCAAATCATTAAATTAAATATAGAAGGCAAACATATAGATATTCTAAAAATGAATAACAAACCAGTCATACGGAATTAGTAGCATGAGCAAAATCTGAACAATTGTCCAAGTCCAGAATATGCAGGAAATCAATAATAAATCGGGCAGCATCTCTAGAGGCTCTGAAAAGAGACAAGACGGGCTCAACATCATTGGTTCTATAGAAAATGTCATTATTGAAAGCAGTGGACAATGCAGTCAAAAAAAGGTGAGCAGATTTATTAACACATTGTCGCATCAGAATACAGAATTGAGCCTATGTAATGCCACCCTCCTAGCAGTATCTCCCTTACCGAATAATAATGAACTTCATTTTCATTGAATGTCATCGAAAACAACAGTAGAAATCTGGTTACATAAACAATAGCAATCTAATGACTGAATAGGCATACAATGAGCGAGCAGGCAGAGCCTTGAAAGCAACGAAAAGCTTCCTACAGAGTTCTTGAAGAACAGCATATCATCACAAAGCATCAGTGCACATTCTGCTCCTGATTATGGTAAAATCTAAGGTGGGCTCGAGGCCTAAATGGGGCCTACTTCAGCCCAGGCCATGAAAACAGAGCTCTGTATGTATGAAGAATTGTCATTTCAAATGCAACAATTTCATGCCACTTATCATGTATGACTTAAATAAAAATAACATTACCAGTTCTTACTCAGAGCCAAAACCCATTGGAGTTTAACTTTCCAGCAGCAATATTGAACAATCTTTCCAATGAAAACTCAGCCAAGTAAACACAAAACTGGCGCCAATGACAGAAAACTGACCATCATTCACCCTCTTTCTTTGTGCAACAGTAGCTGGTTTGTGTTTGCAGACCATGCTCTCTTGAACGTTTCAGTCCATGCAAAAAACATATATATATTCTCAGGTCGTTCATAGGGAAGATATATATCCAAACAACATCATTTGTATAAGATCAACATTAACTGGGCGTTTATCAACTGCAAGAGAACTATTAAATTAGACATAACTCCATGAAAAAGTCATTTACCTACCATATATATATATATATATATATATCAAAAACGAAGTTGTCCTCATGTGAAAGCGCACTCCCAACAGGTAAATTAAACGGGAAGAAAAAGCAAAGCCAGCAACTCACAGTGAATTTCTTTAAGCTGTTTCATTATTCCAGGCCTTTGGTTATAAAATCATCTCTGGACACGTGTTTCTAGGTCAATCCTTTCTTCAGCAGAGAAAAATATAGAAGTGTTTCACCCTCGTAGGTGCAGCCAGTGCTGGAAGTGTTCCAGGCATTTCTTTCTTGTTGAAAAGACCGGCATGGCTTCCGCTTGTCTAATTGCAGGCACCTGATTAGTCTCTTTAAATACCAGTCCGCCCCAGTGGGCCTCTCAAGTGAGCAGTGCATGCTGGTTATGGTGGTCCTGCAATTTTTTAATTTTGCCCCAAGTGGGTTGCTGGAGCCAAACGAAATAATGAACCCAAATGCAAAACCTATGTAGGCGTGTCCAGAGATGATTTTATAACTAAGGAATAATGAAACAGCTTAAAGAAATTCACTGTGAGTTGCTGGCTTTGCTTTTTCTTCCCGTTTAATTAACCTGTTGGGAGTGCGCTTTCACATGAGGACAACTTCGTTTTTGATATATATATATATATATATATATATATATTCCAGTGGCCTTGTGAGCCTCTAAAGAAAGGTCCTTGGGTCAGAAGACTTACTCCTGATCATCGAGTGGGAATGATGTTCTGGTCGTCGTCCTTAATAGAATTGGAACTTTACATTAGAATATAAAAAATCCTAGTTATACTAAGTCAGGACTGGACATAGGGCTAGACTAGTTTAAAGCTTGATGACCAGCAAAGTAGTTACATCTGGTTTATTACTTAAAAGTAGAGTCAGGATGCTTAAAAGTTGAGTATGATGCTTTTAGGGTGTCTTCCAGTCTCCCACCCAAAACAAAGGTGTTGGAAGCCATGGCCCTTCTTGATGAATGTGTATTAAAAAAGTTTTTCTTATCATTGCGAGATTCCTGCATGACCCTCTTCAACCACCTAGCAGTTGTTGGAGTAACAACTGCTTTATGCAGTTTACAAATGGCAAGAAAGAGTTCTCTCTCCTGGATGGCTGATTTCCTCTGTCATGCTTTTGTATGCCTTGATGGCTTGTATACCTTGATGTATATTACCACACATAACTTTGGAACAGCTTTGCCTACCTGAATACTGCCAAGGAGGATTGTGATGTCACAAATGTAGTGGCTTTTATACACTTATAATATCAAAATGGTGTTGTTTTGTTCCGGTAGTTGATACTTTTTGTCTAGTGTTGGTCTAATAATTCTGCCCAGTAGTTGGCAATTTAATTTGTCCAGTATTGGTCTAATACGTCTGCAAAGTTTCCAAGGAAAAGGAAAAAGTTAATTCTTATTTATGTCCATGTCAGTACACATGACTGGCATATTAACTTGCCAGTTGGGAAGTTCTGATCTGTTAGCTTGTGGATGATGACGGTCACATTATGACTGAATAATACAGAAATAACAAATAGTTTGTTGGATCATGGAAAAGGCATCTTACCACTTCTGCCCATAGTTCTGCTTTTTTTAGAGGCCTCTTTCTCTTCTGCTCTACCGGTATACTGGCAAGGGGTATTTGCGGGTGGGAACTGAAAAACTCAATAGAAATGATCATGCATGGCGATAACAGAATGTGAGCCTTGCAGATAAAAAAAAAAAAAAGGGAGGTGAGGTCAGAACAATTGGTCTAGTTAAAAGCGATGAAATAGGCAATAATGGTGATTCAGAATGTTTCTCACAAGGATTACCACCATATTAAAAAAAATACTAAATACCAGGGGAAAAACTGTGATAGTTGATGTATGGGTGCATCAAACTGTTCAGCGTTATGTTCTAATAAGTGGTATCAACAATCTTAAAAAATACATAAGTCCACAATTGACTACCATTTTCTGAATTTTTGAATGTCTGTTTTGGCCGCCTTGTCCCATTTTGGATTGGGGGGGGGGTATTTAAAGTTTGATGGATTCTGGACATGTGTCAAAATAAGATGGAATCTTATCAACTGTATTTGAAGTGCTAGGCTACATGTTAACTGAAAGAACAAGGTTTAAGATGACTTTACACTAGGCATGGTAAAGAGATCTTATCTAATGTTTAAAACAAAAAAAAAACTCAGTCATTGACTGGAAAAAAACGAAAGGGTAAAGTGACGTTATAGTTAAGTGTTGAGATAACACAAACATATTTAAAATCCAAATCCACTGAAATTCCCCAGTTATAATTTACTGAGCTCACTAAATTGCCCTCTCACCATGCACTACGTATGACATTGTATATTACAATACTCATGACCTTTTGAATGATATCACTGAAAACCTCATCATTGAATGTGACAGTCTGCTTTATGCTTCTCGTATTAGAAGGTACTCATCGAGCTACACCTTAGATTTGCTAAGGTGAGCTCTGTAGTGCAAATGGGTGTAGCCTTTTGCAACATAGAGGAAATAAAGCATGTTTGTGAAACGACCCACACTTTGTAGAAAGTATAGTTTTGTCCTGCTATTCAGGTGCCTTAGAAACATAGGGCCTCATCACGAGTCTGGTGGTCACTTGACGACCAGACTCGCAGATGGCAGTCGGACCGCCACCAGTGCGGCAGTCGGACCGCCACCAATGCGGCGGTCCGAGTGCCATATTTTGACCACGGTGGTCGTGCCGCAGAGGGACCCGCCAGCCCCTGTTGTGGCTTCCCTAATCTGCCAGGGCTGGGCTGCAAACAGCACTGCCCTGATGATTACGACCTCATTCTCTGCCATTCTTTTCATGGCAGTAGCATCGCCATAGAAGGCTGTGGAAAACCAGTGCAGGGGTCCCCCTGGCCACCAACTTCACAGTATTTACTGTCTACTTTGCAGACAGTGAACATTGCGAGGCTGTTGGTGCACCCTCGATTACAAGCCAGAGCAGAAACCGAGGTGTCTCCCTGCTGACCTAGCGGGAAACTCTTAATGGGCCCGGCAGGGAGGTAGCCAGTATGGCCGCAACCTCCCTGTCAGAATTTCAGCGGACGGCCTAAACTGTCCGCCAAACTCGTAATAAGGCCCTTAATGTCTCTGACATTAATGTGATCGTCAATTTCATAAAATGTTCAAAAGAGTCAGTGGTCTGTTTTTACCTTAATGACATTGAAATTTAACTCTGTTTCATATATGTGCATTAACCACTGATAAGGAAAGTATGTCTATACATTTCCTCTTTGAATTTATATAGTAGAGGATATGTGTTGTGTTTTTTTAATTCGTGTTGCCATTGTTGCAGTAGTGTGCATTGTTGCTCATGGAGCTCTTCAGTTGTGGCAGTCTTGCGAAATAGATGGGTTAATGTAGAACATTTGTGGATGTAAATCATCGTTTCCTATAGATCGTGTTAATTGTTCTAGCGCGCTCTCATCTTTCAAATGAGAGAGGTTATTGAAGGGGACTAACGGATTAATGTTTCTAAAAATTAATGGCACATATTTTTCACTTCTGCTTTTGTATTTTTACTCTCATTTTAAAGCTCTCTGATTCTTTTCTTTTTTTTGTTTGTCTTGTAGGTCATCCTCTTTATGTTACAAATGTTGTGTTACTTGCAGCTCTGGCTGTTGCGGTAATATAGTGACATGGTGGTCAAGGAAAATAGAGTAAGTATTGTGAGCAAAGATTGAACTGAAATCATTTTTATGAGCTAAGGAAATGGGATGAAAGAGTACATTTCAGTAAATAAAATAACACTTAAACGTAAACATTCAGAATTAGAACTGGAGTTATGAATTTGAAAGAAAATTTTAAAATAGCTCACAAAAGCTTTAAGCACCAATTGCACTCAGTCATCTGGTTGCCCCCGGGCAAGAGTAAGTTTCAAGGCTGACCATGATGTACTGCAGGTCGGATACAACACCAAGCTCGATATGACCAAAAATGTATCTTCACGTTTAGAAATATTTTTGGAGCAGAAAGTCAGGGCCTGGGTTGCAGGATGTGGTCAAAGCTGTGTTTGACGATGACGAGGAGCCTACGTCAGAGCCTTAGGCCACAGACAACGGGTCCAGTCCTCATCTGTTCTTCCAAAGATCCAGCGATGATCTGAGGAGGATACTCTGGGTGCCACATCTATGCCCACTGGGTGGGGTAGCCCCTGGCCACTCCCTAAAAAATGGGATAAATGTTCCCTTGGGTAACCCTACCTACTTTTGCAGCACTTCCCATGTGTGTTACTGTAAAACAACCCCACAGTGCCGCGCTCTCCCTAAAACCAATATGTCAGAACCTTTATTCCTCAATGCAGAGCTACTTTGCTCATCCAATTGGTGTGGCCCGGGAAATGAGTAACCCCTCCTCTGTTGTCACTCAAAACTGGTTCTGGTAGGCAGCTCCTCTCCCACTGAGCCTGGTGCTTGACTGGCTCCGCGAACAATGAAAGCGGCAGGCCCAGGTGTTAGCCATATCTGTCTGTGACATTGTATGTCCTGTTGAAGTAAATTAATGTCGGGCACAGTGCAGATTGTCAACCTGACAGAAAAACTGAGCAGGTCCCCACACCCAAGTTCTTTGTCTCCGTTAGCAGGGGTAAAGTGCACAGAGTTCTACAGGCAGCAAAAATAGGCTTTAGCAAAAGGCAAAACAAAATCAGGATGACCCTGTAGGAAACCTTTCCAACATCCCTTCCCTCCCCCTGCAGGTTTTTTTCACATTTTTATGTAGCTCAAACTCAGCTTACAGGAATTGGACCACTTTAACATGAGCACCATATTACATTAAACAAGGTCAGATTCAGTTATCTGTTTTCCATCTTTATATATATGTTCGGTGGCATGTGTAGCTGCAGATACACATGCTGTGCACAGTCCGCCGTCTGGTGTTGGGCTCGGAGTGTTACAAGTTGTTTTTCTTAGAAGAAGTCTTTTCGAGTCACGAGACGAGGGACTCCTCCCACTTCGGTTCCATTGCGCATGGGCGTCGACTCCATCTTAGATTGTTTTTTTTCCGACATCGGGTTCGGACGTGTTCCTTTTCGCTCCGTGTTTCGGGTCGGAAAGTTAGTTAGAATCTCGGATAAATTTGTCGGTATTGTTGCGTTCGGTATCGGGTTAGTTAGAACGAATCGACACCGAATCTTGAAGAGCTCCGGTAGCCCTTCGGGGTAATTTCAATCCCCCGTCGGGGCCTGGTCGGCCCGACCGCGTGCGACTTCAAGACTGATGGAACGGACCCCGTTCCGATTCTGTCCTAAATGCCATAATAAATATCCCTATACAGATCAACATTTGGTCTGTAACTTGTGCCTGTCCCCCGAGCACAAGGAGGATACCTGCGAAGCCTGTCGCACGTTTCGGTCGAGGAAGACGCTCAGAGACCGAAGAGCCAGGAGATTGCAAATGGCGTCCACGCCGACAGGACAACAGCAAATCGAGGACGAGGAAGAAGCGTTCTCCATCCACGAGTCGGATTCGGGGGAATCCGACGCCGAAGACATACCAACCGTGAGTAAGACGTCGAAAATTAAAACTCACGAACAAACCACAAAAGCCCAGGGGACGCCACTGCCAACAGGCCATGGCTTAACCCAAAAATTAGGTGACCGAGCCAAGGCACCGGAAAAGGGCATGCTGGTGTCGAAGTCATCCGACTCCGGTCGTGATACCGCCACACAGCAACCTCGGAGCCGAGAGACCGGCTCCGAGAAACTTCGGCGCAGAGACAGCGGCACCGAAGACGTTCGGCACCGAGATACCACGCCGAAAACCGAAGTGGGAGGAGTCCCTCGGTCTCGTGACTCAAAAAGACTTCTCCTAAGAAAAACAACTTGTAACACTCCGAGCCCAACACCAGACGGCGGACTGTGCACAGCATGTGAATCTGCAGCGACTAATGCCACGAACAGATGTACACTGGGTAAGTGACGTTTTCCATATATATATTCGATGGCATGTGTAGCTGCAGATACACATGCTGTGCACTGTTCCTGCCATCTAGTGTTTGGGCTCGGAGTGTTACAAGTTGTTTTTCTTTGAAGAAGTCTTTTTGAGTCAAGGGACCGAGTGACTCCTCCCTTTCGGCTCCATTGCGCATGGACATCGACTCCATCTTGTTTTCTTTCCGCCATCGGGTTCAGACGTGTTCCTCTTCGCTCCGTTGTTCGAATCGGAAAAGTACTATAATTCCTTGAAAAGCGTTGGTATTGTTTGCGATCGGGAAGCATCTTCCATCGACACCGACGTGACACAGCTTCAGTGGCCCTTCGGGGCTTCCGCGCCCAGCCGAGGCCTGGTCGGCCCGACCACTCACACGCCATTGAAGCCTAATGGACCGGACCCCTTTCTGTTTCTGCCCGAAGTGCCACGCTAAGTATCCCTATACAGACCAGCATCGGGTCTGTAATCTGTGCCTGTCACCGGAGCACAGAGAAGATAATTGCGAGCCCTGCAAGTCCTTTCGATCAAAGAAGACCTTGAGGGATCGGAGGGCGAGGCGGATGCACATGGCATCGAAAACTTCGGAACACCTCGACGTCGAAGAGGAGGAGATGGCTATCTCCATTCAGGGATCGGACTCGGACGGAGACCAACCACCTACAGCAGGCCAACAAGTGAGTACGTCTGCCCCGAGCCAACCCCACAGTCAGCCTAAGAAACATAAGGCTTCGGGGACGACACTGCCTGAAGGCCATGGCTTGACCCATAAAAAACAAAGCAGTGACCAAGCAATACCTTCGGCACTGAAAAAGGCCAAAATCATGCCAAAGTCTTCCGACTTCAGCCGAGAGCCCGGTGTCGAAAAACCTCGACACCGACTTGTCGAGTCGACTAAACCTGGAAAGAGCCTTTCGGAGCTGAGACCTTCCATCAGCATGGGCATTTCGGTGCTGAGAAAACCGGCTTCGGAGCCGAAAAAGACATTGTACACATAAGAACATGGGCTCTTTAAGCAGCTAAAAGAGAGGCACAGATTTGAGGAGGAGCTTCAAATTGGAGAGTTTGATCAAACGCAGGCACGGATACAGATCCATAAGGATACTGGGAAGATCCAAACTGCCCCTCCTCTCAAATTCAAGAGAAAGCTGGCTTTCCAGGAACAATCAGAGACTGATCAGCCAAGAGCTAAAGTGGCCTGGGAAAAATCGTCAACTCGCCATTTTTCGCCAGAACTTTCTCTCCCACATTCGCCACAAAGGACAGGGCCACCTATTGCCACGCCCACTGCACAGACACCCACACACACTGTGCAGTCGCAAGATGATGTAGACCCCTGGGACCTCTACAATCCCCCTGTCTCGGACAATAGCCCTGAGTGCTACCCTTCAAAACAGTCTCCACCGGAGGATAGCACCTCATACACCCAGGTCTTGGCCAGAGCTGCTGCATTCCATAATGTTAGCATGCATTCAGAGCCATTGGAGGATGACTTCCTCTTTAATACCCTGGCCTCCACGCATGCCTCCGACCAAAGCCTGCCTATGCTCCCAGGCATGCTTAAACATGCTCCGCAAGTTTTTCAAGAGCCTGTGAAGGGGAGAGCCATCACACCGCGGGTGGAGAAGAAGTACAAGCCACCCCCGTCGGACCCAGTGTTCATCACACAACAGCTGCCTCCGGACTCTGTAGTGGTTGGTGCTGCAAGGAAAAGAGGCAACTCACAATCATCAGGAGATGCACCACCTCCAGATTAAGAGTCGGAAATTTGATGCAGCAGGAAAGAGAGTGGCGTCACAAGCTGCCAACCAGTGGCGTATTGCAAATTGTCATGCCCTCCTCGCACGTTATGACCGAGCTCATTGGGACAAGATGAGTGATATCATCCAGCATCTCCCCAAGGAATATCAAAAACGGGCTCAACAGGTGGTACAGGAAGGGAAGGCGATATCGAGCAATCAAATTCGTTCGGCATTGGATTCCGCAGACACTGCTGCAAGAACGATGAACACGGCAGTCACAATTAGATGGCACGCTTGGCTAAGGTCCTCAGGGTTCAAACCTGAGATACAGCAGGCAGTACTGAACATGCCATTTAATCAGCAACAACTGTTTGGCCACAATTGGACATAGCCATCGAAAAGATGAAGAAAGATACTGACACGGCCAAAGCCATGGGCGCGCTCTACTTGTCCCAATATAGAGGGACATTCAGGAAACCGTAATATAGGGGAGGTTTTGCGGGTCCTTCAGGGGACAATTCCTAAGGTCAAGGGGAAAGTTTCAGCCCACTAAGCAGGCCACTAATGACAAACAGTGACTTGCCTGTCACCCTTCCACAACACACATCACCAGTGGGGGGAAGATTAACACTTTACCACAAACATTGGTCAGACATAATCATGGCCACATGGGTCCTATCAATTATCCAACATGGTTATTGTATAGAATTCACACATTTTCCTCTAGATATTCCCCCAAGAGCGAACAAACTGTTGCTGCAACATCTAGACATGTTACAAATAGAAGTGCAAGCACTATTAACAAAACAAGCCATAGAACTAGTATCTCACCAACAAAAGGGAACGGGTTTATTCCCTATATTTCCATATTCCCAAAAAAGGACAAAATGCTAAGACCAATTTTAGATCTCAGGACTCTAAACCTATTCATCAAATCAGAACACTTCCACATGGTCCCACTACAAGATGTAGTCCCCTTACGAAAACACGGAGAATGCGTATCAACACTGGATCTAAAAGATGCGTATTTCCATATACCCATCCAACCATCTCACAGAAAATACCTCAGATTTGTAATACAGGGGAAGCATTACCAATTCAAGGTATTGCCCTTCGTGATAACCGCAGCACCCACAGTATTGACAAAATGCCTTGCTGTAGTAGCGGCCCATATAAGGAGACCTCACATGCACGTATTCCCATATCTCAACGATTGGATAATAAAAGCCAACTCTCAACAACGGTGTCAAAATCACACACAGTATGTAATAGATACCCTACACAGACTAGGGTTCTCTATAAATTACCAAAAATCTCACTTACAACCATCCCAACTACAACAATACTTAGGAGCAACACTCGACACTCAAAAAGCGATTGCCACTCCAAGCCCACAAAGAGTACAATCATTCCAAACCATGGTATCAAACATACAACCAAATCAGCACTACACAGTCAGATTTGTCTTGAAACTCCTAGGCATGATGGCATCATGCATCGCAATTGTCCCAAACGTGTGGCTACACATGCGGCACTTACAGCAGTGCCTTGCAAAACAATGGACGCAGACACAGAGTCAACTCAAAGATCTGGTGTTAATAGACCGCCAAACACACTATTCGCTTCAATGGTGGAACCCTGTAAATTTAAACAAAGGGCGGCCTTTTCAAGACCCTGTGCCTCACGCCATTCTCACAACAGATGCATCAATGATTGGGTGGGGAGCACACCTCAACAATCATAATATACAAGGGCAATGGGACAGTCAACGAAGACAACTACACATAAATCACTTAGAACTGCTAGCAGTCTTCCTAGCACTAAAAGCATTTCAACCTCTTCTAGTTCACAAACACATTCTTGTCAAAACAGACAATATGACAACAATGTACTACCTAAACAAATAGGGGGGAACACACTCATCACAACTATGCCTCCTAGCACAAAAGATTTGGCATTGGGCAATTCACAACAACATTCTCCTAATAGCGCAATATATTCCAGGCATTCACAATCAATTAGCGGACAATCTCAGTCGAGATCACCAGCAAACTCACGAGTGGGAAATACATCCCCAGATACTATAAGAATACTTTCACCAGTGGGGGACACCAGACCTAGATCTGTTCGCAACAAAACAAAAGGCAAAATGCCAAAACTTTGCGTCCAGGTACCCACACCCTCAGTCCAAGGGCAATGCTCCATGGATCAATTGGTCAGGGATATTTGCTTACGCTTTTCCCCCTCTCCCACTCATTCCTTTCCTAGTCAACAAACTGAGTCAGAACAAATTCAAACTAATACTCCTAGCACCCACGTGGGCATGCCAACTGTGGTACACCACACTGTTGGACCTCTCGGTAGTACCTCACATCAAACTCCCAAACAGACCGCATCTGTTAACACAACACAAACAACAGATCAGACACCTCAATCCAGCAACGCTCAACCTAGCAATCTGGCTCCTGAAGTCTTAGTTTGGCTATCTAAATCTTCCAAATGAGTGTATGAAAGTCATTAAACAGGCAAGAAAACCTACCACAAGGCATTGCTATGCTAATAAATGGAAAAGGTTTGTTTTCTACTGCCAAGCAAACAAAGTCACACCGTTAGTTTTCTCCATACAAAACATTGTGGGTTATTTACTACACCTACAAAAAGCAAATCTCGCTTTTTCTTCCATCAAAATTCATCTCACTGCAATCTCTGCTTACTTGCAAATTAAACACACAAAATCACTATTTAGAATACCAGTTATTAAAGCCTTCATGGAAGGACTAAAGTGTATCATACCGCCAAGAACACCACCGGTACCCTCATGGAATCTTAATATTGTACTTACACGACTCAGGGGCCCACCCTTTGAACCCATGCATTCTTGTCAAGTCCAATCCTTAACTTGGAAAGTAGTATTTCTAGTGGCTATCACCTCACTACGAAGAGTTAGGGAAATACAGGCTTTCACTATTGAGGAACCCGTTATACAAGTACACAAACCTAAAGTGGTTCTCCGCACTAATCCAAAATTTCTACCAAAGGTAATTTCACCGTTCCATTTAAACCAAACAGTGGAACTTCCAGTCTTCTTCCCACAGCCAGACTCAGTAGCAGAAAGAGCACTGCATACGTTAGACATTAAAAGAGCTTTAATGTACTATATAAACAGCACAAAACCATTTCGGAAAACTAAACAATTGTTTGTCGCATTCCAAAAACCCCATGCTGATAACCCTATATCCAAACAAGGTATAGCCAAATGGATAGTTAAATGCATACAGACTTGTTACTTAAAAGCTAAAAGAGAACTACTCATTACACCAAAGGCACATTCCACTAGGAAGAAAGGGGCAACAATGGCCTTTCTAGGTAACATACCAATGACAGAGATTTGTAAGGCGGCCACTTGGTCAACACCTCAAACATTTACCAAACACTACTGTGTAGATATGTTAGCAACACACCAAGCCACAGTAGGACTGGCTGTATTAAGAACATTATTTCAAACAACTTCAACTCCTACAGGCTGACCACCGCTTTTGGGAGGATTACTGCTTTGTAGTCTATGCACAGCATGTGTTTCTGCAGCTACACATGCCATTGAACCGAAAATGTCACTTACCCAGTGTACATCAGTTCGTGGCATGTTCCGCTGCAGAGGAGCCTGTAGCCGTTTGAGTTGCAATTAGAAAACTGTATATATGTAAATAAACATTCCTTTAGACTAAACTAAACTATGTACATACAAATCTATTCCATTGCATGGATATCTTTACTGTTCTCATTCTACCACTCCTACCTCACCCTATGCGGGAAAACAATCTAAGATAGAGTCGATGCCCATGCGTAATGGTGCCGAAAGGGAGGGAGGAGTCACTCGGTCCCATGACTCATATATAGAGAGAGCTGTGAAGCACATTTTACAATTGCTGTTTATAATCATGCTATTTAGAAGCAAACACCTAAGTTCATACAAACTCCAGTAGTTTGTGATCTGGAGTCAATCAGTGATGCTTGTTAAAGGCTTTGATCTACCTTCTTGCACGCCCCTTGTTAGTTGTCTGTGGTGAGGTAGCTTTAGTGTATGGCCTTTGTCGGCTTTAAATTGTATTTGAGCAGCCTGCTTTCTTTCTCACTATTCCAATGAATACATCCATATGCTTTCAAGCATTCCTCATTTCCTGGCATTTGAAGCACAAGGGTTTACCCTTTGTTTCTTAAAGGGACAGATAGTACCATCGCAACCAAAAACGTGTTCAAACGCAGTACCATTGGCGCTAACTTGCTCACTGACGTTAGTTCCTGTTTTTCTAAGCCTCATTATGTTCCTTTTGGATCGGCAAATGTCCTTGGAGGAGTAAAAATGCATTGGAAAGAACACTGGACTCTTCCTTGACATTGGGAAAGCACACAGTTCCTTGGAAACGGAGAACGGAATTCCCTGATCTTTTGATCAACACAGGTCATGTCTAGGCCTCCAGGCTAGCTGCACCGGATCGTTTCATGTTAGCCCAGCAACACTCTGGATTACGTCACTGGGAAAAGTGGTGTGTTTTGATGGGGATAGTTCCTGATTGCTTGGCTGCCACTCATTTTACCGATTTCAGCCCTGGGTTCTAAGGCAAAGCTGAAACTGACCAAGGCTCTAACTGCCCCTTCATTTGGGGCTTCCCTCAGCATCATCCCCAAAGCTGATGATGTTGCCCACAGAGCTGGGTCTGGCATCGACCAGTGAGCTGTTAGACCTGACAGCTTAGGGTGTTCATCCCCCAACTTTTTGCCTGCTTCCCTCAACTTTTCTGACCCTGTTTTTGCTGGTTTTTGGACTCTGTGCACTTTACCACTGCTAACCAGTGCTAAAGTGCATATGATCTCTCCCTTAAACATGGTAACATTGGTTCATCCCAAGTTGGCATATTTGATTTATTTCTAAGTCCCTAGTCAAGTGCACTACATGTGCCCAGGGTCTGTAAATTAAATAACACTAGTGGGCCTGCAGCACCCACATAAGTAGCCCATTAACCATGTCTCAGGCCTGCCATTGCAAGGCCTGTTTGTGCAGTTTCACTGCCTCTACGACTTGCCATTTAAAAGTGTTTGCCAAGCCTCAAACTCCCCTTTTTCTACATATGTCACCTCTAAGGTAGGTCCTAGGTGCTATGTAGGTAAAAGGCAGGGCATGCACATATGTGTTTTAAATGTCCTGGTATTGAAAAACTTCTAAATTGTTTTTCCACTACTGTGAGGCCTGCTCCTGTACTAGTACTAGAGACTAGAGACTAGTACTAGGACTGCCCTCAGATACTTTTTGAGTGGTAGATTCTGATCTGAAAGGGGTATCCAGGTCATATTTAGTATGGCCAGAATGGTAATAGAAAATCCTGCTTATTGGTGAGGTTGGATATAATACTATTTTAGAAATGACACTTTTAGAAAGTGAGCATTTCTTTGCACTTTAAACCATCTATGCCTTACAGCCTGTTTCCAGGCATTGTCTGGTCTGTGCTGGTTGACAGCTCCCTTATTTATTTGACCCAGACAAGCACCAATACAGGACACTCAGTCCTGCATGCAGTCTGCATACTGAATGGGTCTGCCTGGTCCGAAAGGGAGGAGGGTTTGATACTTACATTTCAAAGGCCAGTGGCCTGCCTTCATGCAATGGACTGATAACCCCCCACTGGGACCCTGGCAGACAGGGCTGGGCTTAAAGTGGAGAACTTGTGCACTTTAAAACCACACTTTGAAGTCTCCCCCATTTCAAAGGCATTTTTGGGTATATAAATTGGGTCTCTGACCCCACCAACTCAGACACTTCTGGACCTGCACCTGAGCTCTGTTGGAAGACCTGCCTGGGTGCCCAAAGGACTCTCTGAACTGCTCCGATGCAAAGTACTGCTGCCCTGGTGTTGCCCTGAAGCCCTGCTGGCCTCTGACTGTGCTGGAAGGACTCTGCCTTCCCCTCAAAAAGTGCTCTCCAAGGGCTTGGATTGAGGTTCCCTCTTGTTCCGAAGTCTCGGGGACAGCAAAGACTTCAACTCCAGAGGTGCTGCAGATTGCTCCCGCTCCGTGGACATCACTACACACAATGACTGCGGCCTGCAACCCAAGTCCGATGTTGCCACGACTCCGCTGACGTCACTCATGGTCATCCGGACACATCACATCATGACAGACCGGAACCAGCGACCCCGCCAGGTCACAAGGAATCAACGCATCACAGATCACGACACATCATCTCCCCCTGCATCCGGACAGAACCAAAGCCTCACCACCCACTTCGGAGCGCTGAACCGATGCCTCTTTCCTCAGAAGCCGTAAAAGACTGACTCCACACCAACTCCATTGACGCCTCTTTCTGACTCCATGCGTCGTCCTTGTTCTTCGTTTTCAAAGGGTACTGTACCTAGGGGTCCGTGTGACTCCGTGACCAGCATAGGTGGTGCCTGATTGTTTGGGTGTTAGCCCCAGTACTAGCCATTGTGTTTTCTAGGCGCTTTAGTTGGATTCAGTCTTTAAAAAGTAATAACTTTGCTTGTGTGCATTAGATGTTAATTTTTTCAGCAGTATTTTATTCAGATAAATTTCCCCTAATTTTCTAAACCTTTGTGTTGTCTTTTTGTGGTGTTTTCACTGTGTTATTGTGTAAAGTTCTTCACAAATACTTTACACATTGCCTTCTAAGTTAAGCCTGATGGCTCAGTGCCAAGGTATGAGAGGGTGGGCACAGGATAATTTGGATTGTGTTATCACTTACCCTGGCTAGGATTGCGGTCTATAATTGGACAAGGGTGTATAACTCTGCCAACTAGAAACCCCATTTCTAACAATAGCAGTAAGTATAGTGTGTGGCAAAGGAAAAGGTCAGGGCTAACTTCAGCGATGAATCACTATGTAAACGTCTCCCCAGTTCCTGGGAAGAACTGGGTAGAGATTTATATAGTGCTTCATAGTCCTTCTAAGAAGAGATTTTTGGTTCAAATGCAGATGCTTTACCTTTGGAGGATAAGGGTTATGGATGAACGGAACATGAGTACTCAGAAGCTGTTCACCTCCTGCCTTCTTATAATATTGGTACCTGCCTTGATTTGAATTCACAAAATTGCAGTGGTCTAGACTTTGCCTGTCTCTCTGGCCCTGCCTCAGGGTAGGTCTTATTGTTCATAACGTTTGAATGTGGTTGGAGGTCTTTGAACAGACTTTACCAACTGTGAAACTGAAGTCAAACATTCTGATGGACATTTTGCAACCCTCCAAAGTTTCTGCAAAGCCCTTGCTTCCTTTTAAGAATGTGGCTCTAGGCTCAGATGCTCCCTAAGAGAACCCTTTTTCAAGTCAGCAGTCTATATGCTGATTGCTACTGGCCCTCAGATTTTATTCTCCCACCCATCACTGGTGGTTTAGACTTTCTTCTCTGTATTCTCTGCTGCCACTAAAGCCCTCTGAATTCTCCCACATCCCCTCCCCATTTCCACCACCATCCTGTGGTTGGGTGGGGTGAGGGTCTCATTTCTGACAAACTGGGATGCAATCATTTCGGACTGCTGGTCATCCAGGTGATCTCTCAGGGCTACGTTCTTCCCTTGCTATGCTCTTTGCCAGACCATGCCTCAATCAAGGAGACAGAGACCTGAGCCTTATGTTGAAAGAGAGGCCATAGTAGTGGTCCATGCAGAAGACAAAGGCACTGGATTTTTTCTATTTACTTCCTGATCCCTAAGAAGAATGGAGACCTGAGACCTGTTCTCTGTCTCTACCTTTACCTTATGAAATTGATAATCTGACAAGCGAGGCTCAAGATGCTGTCCCTGAACCAAGCCCTGTTGGCTTTGGGAAATTTGATGTTGTCTGTTGTTTTGCCAGACACCAGTTTTCATTCCCAAAATCTCCTGCCCCGCAGATATTACTTGATGTTCACAGTGGGGCCCCGACATCAGTTTGTGGTCCTTCCACTCGGACTAGTTTTGGCCACGTCTACCTCTATGAAGGTGCCTGTGGTCATAGCAACTTCACTGCAGAGATCAGGAGTCTGTGTATTTTGGCACTTGAACAACTGACTAGTGAAGACAGAGTCCCTTAGGCTGGTTCAGCAACTTTTGGTGGCTACTATTCTTCACCTTTTAGAATATTCTCTGGCTCCTAGACTGGATCCAGATTGTCAACAGTAATGTCTCCCGTACATCTGCAGGTGGCAATATCTGATTCCACAACAACCTTGTACCATCATGGGAGTGAATTTAAAGAGCAGCATATAGGTGCCACTTTTGTGCTCTAAGTTCCTTTATTTTGGCTTTTATTTTGCACCCTTTAACGAAGATCAGAATTGCCACTCCCAGCTTCAGTTGTACCTACATGTATCGCCATAAGCACAAAAAAGCCCAGTGGGATTTGTCTGCTCGTCATTCGAGAACAGGCAACAAGCTAGCATTTCACATTCCAAGGCCCAACTTCCCATTTGTCTTCTGACACCAAGCCTATTCTGTGGCTGGTCTAGGCATGCACAGTGACCTTTGGCTACCATCAGTAGTGCAGAATATGGGAGGCTATGAAGATGCTATGCTGCAGGATCTTCAAGTTGATACTGTCACCTGCTGGAATACCTTGTTGCCCCACAGAAGCCACCTGACACTTCTGCTGGTGAATCCAGCCCTTGTGCTGACTAGCTCTATTGGGACCTTCCCAGTTCCTTTCAGTACTGGCCCTCAGTTCCACTCTGGCTCTGAGGTCACACCAGTCCTGACTGCACCGGTGCCAACTTAGACTAAGTCAGCACCCATTCCTGCCCCAAAGACGATATAATACCAAGGGCTGACTACTGTCCACATTTGACCTTTGTCATGCTATGAAATCACCAAATACAGCCTCAAACTATGATTGATACAGAGCCTCTCCCTTTACCCCAGTACAATAGGAGGGTAGAGGCCATTTTCAGTTCTGATTCAGACACTGTTCAAGGGCTTCAGAACATAGCTCGCAATGATGAACAGGAGATGAACAACTTGATCCACCTGTCTATACGAATGCTAGATTATACATGGACTTACAAAATACTAAGGAGTTTGACAATTTTCTTGAAACTGAATTAGAAGGTCCTCCAGATCTAGTCACTGTGGAAAGTGCCTGCTTTGTGGTGCTTTTCTGCAAGTCCTCTTAAGTACTTGATTTGCAATTACCTATGGTTGAAACAAAAGCAGACTTGTTGATGGAAATCTCACACTTATTACTTCCTTTTAATGAGGCCCTCACAGATACCCTAATGGTTGCTTGGGCAAAGGTGTGCACTGCTCCTCCAGTCATTCATCTAGTGGCTAGACTATCCAGGCCAACCCTTGGTGACCCGACCTTTTTTTACTCCGTATCTGACTATGGAAAGTCCAGGCTTACATGAGCAAGGTCAACCCGAACATGATCCCTTCTTTCCTTCTGCACTGACAACTAGGGCATGGACAAAAAAAAATATTTCTCACCTCCAGTTTCCTATTCAGTCCCCATATGCATTACTCTTCTGCTTTTTGGGAGTTGGCCAGCAAGATTTTGCCAGCTGCCTCTAACTAATTCAGGGCAGCCTACGCTCAAACAATTCAGGACAGACAGGTTGCTGTCAAAACCTTGAGTACTGGCCTTGACACAAGATTTTCTGAAGATGTTCAGGCATCCTTAATGGACACTTCTTTTGATGGATCCAGCCACTTCGGAGAAAGGTCTGACTTGATGCTAGAAAATCTTACACATGGCCATGTTACAGCCCTTCCCATTGGCTTACTTTCACCAGTCTAACCAGCAATACTTGAAAAAAATGTAGAGGCTACCCATTCTTCCTAACCTTTTGGCACTGGCAGCCATTGTAAAATGTTTAGAAACTGGCCCAGACTTTTTGTTGCCTCCAAAGGGACATGGTGGTGGCTAGGGCCATGTACATCACCAAGGACAGCAGTATTTCACTCCCTCTACCCCCCAACTCCAGTGCCACTTTGATTTCCCCTTGACGGACCATCTGGACTATGTGCAGCTGGTAGGAGACAGGATTCGATTTTTCCTAACAAATGGGAATCCAGCACTTCTAATCAGTGCTACGAATTGTTATTAAAGATTATACCCTGCTATTGCTATCACCTTTTGTATCACATCTGTTCCCACTCACTTTTCTGTGGATCATGCCACCAACATTTTGCAAGAAGTCAAATTGCTAATGGTAGATGATGCCATTTTGAGTGCACTTGAATTAGAAAAGAGCAGGGGATGCTGTTCCCACCACTTCCTGGTGCCCAAAAAGAATGGAGCATTCAAGCTTATTTTGCATGTTTGCTCTTTGAAGGCTTTCCTGCCATACAAAAATTCAAAATATTTACTCTGGCCTAGGTTCCTTCTGCCTTGGATCCTGGGGGATTTGAAGATATCTTTAGACTTGTAGGATGTATACTTTTTATGTGCCTTTCCTACAGCCCCACAAATGCTACCTTTAGTTCGTTGTTGAGTTGGAGCATTACCAATGTGCCCTTCTACCATCCAGCCTCGTCTCTGCCTCTCAAATGTTTACAAATGGGACTGCGGTGATAAAAGCCCACTTTCACAGGACTTGGATATGTATTCCCACATCTCTATGAATGGCTGCTTAAGGCAGGGTCACTGCAGTTGTTATACATCATCGAATGAATATTGCCCTTTAATCCACAACAATTTAAATTACCAAACCAAAGCCCCATCTGGCACCTACAGAGGATTGCCTTCTCGGAGGCTATCCTGGACACTCTAGCATTCAAAGACTTCCCACCTCCAGAAAGAGCCCGGGACATTCGGGTTATGATCTTGATATTACTGGATTAATCCTGAGTCCTACTGAAGTAAATTCAGAAGCTTCTTAGACAGCTACCTCATGCATCCTCCTGGACCATCAAGTATCTACCTTTTAGCCAATCATCTGGCAGGGTCAGAATGGAGAATGGTATGTTAAATCGATTTGTAGAGCACAACTTATCACCTGTGAGGCTATACAGGTGCTGGAGCAGGAGGAAAGGTTTTGAGGAGCTCCTAGTTGAACAGCCAGGTCTTCAGTTTCTTGCCAAAGTTGAGTAGCGATGGAGAGGTCTTGATGTGTTGCCGGAGGTCATTGCAGGTCTTGGTGCTGGTGTAGTTGAAGGAGGATACTCCTCCCTTGCTTCTGCGCTTGCCGGGGACTTATGCAACTGTGAGTGAGGCTGATCGTAGATTTCTGGTTGGATGGTAGAGTTGAAGGCTGTCCTTGAGGTACAAAGATCCAGCATTGTGGAGGGCATTGTAGGCATGGGCAACCAGCTGAATTGGCAAAGTTTCTGGATGGGTGGCCAGTATAGTTCTATGAGGTGGGGAGTGATTTGAGCACTTTGTTTGGACGTATGGGATGAGTCTGGCAGCAGTGTTTTGGGTGAGCTGGAGTCTTTGAGTGAGTTAGTTGAAGATGCTGGCGTAAAGTGCGTTGCCATGATCCAGTCTGCTGGTTATGAGGGCTTGGTTGACAGTGAGTCTCATTTATGTGTGGAGCCATTTGAAGGTCTTCTGGTGTGTTCCGAGTATGAAGAAGCAGGACAAGGTCATGGCGTTCACTTGTTTGAACATCGCAAGCTTCTCATGCAGGATGATCCTGAGGTTTCTGGCGTGGCATATGGGAAAAGGTGTGGGCCCAAGATCCATTGGCCACAAGGAGTCCAACAGAAAGTTCTTGTTACCGAAGATCAGGATGTCAGTTGTGTCAGTGTTAAGTTTTATGCATTTCTCCCTCATCTAGTTGGTCCTGGTGTACTCGGTGGTGACGGAAAGGATAGACTGTGTGTTTTCGGTATAGGAGAAAATGTTTGTCATGGGTTCTTATGGTGTGGTTGAGTGGTGCCATGTACACACTGAAGAAGGTCGGCCTAAAGGAGGATTCCTGAGGAACTCCACAAGTGAGTTTCTTGGGTTTAGAGGTGTACGGGGAGAGTCGGACTCATTGTGTTTTGTCGGAGAGTAAGGAGGCGATCCATTTTAGGGTAGGTCCTTGAATTCCAGAGTTGTGAATTCTTGACACGAGTGCTTTGCGATACGGTGCTGAAAACTGCTGAGAGGTCGAGGAGGATGAGCCTGGCAGTTCCGCTCTGTCCATGAAACTCTGGATATACTGATCAGTGCCTGCAGAAGGTTTCTTCAGTAGAGCTTTGACCTCCGCGTGTTTCTAGTTATCTGTGAAGGTTCCGCTATGGAAGGAAGCGTTGAATAGGACTTGTCTTTCCACTAGTGTTCTGAGAAATGTCAGGATAGGCCTGGTCCAATTTATTTTTATGGGTCAGGAGAGGGCCGTTACCTTATGTGGTGATCTTGAGCATTTGTCCTCAGATTTGTCTGCCTCTCCGGGAGGACCTTCTGTCTCTGCAACAAGACTGGATCCTGACCATGAATCTACACCTCCTTGCATGGCGATTAAGCGGCAATAACAGAGCAGTTTCAACTTACCTGCTGCAGTTGTGGATGTGATTCTTGTCGCTATGGGACCCTTGACTAAATAAGTCTCTTCAGGGCATTGTGAGAAATGTACGACCTAGTGCAGTAGCTCTCAACTTGACCCCTACAGTCCAAATTATTAGATGTTTTGCTGTTTGTCTTGACTTTGGCCCAGCAAAGCTTTGGGGTGGCCATAATTAGTTTATATGTCTGCACTCTATCTTATGCTTGCCTGATCAGTGTTCTTTATTAAAGTCAGCTGTTGTAATGAAGGTATTAAAGGTTTTCACGCACATGTTTCCTGCAAGGCCCTTCATTATGCCTCCACGGGACCTTAAGTTGGTCCTCGTGTTTCTGATGGGCATGCTACTGAAGCTCTGCACTGCACCGCACTGTCAAGACTGTTTTTCTCATTGCCACCATTTTGTCACGCTGTTAGGTCAGCTGCAAATGCTGTCAGCACAGCCTCCTTGTTATCTTATGTCCTGGTGAATAGTACGCTTTATTCGACTTGTAAGTGCTCTAGAAAACATTTCTTTCTATGCAACCCAAGCCATGGCATCAAGCTTTGACCTCAAGTATTTTGTTCCTTGGAAAGCACATGCCTTTTTCAAGCAAGCCTTGTTCTTGTTCTTGATGAATATATCTCTGTGAATAGAATTTCCTTTGATACAATGCCAGTCTGTTCTTTCCAAGCTTGCCATTTCTGATAAAGCAGCAGGGGCTTTTTCCATCGGCATATCTTAATCAAGGGTGTTTGTGAGATTCTTTCGTTGCTACTTATGTCCGACTGTCATTTGTCTGTGGGGCTTATCATATCTAAAACTTAGCAGAAACATCCTCCCTTTCTGCAAAACAGTACCATGGGGTGGCACTGCAGGCTATTCTCATTATTTTCTGGTCATAAGGAGGAGACCTGCTAGATCAGGGTTCTCCAAACTTTTCTGAAGCAAGAGCTACTTCAGATCGGTGAAAATCATCATGTGCTACTGATGGCTAAAAACCCCGCTTATTGTTTCCAGGCACCCCCACAACCAGCTTCACTGACTTTTAGTCTAATGTCCACAGAGCCCGATACTATGGTTCAAACAAAATACTTTGACTGTGTGCACTATGACAAGGCTGCCATGTGTGTCATTGAGATAGTGGTCTTCGGGGATGTATGAACATGCGTGCATATGAATAGTACATATATGTATGGGTGTCTGATAGCCTGTATTTTATGTAATTGTGGCACATGACATACCTTTCACCATTTGCGGCACCGTTACCTGTGTGACACAAACATACAACCATTTTTTTTTAAATGGGACAAACTTAAAGTGCAAAAATATTCATAGCATGGAACATTTTTCTGTGCTTTAAATTTCTTCTATTTAAATAATGACTGCATTTTTCAGTTATAACTATAACAAAGTGTTCTACTGGCCACTGGGAGCAAAAGACCTGCTGTTTGTAAATGGAACACTTTGGAAAAAAAAAATGAGAAAATTAAAATGAAAAGTTAACTTAATGAAAAGTTAACTTTTACAGTTCGCCATATAAACCATAATGGCATCACCTGCCCTGTAGATATCCACTATTCCTGCAGCCATCCTTGACTAACAGAAGAGGTGAGTCTAGAGTGGTAAAGTCCCATATTTCTGTTTTGCTCTATAGCCCTATTACCCTTTTCCCGCTTCCACCAACAGCCCTCGCATTTCTGTGTATGTGGTCACTGGTGGGTGTGGTGAGCACAATTTTCCTACTGGAACATCCACACAAGGTTAGCGCATACTTACACGTTGTAAGTACTGCTGCAGTCTTACTGGAACCCAGGATTTTTGTGCAGCTTGCTCATGGGGTATTTTAAGAGATTACCCCTATTTACCAATCCGAATGGCACGAACTTCCAGCTTTACTTTGAGTTGTGAGCAGGGTCCGTGTATTGAGACCGTTCTGATTGGCAGCTATCAGACCTGCCTTTTTTCCTAGCTAGCTCATTGAATAGATATGAGGACTTTCCTTCTCCTATTTATGAAGACACATTCGGTAAAAAAAAATATATATATAAACACAATCGGTGCTATACACTGGGATAATCACTGGTCAGAGGGTTGAGACTGGCTTCTGGCCATGCCGAATTATCTTCTTGTTCAAACTTCATGAGCATGAATAGCACATACAATCTTCAACTTGTTTGAAAAATTCTGCTGGACCTTGTACAAGTGCAAAAATGTAGCTGCATTGTGGGTGAGAAGTTTGTTTTCTCAATTACTTTCCCCATTATGTTGGCATCAATTCATATATACATTAAGAAATAACTGTGATGTCAAATTTCAGAGATCAGCAGGGAAGGTGGTCACTTCACAGTGATAGACTTTGAAAAGGCATTTGAACTGGTCTAGTGGGACCGCCAGTTTACATGCCTAGAAAAAATATAGAGCCCAAATACCTCTGTTATACACGTCCTTTATATGCATCTGGTGGCAAGAGTCGGGGTAAGAGGTCTGCGATCAGATGCCTTCTCAATATATAGCGCTATCAAGACGGGGCCTGTCTAGTATTATCCCTTGCCACCAAGCTGCTAGAAGCACGGCTCAAGATTGACACCCAGTTGAAAGAATTTCAATGGGTGCTTTTGGTTAAAGATAAGGCATCACTGTACTCAGATCATCTTAACCTACAGTACCCCTAGATGGTCTTGGCCCGAGTACTGCAGATGCTCAAGGTCTTCGGGAAGTTCTCAGGGCTTGGGGCTATCCTGCCCAAAACAGTTTTTTACCCAACTGGAGTGGCAGAGTCAGACCTCCAATATTAAAATTGCCAGAGAAGGTCTCCATTACCCACGGACATATGACTAAGAAGACCCAAGGCTCTACTGGACAGGCTAGGTAGAGACTTCTCCTTTGGTCCCCTGTCCTATCGGCGACAGTGCATCCATCCATAATTAGAATGGGTTCTTCACTCCGATTACTTGCGCAAAATGCGATGGGATTTCTTCACCAACACCAATTTTCTTATTCCTGGATTTCTCTGGATTTGTAGCATTCCTCCGCTTACCCACAAAAAAAGACTTCAAGTCCTCATATGATGGAGGGCATGGTGCAGCAGGCACAGTTCCAAAGTATCAGGCCTCACGCTTGATAATTAGGAATAAATGGCTTCAATGCCCATGCAGCGACCCTGCCTTTGTGACAGCAATGGGTGATGGGAGGAAAACACCACATACAATTCCTAAATGTAGTAAATATCCAGTTGGGTGTCCCTCCTGCGACAATCCCTGTGCTACAGCTGTGGCAGGAAATTCTGCACACAGTGGAAAGGGTAGACAAACTGATGAAAGAAACCCAGCTGTGAAGGGGAAATA
This sequence comes from Pleurodeles waltl, assembly GCF_031143425.1. NCBI lineage: Eukaryota > Metazoa > Chordata > Amphibia > Caudata > Salamandridae > Pleurodeles > Pleurodeles waltl. Next base: position 1,454,425,589 of record NC_090447.1, on the reverse strand, counting down.
TACTGAGCTAGGAGCATGCCCTGTCAGGCTTTTGAAGGTGGCAACCATTAGAATCTCTCATCCGGGTGACATGATGTCTGGTACAAGGCTGCATTCTTTTGCAGACCTTTATTCCAATTACTAGAAGCAGGTCCATCTGTTCTTCAAACACTTCCAGTTCTGACATGGGACATCTGACATATCCCCCGGACGTTAATCCTCTTGAGTAGAATCTTTAGATGGGAGCACATGCAAAGACACAAAATATATTTACTTTATTGCTCACTGGTGATTAATATATCCCTGCTACATTTGACACCTCTGGCAGGCATGGGAGAATGGCATGGCAAAACTCAAGGATGAGGAATGTCAGAAACCCAGATGGTTCCCCCTCGGGAGGTGACCATAACTCGGGAGGTACCCAATGAAGAGTAATCCAGGTTAAATGTGTGCATAAGACATACCTGAGTAGAAAAAATGTTGGCCCTTTGAAAGGATGCCTTTCCCAGAATGCCTATGATGTGGCAAACAGCCGGGGGACATACTTCACACCATATGACTCTGCTGAAAGATTCGACCCTCCTGGAAGAGTCATATCCTGGAGGTAGAGACAGTGGCGTAGCGTGGGTTGTCAGCACCCGAGGCAAGGCAAGTAATTTGCGCCCCCTAACCCGAGGCAAGGCAAGTAATTTGCGCCCCCTAGCCCGTGGATTTTAGCACTCGAGTCCCCCCCCCCCCAGATGTTGCGCCCGCCCCCTCCTGCACCCCCCAAGCTACGCCACTGGGTAGAGACAAGCTGGAAGTTAGAAGGTAACTCCGAACTCGCTCTGCTTCTTATGTTGTTATACTGGATACTATTGTCCCTTTTTTTTTTATTTAATACAAATTGCACCCACTCATGTGCACTACAATATAAAGGCCTACTCATTAAATGCCAATAAAATTGAACTCGAGCATTCTTGCAACTAACACAACTCAGCTATAACAAAAAGAAGAGGATATCACCTTATAATTCAGTAGGGTTTTCTGCAGGGAAAGGCCATCTGCTGAAGTTGTTAATGATAATAGGGTCCAGTTTACTTCTGAGGAAATGGTTTCTTTCCTGACAAGGGATGGTGTAAAGCCAACATAGTTTGCAATGTTTTTCCAAATCAAATGTGCAAGTGGAGAGATTGAATAGGCTTATTTAAGAAACTATAAAAATAGGAATGATTAATGAGATGGATTTATAAGTAAATTTAGACGTATATGAGATGATGCATGTGCACGACTACTCATGATACAATGACTTGGATGTGACTAATTATTTGAAAAAAGATGTCAAATAACCTGAACCCCTAGCGACGGAGGGAAAATAGATGTGTGAAAGAGCAGAGCGAGGGGGTGAGCCAGCAGTGAGGTGAAGAAGGCTTGATATACTAAATATAACTAACAAAAAACATTAGGAGCAAAGGTGGGAGATGTTAAAAAGAAGAAGTTCCAAGGCTGCAAACTATTAGCCTTACACAAGAACAGGTCAAAAATGATGACTGGCAGCAAGATAAGTGAACTTGTCAGGAAGGAAAATTGTCAATCATAGCCTACCCACGTCTTGGGCTGCCTTGCATTATTACAAGAAATAAATGGAAACAACAAAGGTAAAAAGAAGAATGATGTTAAATAAAAAGTTCATCAGGTATATTAACAGGATGAAGGATTGGGTAAAATGAGGATGGGAACATAAGAAGGGGGAGGTGAAGGAATAGCTTTCCCCAGAAATAGCGAGAAGGTAAGTGATGCTGAAGGAGTAAACCTAGGTATGGTGCACTAAGAGAATACCTGAAGATTTCCATAACTGTAGACATTTAAACAAGGTTATGAAGAGCCAACTGGTTGTGGTGGTTTTTGACATGACCGGCATGGAACCATTTCTCTGTCCACCACTGTGCGAGTCATCAAATGACCCATGATTAAATCTCGCAGGCCCTCATAATTGGGACACTTCTTTTGCTTATTGATTTTAGAGTGCTTGCTATATAAACAAGGAGCAATGTACCATTGCAAGATCTCAATCCTCCCCTTCATATATGTGTATTACAGCAGCACTGCTCAGGACACTGAAACCTGGCTTAGACCACAAATGTTTTCCTTAAACTGGGCTGGGATAATCTAGCTTAGGTGCCTCCAGCCAGTGGATCGCAAACTCCCAGTAGCTCCTAGACACTTTCAGAGTACCTCACAACCTTGTGTTAATTTTAAATAGGCACAGGGTAACGTTTTTCCTCTTAGAATTCCTTTTAAAGTTAAGGAAAGGCTATGTTTATTTTACATTATTATCACCAGGCCGCAGATAGCACCACCTGATAATAGGCAGTGGTGGGGTTAGATTTATAACCCATGGTGAGGCACAAAAGCAAAGAATTGAAGCAGTAAGGTATAAAACACAAATAAAAGTCCTTGTCAGTTTGATATTGGAGGTGGAAACAACATTTGTCTCATTGCTTTTAAATCAGAGAAAATTAATTAAAATGGAAAGGTATTCCAAGGTTCCTCACTTTGGGGGTCATTCTGACCCTGGCGGTCTTTGACCGCCAGGGCGGAGGACCGCGGGAGCACCGCCGACAGGCCGGCGGTGCTCCAATGGGGATTCCGACCGCGGCGGTAAAGCCGCGGTCGGACCGGCACCACTGGCGGGCTCCCGCCAGTGTACCGCGGCCCCATTGAATCCTCCACGGCGGCGCAGCTTGCTGCACCGCCGCGGGGATTCCGACCCCCCCTACCGCCATCCAGATCCCGGCGGTCCGACCGCCGGGATCCGGATGGCGGTAGGGGGGGTCGCGGGGCCCCTGGGGGCCCCTGCAGTGCCCATGCCACTGGCATGGGCATTGCAGGGGCCCCCGTAAGAGGGCCCCTACATGTATTTCACTGTCTGCTGCGCAGACAGTGAAATACGCGACGGGTGCAACTGCACCCGTCGCACAGCTTCCACTCCGCCGGCTCGATTCCGAGCCGGCTTCATCGTGGAAGCCTCTTTCCCGCTGGGCTGGCGGGCGGTCTGAAGGCGACCGCCCGCCAGCCCAGCGGGAAAGTCAGAATTACCGCGGCGGTCTTTCGACCGCGGAACGGTAATCTGACGGCGGGACTTTGGCGGGCGGCCTCCGCCGCCCGCCAAGGTCAGAATGAGGGCCTTTATGTTCTATTGCGGAAGACGAGTTTGAGCTATAATCAAGAATGTTAACATCCTGTTTTCTGTGCTTAGAAATCCGTACGTGCCTGCTAGAACTCTTAGTACCTTGCAGTGGCCTTCATATGTGCATATGCAACGTAGTCCACTCTTAAGAAGTCTTCCTCTTCTGTTGCAGGGACTCTTATTATCAAATAACAGCCCCAGTTTTCATTAGTGTTCAGAAAAATGTTAAATTTAGTTTAAAGTTTGCTTTAATGTCAACACAACTTTACAGAATGTTTTTGTATTCTATGTCCATCAATCTGAAAACTTAGGAGTTAATACGCCTTAGCAAGGAATATCCCATGAAGTGAGGTTGTTGGTGCAGGAACATTGTATCACAATTGCCCAACACAGTGTGTTGTAAACCATGAGAGAAGTTATACCTGACTATACTAGATGTCTGCTTTCTCCAAAATACTGAAGAGTTTAATCATAGGTCATTGTTAGCATGCTATTGTTTAGCGTGTCCTCCAATTAGCACAAGAAGATTTGGAGTACCACTCTCATTACTTGAGCCACAGTGACTCATAAGTAGTATCTCTAGCCCCGCTTAATATCACGTCACTACAAAATTACTGCATGCACTTTGTTCCCCATTTTTGCCCATAACAGATGGACCTGAATTAGACAGACTTACTGAATTGATGCTGACCCACAAAGTTTGCCTGGCCTTCGTGAAGGTTTCTTTTTATCCCTTTGCATAGATGTGGGAGCTTTTCTCGTGTCAGGTTTGAGGTCCTCTGCTCCAGTAGCCTTGTTTTTTGGCTCCCAATTCTTACTGGTATTAGTTTTGTTTTTGTGATTGGTTTAACTAGCCCTCACTTACGGTTTTAATCTTGGTTTTAAGGAAATTGGCCTTGTAATTGCAGGATGCTTACAAGACAGTTCACAGTACATCTTAAGACAGCTGCACTGTCAAGTCACATCTAAAAACTATTCTTTAAACTATACATAGTGTGTTTTGGCGCCACCCTGAACATATTACTCTCCCATCTCATGCTGTAGGGTGTTTAGTTTCTCACTCTGTCTTCTGAGCTTCCATTTGAATGCTTGCTAGACTATTTTGCACCTGAAAAGTGTAGTGTGTCATAACACTATCTGTTGCCTTCATTTTATTTTTCAATTTTTTTCATTCTTAATCTACCACAGTCTCTTTTTGCAGTTTTTTTCCTTGCAGTAGCAAAGCCAATCGGGCATGCTTCAATGTTATATGCTTTCATAAATGAAGCTTACATTCACAAATATGTTTAAATGCATTGGCATGTAAAAGCCGGACCTATTAGCTTTGCCAGTGCTTGTTCTGAGGTGTGATAATATCCAGGGAAAGATGGTTTGCTGTCTGAAAACCTTCTAATTCCTGTATGACGGAGAGAAGGGAAATATTTGAAATATTCTTTTCCCATCAATACTTCTTTATCTTTTTTTTTTTTTTTTTTTTTTTTTTTAGTTTGTACAGGGAGTGCAGAATTATTAGGCAAATGAGTATTTTGACCACATCATCCTCTTTATGCATGTTGTCTTACTCCAAGCTGTATAGGCTCGAAAGCCTACTACCAATTAAGCATATTAGGTGATGTGCATCTCTGTAATGAGAAGGGGTGTGGTCTAATGACATCAACACCCTATATCAGGTGTGCATAATTATTAGGCAACTTCCTATCCTTTGGCAAAATGGGTCAAAAGAAGGACTTGACAGGCTCAGAAAAGTCAAAAATAGTGAGATATCTTGCAGAGGGATGCAGCACTCTTAAAATTGCAAAGCTTCTGAAGCGTGATCATCGAACAATCAAGCGTTTCATTCAAAATAGTCAACAGGGTCGCAAGAAGCGTGTGGAAAAACCAAGGCGCAAAATAACTGCCCATGAACTGAGAAAAGTCAAGCGTGCAGCTGCCACGATGCCACTTGCCACCAGTTTGGCCATATTTCAGAGCTGCAACATCACTGGAGTGCCCAAAAGCACAAGGTGTGCAATACTCAGAGACATGGCCAAGGTAAGAAAGGCTGAAAGACGACCACCACTGTAAAAAACACACAAGCTGAAACGTCAAGACTGGGCCAAGAAATATCTCAAGACTGATTTTTCTAAGGTTTTATGGACTGATGAAATGAGAGTGAGTCTTGATGGGCCAGATGGATGGGCCCGTGGCTGGATTGGTAAAGGGCAGAGAGCTCCAGTCCGACTCAGACGCCAGCAAGGTGGAGGTGGAGTACTGGTTTGGGCTGGTATCATCAAAGATGAGCTTGTGGGGCCTTTTCGGGTTGAGGATGGAGTCAAGCTCAACTCCCAGTCCTACTGCCAGTTCCTGGAAGACACCTTCTTCCAGCAGTGGTACAGGAAGAAGTCTGCATCCTTCAAGAAAAACATGATTTTCATGCAGGACAATGCTCCATCACACGCGTCCAAGTACTCCACAGCGTGGCTGGCAAGAAAGGGTATAAAAGAAGGAAATCTAATGACATGGCCTCCTTGTTCACCTGATCTGAACCCCATTGAGAACCTGTGGTCCATCATCAAATGTGAGATTTACAAGGAGGGAAAACAGTACACCTCTCTGAACAGTGTCTGGGAGGCTGTGGTTGCTGCTGCACACAATGTTGATGGTGAACAGATCAAAACACTGACAGAATCCATGGATGGCAGGCTTTTGAGTGTCCTTGCAAAGAAAGGTGGTTATATTGGTCACTGATTTGTTTTTGTTTTGTTTGTGAATGTCAGAAATGTATATTTGTGAATGTTGAGATGTTATATTGGTTTCACTGGTAATGATAAATAATTGAAATGGGTATATATTTTTTTTTGTTAAGTTGCCTAATAATTATGCACAGTGATAGTCACCTGCACACACAGATATCCCCCTAACATAGCTAAAACTAAAAACAAACTAAAAACTACTTCCAAAAATATTCAGTTTTGATATTAATGAGTTTTTTGGGTTCATTGAGAACATGTTTGTTGTTCAATAATAAAATTAATCCTCAAAAATACAACTTGCCTAATAATTCTGCACTCCCTGTATGCATAAATGTTCTCACCCATCTAATGTACCATTTATGTCTACTTTTGAATATGATCTGAAGATGTTTGTGAGACCGTGAATATTAATATGTTGCATCAGTTTTACATTTTATTTAGTAGAATAAAAGTATTATTCCAATAGACTTGCCTAACCTAGATCTCAAACCTTTTCTCACACAGGCATGAAATGAAGTACCTGCCTCGATCTAACCATAGCGGAATGTCTTCTCCACCCCAATGATACCAAAAAGGCCACTTCCAAGTGTGGCTGTCTGATATTGAGCTAGATTGCTTCTTCCTACTGCTTTCCTATGTCAATATCAAGTCTTGTAATCTCTACTTCGTAAGTGGACACATCAAATCCATGAGACATTCATTAGCCATAAAAACCTAACCAACTCTGTTCCCGCTGTTTGAAGAATCGAGCACTACAAGGGCCAGGATGAAAATTTCCAAACCAGAGTCCAAGCTAAGGGCCTCTCTAACCTGGACCGGGCAATGCAAAATATGTCAGCTTCCTTGATGCCACAAGTCCCAGCTGAAGATGAATCTTCATTCTGTAGCCAGCGGATCATACTTATCAAGAAAAATGATCTGCGCCATCTACTTCTTTAGGACTCCCTCCTCTTCAAAGCCTCCTTCATCGTTTACAAGCCTGCAGTCGGCAGCACAGCAGCTTTCCTGGCCGTGTAAACCATTTAGGAAACAAGAAGGAGCGAGTGGTCAGCAGGTTTAAGCAAGAAATGTAAAACAGGAGGTGACTACCCTTGGTTTTAGTCTGTTGTTCTGCACAGAGGAGCTCAGCTTGTTCCCTGGGTATGAAGACAAATGTTAGATCAGTCAAGGGAACTGTTTATGGTTAAACCAAAACTGTAATGCAGCACTTGTTGATGTATGTCACAAACTTATGAAAAACAAAGTGGGTATCTATGCAAGGCAAGTTGAGTTGGAAGTACAAGAATTGGTTTGGCAGGAGTTTAGTATGTCTGGATAATACTAAAATTCAAGAATGAGATGAAAGAAAGCTCTGTAATGTTTATAAGCAATCAAGTTATACAATAGTTTCCCCATCCCTTTTTCAATTTGTGTTCAAGTTCATAGATAGTTCTGTCAAACGTGGGTCCGGATAGTTGAGCAGCGTTGTTCTGTTTAATAGCAGCTGGTATGGGATAAAGCCACACCGTGTAATGGTTTATGAGCGGTATTTAGATAGACCGAATTTGCAGATTTTCAAGCGCATGGAAGTTACATGTGGTTTAACTGTTGTGTTGTTACCATATTGTTCTGTATTTGATGTTAATATAAGTTATTTATTAAATGAAAATTAGAACCAGGAAACAAGTTTTTTTTCACTTTGTGCACCTCAATCTTGCACATCCCACCTGCAGTTCGAAAGGTTGGAAAAGGCCAAATTCTTGAAAGAGTGACTCTGACATGGATGCAGAATCATCAGTCTTTAGTGCACGGGACTCAAACCTTTTGCATAATAGGAGCTACATGTGTTCATTTAAAATAATTGTGAGCTACTCATTATTTATGCTGTTATAAGGACTGCATCAGTCAAGATTACATTAATGGCCACCATATGCAAGTTTACCACCAGTGATCACCTCCGTGCATCAAGCATTGTTGCCGGCAGTAATGTAAAAAAGGCTTTATCAGTTTGGAATGCTTCTGTGTCGATAATACATGCCAGCCACAGCGCAGCAACCGTCACAAAAGTAATATTAGTCAAAAATCTTCCCAGATGATTTATCACTCAAAAATCCACTTTAAATATTTAGAAAATTCACGAACTTTTTCTCCAAACTTCAGCTTATGAATTGTGAAAATACACACGTTTTCGTCTTGAATATTCAATTTTGGTTTACATATATTCATTCAGCCAAGCAAAAGGTTCCAATTTAGATGCACACAGCAGCACAGCTTGCAGAGTTACTCAACAGAGAAGCCTACTTTAGTGTCTGCCACAGAAACCAGAACTCTCTCTCTGTGTTATATACAGTGCCCTGCAAGTTCATATAGATGCCAGGTGACCCCATGGTGTGCGACACCTTCATACAGTCCTGGCTTTTTAGGTGGCAGAAATTGTCATGTAGTTTTGCTTTTAGCCCTATAAATACAGGCTACAGAGTTTAGCTGCCAGCACTGCGCATGCTGGAATTTTTAATTTAATTTCATTTTCAATGTCCGCATGCGCATTGCTGGCAGCTGAATGCAGCTGGTTGAAAGTGCCACTTTAGGACTGTTTCCAGCTCTGCGATCCCGTTCCTTGTCTGGCTCTACAGTCCAGTATTGCTTTTCTGCTGGATCAGCTTTTACAGCATGTACGTGCCATGCCTGTTTGCTACTGAGTAGGTCTTTTTAAGCTAAATTCATTGCCATTGTGGTTGATTTGACCCAGCATGAAACCCAGTAACTATACATTTTACACAAACAAACCCTCAGCTGGAGGAGTGCAGTATCAGGTCACTAAATTGATGTTCTTTATAATTTTTAGTTTTATTATAGAGCCAGCAAGTAGGGGCATAGCTAAAAGGGGTGGAGGGGTGTTTGGGGTGCTACACCGTCCTATTAAATGTAATTCTGATAAATAGTTGGGTACAAGTGCCTTCAGTCGGACAAGGTGAGGTGTCTGTTGGATTGCACCAGGGATTTTTACACACAGACAAAAACACACAACTAACCTCTTCCACTGTCTGGTTGGAAGAACTTGACAAATGTCAGTTATTTCACAGAATATTTTATTTTTTCTAACTTAGTACCCCAACCAATGTGCATCCCCGACCCCTTTCCGCTGCCCCTTAAGCCCCTCTATGTGCGCCCTGCTTGTCCTATAATGTATTTTACCATTATGTGCTAGTGTAATTAAGTAATCTGCAGCTCACACCTCACCACCGCTCTCCCTCCTCCCCGGTCTAACTGTCCAAACTACTCCCCTGCTGTGGCGATTCGGATCGAGATAGTTCAACCATAAGTACAAATGTAGCGAGAAAAAAAACAAAGTAAAATTAAATCAGCAAGAAAAAATGTTGGAGCGAAGTGTGGTTCAAGAGCTGACAAAAGGAGTTGTACAGTCATTGGTGGCTCACGGAAGGGAAAAGGGGTGGACGGCGTGTGGCGTGGGACAACAAATATATATCTAATATTTTAATAATTGTTTTTTAAACTTACCTTTCTTGCCGCACCGCTCCGATCCGCTCCTCAGTCTTCCACTGCAGGCATAGGCTCCCAGCCTGTCCTTCGTCTAACCTTAACGCTGCTTTCATGCTGCTGGCAGCATGAAAGCAGCGCAGTGCCGGATTGGAGAGAGCCTAGTGCGCATATGTGTTTGGCCGGCCTGAGACGGCAGGCCAAACATGCCTGCACATGAAGGGGGACTGCTGTGCACTCCCCCTCCATCCCTGTCATGGCCTGTGACCCTGCCTCTTTTACAAGAAAACGATAATAAACATAGTTAATAATCGTTTTCTTGTAAATGTTTTGCAGCTGCTGCTGCCTGGGGAGAGGGCGACACTCCTCCATACAGGAGGATCCACCCCGGTGTACAGTACATGCACATTAAAGGTTAAAAAAATAATAATAAAAAAATAGGGTGGAGTGGAAAGAATAGCAACATTAACCCAAGGTGCGGGTAAGCAAAGGCTGGCGAAAAGAATAAATGTTGTACATATAAGTAGATTGGTGAGGGGTTAGTCGCTTCCAGTGTGTGGACAAACTAAGGCAGCGGGGAGGATGCACAAAGGTAGAAAGATACATCAGGGTTAGGTAATAAATATCTCCTTGGAGTGGCACAGCTGGTTGAAAATTGGGGGTCGAGAATGCAGTTCTCAGATGAGGAAACATATGTGGATTCTTGTGGCGATTAAAAAATAGAGTATCACGAATTTTAGTAGCACAGTCAAAGAAGGATGGAGGCAGGGAATTCAAGGTGAGTTTCCAAGCACTCGAGCCAACCAGAGACAGGCATTGCGAAAGATGTGGTGCTTGGAGTCAGAGTTCTGGATTATATGCTCTAAACGGGCCAGAAGCAGATAAAGTCAGAACCACAGCATTTTAATTATAAGTCAGTGGGATCATGGAAACCCTGGCAGAAAGCTAATGGTTAGAGGCTGCCGAGCAGTCCAGGTTTACAGTCTACAGGGGGACAAACAACGCTGACATCTGCATTGACATTACACACACATCAGCCGGGCGGTGAGACAGACGGATTTGTTCCACGCCTTGTGATGATTTTCAGATTATGGTCTATGGAAAAGGGTGGTGCTGCTGTTGATTCAGGCTTGCGGTACCAGCACCGGGTGATTGACTGGAGATGATGATTCACTCGGTAGCATGAGGAAAGTGGTTGTCATGCAGTTTAATTGATGTTTTCCTTTGCATGTTCGAAAGCCAGTGCTGAAAGGCTTTCTACCAAGATAAGCATACGGTAGCTGAGCAAACACTGGTGGGTGGGGGTGGTGGAGGTGGGGGTGGTGGAGGGGGGGGGGGGGGCTGACTTCTGCGGTAGGCGCTTGGGACTTTTTAAAGCTGTGTTGCAGCATAGGAAGGTTCAGAAATACTGCCTTCATGTTGTAAATAGAAAGACCCTTCATCAAGCCACCAGTGTGCAACGTAGGCATAAGACTAACAGAAAGTCAGACGAAGCAAAGGAATTTAACTTAAGGTAGAGCTGTTATTTACTTAAATTCACAGAAGTCTAAATGTTTCTTTTCTCAACCAATATTCTGTGAACTGTTGAAATCAAGACTTACATTTAAAGCAGACCCATTGCTCAGCCTAAAGCGTTTAATATCCTAGGATGTTGATACTCTGAAAAGAGAAAGGGTGGAGTAACTGTTCCCGAGTAGCTATGGTCCCTCTTTGCTTTGGACAGTTCAACACATGGTTTGTGATCTCCCACCTTTCTTGAGGTACCAAAGGGCAGCAGGCCCAGAGTCCACTCCACTGCATGGTGCTCATTGTGGGGACTAGCAAATGGCCCTTATGCTCCGGAACTCAACCTAATATTAAAAAAAGCTATTTTACAAATATGGCCCCTTGTGTGAAAGCATAAACCACAAGTACCAATCCCAGTCGCATAAGTCGTAGGTGTAAATGGACTCTTTTATTGGGGGTTGCTAATGTATGGTCACCAAGCATCGGGATGCTCCTAAAGTGCCCTTGCAGGTTTGCAAATGGTTCAAGTTTAAACAAAAAAAAAGCTCATTTGTAGGTAAGCAAATGTGATTTGTAATTTTGCACACAGAACTGCAGACGTCCGTGTTAGACACATCTGACTGTCGATTACCTCGTTAATGAACAGGAGAAATACAGTGTACTCAATCGTAGAATTATTGGCTGTGTCTATGGTAATGAAGGAAATATCTTTTCAAGACTGAATCGAGCAGATTCTAGATAAACCGGTTGGGGGCCTAGATCCATATGTCAGTGACTACTGAATTATTTATTAGGGAGCGGTGCTCCATCTGGATTGCACTAACAGTTGTCAAGGCGTACGATGGGAAATAAACATCTTGAGAGTCCATGTGTTGATTTGGAATTCTTTCATTCAAGACCAGAAGGTTAAAAGTTCTTGAGTGTGTGTAGCCTGCATTTCAGGGACACACTGACACCTTGAGAGTAGATAGCTGCTTGAGGTTGGTTGCTCCTCCTCCATCGCTCTTATTGTGGCCTACTTTAGTTGCTCACCGGTGGTTTGTGGTGTTCAGCTCCTGAGCCTGTGGGCTCCTCTGTGATTATTTACAGACATTCTTCGCTGCCCTTCATTGTTACTTCCTCATATACCCGTTGGAGGGAACTATCTAGGGCTCCCATCTGCTCTGCCAGGTGTTGGCCCCGTTATGGTTCATAACGGCAGGATATAGGTCCCAAAACTGCAACACCCGACCGGTTTCTTTGTGGTCTCAATGGAGCACATCTGTATCCTCTCCATACCTCATCTGGCCTGATAAGCGGCCCTCTGTGAGCACAATTGTACCTCTCTACAGATGGAAGCGCCTGGACAAAGCTGCACTCCATCTGCCCACGCCTGTGTCATACATTGACCTCTACCGTGCTGTGGTGGGGTCATTTCCTTCCACTGAAGGACAGCACCAGACAAGCAGAGTGCCTGAAGAGTGTCCAAGTGGCAGACCCCATTCAGTGGCACAGGACAGGCAGAGTGTTGGCCTAATAATTTTATAGGCATTTTTAACAGCACACTTTATTGCATAACCCAGTCACCTTCCTGGCTTTTCTATGAAAGGAGTACACACAGCCAGAAGCACTTTGAATGGACACATTCCTACGGATGCGTGCACCAGTTTCATAGTAGGCTATGGCCGAACCTTTTTAAAAGATATTGTGCCCACTGTAATCTTATGAATGTACCAACAGTACAGAATCGGTTAGGACCATCCATTGCCTCGGGCATAGCAGCCATACAATACTATTTTATTAAACCAAACCCTTAACAGTCTGATTAGCGTTATTTTAGAGGTAGAAACATGTTATCTGTCATGGGCATCTTCAGTATCATACATTTAATCAACTTTATTTTTAACTTCTGTTCAACAACCAAGACCTGTCACTGAACCTAGGTACCCTTCGTAATGTGGACCTCACTGTCAGAAGCCTTACACTGGCAATAGTGTTGAACGGGAAACATCCTGAACAACTAGGTCTAAACCACTACTTGCCTGAACCACTACTTCTAAACAACTAAAAAGTCTCTATAACTAAGTACTGAACAGCTACTGTCTAAACAACAATTGTGCCTGAATAACAATTGCCTGAACAACTAATTTTAAGGTAAGGTTTTCTTTTTGGCTTTTATGGTTTATTAGTTGTTTAGAATATGTATATATATTAGTTGTTCAGGCAATTCTTCGGTCACATATTCGTGGTGAACTATGTGCAAAATGCAGTACAGTAACTAAACTTCATCTAGTATAATGGAGTAGTTATGTGTTCTCCCACATAACTACTCCAGTCGTAAAGATCCCAGCTCCATTGATTTCTGTCCATTTTCTTCCTGCTTCTCATGTGGAAGCTTTCTAAATCTGGTACTTTTACCTGTGGCTTAAAATTGACTTCTCATTATCTCCACTTCATCTTCTGGACACGCCGAAGTACTGAGATAGTTCTGGTCACACTATCAAACTGTAATCATATTCTTCAATCTCTGCACGGTTCCATTCAGCCTGACGCTATTTTGGGGGCACATTTGCGAACCCTGGCTTGCCTTGGAACAAAAGGTAAGAGTGTTTTCACAACCGTGTTTACTTCCTGCAACAGAAAAAAGCACTGGCAAAGCCAAAAGGTCTCACCTATGCAACAGCTATTGGCTTTGCCAATATATTTTAGCCATTTTGTACACCAGCATGGCTGCTGTTCAGCATCTCTAAAGGTTAGTTGGGTATGGGAGAGTGGAAAGGAGTGCTGTAAAGTTGAGTAGAGTGAAGCGTTATGAAGTATATTTAGAGGATCGTAGAGTGGTGTAGAGTTGTGTCATGGAATAGCATAGAGCAATGGTTCCCACCCTGTGGTCTAGGGACCCCTAGGGGTCCACAAAGCATCCTCAGGGGGTCCGCGACTGCTTAGAAAATGACATAATGTTAACAGATTAAGGCCCCGACTTTCAGTAATGACTCAGTGGAGGGTCCCCAGATTCCAATAATGATTCAGTGCGTCTCTCTGAGTTCCAGTAATGATAAAGTCGGGGTCTACAGAACTCAAAAGGTTGGGAACCACTGGCATAGAGTACAGTGTTGTGTTGTGGAGGGTGCACAGTGGAGTAGACTGTCAGAGTGGAGTGTTGTGGAGCCGTGTAGAGCGGCGTAGATGGTGCTGCATAGAGTGCAGTAGAGTGAAGTAGATTGTTGAGAAGTGTAGGAGAATGGAATGATATAGTGTTGTAGAGTCGAGTGCCATAGTGTCAGAATTAAGTGGCATAGAATGGAGTAGTGTGTCATAGAATAGAGTGAAGTACAGTGGCGTTGAGTGGAGGGAGTTGTGTGGAGTGGTGTCACAGAGTGGGATAAAGTGGAAGAGTGGAGTAGAGTTTAATGGAGTAGAGTATTGTGGCATGTAGAGTGGATTAGAGTGAAGTGGCGTAAAGCACAGTGGTGCAGAGTAGCTTGGCATACAGTGCATTGGCTTCGAGTAAAATGGTGTAGAGTCCATTGGCATAGTCCAGTGGTGTAGAGTAGAATGGTGTACAGTAGATTTTCAGATTGAAGTGGTGTGGAGTGTTGCAGGGTAGAGTGCATAGGTATAGAGTAGAATGGCAAAGAGTGTTGGCTTATAGTAGAGTGGTGCAGAGTATAGTGGTGCAGTGATGTAGTGGAGAAGTGTGGCACAATGATTAGAGCCGCAGATCCTGATGCAGAGATCTGGCCCAGGACCATGGTTCTATTCCCGCCTCGGATCTTGGGCTCAATTCCCTTGGACCAGATAATTCTCGCCTCAGTGCCTAATCTAATTAATGGGTCCCACTCTGTAACTCTGGGCAATAGCTTGCTTAATCTCCACAAAGGCCCTGACAGCGCTTGGATGCCTGGCTTCACCCTGGGGGTTGCCCAGGAGTGGGTGCATCTCAGGGAAAAGCCAGGAGGGGTTCCACAGTGGTATGCGTACAGCAACTTGAGACCCTAATGGGTGAGTAGTGTGTTATACAAGTGCAACGTTTATGTACAGTGGCATACAGAGGACAGTGGTGTATATAAGAGTGAGGTAGAGTGCACCAGCATAGAGCAGAGTGGTGCAGGGTAGAGGCGCAGAGTAAAGTTGTTTCTTGAATGCAAATCTTACCTTAAAAACAACGTACAAGAGACATCTGGCAAAGTAGGAACAGTTTGTTTAATTAAACATTACAGCTGGGAGAGCAGTTACAGAGTGGGGGTTTGAGGACTGTCTCTCAAAGTACATCAAATTGGAGTCCCTTCTTATACAATTTTCTGTAGACCATAAAATAATTGAGACATTTAGTTCTTGTTTGGGGATAACAGTGGTTGTCTTTGGAGTTGTAAATAAATCCTGATAACAAATCCAGGTGGATGTGGACACAATGTAGGCCAGTTAATATGTATCCAGATGTCTGGCATGAGGTACATGTGATCACAAACAACAAAGATGTATAGAGTGCAGTGCCAGTGCAATGATGCACAGATGATTAGAGTGGCATAGAGTGGAGTGGCACAGAGTGTAGTGAAGTGGTGTGGAGTTGAGTGCAGTAGCGCAAAGTGCAGTGGCATAGAGTGGTGCAGAATAAAGTACAGCGGCACAGAGTGTAGTGGCGTGGCATAAAGTTTTGCAGAATACAGTACAGTGGCACAGACTAGTGGAGTGGCGAAGAGAGGTGCAGAATAGAGTGCAGTAGCACAGAGTGCAGAGGAGTAGCACAGAGTAGAGTGGTGCAGAATGGAGTGCAGTGATGCAAAGTGCAGCAGAGTAGCGAAAAGTACAGTGGTTCAGAATGGAGTGCATTGGTGTGGAGTGCAGTGGCATAGAGTGGAATGGTGCGGAGTGCAGTGAAGTGGCATAGAGTAGAGTGGTGCAGAATAGAGTGCAATAGTGTACAGTGGAATGGCACGAAGTGCAGTGGAGTGTGCTGGAGGCTGGTTATTAGTAGTTGTAAGTATGCAGCTACCACTAGCAATAAGGCCACCAAACAGTGTTGGGTCCACTCAGGGTCTTAAAACATTAGCCCCTGGCTCAACCCCTAGTAGCTTGGCAACGAGCTGGCACGCTTAATTTAGGAGACAGGTATGTAACGCATTTAGAGCCATATTTATGAAGCACTGCATTAACGATTACCAAATAGTGATTTTTACCGAATCGCTATTTGGAATTCACTAAATGCTATGTATCAAAATATTTGCAAAACGTTTTGCTATTAAATAAAATTTGCAATCGCAAATTGCGATTACAAAATAGTGATTCAGTAAAATAGCGAACCGCTACTTGGTAACCACAATTTGTGATTTTTGCATTCTGGAGCAGTTTGATGACCTCACAGCCATGAAGTGCTGTTTGCAGAAGCCTGAGTCACAGGAGGAGGCAGACTCTTTGAGCTTAGCATCAGGGTGCAGGTCAGGAGTGTCAGCCAGGACCTAAACACATTGCCACCGAGGGGAATGCCAAGATTGCTTTAGGCAGAAAGAGGAAGGTGAAGTTCAGTGAGCAGGAACTGGAGGTGTTCACCAAAGAGGTGGTTAAGAGCCATGACAAGTTCTTTGGGAAAAACTCACTCCATGTCCCAGAGAGTGAGAAGGGCAAATTATTGAGTGAGATCTAGGCTAAGATCAGCGCGGTGAGTGTGGCACTGTGCTCCATTGAGGAGCTACGCAAGCGCTGGTACAATTTATGTACAAGTGCACAGGAGAGGGTAGCAACCAGGCTAAGAAGGCAAGGAGCACTGGTGGAGGACCATCCACCCAGACACCATCCACCCCCTTGAGGACAAGACGGAGGCAACTCTGCAGCCATCATTGGGTCACTGACATAGACACACCAGGCACCAGCAAAGGTAAGGACAACAATTATTTGAATTACCATATGTGCAGGCAAAATTGTCCCCTAGAGAAAATCAGTGTTATCACTCACTGATTAAAATAGTTTGTGCCACACATTCCATGCAACCAAACAATGCCAAAAGGGAGTGGTAGTCCATACTCCAACAGTGAACCAAGATCAAACATTGCAGCACTGTGCAGCCCCACACAGATAGACAAGACGAATGGCAAGCAGAAACACCATGTCAGGGAAACTGTTTACTTCAAAATGAAACTGTGAACTGAGACATGCAAAAATAATTTGTAACTGAAGTACTGCTTATTGATGTTGCAGATGTCTCTGCACAACATGCAGGAGAAACAGAACCTGGGGGAAATGACAAAAGCCAGCCATGTGTCCATAACACCTGCACAACCCAGACGCAAGGCAATAGTGGAACCACTCTCTGAGTTCAATCTGGAGTCTGATGAGCTGACAGAAGATGTGCATACGCTACCTTCAGAGGATAGACGCACCCACAGACGTCAGTCCCTTTTCCAATGCCAATACACTCCTCTCAGGAGATATAGAGCAGATACCAGGCTGAGCTTCGAGAAAGGTGAGGGCCCATCTATGTGTGGAGGTCTGGAGGCATCAATGTTGAAGGTGCAGCGCCTACAATGTAAGTGTGGGAAGCTGGCACCTTGTTGCAGTACGTCCCTGCTTTTTGCCTGGTTTCTGGATGCAACTTGGACTGGAGTGCACTGGGATCCTGCTAACCAGGTTCCCAGTGCCAGTGTTTTTTCCCTAAAATTGCAAAGTTAATTGGAAACACCTTTAGCTGCCACTATAAGTCCCTAGTAAATGGTACTTGGGTAACCAGGGCATGGTGTACTAAAGGTAGGCCTCTAAGGGTAGCAGCACTGATTGTGCCAAACTCTAGGGCCATACATCAAGATGCACCCAGCACCGCCATAGCAGGCTGAATGTCCTTGTGCAATCCTAAAATGCAAACTCGACATGGCACACTGCCTGGGTGCCCTGTCTACTATACACTGCATACTGTATGGTTAAGTCACCCTTCTGATAGGACTTTCAGCACTAAGGCAGGGTGCACTTTGTTCTATGTGAGGGCATAGTTACATGAGCAATATGCCCCCACTGTCTCCTTGCCAAACCTAGGACACAGGAAATAAACAGAGCATCCATTTTAAATGCATGTGCTGGACAATGGTCAGTATGAGTTTCACAGCTATATGATGGCTACTCTGAACCCTGGGTTGTTTGGGATCAAACAACTCAGAATGATAAATCCAAATTGGTACCAATTCTGGAGTTATTATAACATGACCCCTGGGGTCACCTTAGAGGTGCCCCCCAATAAAAGCTAACTACCCTTGCATGGTTGCTGATTGGTTCTGTCCAGCCTGCCACCTCCAGACACCCAATCTACAAACCTTGGGGGAGATCTCTGTCTCTCTGATTTGTAAAACAATGCCCTTCCTGGGTGGAGGTGCTAACGCTCCCTCCCTCAGGAATCTGCACTGCCCTGCTGGTGAGCTTCAAAGGGCTTATCGCCTTCGAAACGCCACCCCCAGGCCTGTTGTTAGCAGCAGATGGTCAGCCCGTTTGCAAACCCCTTTTAGCGGGAGCAGAGGTGGAAAACCACACAAAGAGTAGGGGGTGTGGCCCCAGCTGCCATGCTCCACCCCTAAGGTGTTGCCTGCGAGGCGGACACTCCGTTTCACGGGAAGTGGTCACTATAGTGGGTGCAGCCACCCAAAGGTAAGTGCCCCCGTGGACACTACCAGGTTCCCCCCTAAAATGCCTACTAAATTCTGTATTTAGTGGTCATCCCTAGACCAGGTAATTAGTTTCGAAGGACACAAAGACCAGCACAAAGAAGATCCCAGGACCTGCTGCACAAAGAAAAGGCACCAAACCCTGCCTGCTGTCTCCAGGACCCAACAATTGCTGCTAAGGAACTGCTGGACAACTGGATTGACCTCAAGAAACCCAGAGGACCTCTAGGCTTCACCAATCGCCCAATAACTCCCTCCAGAGTGGAGGTACCACTCTGCAACACAGAGGAAACCAGCAACCCATTGAGGGTCACTTCACTGACTGTCTCTAACCCCAGAACCGTAAATCGCAGCCAGACCCGTTGACACTCTGATGACCGCACAGACAAACCCTGCCAGTGTGCCAAGTTTGGTGGCACTGTACCCTCTAGTGGTCGAACCATAGCGATACCCTGGGGTACTGGTGAGCTGACAATCTGACACCAGGAAAACAAGCCTGCCCGGGCTGAAAAAGAACCAGGAGGAAGGCCCAGTCGAGGAACTTCAGGAACACCACAGACATCCTGCCAGAGCGCCCCTGTTGTCCTGCAAATGACCCTTGAACCGACTTACCTCCAGCTCCAAAGGGCATCCTTGCTCACAGCTCCTGGCTCACCAATTTGCTCTGCACCCGGCCGCCCTGTAGCGAAGAACCTGCTGTGCCCTAAGGGACCCCTACTGCAGACTACCTCAACACTCCAAGGGGACCCTAAGGAACTAGCTCTAAACTTACCGGTGCAGTGCTTCTTCCAAGTGTTCCCTCTCAGTGGCCCTGCAACAGCTCCAAAGACTTCATCGCTGCTCCCACCGGAACCTGGAGCTGATCGAACTTCTCCGGCTGGCACATCGTGCCCACCGACCACCCCAACCAACCTGCAAAAGAAGAACTTGGTAACTCAACGGTACGATTTTATGTATATATTTAAAGTTGACTTTTCATTGATTCCTATGATGCGTAATTACGCAAAAAACACTGTTTTTATTAAACTTCAAAAATCCATATCTCAAAAAGTACTTAAACAATTTTTAATACTCTTGGTCTCAAAAATTACATAAAAATCTGAATTATTTTTATAAATTGTTCTGAAGTTATTTCTTCGACTGTGTGAGTTGCATAATTGATACTGTGAGTACAACAAATGCTTTGCACCTCTCTAAGATTGGCGTAGCTGCTCGACCAAGCTACCTTAAAAATTAGAGCATTAGGTGATCTAGTTTTTACCTCTGTAAACCACTGTGTGGTTGCCTGGACCCCCTGCACATTGTGCCTAGCTTTGCACACTACATAGCAGGCCAGCCTCCTACAGTAAGCACATGAAGTCAATGCATAGTCAGTGTCTCTCAATAAGAACTGTGCCATCTGAATGCAACAGTGTTGGAAAGACAGAAAGCAGCAGCAGACAATTTAAGGGAGATGAGAAATGCAATTAAGGAACTCTGCACAGTAATGCTGCAGGACCACGTCACCCACCGTAGGCGTCATCACCAATTGATGGGTAGATTGCATGGGTTTAGCAGATCTGTCCATCGTCTCACAAATACAACTGCTTTACTGTCACGACATGCCGTGGGCATGCAAGTGGAGATGGTACATTGTAGTGGAGACATTGGACGGGGATTGGTGCTGGTTACCAATGCACTGGAGAACATGAAGGCAACCCTGGATCACTGGGAACTGTGATTTTAGTGGTGAGTATAGTGAGGAGCACCCTAGCCTCAGCAGTGTGACTGACTCTGATGGAGTATAGGCATCGCAGTTCCAGACAGTGCGGTCTCAGAAGCCTTTACAAGAGTTGCCGCTGAGCCCACTAACCATTCCAATGGAGTGTGTGAACGCAAAAATTAATGGAGACATAATCCAGGGCTTGCTGTTTTGTGACACTGCACTATTTATATGATATTTATTGTGGAGCATTTGATTTAGGTACAGGTAGTGCTTTTGGACTACCTATGTTGTATGTCCACATATTTGACCTGAAGTTAAGGCAATAAATGTGATACCTGTAGCAGTAAGGTACAATATGTGACCTCTTCATTACTTACCTCAAAAATAATTCTGCATAAGTTCTGCACGCTTTTGTCTGCCTTCTCCTGCTCTTGATCCATCTGCTCGGTGACTGGGTAGTAATGAGTCGTCATCCTCATCCGGCTCCGTGTCTGAGGGCTCCAGGGGTATGCCTCTTGATGTTGCAGTTTTGTGCAACATAGAACATGTAACCACAATCTTGCAGCATGTCTCAGGACTGCATTGTAGTGCCCCACCACTTTTGTGCAGGCATCAAAAGCGAATCTTCAGCAGGCCAAAGGTCCTCTAAATAACACTTCACGTCATCCTATGTGCAGCTTTGTAAGGCCGTTCGCTTGGTGTAGCTGGATTGAGGTATGGTGTGAGGATGAAGGACCGCACTGCATACGCACTGTCTCCTACAATGACAGAAGTGAATATTGAGTCATTGTCATCTATAACCTCACCTGTACATTATGCTACATTGTTCTGTGTTAAAGTACCAAGTAGGTATCCTTCTCCAAACTCTTCACCAAGTAGCCGTGTGTAGATTCCACTATGCCTGAATAGATAGGAATATATAGGAGTCATTTATGCTACCAGGGAATCTGGCCACTAAATCGGTGATGATATGTGAGGCATATTGGTATCACTATTGCTGGATATCCAGACTTCAGAATTGAGAAAATACATTGTTTCCCACTGTGGGAAGATGCTGCCAGTCTACCCATCTCTTATATTAAGGTGCAAAAGCACCATTCTCAGTCAGACAGTGATACCAATATTCAACATCCAGCTGAGACTTTAATAATTCCAACCTTTCACCATTCCCTGGGTCATTTTTTGTCCTGATGAGACCCCAGTATCCAGCATGAGGGTCCAAACGCTGTTGACACGTTAATCAGACAAGACCTCTTCAATTATGTTTTGATTTATCAATCAGTTTATTGACCGGCATACTTTATAACTTAACAAGAGGCTGTCTTTGTGAGATACACCAAAGATCACAGAACTATAAGCAATTTCTTTATTGTTTTATGGTGTGGTGTCTTTTCTCACTTGGGGATCACTTTTTTCAACTATCACTCTTTTTGTTTATTTTCCTAAAGTATGATTATAAAAATGATTCACCATTATATGCTGATGCAGCTTCCAAAGCATTGAAAACACGTTTTTCACATATGTGTTGGTACTGGATTTAGTGGTGTTTTTTTTTTTTTTTAAAGATTCTAGACAGATGATTTTTGTCTTCTTTTAAGAAATTGTTTTATGAGTTAACCAGTAGCAAGATTTTTCTGCTGTAATATTTAAATTGATTGAAAATGAGTTTCACGTGGATAAGTGTTTTGTGACACTTTCTAAAAGTGGCATTTTCAAACTGACAATCTAAAAAACAACTTTACCAAAAGATGTATTTTTAAATTGTGAGTTTAGAGACCCCAAACTCCACATCTCAATTTGTTACCAACGGGAAACTGAACTTAAACGCCATTTGAATGCAGTCCCCATGTTAACCTATGAGAGAGCTAGGCCTTGCAATAGTGAAAAACTAATTTAGCAGTATTTCACTATCAGGACATGCAAAACACATCAGTGCATGTCCTATCTTTAGCATGCACTGCACCCTGCCTTTGGGGCTACCTAGGGCTTACCTTAAGGGTGCCTTGCATGTACAAAAAGGGAAGGTTTGGGCCTGGCAAGTGTGTACACTTGCCAAGTCGAATTGGCAGTTTAAAACTCTACACTCGTGTGGGTGGAACAATCAGTGCTGCAGCCTACTAGTAGCATTTGATTTACAGGCCTTGGGCTCCTCTAGTGCACTCTACTAGGGATTTACTAGTAAGTCAAGTGTGCCAATCATGGAAAAGTCAATTACAAATACAGTTTACACAGAAAGCTTATGCACTTTAGCACTGGTTAGCAGTGGTAAAGTGCCCAGAGT
Organism: Pleurodeles waltl; assembly: GCF_031143425.1. Classification (NCBI taxonomy): domain Eukaryota; kingdom Metazoa; phylum Chordata; class Amphibia; order Caudata; family Salamandridae; genus Pleurodeles; species Pleurodeles waltl. The sequence continues at coordinate 1,454,403,121 of NC_090447.1, read as the reverse complement.
TCTAAAGCCAGCGAAAACAGGTCATAAAAAATAGGAGGGGGTGGCAAAAAAGTTTGGGGATGCTCTTCAAAAAGGGCCAGGTCCAACAGAGACCAAGACATTTTAAAGCTAAAGATGGTCAAACCTATATTCATTTCATAATTTCCCCTTCATTTGAATGGACTTCTTTTTTGCAAATGACTGGATTACAAAAGTAATTCAGTGTAATAATGACAGTAGATAGGCAAGGGAATCTTATTTCGGGGTGTAGTAAAGAGATCCCATGCACTTCTCACTGAAGACTTGACACTGAGGGGCCTGAGGCTTGGCTTAAGGGGCTACACAGGCAAAGTACATTAGGTTAAAGGGCAGCATCATGCAGGTTGTGGTGCTATATAACAACAATTGTGTTGGTTCTTAAATGTTCTATTCTGAACAACAAGTGGGTTTCAAAAGTTGACATTCTCATTATAACAGAACATTGGTTACACATATTGTATTCATTTTATGTTTTTAATTCCATGCTTTGCCAATAAATTCTGACAAGAACGGGAGAACATTGTTGCTGTAAGTCTGAGCCTAAAGCGTTTGGGCCTGGGTATTTTACACTTCAATTACATATAAATGCCTAAGGCACATGATGACCGTACCAATGTTTGTATGACTGAGCCCCTGGTTTATCAATGCAGTACCCAAATTAAAACGCCACACATCCACGTTAGTAACTATTACTGTATTAATCATGCACTTAACCAGCGTTTCAATATCAACTGTTGCAATTTGTGTGGTAGTAAGAGGATCAAAACACAAGTGTCATCATGCCCTGGAAAGATTGGTGTCAAAGTTAATATGATGTCACTTCCTGTGATGTAATTTCGGTAAATCAACATCAATCTATTCAGGCAAGACCTGGCACAGCAAACATTCTGAATAGTATTATAAAGTGCAGAAAAACAGTGGTATGAATCTGCTAAAAGTGCCACAAATACACCTATAAGGAGTTCTGAGCTAGCCTCTGTCACCATTAGTATGTTTGGTGCAGACTCCTTGAGTTATGTTTTCGGAAAGTGGAATTCACAATTTCAACCAGCTCACAGTAAATCTGCTTCACTAGGCCCCTGGCATTTCACTGTTAAAAACGTTCTGTACATCCACCTACGCAGAGGTTACGCGAAAACACATTCTATTCACAGTAGGATTTCTATGCACACAAAACAGATTCCAATTATCTCTAAGTGCTTAGAGGCGGATTACCTTTCGTGCTTATTAGCCTTTCTTGTTTGCAAATGATTCCTCATGAAATGATATTAGGTTACAGTTACTCCCCACCCCCCAATATAAGGGTGCACCACCCCACTTGTCCTAGCCCTTGCCAGGTAAAGGTATGTTTGACCTCTGGATTAGCTGAGGCCTACGGACCCGGACCTAGTTACACGTGTGCTCCTTAAAAGGACAATCTTTGTTAGTAGAAAGTTGCCATGCTTGACTGGTGAATAATCAAATGTTTATTTGCACTGTTATGCAAAGTGTAACAATGGGGTGCCTCAATGAGTGAAATCTTTACTCACTAGCATCTACAATGAAACCACGTAGGTTAGACAATGCAATTTTGCAATGTTTGCAGCCTACCTGCAAAGTATATGTTAAATGGAAAACATAGATTACAACTCGTTAATCGTTGAAAGACAAAATGCTATTGAAACCAAATCTACACCGTATAGTAATAGGATCCAAAAAGATTAATTGAATATTTTAGGTGTTTGATTCATGCTTGAATTAGTGAATATAGTTTTGCTGAAGCTGAGCTGTAATTTTAGCAAGAGGCCATCCATCTTCCTGGCTGACTGGGTACCATGGACACATAATCAACCTGAAACCCCACGTTTCATGGCTGGGGGAGTCAGCAACTGCTCTACAAAGACAGCCCAACACATAGGCGGAAAGTGAATCCTAGGATTTCCATGTCACATTTGACCGCTGGTAGTGTGGGGTTGATCCAGAGCGGTAGCAGCTGTGCTGGCCCATCATGACCATTGGGTCAAGGAAAATCCTTCCTTGACACTCATTGGTAAAAGGGACTGTGGGATTTAAAAAAAAATATATTTAAGCATGTAATTATAGTTTAACTCACCACTTGCTGACTTGTTTACATTTTAGATTTTCTTAGTACAAATGACTCCGAGCTAATTGGAATAGAAGAATGTAAATGTTTTTCAGGTTGCCATATATTAAACTTCCTGATTGCCTGCCAGGATTGCCTCGGTTGTCTTGAATCTCTGGTACTAGAAAGCTGTTCCAAAGGCTTTCATCCCTAGGCTTTTGCTGACCCTCATCAATGTGGGGTTTGCCTGGTTCTTCCAGGGGAACCTGCTTGTGCATGTGGAACTTCTCTTCTATGGCTAGAAAGTAAACAAGCAGTGGCAAAGCCAATAGGTCTCGCCTATACAAGATATATTGGCTTCAGCAATGGTTTGCCATGTTGAACAGCAGTGTAGCTACTGTTCAGCATGGCTAAAAGTCAGTGGCATGGAGTATCACAGTATAGTGGGGTAGTAGAGTCTTGCAGAGTGGATTTGTTGGAATGTCGTAAAGTGAAGTAGGAGGAGTAGTGTCATAGAATTTAGTAGAGGGGATAAGAGTTCAGTGGCAGAGATTGGCGTGGTGTGGAATAAAGTGGATTGGAGTGGATAGAGGTAGTGGGGTTTATGGAATTGGAGTAGAGTGGGTGGATTGGATTCGAGTTGAGTGGGGTGGATTGTTGGGTGGATTTGATTGATGTGAGGTGGATTGAAATGGGATGAGGTAGAAGGGATAAGCGTTGATTTGAGTGGGGTGGATTAGATTGGATTGGGGTAGGTGGATTGGATTAGAGTGATATGGCTGGGGTGGAGTGGATTTGGGTGGGGTGGATTAGATTGAACTGGAGTGCAGTGGAATGGATTGGAGTGGGGTGGATTGCATTCACTGGAGTGGGGTGGATTGCATTCACTGGACTGGAGTGGGGTGGATTGGACTGGAGTGGGGTGGATAGGATTGGAGTGGGGCGGATGGATTGGGTGGAATGGAGTGAATTAGATTGGAGTGGGCTGGATAGGTCGGAGTAGGGTGGGCTGGATGGATTGGAGTTGGGTGGATTGGATTAGGATAGAGTGGATGGATTAGAGTAGTGTGTGGTGGATTGGAGTGAGTGGGGCAGATTGGAATACAGTGGGTGGATTGGAATGGATTAGGATGGGGTGTGTTGGATTACACTGGGGAGGATTGGATTGGGGTGGATTGGAGTGAGGTAGCTTGCATTGAGGTGGGGTGAATTGGAGTGTGGTAGGGTGGATGGATTGGAGTGGGGTGGGCTGGAGTGGAATAGGCTGGCTGAATTAGATTGGAGTGTGATGGGGTGGGGTGGATTGGAGTAGGGTGGATTGGATTGAAATGGGGTGGGATGGATTGGATTTTGGTGGGTTGGATTGGGGTGGATTGGAGTGGGGTGAATCAGATTGGGGGTATCTGATTGTCATGGTGTTGAGTGGACTAAATTGGAGTGAGGTGGATCAGACTGAGTGGGGTGAATTGGAGTGGATTGGATTGAGTGTGGAGGATTGGATTACATTGGATTGGAGTGGGGTGGATTGGACTGGTGTGGGTTAGAGTGATTGGAGAGGGGTGGACTGGAGTGAAGTGGTGTAGATTAAGGTGGTTTGGAGTGGGATGGATTGGACTGAAGTAGGGTGGATTCATGTGGATTGTGTTGGAGTTGGGTGGATTGGAGTGAGGTGGATTGGAGTAGGGTGGGTTGGATTCGAGTGGGATGGATTGGAGGAGGGTGGGTTAAATTGGTGCAGGGTGGATTGGATTGGAATGATATGGATGGGGTTGAGTGGATATGGGTGGGGTGGATTAGATTGGACTGGAGTAAGGTGGAAGAATTAGAGTGGGGTGGATTGGATTCACTGGATTGGAGTGGGGTGGATGTTTTGGATTGGGGTGGGCTGGATGGGTTGGAGTGGGGTGAGCTGGATGAATTGGATGGATTGGAGTTGGGTGGACTGGATTAGGATAGAGTGGGTGGATTGGAGTAGTGTGTGGTGGATTGGCTTGAGTGGGGCAGATTGAAATATGGTGGGGTGGATTGGAATGGATTAGAATGGGGTGGGGTGGGGTGTGTTGGATTGCATTGGGGTGGATTGGAGTGGGGTGGATTGTATTGAGGTGGGGCAGATTGGAGTGTGGTAAGGTGGATGGATTGGGGTGGGTGGATTGGACTGGAGTGGGGTGGATTGGAGTGGGATAGGCTGGCTGCATTGGATTGGAGTGTGGTGGACTGAACTGGGATGGGGTGGGCTGGATTAGTATAGGATAGGATGAGGTGGATTGGAGTGGGTGAATTGGATTGAAATGGGGTGGGATGGACTGGAGGGGGTGGACTGGGATGGGATGGATTGGATTTGGGTGGGGTGGATTGGACTGGGGTGAATTGCATTGAGGTGGGTTGGAGTGGAGTGTTGTGGAGTGGGATGGATCAGATTGGGGGTATCTGATTGTCGTGGAGTGGACTAAATTGGAGTGAGGTGGGTCAGACTGAGTGGGGTGTATTGAATTGATTGGGGTACAGTGGGTTAGATTGAGTGTGGTGGATTGGATTACAGTGGATTGGATGGGGTAGGGTGGATTGAATTGGGGTGGAATGGATTGGAGTGGGTTGTGGTGGGTTGGACTGGAGTGAAGTAGATTGGATTAGAGTGGATTGGAGTAGGGTGGATGGAATTAGATTGAAGTGGTGTGGATAAAGGTTGTTTGGAGTGGGATGGATTGGACTGAAGTAGGGTGGATTAATGTGGATTGTATTGGAGTGGTGTGGACTGGGGTAGTGTGGGTTTATTGGAGTGAGGAGGATTGGAGTAGGGTGGCTTTGAGGGGTGGATTGGATTGGAGAGGGATGAATTGGAGTAGGGTGGGTTTGAGTGGGGTGGGTTAGATTGGTGTAGGTTGGGTTGGACTGGGATAGGTTGGATTGGGGTGGGAGGATTTAGCACAGAGGGATAGACTGGAGTGGGGTGGGTTGTAGTGGAGTGAATTGGGGTGGATTGGTTTGGGGTGAAGTGGATTGGAGTGGGGTAGATTGGACTCTGCTTGATTGGACTCGGCTTGATTCGGGTGGATTGGATTGGAGAGGGGTGGACTAGATCGGCGTGGAGAGGACTTGATTGTAGTGGAGTGGATTGTTGTGGAGTAGGGTGAATTGGATTAAATGGGGTGGATTGGATTGGGATTAGGTGAGGTGGATTGGATTGGTGTGGGACAGATTGTTTTTGATTGGAGTGGGTTGTTTGGGCTTGGAGTGGGGCAGGGTGTAATGGTGCAGGTTGGAGTGGGGCAGGTTAGTTTGAATTAAAGTGGGGCAGACTGAAATGGATTGGAGTGGGGCAGGATGTCATGGATTGGAGTGGGGCAGGATGTCTTGGATTGATGTGGGGCAGATTGTTTTGGATTGGAGTGGGGCACATTGTTTTGGACTGGAGTGGGGCAGATTGTTTGGGATTGGAAGGTGGCAGATTGGAGTAGGACAAATTGAAGTGGGATTGATTTCTTTGGATTGGAGTGGGCAGACTAGAGTGGGGCAGATTGTTTTAGTTTGAGTGGGGCATATTAGAGTGGGGAAATTGTATTACGGGTGATTGGATTGCAGTGGGGTGGATTAGGGTGAGGTGGATTGGGTTGGATTGGGGTGTTTTGGATTGGAGTGGGGCGTATTGTTGTGAACTGAAGGGGGTGGATTGGAATGGGCCGGATTGGAGCGGACAGATTGTTTTGGAGTGGATTGGGGCAAACGAGAGGGGTGGATTTGAGTGGGACAAATTGTTTTGGTTTGGAGTGTGGCAAATTGGAGTGGGGTGGATTTGAATAGGACTGATTGTTTTGGATTGTTGTGGGGCAGATGGGAGTGGGGAAGATTGCTTTGGATTAAAGTGGGGCAGATTGGAGTGAGGTGGACTGGAGCAGGGCAGATTGTTTTGGATTGCAGTGGGGCAGGTTGGAGTGGAGTAGATTGGTTGGAGTGGAGTAGATTGTTTTTGATTTGAGTACAGCAGAGTGCAGTGAGGCACACCGTGTTGGAGTGGGACAGATTGTTTTGTACTGGAGTGGGGTATATTGGAGTGGGGCCTATTGTTTTGGATTGGAGTGGGCCAGATTGTTTTGAATTGGAATGGAGCAGATTGTTTTGGAACAGAGTGGGGCAAATTGGGGTGGGGCAAATTAGATTAAGATGACTGGTTTGGATTGGAGTGGGGTGGATTGGATTGTGGTAAAGTGGGGTAGATCGCAGTGAGTTGTAGTGGGGCGGATTAGAGTGGTGTGTATTGGGGTTTACTGCACCTAACCTTTTGAGAACAGTGCCCACGAGCAAAAACAAAGTAAAATGTGAGTGGAAAGTGAGAAAGGACAACTTGGCAAAATAAAAGAAAGTTAGTTATAAAAAAAAAAAACTTTGCAATTGTTTTTGTCCTGCTGGGTGCGTTGTTGCCAGTCACAAGCCTTCTGTTTGTCGGGCACAAGAAGTTAAAAATAACAAAATAGTACCTCAATCATGTCAGGAGCAGCAGATAGGTACTGATTTAGTTGAATCAATCAGTGCTTGGTCCCTGCACCACAGAGAGAAATGGAAATTATGCCAGGCCTGAAGTGGACAAATTACGAAGTTGTAAAGAAGAGTGCCATGCAAGCCAACAAAGGGTGAGCGACAGGCAGGCTCTAAATCCCGTTACTGTACACAAGAGTTTGGCAAGCGAGACACATGCACTAGTACATGCACTTGCAGGTTCGACCCTAAAAGATCCTGGACCAAAATAAATTATATCCTGGCAGAAATAAAACCAGTGAGCCACTTAAAGATGGCATTCTTCCTGCATGATCATGCGAAATTACAGTATATGGACATAGGAATCTGGTTTTGCTGCAAACATCATCTAGGATTAAGTTGTAAGGGAAAATTGTTCTGTGGAGAGTAACTGGAGCTTTGAGGAGACCTGCTCCAGCTTGAACCCATGTACTGGTAGTTGAAGGTGTCATGGATTTTTTCATGTGTTTAAAGTTAAGAAACAGAAGATGCAGATGTTTCCAAAATCCGGGACTTGGAAACGATGACCTATCTTGAAGATCAGAACAAAGTGTTAAACTTTCATCTTGGCTACAGTACAAAGGCTTCATCTTGGTGTTTTCACTCATGAACAGCTTTTCTGTGAGAAGATGAGGCTGCAGAAGGTAATTCTTGCCTCGTGCAAGCTTCCTGCTTTTGGCATGCTGAAGGTTTTTGATGTGCAGAAAGGATTAGAAGTCATAGAGAAACTTTCATGGAGAAACTTTTAATTAGACCATCCCCGTCTGCCTCGCCACTTATAAATCTTGTTTTAATTTCCTACTGTTTTTAAAGCAATCTTTCCTTTTTTTCTTACACCATCCAGTATATTTTTTAGAGTTTACAGTCTGTGGTCCTTCAATGCTGAACCTACGGTGTTTTGTCTCAGAGCTACTTGTGGACAATACTGATTGCACAGGAATGTAGAGCGAAGCAACAAACATGCCAGGGACGTCTCACTGTGTAGAGCCCCTTTCTCATTTGCATCTGAAGCCAGTGTACGTACACCAAGGAATTATTACACTTATTTGTATATTACACACATGTATTAGAGCTACCAAGAGTATTATTGACGCATTAGCCCTGATGATATCCTTCGTGGATGTTTCATTATCTGCTGAGAAAACCATAGAACCTTCCCTCAATATATTTCTGTTACAGCCCTTGCTTCCGACGGCTGTATCCATTATGGGATGCTTCTTATGCCAGGATGCCCTTTGGAACAGATCCTTGTAGCATGCAGGACTCTTGCCTTACTCAGTAACGGAGACATGATGTTTATAATAGTCCCATGAAATAAGGTGATTTCATGTTTCATGTTTGTGGACACTAATGAGATAGTTGTGAGAATTAAGCGTAATTTAAAAATCTATGCTAACTCTTACACTTGATGTAGGTTAGCATTAGAGGCCTAAAGTAACAGACCCACCTATTTATACCAGACACTCTTTGGTAAAACAAAATACGTGACATATCACGTCGTAATATACTCCCACACAAAATAGAGCTTTATAACGTATAAAGAGTTAATTACTGTGCATAGGTATGAGGTGCATCCCTCATAAGCTGTAGGCAAGGGGTAGAGGGACATAGGTGAATACGTAAAGGGACCAGCGTGTGATGGAGTTAACCATTGAATACTGAGTAGGTATTGCAAGCCAGCTCTGTTCTCCACAATGTCCTCTGCTAAGCATCCCTTCTACACCCTGGAGGTTCTTCTACTGACAGAGGATGCAGAGTTCTAGCTCTCTCCACGTGTCAATATACATGCTCATAAAATAATTCTTAGGTTCGTTTTGTTGAAGTTGCAACATATTTATTTATTAAGAAGGTCTATGAGGAAATACAGTGTGCAGACCACAATTCCAAACACGGTACTTAAACTTAATACCGTCTGATCCGTGGCAAAAACTAGCAAGCTTCAACTTTTCACAGATAGACATGATAAACAATGGCAAGGTTTCTTAAAAAATTTGTAAAAGGCAGTTAGGTTTTTTTAAAGAGGGTTTGGGGGTAATATTTTGAGTAAGTTGGATAGTGTTACCTCAGGTGCAGTTTGCATTAGAAAAAAGTACATTTCAGCTTTCCTACAGAAAATCCAGTTGCTATAACATAATGTATAAGATGCATACATATTATTCTCTCCACAACATTGTTATTTTGGGCGACCTGCCTCCATGTTCGTGCACTCGGCATAACCTCTTCAGATGTTGTGGCCACTTCTTCCTCTGCAGTAATCCGGTGCCTGGCATTCATTAGAACTTCATGACGCGCCACCACAGGCTGCCAGGTGGATTCCAGATGTTGATTCAATATTCCAAAATAAGCTATTCTCTCTGGGTTTACATTTCTACTTCTCAGCACAGTGGTTATTGCACAGTGTTTAGCTGTTGCTTGCCACTCGTTCGTTCGTAATCGTTTATTTTAGATTATTATCCTATTTGTGTATCAAAGGGCATAATGTGTATACCCTATCATTTTCCAGTTTATTTGGCTCAAACTATTTGCTGAGTAAGTGTAAAGTTGTTGCAACATGAACATCTCAGAATCTTTCTGGGAACTAGAGGGTACCAAAACCAAATAACAGAATTGCAAACGAGCGATAAAATTAATTAGAACTTCCAAAGCAGACCAGTCTTATTTTGGGACTAGTGAAGTAAATTGAGAAAATATATAATGGGTCTGAGTCCCAAAAGTGTCACTTATGTGCACGTAAATATTAATTTGTGATTTCCAATCCCTTTTGAATGCTCTGCTCACGAAGATAACTGCAAGGGAGGTCCACTGAGTCATCCTCTGCCGTTTCTGGTGCCTTCAGAGCAGCTCCTGGGTACCCCAATGCATCCCCTTGTGTCTGAGAGCCAGATGCAAGCTGTGGTCTACCTTTGCTTACTAGTACCACCAGTGTTGCCCCATAATCTGTCCTGACCATAACAGCAATGGCCCTTTGGATCCATCCACCGCGTTCACATAAGAGGCCACGCTTGTCTGATCTGGATACTAGGGCCCTTATTAAGAGTTTGGTGGGTGGCGGAGGCTGCCTGCCTAACTCTTTAGGACGGAAAACTGCCACTCCAGTTTTCCACCCGCTGGCCCTTTTAAGAGTTGCTATTTCCACCTGCTGGCCCAGCGGGAAACTCACCACAACATTGATGCTGGTTCGTAACCGAGGCGGTGGCAATGATGCCGTGCGTTGGGTGCAACAGCACCCATTGCGCTTTTCACTGCCTGTAATTTGGGCAGTGAAAAGTGTGACAGGACTGTCCATGGGGGCTCCTGCCCTGCCCATGCCAGGAGCATGGGCAGCGCAGAGGCCCCAATCTCTGCCAGCCTTTACATGGCACTGCTGCTTGCAGGGCTGCCCTGGTGGATTAAGACTGACAGGTGGCAACCTGGCAGTGCCGGTGGTTGGATCATGGAGGCTCCACCAAGGTCATTAAGTGGAGGCTGGACTGCTGCTTTGGCGGCGGTCAGACCACCACCGCGAGTCTGGCAGTCCCAGGACCAGACACGTAATGAGCACCTGAGTCAGACATGTCCCTGATGCCAAAACTTGAAACTGTCCAAGAGTTGCCTTTCTGCCAAGGCCAAGTATGTAGAGGTACTGATCATTGAAGGCCAAGCGCTGAAGCCCATATATGACTGCATCAATGCTCTGCTGGTAGATTTGGTTCTCCTATTGAAACTTAACCTGGCCATTTATTCCAGGTTTTCAAGCAGGACCATGAGATCTGGAAAATTAAATGACGAGCTGGCAGTGCCCAAGTCTGACCAATATATATAGTGATTATCGGGAGAGCTCCTCGTTGTCTCGGAACTCTCCCACTGAGGAGGTGGTTGTTTCCCTGAAAAGAAACTAGAGTTTAAAAAAATGATTGGTAGTGTGCTTGAATTAATCTCAGTCACTGGTAATTACTTGGGACTGCATACCAGCCAATCATTTTTTGCCCAACCTGACACATCAGATCAGATCAGCCATATCCAAATCGGTCTTGATCCTGCTCCAGTATGAACAGGCCAGCCTAAACTGCCAAGCCAGGTCCTTTCTGAACTGGATCATAAGCAATCCAGGGTCGGTTTTACCCAAGATGGAGCTCTTCAGTCGGGTGCAGCTTGGTTGTGGTGGGTGCCTCACTTGTCAGTTTGGGACAGATTGTTCCCTTGAGGAGCTGGGTCAGTACTGATGTGCATAAATTGGGCCTTTTTCTAGAGTAGTGTGGTGGGTGATAAAAGATGGAATGGAATGTGTCCCTGAGCTATTGTCAGCGGCGGCGATTATTTTAACCATTCCATCCATCATTGTTTTCGCAGTCCTTGAAAGGCAAGACATCATCCTCCAACACAGGCAAAGAGGCCAAATGTCTAGACACGTAAGGGGAAAATGATGTACTGGCAGTGTGTTCTATTCTGCAGAGAAGCCAGTGTCAAAATAACCTCAATGAGCTGTGTGTAGCACCAGACATTCTGTTGTAATGCATCCATTACTTACTGGTAATGGCATTACTCCTAGTCCTACTCCCTCACCTTCCTTTCCCTAGACCCCTCTCTTCCCCTTTGAAAAGTCCCTCCCACCCCCACCACCTCCTCTACAGAAACAAGCCCAAAACAGGAACTCAGGCATTCCGTACCGGGAGGGCGGGAGGGAACGGACAGGTAGGCGAGGGAGTAGGACTAGGAGTAATGCCATTACCAGTAAGTAATGGACACCTTACTTCCCATCCCTCCGTCGCCTTCCTTTCCCAACCAATGAGATGTAGCAAGAGAAACACAGGAGACGGACACTGAGTTGCAACAAATTTAATCACAACACAACAGGACACCGGAAAGGAACCCTCCTATTGCATCATAGAGGGCAACACACAGACTCCAAACCCCCCAAGTCCGCCAGTCTGTAATGACAAACAAAAGTAGAAGGAGAGGCCCAAGTAGCTGCCCTGCAAGTTTCCACCACAGAAGCGCCCTGTAACTCAGCCACTGTAGCAGCCATATCCTGGGTAGAACGTCCCTGGATCCCCGGAGGCGGCACAACCTCTTTCAAAGAATAAGCAATCAAAACCAGTGAGCGGATCCAACAACTCAAGGAAGCAGTGGACAGTTTCTCCCCTTTCCGAGCGGGACCAAAATTTACAAACAAGGCATCTCCTTTCCGGAAAGGAGCAAACACCCGCAGGTATTCCAACAATGCCCTACGCACATCCAAAGAATGCAACTGAACCTCCTCAGCCGAGGAAGGGTCGGGACAAAAGGCAGGCCGGGTAACCTACTGCCGAGTATGGAAAGCGGAATTCACTTTAGGAACAAATGAGGGAACAGGCACAAGAATAATCCGATCAGGAAAATTCTGACAAAAAGGAAAAGAGCCGGCCAAAGCCTCCAACTCCCCCAAACGTCGGGCCAAAGTAATGGCCACCTGAAAAAAAAGTTTTCAACGTCAGATGACGTGAATCACAGTACTCCAAAGGCTCAAAGGGAGGACCAGTCAAGACCTCCAACACCAATGAAAGATCCCAGGAAGGAAAGGACCGCACCGGATGAGGAAACAAGTTAAGAAGGCCCTGAAAAAATCTAGGCATCAAATAACCCTTATCAGATAGATTACGCCAGGGACCCTGAAAAGCTTGAATTGCACCCCACTGCACCCGCAAAGATGCCACAGACAAACACAAATGGGCCCCATCCTGCAAAAAACTGCATCACCTCAAACAGAGAAGCCTCCGTAGGATCCAACAGATGACGCAAACACCAGGCAGAAAATACTTTCCACTGCCGACCATAAAACAGTAATGTGGAATGACGCCGGGAAGCCAGCAAAGTCGAAGTCAAAGGGACCAGAACCCCCCAAGCCCATTAACCCCCTCCGTTCAAACTCCAAGCCGTCAAGTTCAACCGCCGCAACGACCCCAGAGAGAGGCAAGGAAACACCAGAGGCGAAAGACAGAGAGTGAGAGCCCACATGTGACAGGAGGCCATCAACTGAAGCAACGGAAACCAATTTGCCCGTGACCAATGCGGAGTGATCAAGAGAACCCTGGCCTTCAGAAGACGCACCCCACCAGAAAAGCACAGAGCAACTGAAAGGGCGGGAATGCATACAGAAGATCCTGATGCCAAGGACATGACATCCCGTCCACCACCCAAGCCAGAGGGCAACGAAACCGGGAGCAAAAGTGCCTCACCTTCGCATTCTCTAGGGAGGCATACAAATCCAACACAGGAAGACCCACATGCGAACCAGCCGATGTAACAGAGGCAATCCTAGGGAAAAAATCTGGGACGAAGGAATTACTGGCTCAACAGACCCGCCCGAACATTGACCACCCCTTGAATGTAAGTGGCCCGAAGAGACAGAATCCACTCCTGAGCCCAAACGAAAATGCCCCTCGCAATCCGAAACAGAGACGAGACCTGGTCCCACCCTGTCTGTTCACGTAAGATTTGGCCACCAAGTTGTCCGTCCGGAGAAGCACATCCAAGCCCTACAGGGGCCCCTGAAAATGGACCAGAGCCAGAAGAACCACCTTCAACTCCCTCCAATTCAAGGAGCGGCTCAACTCCTGTGGCAACCAAAATCCCTGGACCTGTTCCGACCCCAGCCACGCGCCCCATCCGGAGAGACTGGCATCGGTCATCACTATAACCGGGCGGGAAGGAGACAAAGGAACCTCCAATCAAAGATGAGTAGGCACCAGCCAGGAACCCAACTCCCTGCGAATGAATCCTGACACATGAATCCGTGTCCGAAGAGATCCTGGAGCTGGAAACCAATGAGCGAGAAACCAGTTCATCAGGCAAAGAAGATGAAACCGCACCCAAGGCACCAGAAAAACCAACAACGCCAAATGACCCTGCAGACGCAACCACTGAAGGACTCTGGGAGCACTTTGGGACAAGATCGACAACACCTGTGACTGGAGACACAACAACCGCTTTTCAGACACCGTCACCAAGCCCTGGAGAGTTAGAAAGCGGGCCCAGAGGAAAACCAGATCCTAGGAAGGAACCAAATCTGACTTTCCCCAGTTGACCAAAAACTTGTGACCTTGCAGGACAAACAGCACCCGTGCCACATAACTCCGCAACAGAACCCGTCTGGGAGCCTGAATCAGAATATCATCCAAATATGGATGGATGGACAAACACACCCTCAGATTGCAAAAGAGCTACCAGAGGAGCCAGCACCTTGGTGAAAATCTGGGGAGAGGATTTGAGGCCAAATGGCAGAACACAGAATTGAAAATGGTCCCGGCCTACTGCTAAGTGGAGGAACCTCTGAGAAGACAAGGCTACGGGAACATGCAGGTAAGCAGATCCAGAGACCCCAGGAAATCCCACAGACTGATTAGAGGAAAAATTGTCTGAATGGACAGCATCCGGAAATATCCAGTAATTCACCCACTTGAGATTTAGTACTGGACAAAAACCCCCCGACACCTTTGGAACCAGGAACAAGACGGAATAAGCACCCTGACCCTGACCCCCACAGGAACTCGGGCCCCTTTTACAAGCAAGTCCCGGACACCCTCCAACAATGCCCCCACCGGGCACTGTTCACAGGCAGGGAAGTAGGACGAATACCCATATCTGGAAGAACCACAATGTCCAGCGATCTTTGACATCCCTCTGCCAAACGTGAAGAAAGTGTCTCAGACGACCCCCAACCGGCCAACTGCCAGGCGCACAGTGATTGTCAGGAACCCTTCTTGAGGCCACCCCGACCAGAAGGCCCAGATTTATTAGGAGAAAAACAGGGCTAAAAACGATGTTTCCTGGAAGAAAAAGATCTGGAATCAATCTTGGGAGATGAGCAAGAATGCTTCCGCCAACCCTTGCCAGATGAGGAACCACCTTTGTAAGGCAAGGCATGCTTCCTCTCCTTATAAGCTTCAAAAGCATGGAAGGCAACTGATCCCCAAACAAATTATGGCCTTCAAAAGGAAGCCGCAGGAAAGCAAACTTCTCCCCTGGATCCACCTTCCACATCCTCAACCAGAGGGACCGTTGAGCCCCAATCAAAGCCCCAGAAACCAGAGCCGAAGTGCTTACCACATCAGAAGACATGCCAGTCATAACCACAAGCAGCTCCGAACATTCAGAACCTTCCTGCACAGCCACCACAAGTTTGTCAAAGTCCTGCACCAACGATTGGGCAGAATAAGCAGAGAAAGTACCAGCTCTGAGGGCTAAATTTTCCTCTGCAAAGGCACTCTTCAGACCCGAATCCACCTTCCTGTCAGTGGCATCAGCAGGAACGCAGTCCTCAGGATTGCCAATTAAAGTAGCTAAAATGGAATCCAGCATAATGGAAGTGGGCAACACCTTCTCCCCGTCCAGCAACTACAACTTCTGAAGGAAGCGAGGAACTTGAGGCTTGTCCACATCCTTCCACTCACGGAAAACCATATCCTTAACCGGGCCCTGGAAAGGCATGGCAAACCGCAAAGGTGTCTTACATTGAGGGAACAAGTGGGAATCAGTCCCAGAAGGCTGAAGAACAGGAAACCCCAAATTGTCCCGAACATGGGTCAGAACATCCCACATCTCCTCCCTGGAGACATACTTCCCACCAGAAGACGTTGAAGGGGCGTCATCATCTGATGAAGAGGACCCCTCCACCGCCCCCGAAGGACGGGAGGCAGAAGAACGCCCAGGCCTAGGAGCCCCAGCCTGAAGTGCTTTAGACACAGCCACCTCAATCATGTCCTGAACCTCCTCCCTGGACATGAGAGGAAAAGGAACCCCCAGAGCAACCTGGCGCCCACCAAGAGTGGTAAGGGGAACCTCAACATCCTCCCCCGAAGAAGAAAAAACAATCCTGTGCCATTTGGAAGGACCCGGCCTTGACATGATCCAAACACAAAATGCACCCAAGATGCCAACAGCAGCCAGTAAAATAAAGGAGAAACCCCCTCCACCCCATTTAAAAGCAGCCAATGGAAACAGCACAGTAAACAAATCAAAAACAAGAAAAACGCGGGCAGAAACACCCGCCCTACCGCATCCAGGAAGATCCACACGACCGGAGAAGCAGCCCAGCACACGCGAGGCAAAGACCCAGAAGTGCAGATCCAGAGAGCTGTCCGACTCCATCAGCCGACCTGGAAGAAGTGTCCCACAAGGCAGCGCCGCCGACCTACAGGAAGATGCGACTGCCGGGGGACCCACCACGAGGAGCAGCGGACCCTCCGAGAGTCAACACGAGGCCCCCCAGGCCCCACCGTGGAGGAGGAAGAGAAGGTAAGTCTAGCGGGTTAGACAAAAAGAACAGAAAGTGGTGGAGGTGGGGGGGACTTTTTGGGGGAGGCAAGGAGCCTCATTGGTTGGGAAAGGAAGGCGAGGGAGGGACGGGAGGTAATGGTTCCAGACTAAGCTGAGGAAGAATACAAGCTAAACCTTAGCAAGGAGGCCGCTGAACAGTTCCTTCAGCTGCAGACTCTCAAGTTGGTCGGTTTGACTCAGGTCCTAGTAACTGTTCGGCTCTGCTCCAGGCTGTGTCTTGTGGTCCTGCAGAACACTGATGACTATGATGTCATTCTACAGTAGCATTTTAGTGTCTTCACTTATCTTTTAAAAATAAGTATCTTTGATGTTCTTGTTCTTGCAATTTGACATTTACAATATACTGCAAACCTGGTTCTTTTTTTCTGTTATGTTCAGAAAAAACCCTTTCTCTTAAAATATATCACAATTACGTTACTGTTGGTTTTAGCATGCTATGCTCCCATTTCAATATATAGTTTTTATTGTTCAATATATAGTTTTTATTTTTATAATAAATTCCTTATTGATTTGGTTTACATTGGTTGCCCATTCGTTTCACTTTGTTTCATTACTTACATTTTTAGTTTTAAACATATTAAAGGTTTAGGTACATTTGATCTGTCTGACTTTACTTTGTCTACCTGCGTCCATCAGGTAAAGGTCTCCTTTCCTGTCTTCAGCTCCCGAGATGGATTTGGAGAGGTTGTTGCTGTGTTGAGACTGGTGGTACAGGAGGCAGGCCAGGATGTTTCTGAGATCTTGTTTCAGTTCCATTATGAAGCTTTGGTGATAGTGTTTCTGCACTGGTGGGGGATGGGTATGCTAAAAGGCAGGCTCATTCCCTTGGTCTAGAGCCAGCTCCTTTGGTGAATTAGGCCTTATTCTCAGAATCTAGGTGTTGGGCTACTGTGGAGCGGGCATGTGGGCATGCTCCAAGAATGTTTGGCAGTTCGGCTGTCAAATATATGACATGTTAAATTCAAGTAACCAACAGCTCTTGGACTGTGGTGGCTGGGCTTTTTTTCTGGTATGTTTTCTGGTGTTTTCTTCATGTGCAGTTGGTGGACAAATGTATGTAGGGGCATGTGGGCTGGGTAAGATCTCAACATCTTTCATAGGGTACCTAAGATATGTGTTCAGGGTAGGCTTTTGGTCCAGGAGTGTTAGACTCTCATTCTCTGTTGCCTTCAGTATTTTGATGCTTTGACAAGAGATCTCTCTGCTAGTTTAAGTTTCTATGTCTGCTGCCAATCAGCTCAACATATGATCTAAACAGGTCCCACGTTCTCTGACCTCAATGTCTGCTTCTCTTGCTCTTCTGTAAAGCAATTTAGAGACAAGCAAGTTCACACATGTATTGCAATCCTTTCCAATAATCAGCTATTGGCTTTGTGAATGCTTGTAAATGTACTGTTCTAACATGGCAGATATATGGGAACAGTAAGTTAAAAGTAAAAATAAAACAATGAAAAACTGAATGCGTGCACAAAAAAAGGAAACAAAGAGGTCCGGTAGTACTTTGCAGATGCTGGGCCCATGTAGAGGTGAATACAAATAAGTAAAACATTTATCAAGATGAACAATGGGGGGAGAAGCGTGAAAAGAGAGCATGTGGGGGCCACGTAGGACCATGTAGTTAGAGAGCAAGGAGACACATACACTCCATATGGAGTGTTGATGCAAAATAAAACAACCATTGCATAGCCAGTATGTCGGGCTTTAACATGCTAAGGTGTAGCAGATCAGCTTTTTCTGCATGATGACCCCAAATTTTTTCACCTTTTTCTGGATCCTTTTTTGCTGGTTTTTTAACTCTGTGTAACCCCTGCTAAACAGGCGCAATGTACCTGCGTTCCTCCGTTAAACATGGTTAAATTGGCTTACTTCTGGTTGAATTATTTAACTTGCCTATAGGTTTCTAGTTTGTGGTGCAAGCAATACACCCAGGGCCAGGAAGGTAAATGGCACTTGTAGACTGCAGCACTATGGTGGCATAAACAAGATCAGCCTGTAAAACATCGCTTCAGGCCTATCATGGGTAGCCTGACTGCAGCAGCCTAAAAACCTGCTATCTAACTTGTCAAAATAACCATTTATGGACAGACAGGAAAAACATAAGTATTATTAAGTCACACCTAACTACCCCTTGTCTCCCAAAAGTTAGGGTACCTGATACTTAAAAGTGGAACATGTGACAAATCCCAAACCAATTCAGGTAAAATTGTACATTTCATCAATAAAATGATACCAGTAGAACTGGAGATATGCAAGGATTTGCAGAGCTTTGTGTTGCTCAGTGTTAGTTATGATGAAACTTTCAGCTGTGAGGCGAGGCTTCAATTGATGGAACCTTCAATTAGGGAAGGAGGAGTTCTCTCTGATGTTGGCCAAGGGTCAGACCTGGAGAGGCATCTCTAGTGGATCAGTGGCTCAATTCAGGAGAGGCCAGCAGGGCTCAGGCAGGCCCAGCTGCAGGTCCAGTGCAGCAGTTCTGCTGTGAAGTTGTAGGCCTCTGGAACATGTTGTGACCCTGTAGATCAGAACAGGAAGTCAGCCAACTGACACTTGGAGCCACTGAGGTTAGCCTGGAGTGAGGGGAAGAGGTCCAGTCTTCCTTCCCATAGAGCAGAATAGGCCTCAAGCAACAGGGACGGCCTCTAGGGAACAAGGCAGGCCTCAAGCAGTAGGACAGTCCTCTGGGAACACAACAGTCCTTCTGTAATGTCTGCAGGTCCAGGAGTGTACTGAAGAGGGGGTTCAGCAAGTCCAATATTTATACCGGGTGCCAGTCTTTTGAAGTGGAGCTGACATCCTGGCTACCCCCACATTTGCTTCTGGAAGGTTCTCCCCTTTCCCTGCCAAGGCTCCTAGTAGTCTGGTGTGAGAAACGTCTGGTGTCAGGTTCCTTTGTGTATGTGTGCTGGAGGCAGCCCTTTGAAATGTAAGTCAGGTTGGGAACAGCTCCACCCACCCCTTTGTCTCACTGTCTAGGAGCATTACACAACTTCAAACTGCCAAGCTATTCACAGTCATGTGACACAGGCAGCAGGCACCAATTGGTTAGGACAAGAAAATGCAACATTTCTAAAGGTGGCATTTTCAGAATTGTGACTTGAAATCCCAAATCAGACTTTACCATTAAAAAGGATTTGAAATTACAATTCATTAGTGTCCAAACTTGAAATTCAAACCTGCTCCCAATCAGAGGTTAGCACTAATTAAATGTAATAAGGTACCCAATTATATAAAATGGAAGAGATGAGGCTTGTAGTAGGGAAAAATGTATTTAGGGCAGGACACGAAAAACGTAAAAACGTGTCCTATTTTTTAAATACAATGCATCCTACAAGATTTTCAAGGCCTATGTTTTAATAAAGAATGTTTAGGCCTAGTGGAAAGTTAATTTTTCCAGGTCAATTTGGCAGCTTAAACCTGTACTATAGCCTGCAGGGGCAGGCCTTTGACATGTTTTAAAGGGCTGCTTAAGTGGGTGGCACAATGAGTGCTGCAGGTCCACTAGTAGCATTTAATTTACAGGCCCTCGGTACATGTAGTACCTATCCTAGGTTGTAAATTAAATATGTCAACAGGTGTAAACCAATTGTACCATGTTTTAGGGAGCAAGCACTTTAGCACTGATTAGCCCTAATACCAACAAAAACTAGATTTAGAAAAAGGGAGGTGTGAGGGCAAAACGTTTGGAGGTGACTTTCAAGAGAGGGCCAAGTCCAAGAGTGAAGCCAGTTCTTAAAAACAAAAGGAAAATAAACTTTTAGAAAGTTAGTTTTTCTCTGCCTGAAGAAGTTGAATGCTCATTTGTATTAGCCTGCCAACAGATGCCTAGCAAGTCTTTGACCTTTATGAGATGTGAAAACTGCTTCCAGAGCAAAGGAAATGTTTCTGGTGACAGGGTGGACTGGGCGTACTAAATTCTTCAACATGAGCTCAGGAAGGTCACTGGGTGGACCCAATAACTTATTTAATTTCAAAGGCAGCAATATGAGGCCTGCCCATTCATAGGTGAGTTCAAGGAGAGATAGGAAGAAAGGAAAGCCTTTGTACCAAAGTCCCACACTAGCTAGGTTGGCTGAAAACTTAGTGGAATAGAAGCTACCCTCACAACTGGTTTTAAGTGGGCTTCTGATTTCCCTGGTCACACTTCTGAGTGGATACAAGAGCTCTGCACAAGGGGAAAATGGTTCCCTATTTTGGATGTTATCTTATGTGTAATTGTAAATCGCACTGTCACCGGTGAGGGTATCCTGGTGCGGAGAAGGTGTGTGTATCTAGCCATGCCTATGGCCCAACTATGGCAGGTTTGTTACTCGACAAACCAGATCTTCAGCTTCTTGCAGAATTCAAGAAGAGGAGGGGGCTCCAATGTGAAATGGGAGGCAGTTCCACACTTTAGAATTGATGTAAAAGAATGCCCGGACTCCTGATCTGCTTCTGTGTATACATGGGATGTGTACGAGTAGCAGTCCTGTGGACCTGAGGTACCTGCTTGGTTGTTTAAAGATGCGACTGTTCCTGTAGGCGGAGTCTAAGTTGGGTAGTTGTTTGAATGTGTATGTGTGAGGAGTTTGAGATGAGTGCATTTGGGTATTGAGAGCCAATGGAGCTTCTTGAGGTTTGGCTTGAGTTTAGTGTGGGAGGTTAAGGATGAGTCTGGCTGTCAAGTTCTGGGTGGTTTGTAGTTTTCTAGTGAGTTGTTTGGCAGTCCCAGCATAGAGGGTGTTCCTGTAGTCCAACAAGCTCGTGACTAGGGGTTAAGTGACTGCGTTTCTAGTGTTGCTTTGGAGCCAATTGTAGAGCGTCCTCAGCATTTTCAGGGTGTTGAAGCAGGATGCAGTGACAGCGATGACTTGTGCAATCATGTCCACTTTGCTGTCAATGATTATTCGAAGGTTCCTGGTGTAAGTGTGGGTGTGAGTCTGACTTCGGTCGGCCACCAGTTGGAGTCCCATGGTGAGTTATTCTTGCTGAAGATCGCTACTTCTGTCTTGTTGGAGGTGAGCTTGAGACAGCTAGCTTTCATCCAATTAGCATCTTTGGTCATGCAGGTGGTGAACTTGTTTCATGTGCTTGGGATCTTGTTTGAAAGGGAGAGTAAGAGTTGTATGTCATCAGCGCGAAAGCGGATGTTGGTGTTGTGTGCTCGGATGATGTTGGTGTTGTACTTGGCCCTTTCGGAAGGGCCAACCTCGTTTTTTTTGCCTTTACCATTCCACTGTCTCAAACTTCATTTTTGTTGGCATTAAGTCTCTGTGTACTTTACATCTGCTAATCAGTGCTTGTGCAATTACCACCTGCTTTGCAGGGGACTGGGGCAGGGGAGAGGTCCTGAGAGTTGGGTGGTTGGGGTTGGTGAGAGTCAGGGGTAACTCTGCAGTTAATTTTTGTCCCCTCCCCTCCACGGAACAGGGTGGGATAAATTAGTCTCTGCTGTTCTTTGCTTGCCCCATATCCATTTCTGCAGTCAACAGGGAGAGGTTGTGGCCTTAGCGGACTTTGAAACTGGGAAACCAGGTTTAAATCCCAGCATCAGCTCAGCATCCTGTGATCCTCGGCAAATCACATAATTAATCTGACCTTCTGTAATGTTATCTGGTGCTCTTGTAAAGCTCTCCAACACTCCGGTGTCAAGTTCATGCTATAGAAAACTGCAGGGATTTGGCTTAGGCGCTCTAAAACTGATCAGCTGGGGAAAGGAAAATGGGTATGGCTGGACAAAGGTGGTGATGTGGCGGCGTGCCCGGTGTGGGGATGGTTGAGTTATAGGGTTATGCAACGCCTGACAGGGGAGAGTGGGGTTTTTGTACCCAAGACAGGGGCTAAGCTTACTAGCTTCCAGCTGTCACAGGTTTTGAGGATGGCACTGAAGCAGACAGGTCATCGCCCGCTGGAGTTTGGCACGCATTCATTCAGGATCGGGGCAGCTACAGCAGCAGCACATCTGTGTTGGGACTGGGCAAGAATCAGGGCTATAGGAAGATGGAAATGTAGATGCTGTGAGCGCTACGTGAGACCGTAGTAAGGTTTTTTGTACTAGAGCCAGGCTGGTTAGTTAGTGGACTCCCTTTTTTGTGGGGGGAAGAGGTGTTTGTTCCGAGACAGCTTTTACAGTTCTTTTTCTTTGCAGGGTGTGTGTCTGGCCCACAGTAGGACAAGATGGTAACATGGCTAGTCAGCCATTCTTTTATACACTGGGCGGCGAAGTTTGCAGAAAACCAGATTTACGGCAGGGCGCTGGGACTCCCTAGCAGACATCACAAAGTTTTCTGGTGGGGCAAAAGCGGCATGAGATGGGGAAGCCTGCTTCGGTTTATTACTGCTAGTTTGCCGAACTGGGGATGTCCTGACTTGCTGCTGATTCACCTGGGGGAAAATGACCTTGTGAAACTACCAGGGCTCACACTACTGCAACACATGCAGAGAGATTTGGAACTCCTCAAACAGAGGTTGTGTGGTACCTGTTTGGTATGGACTGAGTTTTTGTCCAGATGAGCTTGGAGAGGGGCAGTTAAACATGGAGCCATGGAGCGGGCTCACAAGAAACTGAACAGGGCCATGAGGGTATTTTGTTGATCACAGGGGATAAAAGTCTTGAAACATGAGGACATCAAGGAACAAGATGAGGCACTGTTCAGAGCGGACGGGGTGCACTTGCCTCAGTTGGGAAAGGTTATTGGTGGGGGAGTTGTGGGGAGAGAAGTTGTGGCTCAGAGACAAAGCGTAAGATGTTGAGGTTGCAGTAGTGCGTTCAAAGTCTTTCCAGGGTGGGGCAGCAAAACGCCAAGTGGGTTTTGCTGGTTGGCAGTAGATGGGGGAGGGTGGAGAGCCAGATGTGGGCTTGGCCACCCTTCCAAGGGGAAATAACAAGCAGGTGAAAGATCAGAGTGGGGGGATGCGCAAAGCAAGTAGGGCATGAAAGGAAAAGGGAAGTGTCTAGGGGAGTGGAAGCGAAATGCGGGTTTGGAAGTGAAAAAGATGAGCGAGGAAATCTGAAAGGGTTGGGGCTCTGTTAAAGTTGGGGTGTAAATGTTGAAAGTTAAATGATGTAATCTGGCGTAAATCCTGTCCTAAATAAATGACCTTTTACACTAACAATTGGTGTCACTGTAAGTGTGTCCCGATGGAGGGGCCCGTATAGAGAGAGACCCGATCTAGTCTCTCCGCGTGCGCATTCAGGAAGACAGGAAGTGGCGCCTATGGGACGGGATAGGCTGCAGGTAAGTGGGGGAGGGACTAGGTGTGGTAGTTAAAAGGGGTCTCGGGGGAGGGAGTGGCCTCTTTCCGCGCCAACATTCAATCAGGACAGAATTTGGCCACCGACCCACCTGGCAATTGGCTAAGGTAAAGAGGGAAGTTAGCGGCGCGAGGTGCTATGACAAGGGGGCTAGTGCGGGCTTCTGAGTGTCAGTTAGGGTAGGTGGTCACAAAAGGGTGATACAGTAGATGGGGGAGGGTGGAGAGCCAGATGCGGGATTGGCCACCCTTCCAAGGGGAAATAACAAGCAGGTGAAGGATCAGAGTGGGGGGGATGCACGAAGCAAGTAGGGCATGAAAGGAAAAGGGGAGTGTCTAGGGGAGTGGAAGAGAAATGCGGGTTTGGAAGTGAAAAAGATGAGCGAGGAAATCTGAAAGGGTTGGGGCTCTGTTCAAGTTGGGGTGTAAATGTTAAAAGTTAAATGATGTAATCTGATTTAAATCCTGTCCTAAATAAATTACCTTTTACACTAACAATTGGTGTCACTGTAAGTGTGTCCCGATGCTGTAATATGTAAGCTGTACGGAACAAGTTGCTGGTGTAACAATTGAAGGGATTCAGTTGCAAACTAAAAACACTATTTGGACACACATTCTCTTTCCCTTGGAATGGAACACCAGGAGCGTGGCACATTTTCTTTCTCTGAAACTTTGAAAAAGAGGGAGAGAGGGCCACACTCAACCTATCACCCCAAGAGGACAAGGCACTGTGACACAATGAAAAAGTAAATAAACAACCCCTGGATGGAACACAAAACCTATCCACCACTCAACACACTACACTGTCAAACATGTCCACCAATGATCAGTCTTGATAAAGGAAATATCTAGAAAACTATTTATTAATAATTAATCCCATATAAAACACATGAATAAAATACCATAAAGAAACAAATACTAAACATAACACTAAAACCAGTCAATAAACACTGCATAAAATCGGAGACAAAACACAAGACAAATTCCCTAGTCTATTGTTTTATGCTGTCCAAAATTTGGTATATACTGTCCCCTTGATTTGTATATCCAATCTTCAAATCTATTTTAGGCAGTTCCAATTGGTCCAGCTATTCAACAAGCATCAATGCGTTTCTGTGGTCTCTTCAAACTTCTTCCACCACCTTCTTCAGGACAGTACGATAACCTCCCATTACAATTCTTCCATCATAGCACACAACAAATATCCTTAGATTCTTATTCTTATTCTGAAAACGTCATTTACTTCACTCTAGTCCCAGACACGGATCACTTCCTGTGGTCCCTTAATTCTTCATTTCACTTTCAAAAAGTGACCGAGTGATAGCACTTAAACTTTTATTCTTCAGTCTTTTTAGTATTTATTTTAAAATACGGACCATAGGAGGTCGGAAACGCTATCCCGCTTTTTCACATTTTCTTTCTCACACATAGCGCCCAGAGGGCAACTGCAAGGGAGTTTTCATTCATCGTACCATTTGAGCAAGATTACTTCCTATGTTCTTTTTTAACGAGGCGGGCGCCTTCCCAGTCTTCTCCGGATGGAAAGTACCAGTGACCCACCTCACTGCTGGCCACAGAGGTAAACACATTCATTGCACATCAGTGGTGTGCATTGCACTGGGTATTAGAAGAGAGGCACCACCTTTCAATTCCTCTCCCTCTGTGCACCTGCTGCCCTTCCTCCCCCTGAACACCTGCCGCAAAGGTTTTAATCGCATTAATCTCCATTGTAAACAGAAAGCCCATTAACCCCTTCTGTGCCGCGGACGTAGTGGTTACGTCCCGCGGCACAGTGCTGCTGTGCCGAGGACGTAACCACTACGTCCTCGGCACACAGCCCAGAGGGAGCGCTCTCGCTCCCTCTGTATGCTTCCCTCCCACCCCCCAAAGTCGGGGATGGAAGGGGAAGCCCTTCCCCTTCCACCCCCGACCCCCCCACAATAACGTCAGCGCGCGATCACGCGCTGACTTCATTATGGGATCCTCGCCGCACAGGAAGCCATTTGCTTCCTGTGCGGCGACGAGAGAAGAGGTAAGAATCTCTTCCCGGTGGGTGGGGGGTTGGGGCTAAAGAGGCACCGGGGAAAAGGAAAGGCTTTTCCTTTTCCCCGGTGTCTCTTTGAGCATTCCTGCAGCCCGATCGCATTGCGATCGGGCAGCAGGAATGCCCACTAGACACCAGGGATTTGTTTTCTTTATTGTTTTTTACTGTTTTTGGCACGCGGGGAGCGGCCCCTTGGGCAAGGGTCGCTCCCCTTTAGGGGGGCAATTACTACGGCCATTTCTGCCCCCCTTGGGGGCAGATTGGCTACTTTTCAGCCAGATCTGCCCCCAAGGGGGGCAGAAAACACTAGATCACCAGGGATTTTTTTTTTTTTTTTGCATTTATGTGTTGGGGGTGCCCCCTTGGGCAAGGGGCGCCCCCCCAAGGGGGCAGAGAACTGTTGGCCTTTTCTGCCCCCCTTGGGGGCAGATCGGCCTATTTTTTTTAGGTCCATCTGCCCCCAAGGGGAGCAGAAGCCACTTAGGCACCAGGGATTGTGTGTGTAGTGGATGGGGGGGCGCCCCCTTGGGCAAGGGTCGCTCCCCTTTGGGGGGCATGTCTTTTCGGGCCATTTCTGCCCCCCTTGAGGGCAGGTGAGCCTATTATTTTTAGGCTGGTCTGCCCCCAAGGGGGGCAGAAACTACTAGAACGCCAGGGATTTTTTTTTATTTGTTTATTTTTGTGGGGGGGCGTCCCCTTGGTCACGGGGCGCCCCCCCAAGGGGGGCATTGACCTGTTGCCCATTTCTACACCCCCTGGGGGCAGATGGGCCTATTTTCTTAGGCCCACCTGCCCCCAAGGGGGGCAGAAGCCACTTAGACACCAGGGATAGTGTGTGTGTGTGTGTGTGTGTGTGTGTTAGTGGATGGGTGGGGCCTTGGGCAAGGGTCGCCCCCCACTTTGGGGGCACATGTACCCAGGCCATTTCTGCACCCCTTGGAGACAGATCAGCCTATTATTTTTAAACTATTAGAACGCCAGGGATTTTTTTTTATTTGTTTATTTTTGTGGGGGGGGCGTCCCCTTGGTCACGGGGCGCCCCCCCAAGGGGGGCATTGACCTGTTGCCCATTTCTACACCCCCTGGGGGCAGATGGGCCTATTTTCTTAGGCCCACCTGCCCCCAAGGGGGGCAGAAGCCACTTAGACACCAGGGATAGTGTGTGTGTGTGTGTGTGTGTGTGTGTGTGTGTGTTAGTGGATGGGTGGGGCCTTGGGCAAGGGTCGCCCCCCACTTTGGGGGCACATGTACCCAGGCCATTTCTGCACCCCTTGGAGACAGATCAGCCTATTATTTTTAGGCTGGTCTGCCCCCAAGGGGGGAAGAAACTATTAGAACGCCAGGGATTTTTTTTTATTTGTTTATTTTTGTGGGGGGGCGTCCCCTTGGTCACGGGGCGCCCCCCCAAGGGGGGCATTGACCTGTTGCCCATTTCTACACCCCCTGGGGGCAGATGGGCCTATTTTCTTAGGCCCACCTGCCCCCAAGGGGGGCAGAAGCCACTTAGACACCAGGGATAGTGTGTGTGTGTGTGTGTGTTAGTGGATGGGTGGGGCCTTGGGCAAGGGTCGCCCCCCACTTTGGGGGCACATGTACCCAGGCCATTTCTGCACCCCTTGGAGACAGATCAGCCTATTATTTTTAGGCTGGTCTGCCCCCAAGGGGGGCAGAAACTATTAGAACGCCAGGGATTTTTTTTAATTTGTTTATTTTTGTGGGGGGGCGTCCCCTTGGTCACGGGGCGCCCCCCCAAGGGGGGCATTGACCTGTTGCCCATTTCTACACCCCCTGGGGGCAGATGGGCCTATTTTCTTAGGCCCACCTGCCCCCAAGGGGGGCAGAAGCCACTTAGACACCAGGGATAGTGTGTGTGTGTGTGTGTGTGTGTTAGTGGATGGGTGGGGCCTTGGGCAAGGGTCGCCCCCCACTTTGGGGGCACATGTACCCAGGCCATTTCTGCACCCCTTGGAGACAGATCAGCCTATTATTTTTAGGCTGGTCTGCCCCCAAGGGGGGCAGAAACTACAAGAACGCCAGGGATTTTTTTTTATTTGTTTATTTTTGTGGGGGGGCGTCCCCTTGGTCACGGGGCGCCCCCCCAAGGGGGGCATTGACCTGTTGCCCATTTCTACACCCCCTGGGGGCAGATGGCCTATTTTCTTAGGCCCACCTGCCCCCAAGGGGGGCAGAAGCCACTTAGGCACCACGGATAGTGTTGTGTGTGTTTTTTTTTTTTTTCTTTTTTTTTTTTTTGAGGGCTGTCCCCTTTGGCAAGGGTCGCTCTCCATGGGGACACACTACTAAAGGTATTTTCTGGCTTCCTTGGGGTAGACAGGTCTATTTTATTAGTAGGCCCATCTGCCCCTATGGTAGAATCCACTTAGGCACCAATTTCTAAATGTTTGATGGTGGGGTGTTTGTCAACTGAAGAAGTCTTTGCATTTGTGATAAAAAATGTTTTCCTCCTTTTTGTTCTAGTTCAAAGCTTTTGCTTTATTTGCTGTGGCTCCTTGCGGTTTTGGCGGTGGTTGACCTGCAGTTTGCACAGTTGCATGTTTTAGGTAAGTAAAAACAATTTACTCCAAAGGAGTATTGTTGCCATGCATGAATGACATGTTTGTAGGGGGTGTACTAAATGCAGGATTGTGTGTGAAATTGTCCTTAGGCTTGTGCACAATGATATTTGTTTTGTCTTATTTCTAATTTGCCTTTCTTTCTTTATTTTTAGTGGGATATCATTGGTGATTGCTGTGTAGTTGCTGGTGAATCAAGCTTTTTCAGGCAAGTGAGCGGTATAGTTTTTGAGTTTATAACTCTTACTAACAAAGCTACACTTTGTCACTTGTCTTACACAGTGCTGGTTGTTGGTGGTGAATTTGTCCAGTTAATTTTAGCAGGAGATATCATGGCTAGCCGCAGGATGACCGCTCAGCAGGTGGTTGGTATGCTTTTTGAGTCACAGTCTGATCATGACTATGAGACAGACTCTGCATCTGAGGCAGAGGAGGAAGTCAGAGATTCTGGCAGTGATGTTTCTCTTGGAGGGGAATCTTCTGATGATGAAGCCACACTCAGTGCAGATGAAGGGCCTGTTGTAGAGGAGGACATTGATGTGCCAATAGTGCAGCAACCTGGGGCTGAAAGGTTTCCCGTTATAAGACCTGATGTCTGGGTTGCCCCAAACATGCAGCAGCCAGAGTTGCCTGCCTTTACTGGTCTCCCGGGGTGTAACGCCAATACAGAGAACTTTATGCCTATCAATTTCTTTGAGTTATTCATGGATGATGTGTTTTTGGAAGAGATTGTTGAGCAGACTAATTTGTATGCGGAGCAGCATTTGAGGGACAACGCTGCTAGACTTAGGCCACACTCTAGGGCTGCCCAGTGGATTCCCACAAATTTGGAGGAGTTAAAAAAAAGTTTTTGGGTTTGACTTTTTTGATGGGGTTGATAAGGAAGCCGTCACTGGCTTCTTATTGGTCTACTAGTCCCTTGATGGCAACAGCTATATTTCCAGCGACCATGAGTCGTAATCGGTATTTGCTTCTTCTTAGGATGCTGCATTTTGTTGACAATGCATTAGCCTTGCCACGAGATCACCCAGATTCTGACCGTCTTTTTAAGATTAGGCCTGTCCTTGATCATTTTGTAGATCGGTTTTCAGAGGTCTATGTTCCAGGCAAAGAGTTAAGTGTGGACGAGTCTTTGGTCCTCTTCAAGGGTCGTTTGGTTTTTAGGCAGTACATTCCTAGCAAAAGGGTACGATCTGGAATTAAATTGTATATGCTGTCTGAAAGTAGGACAGGATATGTGTATAGTTTCCGTGTGTACACTGGTAGGGTTTCCAATATTGACCCCCCTGGTTGTCCTCCCACTTTTGGAGTTACTGAGAAAATTGTGTGGGATCTTGGTAGACGACTGTTCAACAAAGGTCACCATTTGTATGTAGATAACTTCTACACTGGTGTGCAATTGTTCAAGGAATTGTTTAGAGTGGACACAGTTGCTTGTGGCACAATCCGTTCTAAAGGGAAAGGCTATCCAAGGGAGCTTGTCTGTAAAAAGCTTGAGAGAGGACAGTGCTGTGCCTTGCGGAACGAGGAACTGCTAGCTTTGAAATTTTCAGATAAGAGGGATGTCTACATGCTAAGTACCATCCACGATGAGAGTACTTCCCCTGTGACTGTTTGGGGCCAGGTTGCTGAAGTGCGCAAACCTGTGTGCATTTTACATTATAATAAGCACATGGGAGGTGTAGATAGAGTTGACCAGAGGTTGGAACCTTATACTGCTATTCGTAAGTCTTACGTTTGGTATAAGAAGTTAGCACTTCACCTCTTCCACTTAGCAACCTTCAATGCTTTTATTGTGTTTAGGGATAGGTCTCCAGAGTCAAAGATGACATTTGTGAAATTTCAGGAGTCAGTGATAGAGAGCCTTATTGTGGTGGAACAGGCCAGAGTTCCTAGAGAAGCAGTGGTGGAGGATGTGGCTAGATTGAAAGATCGCCACTTTGCTGAGCACATTCCTCCCACACCCAAAAAAGACTTTCCAGCTAAGAAATGTAGAGTGTGTTTTCGAAGAGGTATCCGGAGGGAGTCTCGAATGTACTGCCCGGATTGTCCTTCAAAGCCTGGGCTGTGTGTAGGTGCTTGTTTTAAGAATTACCACACCCAGAAGAATTTCTGGGAACAACCATGAGTGTAAACTCATGTCTGTTTTGTATTTTCATGTGTTTAGTTTCATGGTTAGCATTTCTGTCATGTTCTTAGTTAGAGCTTTTGTGTTCGTAGTTTTGTAATTCTTTCTACTTAGTTAGGGGTTCCTCTGTTAAAAAAAAAAAAAAAAAAAATGATGCATTGTGGGTGGAGTGGGGCTTGGCTGAGAGTGTACATATTGACTTGCTGTTGGCTACTGCAACACACTGCCAGCCAAACACCAGTCCACACACTCCCATCAGCTGGTGTGATTGTTGTATCAGGCACGTGGGCGTATGTAAGTGATGGGCCCTTGAGTGGCGCTGTCTGTCGATGTGAGTGTTGTAATGTGCTGGGCCCGTGGCTGGCGGTGTGAATGGCCTTGTGTGTGTCATGTATGAAAGTTGTGTGAATGGACTGTAAAGCGGTTGGTGCCTTGTCGCGGCTTTACAGCTCACGAGCTGTGAGTCATTGGTTCAGTTTTTTGCCTTTCAGTTACTAACAGTGCATTTCATTTTTGTGAAAGCTCTTGTTAGTAAAATCTGATCCACTGAACCATCACTCACCCTCGTGCCAAATCCAACCAGTATGTGTGGTAAAAATGACAAAACCTGCTCCGCTGTAATCAGGCGTCGCAGCACACCTGTGACACGCTAGGTGCCTCAGGTGGGACCCCGATGATGAAGCATGCCACCAACTTGGTTGGTGGGTGAGGGGTCTTTTTCACATAACCTAACTGTGTTTCTTTTCAAAATTTTAGTGTTTGGCACATCACGGACATATGTGGGCACATCAAAACGATATATTACAAAACTACCTGTGTTTGGGGGGGAGAGGGCACCTATGTTTTTGGTCCTGTGTGTGGCCTTCATCTAGGGAAACCTACCAAACCCAGACATTTTATAAAACTAGACACCCCAAGGAGTCCAGGGAGGTGTGGCTTGCGTGGATCCCCCAGCATTTTCTTACCCAGACTCCTCTGTAAACCTCAATGTGCTTAAAAAAAGCATATTTTCCTGACTTTTCTTCGTAGGATCACCACTCCAGCACAAAATTCCTACTCCCCAGTGTTCCCCTCAGCCTCCCAAGTAAAATGACACCTCACTTATGTGGGTCCCCAAAGCAGAGTCAGTCTAAAGATGTATAAAAGAATATGTCCTTATAAACTTGCTGTGCTATCCCCTCTATCTCTACAAGTTTTGGGCCTTATTCTGTTGCAGGCACCTGGCCCACCCACACAAGTGAGGTATCATTTTTATCGGGAGACCTGGGGAAACGCTGGGTGGAAGGAAATTTGTGGCTCCACTCAGATTCCAGAACTTTCTGTCACCGAAATATGTGGAGAATGTGTTTTTTTAGACATAATTTGAGGTTTGCAAAGGATTCTGGGTAACATAACCTGGTCCGAGCCACACAAGTCACCCCATCTTGGATTCCCCTAGGTCTCTAGTTTTCAGAAATGCACAGGTTTGGTAGGTTACCCTAGGTGCCGGCTGAGCTAGAGACCAAAATCTACAGGTAGGCACTGTTTTCAATGAAAAAATGTGATGTGTCCACGTTGCGCTTTGGGGCGTTTCCTGTCGCGGGCGCTAGGCCTACCCACACAAGTGAGGTATCATTTTTATCGGGAGACGTGGGGGAACGCTGGGTGGAAGGAAATTCGTGGCTCCTCTCAGATTCCAGAACTTTCTGCCACAGAAATGTGAGGAACATGTGTATTTTTAGCCAAATTTTGAGGTTTGCAAAGGATTCTGGGTAACAGAACCTGGTCCGAGCCACACAAGTCACCCCATCTTGGATTCCCCTAGGTCTCTAGTTTTCAGAAATGCACAGGTTTGGTATGTTTCCCTAGATGGCGGCTGAGCTACAGGCCAAAATCTACAGGTAGGCACTTTGCAAAAAACACCTCTGTTTTCCTTCACCAATTTGGCTGTGTCCACGTTGCGCTTTGGTGCGTTTCCTGTCGCGGGCGCTAGGCCTACCCACACAAGTGAGGTATCATTTTTATCGGGAGACGTGGGGGAACGCTGGGTGGAAGGAAATTCGTGGCTCCTCTCAGATTCCAGAACTTTCTGCCACAGAAATGTGAGGAACATGTGTTTTTTTAGCCACATTTGGAGGTTTGCAAAGGATTCTGGGTAACAGAACCTGGTCCAAGCCACACAAGTCACCCCATCTTGGATTCCCCTAGGTCTCTAGTTTTCAGAAATGCACAGGTTTGGTAGGTTTCCCTAGGTGGCGGCTGAGCTACAGGCCAAAATCTACAGGTAGGCACTTTGCAAAAAACACCTCTGTTTTCCTTCACCAATTTGGCTGTGTCCACGTTGTGCTTTGGGGCGTTTCCTGTCGCGGGCGCTAGGCCTACCCACACAAGTGAGGTATCATTTTTATCGGGAGACGTGGGGGAACGCTGGGTGGAAGGAAATTCGTGGCTCCTCTCAGATTCCAGAACTTTCTGCCACAGAAATGTGAGGAACATGTGTTTTTTTAGCCACATTTTGAGGTTTGCAAAGGATTCTGGGTAACAGAACCTGGACCGAGCCACACAAGTCACCCCATCTTGGATTCCCCTAGGTCTCTAGTTTTCAGAAATGCACAGGTTTGGTAGGTTTCCCTAGGTGGCGGCTGAGCTACAGGCCAAAATCTACAGGTAGGCACTTTGCAAAAAACACCTCTGTTTTCCTTCACCAATTTGGCTGTGTCCACGTTGCGCTTTGGGGCGTTTCCTGTCGCGGGCGCTAGGCCTACCCACACAAGTGAGGTATCATTTTTATCGGGAGACGTGGGGGAACGCTGGGGGGAAGGAAATTCGTGGCTCCTCTCAGATTCCAGAACTTTCTGCCACAGAAATGTGAGGAACATGTGTATTTTTAGCCAAATTTTGAGGTTTGCAAAGGATTCTGGGTAACAGAACCTGGTCCGAGCCACACAAATCACCCCATCTTGGATTCCCCTAGGTCTCTAGTTTTCAGAAATGCACAGGTTTGGTAGGTTTCCCTAGGTGGCGACTGAGCTACAGGCCAAAATCTACAGGTAGGCACTTTGCAAAAAACACCTCTGTTTTCCTTCACCAATTTGGCTGTGTCCACGTTGCGCTTTGGGGCGTTTCCTGTCGCGGGCGCTAGGCCTACCCACACAAGTGAGGTATCATTGTTATCGGGAGACGTGGGGGAACGCTGGGTGGAAGGAAATTCGTGGCTCCTCTCAGATTCCAGAACTTTCTGCCACAGAAATGTGAGGAACATGTGTATTTTTAGCCAAATTTTGAGGTTTGCAAAGGATTCTGGGTAACAGAACCTGGTCCGAGCCACACAAGTCACCCCATCTTGGATTCCCCTAGGTCTCTAGTTTTCAGAAATGCACAGGTTTGGTAGGTTTCCCTAGGTGGCGGCTGAGCTACAGGCCAAAATCTACAGGTAGGCACTTTGCAAAAAACACCTCTGTTTTCCTTCACCAATTTGGCTGTGTCCACGTTGCGCTTTGGGGCGTTTCCTGTTGCGGGTGCTAGGCCTACCTACACAAGTGAGGTATCATTTTTATCGGGAGACGTGGGGGAAGCTGGGTGGAAGGAAATTCGTGGCTCCTCTCAGATTCCAGAACTTTCTGCCACAGAAATGTGAGGAACATGTGTATTTTTAGCCAAATTTTGAGGTTTGCAAAGGATTCTGGGTAACAGAACCTGGTCCGAGCCACACAAGTCACCCCATCTTGGATTCCCCTAGGTCTCTAGTTTTCAGAAATGCACAGGTTTGGTAGGTTTCCCTAGGTGGAGGCTGAGCTACAGGCCAAAATCTACAGGTAGGCACTTTGCAAAAAACACCTCTGTTTTCCTTCACCAATTTGGCTGTGTCCACGTTGCGCTTTGGGGCGTTTCCTGTCGCGGGCGCTAGGCCTACCCACACAAGTGAGGTATCATTTTTATCGGGAGACGTGGGGGAACGCTGGGTGGAAGGAAATTCGTGGCTCCTCTCAGATTCCAGAACTTTCTGCCACAGAAATGTGAGGAACATGTGTTTTTTTTAGCCAAATTTTGAGGTTTGCAAAGGATTCTGGGTAACAGAACCTGGTCCGAGCCACACAAGTCACCCCATCTTGGATTCCCCTAGGTCTCTAGTTTTCAGAAATGCACAGGTTTGGTAGGTTTCCCTAGGTGGCGGCTGAGCTACAGGCCAAAATCTACAGGTAGGCACTTTGCAAAAAACACCTCTGTTTTCCTTCACCAATTTGGCTGTGTCCACGTTGCGCTTTGGGGCGTTTCCTGTCGCGGGCGCTAGGCCTACCCACACAAGTGAGGTATCATTTTTATCGGGAGACGTGGGGGAACGCTGGGGGGAAGGAAATTCGTGGCTCCTCTCAGATTCCAGAACTTTCTGCCACAGAAATGTGAGGAACATGTGTATTTTTAGCCAAATTTTGAGGTTTGCAAAGGATTCTGGGTAACAGAACCTGGTCCGAGCCACACAAATCACCCCATCTTGGATTCCCCTAGGTCTCTAGTTTTCAGAAATGCACAGGTTTGGTAGGTTTCCCTAGGTGGCGACTGAGCTACAGGCCAAAATCTACAGGTAGGC
The DNA here is from genome assembly GCF_031143425.1 of Pleurodeles waltl. Classification (NCBI taxonomy): domain Eukaryota; kingdom Metazoa; phylum Chordata; class Amphibia; order Caudata; family Salamandridae; genus Pleurodeles; species Pleurodeles waltl. The sequence continues at coordinate 1,454,368,693 of NC_090447.1, read as the reverse complement.
ACTTTGCAAAAAACACCTCTGTTTTCCTTCACCAATTTGGCTGTGTCCACGTTGCGCTTTGGGGCGTTTCCTGTCGCGGGCGCTAGGCCTACCCACACAAGTGAGGTATCATTGTTATCGGGAGACGTGGGGGAACGCTGGGTGGAAGGAAATTCGTGGCTCCTCTCAGATTCCAGAACTTTCTGCCACAGAAATGTGAGGAACATGTGTATTTTTAGCCAAATTTTGAGGTTTGCAAAGGACTCTGGGTAACAGAACCTGGTCCGAGCCACACAAGTCACCCCATCTTGGATTCCCCTAGGTCTCTAGTTTTCAGAAATGCACAGGTTTGGTAGGTTTCCCTAGGTGGCGGCTGAGCTACAGGCCAAAATCTACAGGTAGGCACTTTGCAAAAAACACCTCTGTTTTCCTTCACCAATTTGGCTGTGTCCACGTTGCGCTTTGGGGCGTTTCCTGTTGCGGGCGCTAGGCCTACCTACACAAGTGAGGTATCATTTTTATCGGGAGACGTGGGGGAACGCTGGGTGGAAGGAAATTCGTGGCTCCTCTCAGATTCCAGAACTTTCTGCCACAGAAATGTGAGGAACATGTGTATTTTTAGCCAAATTTTGAGGTTTGCAAAGGATTCTGGGTAACAGAACCTGGTCCGAGCCACACAAGTCACCCCATCTTGGATTCCCCTAGGTCTCTAGTTTTCAGAAATGCACAGGTTTGGTAGGTTTCCCTAGGTGGCGGCTGAGCTACAGGCCAAAATCTACAGGTAGGCACTTTGCAAAAAACACCTCTGTTTTCCTTCACCAATTTGGCTGTGTCCACGTTGCGCTTTGGGGCGTTTCCTGTTGCGGGCGCTAGGCCTACCCACACAAGTGAGGTATCATTTTTATCGGGAGACGTGGGGGAACGCTGGGTGGAAGGAAATTCGTGGCTCCTCTCAGATTCCAGAACTTTCTGCCACAGAAATGTGAGGAACATGTGTTTTTTTAGCCAGATTTGGAGGTTTGCAAAGGATTCTGGGTAACAGAACCTGGTCCGAGCCACACAAGTCACCCCATCTTGGATTCCCCTAGGTCTCTAGTTTTCAGAAATGCACAGGTTTGGTAGGTTTCCCTAGGTGGCGGCTGAGCTACAGGCCAAAATCTACAGGTAGGCACTTTGCAAAAAACACCTCTGTTTTCCTTCACCAATTTGGCTGTGTCCACGTTGCGCTTTGGGGCGTTTCCTGTCGCGGGCGCTAGGCCTACCCACACAAGTGAGGTATCATTTTTATCGGGAGACGTGGGGGAACGCTGGGTGGAAGGAAATTCGGGGCTCCTCTCAGATTCCAGAACTTTCTGCCACAGAAATGTGAGGAACATGTGTTTTTTTAGCCACATTTGGAGGTTTGCAAAGGATTCTGGGTAACAGAACCTGGTCCGAGCCACACAAGTCACCCCATCTTGGATTCCCCTAGGTCTCTAGTTTTCAGAAATGCACAGGTTTGGTAGGTTTCCCTAGGTGGCGGCTGAGCTACAGGCCAAAATCTGCAGGTAGGCACTTTGCAAAAAACACCTCTGTTTTCCTTCACCAATTTGGCTGTGTCCACGTTGCGCTTTGGGGCGTTTCCTGTCGCGGGCACTAGGCCTACCCACACAAGTGAGGTATCATTTTTATCGGGAGACGTGGGGGAACGCTGGGTGGAAGGAAATACGTGGCTCCTCTCAGATTCCAGAACTTTCTGCCACAGAAATGTGAGGAACATGTGTTTTTTTAGCCAAATTTTGAGGTTTGCAAAGGATTCTGGGTAACAGAACCTGGTCCGAGCCACACAAGTCACCCCATCTTGGATTCCCCTAGGTCTCTAGTTTTCAGAAATGCAAAGGTTTGGTAGGTTTCCCTAGGTGGCGGCTGAGCTACAGGCCAAAATCTACAGGTAGGCACTTTGCAAAAAACACCTCTGTTTTCTGTGATGTGTCCACGTTGTGTTTTGGGGCATATCCTGTCGCGGGCGCTAGGCCTACCCACACAAGTGAGGTATCATTTTTATCGGGAGACTTGGGGGAACATAGAATAGCAAAACAAGTGTTATTGCCCCTTGTCTTTCTCTACATTTTTTCCTTCCAAATGTAAGACAGTGTGTAAAAAAGACGTCTATTTGAGAAATGCCCTGTAATTCACATGCTAGTATGGGCACCCCGGAATTCAGAGATGTGCAAATAACCACTGCTTCTCAACACCTTATCTTGTGCCCATTTTGGAAATACAAAGGTTTTCTTGATAGCTATTTTTTACTCTTTATATTTCAGCAAATGAATTGCTGTATACCCGGCATAGATTGAAAACCCACTGCAGGGTGCAGGTCATTTATTGGCTCTGGGTAGCTAGAGTTCTTGATGAACCTATAAGCCCTATATATCCCCGCAACCAGAAGAGTCCAGCAGACGTAACGGTATATTGCTTTCGAAAATCTGACATTGCTGGAAAAAGTTACAGAGTAAAACGTAGAGAAAAATTGATGTTTTTTTCACCTCAATTTCAATATTTTTCTTTTTCAGTTGTTATTTTCTGTAGGAAACCCTTGTAGGATCTACACAAATGACCCCTTGCTGAATTCAGATTTTTGTCTACTTTTCAAAAATGTTGCGGTTTCTGGGATCCAGCATTGGTTTCATGCCCATTTCTGTCACTGACTGGAAGGAGGCTGAAAGCACAAAAAATCGTAAAAATGGGGTATGTCCCAGTAAAATGCCAAAATTGTGTTGAAAAATTGGGTTTTCTGATTCAAGTCTGCCTGTTCCTGAAAGCTGGGAAGCTGGTGATTTTATCACCGCAAACCCTTTATTGATGCCCTTTTCAGGGAAAAAACCACAAGCCTTCTTCTGCAGCCCATTTTTCCAATTTTTTTTTAAAAAACGAAATGTTCACTGTTTTTTGGCTAATTTCTTGGCCTCCTTCTGGGGAACCCACAAAGTCTGGGTACCTCGAGAATCCCTAGGATGTTGGAAAAAAAGGACGCAAATTTGGCGTGGGTAGCTTATGTGAACAAAAAGTTATGAGGGCCTAAGCGCGAACTGCTCCAAATAGCCAAAAAACGGCTCGGCACAGGAGGGGGAAAAGGCCTGGCAGCGAAGGGGTTAACTGAAAAAAAAAATAATTTTTAAACTAGATTGTTTGTTAGCATAAGAAACCCAGCGACTGAAATCGGGGGGAGACCTGTTGTTTTACGTCGACAGTGACATCCATTAATGACCTTCAGCTAAGAGCCTACTGACCAGGCTTTAATGGCGTGCTCCGCATTGTTATCTGGTTTATCCGGAGAAGGGATTTGTGTCTTGAGCTCTTCAAATTAGCTGGTTTCTTCCAGCAGCCCGGTCGCCTCGGAGATAGGGCGTGTTAAGAGTGCTCATTCTTTCATTCAGGTCTTGTGGGAGTCCGGCATTAATAAACGTGAAACCCACCCACCGAGAGTACTGGAAAAACATCCACAAAATAGCAAAGTGACCAATATGGTATTTGCTTGTTGTCTAATTCTTCTTCTGCCACCAGTTCATCCCAGTACTGGCTCGGTCTTCGGAGCATACGAAGGTACTGAATCATTGCCACCACTGTACACCTTTGGGGACTCTGAGGCATGAAGCATTTAACTAACGTTTAAGAACTGCAAACACTGAAATACAAGGGACACTCGGTGGGCTAAAACGATAATTAACAAGCAAAGTAAACAAGCAAACAAGTTCGTGCTCTAAGAAACTTCAAAGCAGCATGGCCGCCACGGAGCACGAAGGACAGACAAATTAAACAATACCGCCCATCGAATTCCAGCTGCATGAAACTTGTAAGCGCCTTGGCTGCCATGAACATGAGTGCGAAGGAGAGAGGCGAAAGAAAATAAAAAGTTCGCTTGCAGTCAAACGTATCAGCTATTTTGCAATAATCCATGTAATAGGGGCAGTCTGCATGGCGGTAACAAAACCGCCCAAAGGCGGGACAAACGGAAAGCAATTACCAGTGACATCAAGTTATTTTTGAAAGGCAAGCCGCTGAACGAATGAAAGTGGTGGGCGTGGTTAAACCGCACAGAAGAAATTACAACACGTGGGAAAGCAGTGCCTGCGCACTGCTACGCTCAACCTAAAAGGGGGTGAAACAAATAGAGGATACAGATGATACTCGGGACAAACATACAGTGACACTCCTTTTTAGTGTAAAAGGTCATTTATTTAGGACAGGATTTAAACACAAACATCAATTAACATTTTAACTGCACATCAAACTTTTAACCAGACCTTAACTTGTACTCTTCCTTTCCCTTCATTCTTTCCTCAAATAGTTCCCTTCAATTCTCCTACCGTATACGCTCCCTTATTCCTCCCAAGCCTTCCTAGCTTGTAAACCTACCCCCCCGTTCTGATCCTTCAACTCCTTGTTTTTCCCCCTGGAAGGGTGGACAAGCCCGCATCTGGCTCTCCACCCTCCCCCATCTCCTGCTACCACACAACCTACCTCACCTGCCCTAAATGACAACTAAAATCCCAAACCTACCCCCCTATTCTACCTTGAAGCTAATATATGCCATTCCCAATACCCCTTTTCTTCTCAGCTGGGTGGGTGGGTGGTCAAGAAAACCGCCTACGCCTAACTCCCACCGTTGGCGCGGACAGAGGCCGACCCCACCCCTCCACCCCCCTTTTAAACCCTGTCCTAAACCTTCCCCCACTTACCTGGCTACCAATAGGGCGCCTCCTGCGCCACTTCCTGCGTCCCGAACGGCCCGCGGAGAGACTAGACCGGGTCTCTCTCTCCGCGGGCCCCTCCATTCCACTCAACTTCCATTCATAACATAAAATGAATTAAAGGAGTGTGGGTAATCCTATAACTCAAACAAGCATTTCCAATGCAATGGGTCTTGCATTTGCATGAGTTAGAGCTATTAGCGTTGTAAACTCCTAATCCGACTTTTCTTGCCACATATTTTGAAAATGAAAAGTAAAACAGTTGCAATTATCCATGTAACAGGGCTGATGGCCAAGGTGGTAACAAAACCGCCCTAAGGAGGGACAAATGTAAAGCATTTACCAATGATAACAAAGGATGTTTAGAAAGGGAAACGCATGAATGAATGATGGTCACGAGGTGGGCGTGTTTAAAACCCCAAATAGATAATAACACATTGAAAAGGCAGCACTTTGCTCACCCTGAAAAGAATGACCTCAGTGAACAAATAGAAAGAAAAATGCTTTCTGTATACAATGCATCCGCAAGATAATGTTCAATAATTTAGAGTTACTTTGGATGTAAAAGTCTCTGGTGCACTATCATGCAAGCAGTAAGCACCCCTGTGAGGTGGAAGAATACATCAAATAGCGAACAGCATGAGTTAAAAGACTGGTACAGCTTTGGGCAGGGAGCAGGAGCACTTTGTTTATTTAAAAATTAAAAAAAAAATGGTAAAAATAGATAATGCAAGCATCTGCGCTAATCCAGACCTCCGAATGTTCTTATCTTCAAACCATGACGCACTTGCTAAAATGTTAAATAAAACAGCAACCAGTGTCCTCAGATAATGTTTTAGAATGTGCCAGAGCTGACAAGAGTAGTAGCTAAAGAGATTTTCCTTGAGCAAATTCTCTACAGCGCAGCAGTAGGAATATTTAATCTAAACTGTTGCCAACATGTCTAGGTTTGGGGGTCCATCAAGCATTCACCTACTGGCCTCAGTAGTACTTTGGGAGCTGAAACTTTTCATCTAAAGCGCATGCGCACACCTGCATGTACAGAAGGCGTGCACAAGGCTTCAAGCGCATGAATTACATAGGATTTTTGGCAAACAATTCAGCCTGTGGGCACAAATGTAAATACGGTACTGGCAGCATAAGTCAGGCAGAACGATCACGAACCTTCAAAGCTTTCAAATGAAAGCGCTTATATTAACACACAGCAAACCCGACGCTGTGATCGCTTTGTTCGGTTCAGCGTCATAGACATGGAATACGAGGCTGCCCCTATAGAGGCAATCAGCTATTGGCAGCTGCAGCACAGCTTGTCAGTACGGATGGATAGAAACAGTTCAAGTATTGTTCCATTAAGAGATATGCAGGGCCAGGAACAAAGGGCTGTTTTAGGCGGGAGTGTCGTGAGAACAAAACCCACACAAACATGAAAAACTTTAAAGGTAAAAGTCACTCACGTAAACAGATGGGCTCTCATTTGCATCTGCAAAGATGAAAAGGGCTAGTCGGCATCAAAATCAACCAAGCCTGAAACTCTTTCGCAAGTTACCATCTGTAACAAGGGGAGGGAGGTGGGCAAGTTTGGGGATAGGGACGGGACGGGGGAAAATTACAAATAAATAAAAAAAGAAATCTAATTCATTCCATCGCATAGCATCAGGAGAGTGATATGCATCGTAGAGAGGCCTGAATAATGTTTTTAAATACTTGCACAGATATAGGGAAACAATAACTGCAAAAGTTCGAGAAAACGAACTGCTGGGCCTAAACAATATTAACCTCTCAGCTGCTTCGAAGTGTTGTATCATTAGCTACTTTTATAAAAAGGGATGAGCTACGTACTGAAGAGACGTGGAACCATTTTAAAGAAAGTGCAACAAGTTAACAACCTAGTTTCTGTTGTCGGCCCTACTAACGCGTGACTAAGATCACAAAGGAAATAAATTAAGAAATAAGAGTTCTACTGTTCCCTGGCTGTCGGCCGAGAGGAAGAAGACGTGCAGAACTGCTGATGGCCAAGACCGTGCAATTAACTGTGTAACAGGGTCGATATAATGCAAAGCGCTCGACTTCTGCCAAGCGAGATCTCGCTGCGAAAATAGAGAAAAAGTAGTCCACGAACCTGACGGGAAACAGCGAGCCTCGCATGTTTTCAGCACTTGGTCGCTGCGGTCGCGGAGGGCTAACCACCGGAAAAGGCATGACGTGTGCGTGCCTTCCACTAATCAAAGCAAGCAGATTGTAAACAGCAAGCTCACGAAACAATGAAAGACACTGATGTGAGTGGACGGGGCTCTGAGCCCTTTTCTAATTCCTAAAGCGTCTCGTAGCGATACGCATGCGCAAGAGCATGCGACGCAGGCTCGACCCTATAAAACTACTACAAGAAATCTAAGGGGAGTGGGCTGCCTCAACGATCCATGTGTATTATTGTATAAGCGGACATTATTCTATGTTATATGATCAAAAGGTTACTGCTCATAAAATGTGACTGTTAGTGTACACAGGGGGCCTCATTTATTAGATTTTGGCACTCGGCATTCTTGCTGCTCTGCCCTGCGTTGAAAGAAAAGGGCAAGAATGCACCATATCCATGAGATACGTCACATTCCTGTCCTTTTCCACTGTGGGCTGCCAAGCAGCAGTGCAGGCACCTTTGCAGCATGTTGCAAGGGTGTCTATTTTGCAGGGATGATTGTTTTTGTGAGGCCGATAAATGTGCAGTGCTGCAAGCCCTGTCACCGGGTCCCAGAAAAAATGGTGGTTGTTTTTTCCTAATTGAAACGTTAGATCATTGGTGCGTTTGATATACCAACAACCTGGAGAATTTGATGTATAGGATAGTTGGAAGGAAGGTTGCCCATAGAGCATTTTGTAAATAGTGAGACATGATGTAGTCTAACTCATAATGATCCAGTGTCATATAGCAATTTAAATGGAGACTTAGGGATCTCCCGAAAAAGTGTTTTGTGTGAAATTAAACATTTAAAAAAAACACTGGGCCAATATAGTTAGTTATGTTTGATTTGTTTAAATACCACTTTAGTCAAGATCTCTTTGAATATCCTACAGGTGTGTAAATTCCAATGTAGGATCACTGTCTGAAAATAAATGGTGATAAGACCGAGGTATTTCGATTTGAGTAGGCAGATTTCAATTGGTCCAACCCATGGTGACCCCCCTCACTCAATCCTGCTCTTATTACTATGAACTCCATCAAACTAGGAACTTAGGTATTATTATCTATAAGGAATTCTCAATAACAATACCAAAGTGTCATCAGTTTGCGGAACCTGCTTTTCCATCCTATGACTCTTTCATAGGATGTTCTGCTGGATGGCAATCCACTGCCACTGTATCTTTCTTCAGGCACTAATCATTAGTCACCTTGCCTACGGCAAAGCCTTGTGTTAGACTTTTCATCCTTGGCGTGGTCTCCCTTAACTTTTTGCCTCTGCTTCCCAGGTTGTTGATGTGTGCTGGACTCTGTTTTTGCTGTTTTTGTTACTCTGGGCACTTTACCACTGCTAACCAGTGCTAAAGTGCAAGTGCTCCTGTAAAAAATGTGTATGTAAATGGCTTATCCATGATTGGCAAATTTGATTTACTAGTAAGTCTCTAGTAAAGTGCACTAGAGGTGCCAGGGCTTGTAAATCAAATGCTACTAGTGGGCCTGCAGCACTCGTTGTGCCACCCACATAAGTAGCTCTGTAATCATGCCTCAGACCTGCCACTGCAGTGTCTGTTCGTGCAGTTTTCAACTGTAAATTCGATTTGGCAAGTGTTCCCACTTGCCAGGCCTAAACCGTCCCCTTTCTTACATGTAAGGCACCCCTAAGGTTGGCCCTAGGTAGCCCCAAGGGCAGGATGCAGTGTATGGATAAGGTAGGCCATATAGTAATGTGTTTTATATGTCCTGGCAGTGAAATATTGCTAAATTCATTTTTCACTTTTGCAAAGCCTGTTCCCTCTCATAGGTTAACATGGGAGCTACCTTTAAATCTGATTAAAGTGTAGATTCCCTTTGGAAGCTGATAAACATGTGGAGTTTGGGGTTTCTGAGCTCACAATTTAAAAATTCATATTTTAGTAAAGTTGATTTTAAGATTGTGTGTTTGAAAATGCCACTTTTAGAAAGTGAGCATTTTCTTGCTTATACCATTTCTGTGACTCTGCCTGTTTGTGGATTCCCTGTCTGGGTCAGTTTGACAGTTGGGCTGGTTGCACCTCACACTAGATAGTGACACAAAGGGAGTTGGGGTGTAGTGTTCAATTCCTGATGAGCCATCTGTGCTAGGAGGGAGGGGAGGAGTAGTCACTCACACCTGAAAGGGATGTGCCTGCTTTCACACAATGCAGTCTCCAACCTCCTGGTGAGTGTCTGGTGCCTGGCCTGGGCAAGGAAGGATTTCACAAACAAGAGAGACTTTTCTTTGAAGTAAGCCTACTTAAAAGGGCAAAATGGGTATAAGAAGGGCACCCAAAACCACAGACTTTAGAACACTTCTGGAAACCAAAAGGAACCTCTGTCTGGAGAAGAGCTGAAGAGTTGAGGAAGAAGAGCTGCCCTGCCTGTGACTGTGCTTTGTGGAGCTATCCTGCAGTTGCTGCTTCTGCCTGTGCTAGAGGACAAAGACTCGACTTTGTGTTGCCTTCCTTCTTGTGAAGAACTCTCCAAGGGCTTGATTTAGAGCTTGCCTCCTGTAGTTCGAAGTCTCAGGGACAACAAAGACTTCTCTCTGCCAGCACCTGGAGTCTCTGGAGAGTCTCCTATTCTGCCAAGTGGTGCCCATCCAGTTCCTGGGGCCCTGAAAGGAGAAGCTGGCAGCCTAAGAGGGAGAAATCCACGCACCAAACGCCGTGCGGGGAAAAGATCGACGCGACTATGATCTGCGGCTGAAAAATCGACACGCCGCCGGCTTTGCGGCTGAAAATGGACACAAGTCTGCAACGTGACCTGAAGATCGATGCCCAGGGCTGGAGAAACGATGCACAATGTCACTGACGGAGGCTGTTGAGATCGCAACCCGTGCTGCGTGGTTTTTGGATCATCGTGCGGCTGGATTTACAATGCAAACACAGCTGGGTGTGTAAAAACGATGCAAGGCCTGCCCGGACCTGAGAGTGCTGACCAGATCGATGCATCGCTCTCCTGCAGAGAGAAGAAACGGTGCACGCCAACCTGACGAAAGGAGAAACGACGCAAGGTCTCGCTTGTGAGTGATATCGATGCATCGCAAGCCCTTTTTGATGCACACTCGCCCGTGCTGGGTTATTTTTGACGCGCCCACGGTACATTTTCACGTTAGCACCGTTAGTGTGTGTTTAAAATTACATGAAGGCTCTTTTAGCATTTTTAGTGATAATGTGACTTGTGTATTGTGGATTTTTTTTGTTTAGATAAATATTCTCTATTTTTTTAAACATGTGTTGTGTCATTTTGTAGTGTTTTCATTAATTACTGTGTGTGTTGGTACAAATACTTTACACCTAGCACTCTGAAGTTAAGCCTTCCTGCTCGTGCCAAGCTACCAAGGAGGTAAGCAGGGGTTAGCTGAGAGTGATTCTCTTTTACCCGGACTAGAGTGAGGGTCCTTGCTTGGACAGGTGGTAACGTGACTGCCAACCAAAGACCCCATTTTTAACACCTTGTATGTGGTCATGGTAGATTTCAAATTCTCACACCAACAAGTCATTCAAAATATTATGGCTAGGCGGATTTGTAATCTACCCAAAATATCACTGGATTCCCAAGTGTTAAAATCACTGCATTGGCTGCCAGTAGGCAAAAGGGCAATTTTCAAGTTGCTTTGCCACGTCCAACATGCTCTCTATACCTCTGGGACCCGACTGCTTTAAAACAGATTCACTTGTTATCATATGCCCATTGGGATTAGCAAATCAGGCCTTCATTGTGCCACATAGAATTCATTGAGCTAAAAGTAGGGTTGCTCTTTTACCCATCTTACAGCGAGGCACTGGAACACCTTTTCTCTACATATGTGACTTTTTCCTAGGCTCCTCCCTCCAGGAAGGATCTCAAAACCTGGCTCTTCCCACATTAATACTGCCTGCCACTGAGCTTGTTAGCTTCTCATAGTGCTGTTAGACCGTGCAAGGATATCCCTTTGAGGATGAACATGTGCATTTCGAATTTAAAAAACAGGTAGGTTGGGAAGTCTCGCCAAATTATTTTATGTGCTGGGAAAAGGTGCACTTTAAAGCACATTGGGTTAGTATCCTTGATTAGAACAGATAGGGTTCAAAGGTCACTTTTGTGCACATGGAAGTGGTTGTCAGTCTTGTTCTGGATCTTTTCGGAGCACTCTGGGACAAAGAAGTTAACATCAAATTCACATTAAAATTATCTGAAGCCCATTTGGTTACACAAAGAGGACCAAGGATCGATATTAAACTTTAATAGATTTATTTCAAAATAGCAAACACTCCAAGTAATGAGCATATTAAAACCAGATTTTAAAAGTACAGAATCAAAATCGGCAAACTGAAGTGCCAAAACAAGTTCAGTCTCTTCAGAAAGAGGTTTGGAAAGTGGGTTATTGGTTAGGGCAAGTAGGTACCTACACTTAGCAATAGGCCACAATCCTCTACTAGGTTCCAGTCAAGGTCTCAATAGAAAAATCCTTGCTCAACCCTTGGTAGCTTGGCACAGGAGCAGGTAGGTGTAACTTAGGAGACAGGTGTGTAAAGCATTTAGTATAAAAAAAACCCAATAAATAAATAAAATACAACACACAATAAAAATCTGACACCAATGAATAAAAATAGGAACTATTTCTATCTTTAAAAGGACACCAAAATAACAAAAATCAAACGTAAGGAACTAGAGATATGAATTATTAAAGATTAAAACTAAACTAGTGCTTAGAAGCAAATAGCGCTGAAAGGGTTAAAAAAAGTAGCACTGGACAGGGACAAAGTCCAGAGTTCAGGCCACCCATGATGTAACACTATTACACTTACTTTCAGAAGTGTTTCTTGATTCAGGAAAGGTGTCCACAGCACCAGCCAAGGGTTCAGAGGCTCTGGTTTGCCTTTTGCGGTCTAGGACTACAACTCCCACAATGCACCTCTTCAACCCATGGAGTTTTTTTTACAACAGTTGCTCCAAACGTCTTCCAGCGATCCTCTTAGGTCCTTGCAGTGTCCACAAACTTGATCCAAGGTTCCAGAAGCTCTGAGTTGCTCCTTGGGAGTTGGGACTACAATTCCCAGAATGCACCTGGTCGTAATCATCAATGGCCACTGGACGCTGGTCAGATGGGCTCTTGCAGAACTTGATGCTGGGGACTCTGGTCAGCTCCTTTGCACCTGTAGCTTACACAAACTCCCAAACTCCACTCCTGGAGTCTTACAAGCAATGCAAAGTCCTTTTCTTGGTGAAGCCCAAACCAACGTGTGCAGCTGGTACAGTCCTTGTGAGTGCAGATCTTCAGGTGCAGGCCAGGGGTCCAACAGGGCAGTCCTTCTTCTCCAGTATCTTCTTCCAGCAGGTATCTGAATTGTGGGGCAGCTCTGACATATTTATCCCTGCTCCTGGGTTCGGAAGCAGGAAGGTGCTCCTGTCCAATGAGGTGCAGGCCACCACCCTCTGGGGTGACCACTTCCTGTGAAGTGTGTCAAAAATCTATCCCAGAAAGCAACAATCTAAAAAAATCCAAGATGGCAAAAATTAATCCTTGGAGGTTAGATCTGGCTGAGTTCACCCACTGGTGTGGCTAAGCCTCCCTTAATACACTCCTTCCAGCCTCTCTTCTAATCTAATCAATGGGGCTCCCATCTTTCTGGGGGAGCAGGAAACAGGGAAGGTCCAATTCCTGTCCCAAGTGGCTTTCCTTCCTTTGAAGACCAGTTTAGCTACTCTTCCCCCATCCTGCTCTGCCACCTACTGCAGCAGGTCTGTTCCCACCAAATGCTTCTTTTGTCTCAGGCCAAGCCCCTTCACACCTCATTAAGGTAGCCCAGCTCAGGCTGCCAGAGGCTGACCAATCAGGAAAGGGCACTACTGGGCTCAATTTTGTAACTTTCAGAAGGTGTTCTAAAACTTTTTCCCTGTGCTAGTTATATTAAATTCAACATTAGCAAGTTGTTGGATTTATTATAACATTTTATTTGGTACCAAACTTGCAATATTTAGGTAATCTCTATTGGAAATAAGACTATTATTTTAAAATAAAGTCTCCCAATGTTAGTCTATAGAGCCCAATGACTACAATGGGGGAGAAACAAATGTGTCTGTTTTGCCCTCACCAGGGCATTTAAAACATATTTTATATAGTCCCTGCTTATATTTACACTGCACCCAACCCTTGGGGCACCTAGGGCACTCCTTAAGGTGTGCCATATATGCAAAACATAGGGTAGTTTGAGACTTTGGAAGTACTTTCAATTCCAAAGTCGAACGTGGGGTTAATTTTAACATAAAAGCAGCCAGCAAGGCAGGCATGCCTTTACGACGACACTGGACACCACAACAGTGCACCTATGGGTGCACAAACTATACTGGGTTCCTTAAACCTATATGCCCTACCATGTACCAGGGACTTATAGGTAGGTTGTCAGAGCCAAGTATAATTAGGCCTAATTTGCACACACCTTTTTAAAGAGAGCACTGGCCCTGGGATTGGTTAGCAGTGCCCAGGGCACAGCCAGAGTAAGGAAACACGAGCATCAGCTAAAAATTGGGGCAAAAAGTGAGAGGGTTTAAAGGTCTTGGGACAGAGCAACGTAGGTGTCAGCATTGCAAAGACTTCAGTAGAATTTTTCAGAAGATAAAGAAGCCAGTGTTAGCATGAAGCTATGCACTGTGACAACAAGGGCTCTAAAAGGTCTGCACCTCTCGGAGTCTTAAATAATTCTCTCATAACTCTATCAGTTGAATACTAAATTATTGTGAAACGTTCAAGAAGCAATTGTATCTTCTGAACACGTCATCAGCAACCCAAATATTTCTCCTTCTCATGGAGTACACTCGCAAAATGGAGTGATTCTCCCATCCCACGGAACACTAACAAACAGATCGACCTTGAACTTTTTCTTCCCAGGTAGACAATGAATAGGAGGCACACTAAATCATCTTCTCCGTCCCAAGGTCTTCTTGCTCGGCCTTTCTATCTCTAATACACAATACTCCTTTCACAAGCTAGGCAAGCAAAAATGTGCACCTACAAAAGGATAACATGCAAAATAAACAGAATACATTTCACATGTTAACATATAGGCCCGCTTATGCTAGTTTAACAAGCCACAACTAATATGCACTTTTTAACACTTTCTTATAACTGCAAGCATGATATTATGATAAATGTAATACTTCAAAATACAAGTATAATTATGAAGGAGAACTGAAACATTCACATGAAAGCTAAACAGTAGAACTCACACACACAAATAAAAACTCCAATTTCTACATTGAATGCACTTTCAATAATGTAGTTTGATGTTTCACTTTACATTAATAAGGTTAAGGCACACAGTACATGTGATATCAATTACACTGTCAAGATAATTCTGCAATGGTAGGGATGCAGCCAAACTTGCACTGTTCAACTTTACATGAGGTGCTTGGTGGATATGACCAGTGAAAGTTAACAAAGTATAGGAAAAAGATAATTTAAAGCATCTGTGTATGGCAAGAACCTGAGCTATTCTTTTAGACTCCAGGACCTTCTGACTACACTCTCGGGCTGCCATGGACCATGTGGCCAGGCACACCCACTCAAGCAACTTTAACATCTCCAAGTGGGAGCTAAGATTCACTTCCTTTCAGGTGGTATGCTTCAGGCCAGTGCCAAGCAGACAATCCACAGGCATGGACAGAATCACAGTTACCCTCAAGAAAGCTGAGACTGCCCCCCATTTCAAAGAGAACCAGAGACGTTGGGTTGTGGCTCTCACAGTTGTAAGCTGCAACAACTTAGTGAAACATTAGGGACTATCTGCTCTGAAGATGTCAGATGACACTGAATGGTTGTCATACTGCTTTCACTGTCTCTAAGAGTCTCCACACTCTTCCCATTGATGGTGGCCCACTGTCTCTAATTCCTACTGTTACTAGGCATGTATGTTCTCTGCACCATTCCACCATCACCCAGGAACATTAGAGTAACCTCTATTCAGTCACCTACTGGGACAATCTCCTGGGGAAGCACTACACTAGCCAATCCCTGTGACTGCCCACTGGTGGGGGCAGCTGTGCCTACTTGGGACATTTAGCATCTCCCTTGAAGTACCCTTCCTGTTGGCATTCAAAGCACTTAAGGGTGCCTTGCCTGTAGACCTACTGTCCCGAAGAACTATTTTTGGGCCCTTTAGGAACTCCTTGCTTTTGTTTTGCTTTTGTTTTTGTCCCCCCTTCTTCTGGTGAAGACCCTGCCCACTCTTGTGATATCCCCCCCCATATACTTTCTTGTGGACCATGGTGTTGGCCCAGTGGTCCGCCTGCTTACCAAGCTTCCCGGGGTCAGAGAGCTTACTGTCAACATGGTGTAGGTGCAGATCATGGAAAAAAAGACTGAACATGTGCTCCTGTGCAATCAAGCTATACAGCCCTTGATCATTTTTTACTTCACTGCACTTCACCCAACCATCCAGTGCCTTACAAAAAGAACCATCATAATCCACTCAGGCCTGTTGGTATTGCCTCTGACTGTCCCTGAACTTCTGCCTGCACTTCTCTGGCGTCAAACCAAATTTCCTGATCAGGGCTTGTTTCGTGGGGTGATACCTCATTTTGTCACCTGCATCTAGGGCCAGTAGGGTGTCCCTTCCCTCACTAGGGATGTGCCTCCAATGACCACCCCCCAGTGACCTTGTGCATATACAGGGCAATCTTATAAGCCTCAAACCATCTATCTATGTGTCTCACACCACAAATTAAGGCACCAGATGCTTTGGAATGTGGACCTTCTTGTCTCCAGATGGCATGGGGGTAATACAGCCACCACTGGACTCTACTTGCTTAGCTCAGATGTCTAGTTCCTTTATGTTACAAATGGGGTCTTCTTTTGCAGAGATATACACCCTTGTCCAAATAGGGTCCACAATCCTAGTCAGGGTAAATTACACACAATCCAAATTATCCTGTGCCCACCCTCTGGTAGCTTGGCACTGAACAGTCAGGCTTACCTTAGAAGGCAATGTGTAAAGTATTTGTGCAATAAATCATACAGTAACACAGTGAAAACACCACAAAAATACACCAGACAGGTTTAGAAACATATATGAGAGTTAACTGGTTAAATAAAGGTCAAAATAATAAAGGTTCAATAAGCACATTTTGAAATATCACTGTTGCAAGATTAAAGAGTCTTAAAATCAACAGTTGTCTCTTGGTTGCACAAAGTACTTGGTTTGCATAAAAAATAACGTGCACGGAGACCGCAGAGGAGGAGATGCGTGAAACAATAGGGTGTGTGTTGGATTTTCCGCATGGCACAGACGATGCATTGTTTCTTTCCATGCTGGAAGGGGCTTGCTTCGATTTCCAGCGCAAAGGCTTGGTTCCTCACTGCAATGCGGGGATCATTTTGGCACCCAGGGACGATGTCACAGGTGTTGTGTCGATCCGGTGTGGCGATGCGTCTAATTTTCTGTCGCACGGCAGGTGCTGTGTCGGGTTCCACTCGGGGAATCAGGCTGCGTCATTCCAGTTCAGCTGTGCGTTGATCAGGTAGGGCTGTGCAGCAAATTGTCTGTCACAAGGCAGGAACTGTGTTGAATCTTCACTTGGGAAGTTGGGCTGTGTCATTCCAGTTCAACTGTGCATCAATTTCTCAGTCACAAAATGGCTGTATGGCGTTTCCAGCAGGCTGTGCGTCAATTTGCGGTGCACAAGGAGTTCCTTGAACAGATTAAGGGCCTGATTCTAACTTTGGAGGACGGTGTTAAACCGTCCCAAAAGTGGCGGATATACCACCTACCGTATTACGAGTCCATTATATCCTATGGAACTCGTAATACGGTAGGTGGTATATCCGCCACTTTTGGGACGGTTTAACACCGTCCTCCAAAGTTAGAATCAGGCCCTAAGTCTTTTTGGCCCTGAGACTTCAGAAAACAGAGGCAAGCTCAATCCAAGCCCTTGGAGAGCACTTCTCAGCAAAGTCAGGGTGCAGCAGGGCAACAGCAGGGCAGCAGTCCTTCTCAGCAAAGCAGTCCAGATGAGTCCTTTGGGCAGCCAAAAGAGGCAGTTCCTTCTGACAGGTTTCAGGTTCAGGTTCAGAAGTGTCTGAGCTGGTGGGGTCAGAGACCCAGTTCATGTACCCAAAGATGCCTTTGAAGTGGGGGAGACTTCAGAGAGTGGTTTTGAAGTGCACAAGTTCTCCTTTCAGTAAAGGTCTGTCGACCAGGGTCCAAGTAGGAGGCTTGGCAATCCATTGTGTGAGGGCAGGCCACTAGCCTTTTAAATGTGTCACCCTTCCAGTCCAGGAAGACCCATTCAGTATGCAGATGAGTGCAGGTGTGACCGAGTATCCTGTGTTTGTGGTTGTCTAGTGAAATGCACAAGGATGCTGTCAACCAGCCCAGTCCAGACGTTGATTGGAGGCAGGCTGTAAGGCACAGATGGATTTTAAGTGCAGAGAAATGCTCACTTTCTAAAAGTGGCATTTCTACAATAGTAATATAAACTCCAACTTTACCAAAAAGCAGGATTTTCTATTACCATTCTGGCCATGCAAAATATGACCTGGTTACCCCTTTCTGATCAGAATCTACCACTCAAACAGTATATGAGGGTAGCCCTAATGCTAGCCTATGAAAGGAGCAGGCCTCACAGTATTGGAAAATTAATTTAGGAGTTTTCACCTACCAGGACATATAAAACACACATGTACATGTCCTGTCTTTTATCTACATAGCACCCTGCCCTAAAGGCTACCTAGGGCCTTCTTTAGGGATGACTGGTATGTAGAAAAAGGGGAGTTTAAGGCTCGACAGGTACCTTTAAATACCAAGTCGAAGTGGCAGTGAAACTGCACACACAGGCCTTGCAATGGTAGACCTGAGACATGGTTAAGGGGCTACTTATATGGGTGGCACAATCAGGGCTGCAGGCCCACTAATTGCATTTAATTTACAGGCCCTACGCACATGTAGTGCACTTTACTAGGGGCTTACAAGTAAATTAATTATGCCAATTAGGTATGAGACAATGTTACCATGTTTTTAGGGACAGAGCACATGCACTTTAGCACTGGTTAGCGGTGGTAAAGTATCAAGCGTACTAAAGCCAGCAAAAAATAAGGGCAGAAAAAGAAGAGGATTAAGGCAAAAAGTTGGGGGTGACCCTGCAGAGAGGCCATTTGCAACATATCCCCCTTCCAGCCTGAAGCCAGGGTAGACTAATCAATATTCTGATGGATGTTCCTGCTTAAGGTGATAGAACATGGACAATGGCCCACTACTGCAGGGGCACTTGTCAGTTCTGTGCCTTTCTGAACTCAGTGAGGCTCCTCTGTCTATACTCTCCGGGGCCACTGAACTGACCCAGGGGGAACCCTTCTACTCATCTATGGACCCCCTCTGTGAAATTCCTAAATTTTATTTGACCACAGATGCATCGCAGTAGGCAGACACTACCACCATGGCCAACAAAGTGATGTAGCCTGTTCCACTCCTTGGGTCTGACTTCTGTCCCCAACCCAGGGAAAACTCTGTCCATAAGGACAGTAACCAAAATAGGCCACTGACAGCTGTCAGTGTCAAGAGCCAGGCCCCAGACCATCCACTGCTAGGAGGAGGCCCTGAGCGGGGCCATTGGGCAAGCTTCTCCTCCAGGCGTGAAGCTTGCAGGGAGTTCACAATGGGCTCCTGAGGTTTCCCTGACCTCTGGGGTATCTCAGAATGGGGTGGCAGTAGACCCAGGGGTCTTGTACCCATTCTCCACTCTACCTCCCACCAGTTCAGGGGTGGTATCCTGACACTGGTCAATCAACCCAGGGTCTGTACCATGAGGCCGAACAGGGGACAGGGATGAGTCCTCCCTCACCTTGCCCACACATCTGGGCTCTCATACCCTCCTCTGGGGAGTAGTACTGCCAGACAACTGAACTGTCATAGTGCCCTTAGGTATCATTCCACTCAGTTCTCCTGTCACCAGAGGTTACTCATTCCACAGAATACAGTCAGTGGAAATCTGAGGACTAACTATGACCCTTCTCTGGGTCACCTCCCCACCCCACTCCAGGGATACCATGACTATAGGACGAAAGAAATCCTCCCCATGGGCTGGAGTCACCCTACACACCTGGCCAGTGTACTGCTCTGGGGAAACTAGTCTATCCACCATTATGGTATGACTAGCCCCAGTGCCCCTCAGAGCAGTGACCCCATTCACTCCCACCTGGTGGAAGTGATGACTCCCATCCTCAGGGATCACCAGCTCACCTTCTGAGTCTATCTCCCTACTGAGGCAGATTAGGGCATGGTCTATGACCTGCCCCTGGGGACTACTTTCCCCTAATGCCACATTGGCTACCCCTTTAGAGGTCCCACCAGTGGGTGGTTTCTTTGGACAGACAGAGTCCCCCTGCTTGTGTCCTAGCTGGGACCACTCAAAGCAGCAGGGTTGGGAATGGGGTTCCCGGGGCCACCGCCCACCAGAACAACCAACCTGTTTCTCAGATTAGCATGGGAACTCTTTCCTCCTCCCTTACACTTGGACATGTCTGGGTCATCCTTAACCTCCCCCTCACTCTGTTGGGGTGGACCGGAACCACACTTCTTGGGGTCATTCCAAGGTACCTTCTTGGACACCCTGGTGCTAGCCCAAAGGTCTGCCTCCTCAGCAAGCTTCCTGTGATCAATCAGCTTATTGTCAATCAGGTGCTGGTGCAACTCTATAAAGTAAATACTGAGCATATGTTCTCTCACGATCAAATTATATAACCCCACATAATCATTTACTTTACTGCCCACACCTATCCATTCAGTACCTTGATGGAAAAGTACAAAAAGTCTACCCAAAAGTGTGTGGAGAGTTTGGTACTGTCCCTGAATTTCTGGCGATACTTTTCAGGGGTCAGTCCAAACTTGGCAAGTAAAATGCCTTTCATGAGCGGGTTTGTGTTCTGGTCCTTCTTTTCTAATGTGAGAAGGATGTCCCTCCCAATACATGTACATGTTTCCACAACCCCGCTCTCCATTGCTCTTCAGGAATCCCATAAGCCTTTCCTCTGTGGTCAGGCCGTGACTTGAGACACTCCTCCTTGGTTTAGCGGGGGCACAGATCGAGGGGTGTCATCCCCCACTGCTGACAAATAATCTGAAGAGCACTCCTCTTGCTCTCTCAGCTCAACATTCTCTTGTGAACGGGCTTCTGCCCAGGACCTCAGCGCCTTTTAGTACTCCTCCTTCTTGGAGGCACTCTGGTAGGTACTCCTATCCTCTTGGGGAACCCTTTCAGCTGGCTGACAGTGTATGTCTCCAGCTTGGCTAGGTCAAACTCTCCAGGTCCTCTTCGAGACCGAGCCAGAGACATGTTGTTTAGGATTAGATTAAAATGTCAAGCAGAACAAATTGCAGTAAAAAAAGAAAAACCAAATTGCCCTTTTAACTGTGGGTAGCTACTGTACACGTAGTTATTGTATGTCACGGCACAAACACAAGTCCTATCCTCACCACTGATCACCAGTGTTAGAAATGGGGTCTCTAGCTGGCAGAGGTATACACCCTTGTCCAAATAGGGACCACAATCCTAGTCAGGGTAAGTCACGCACAATTCAAATTATCCTGTGCCCATCTTCTGGTAGCTTGCCACTGAACAGTCAGGCTTAACTTAGAAGGCAATGTATAAAGTATTTGTGCAATAAATCATGCAATAACACAGAGAAACCACCACAAAAATACACTGCACAGATTTAGAAAAATATATGATATTTATCTACTTAAATTAAGGTCAAAATGATAAAGATTCAATAAGTACATTTTGAAATATCACTTTTGCAAAATTAAAAAGAGTCTTAAATCTTAGAAATCAACAGTTGTCACTTGGTTGCACAAAGTACCTGGTTTACATCAAAAATAACATGCACGGAGACCGCAGAGAAGAAGATGCGTGACAAAATAGGGTGTGCTTTGAATTTTCCGGTGCGGCACAGATGATGCGTCATTTCTTTCCATGCTGCAAGGGGCTGGCGTTGATTTCCGGTGCAAAGGCTTGGTTCCTCACTGCGATCCAGGGATCTTGTTGACGTTCAGGGATGATGCAGGGAAATCCTGGGCACGCTGGAAGAAGTCACAGGTGTTGTGTTGATCCGGTGTGGCGATGCGTCAAATGTTCTGTTGCACGGCAGGTGCTGCGTCGGGTATTACTCAGGGAGTTGGGCTATGTCATTCTTGTTCGACTGTGCATCAATCCGGTAGGGCTGTCTGGCAAATTTTCTGTCGCAAGGCGGGCACTGCGTCGAATCTTCACTCAGGAAGTCGGGCTGCGTTGTTCTGGTTCGGCTGTGTGGTGATTTCTCGGTTGTAAAACAGCTGTGCAGTGTTTGCGGCAGGCTGTGCATTGATTTTCGGCGCACAAGGACTTCCTTGAAGAGATGGGGGGGGGCAGATCTATCAAAGTCCCAGTTTGCATTTCCTAAATAGAGATTTTTAAGAAATCGCTATTTAAGAAATGCAAAATGGGATGTATAAAAATTACGATTCGGTAATAGCAATTTCTTAAAAATCCCAATCATTAATACCGAATCGCAATAAGGAATGAGACTCCATATATCCCTATGGGCCTGTAGGCCCATAGGTGCAAATTGTTTTGCATTATCTAATTTGCAAATTCCTGTCAAGAATTCGCAAATTAGGTAATGCAAACCCCATGGTGCTGGGGCCCTAAGGCCTCCTCTGATGCACCCCCGAAAAATATTTGTGGACATATGAAGCGCACATATGCCCTTGGGGCATGTGTGCGCTACATGTCATTATTAAAAATGCATTTATAATGCATTTTTAAAAACTGCACATGCTTACCACCAAATTGGATTTGGTGGTAATTGCATTTCCTAAATGCCCAATTTGCATTTAGGGAATGCATGATACATGTGCTTTGGAAATCGCAAATAGGAATTCCCTATTTGCGAGTTCCTATTAACAAACGCATTTTTCGATTCCCTAAATGGAGTCACAATTACAGGGAATCGCTATTTGAGCAATTCCTTGAAATTGCACTACGAATGCCTTTCATAAATCTTGAAAGGTATTTTTGCATTCGCAAATGGTCGAATTTTGCGATTCGCACTGTTTGCGAATGCAAACTTGTTTGATACATCTGGCCCGAAGTCTTTTTGGCCCAGAGACTTCAAAAACCAGGAGACAAGCTCAATCCAAGACCTTGGAGAGCACTTCTCAGCAAAGTCAGAGGGCAGCAGGGCAACAGTAGGGTAGCAGTCCTTCTCAGCAAAGCAGTCCAGATGGGTCCTTTCTGCAGACATGTAGTTCCTCCTGACAGGTTGCAGGTTCAGGCCCAGCGGTGTCTGAGTTGGTGGGATCAGAGACCCAGTTTATATACCCAAAGATGCCTTTGAAGTGGGGGAGACTTCAAAGAGTGTTTTTGAAGTGCACGTTTCCCTTTCAGTACAGGTCTGTCTGCCAGAGTCCCAGTAGGGGGTTTGGCAATACATTGTGTGAGGGCAGGCCACTAGCCTTTGAAATGTAAGTGTCACCACCCTCCACCCTTCCAGCCCAGGAAGACCCATTCAGTATGCAGATGAGTGCAAGTATGACTAAGTATCCTGTATTTGAGGTTGTCTGGGTGAAATGCACAAGAAGCTGTCAACCAGCCCAGCCCAGACGTTGGTTGGAGACAGGCTCTAAGTGACAGATGGATTTTAAGTGCAGAGAAATGCTCACTTTCTAAAAGTAACATTTATACAATAGTAATATAAGATCCAACTTCACCAATAGGCAGGATAAATATGACCTGGTTACCCCTTTCTGGTCAGAATCTACCACTCAAACAGTATGTGAGGGTAGCCCTAATGCTAGCCTATGAAAGGAGCAGGCCTCACAGTAGTGGAAAACACATTTAGGAGTTTTCCCCTACCAGGACATGTAAAACATACATGTACATGTCTTGCCTTTTACCTACATAGCACCCTGCCCTACGGGTTACCTAGGGGCCTACCTTAGGGGTGACTGATATGTAGAAAAAGGGGAGTTTAAGGCTTGACATGTACTTTTAAATGCCAAGTCGAAGTGGCAGTGAAACTGCATACAGAGGCCTTACAATGGCAGGCCTGAGACATGGTTAAGGGGCTGCTTATATGGGTGGCACAATCAGTGCTGCAGGTCCACTTGCAGCATTTAATTTACAGGCCCCAGGCACATGTAGTTCTCTTTACTAGGGATGTACAAGTAAATGAAATATGCCAATTGGGTATGAGCCAATGTTACCATGTGTTTAGGGAGAGAGCACACGCACTTCAGCGCTGGTTAGCAGTGGTAAAGTGTCCAGAGTACTAAAGCCAGCAAAAAATACGGTAAGAAAAAGAAGAGGACTAAGGCAAAACATTTGGGGGTGACCCTGCAGAGAGGCCATTTCCAACACTTTAGACCTAGCTCATTGGCCATTCTCCTTTCCTTCATGGCTAACCTCTTCTCCTTTAAGGCTCTCTCGGCCTTCTCTTTCTCCAATTTTAATTTGGCCAACTCCAACCTGAGCATCCTCTCTTCTTGTATGCCCTCCAGCTCACTTAAGGATAGACTCCTCCCTCTGCTCTCCTTGTCACTTGTTGTGCCTAGCAATGGATGACCTCTGCCCATGCTCTCAAAGCATTTTGGAGGTCCTCTTTTCTTGAGTCCTTTCATAGTGAGCAATCCCCTTTCCTCACAAAAGTCTTTAAGCTCAGCCACAGTGTAACTCTTCAGGTTGGTGAGCTCGAATTACTTATTTGCAGTTGGGGTCCCAAGCCCAAAGTCGGGCAGAGTAAGAAGTGAATTTAGAAAAATCAAAAATGCCAATCATGGAGAATTTAAACTTGGATTGGTTCTTATGTGGCTTGGTAGTGGCCACTGAGTTACTGGAGGGCACTGCACAAACACAAGTCCTATCCTCACAGCTGATCACCACTGTTAGAAATTGGGTTTCTGGTTGGCAGAGGTGTGCACCCTGTCCAAGCAGGTACCACAAAGTAAAAAAGCAACATAAAGTTCCAAGTCAAATAAGAGCTAGGTATTCCTACTACATCAAAATTAAAACATGAAGTAGTCATAATGAAAGGAAAGGCAAAACTCCTTGCAAATCAGCTCCACCTGCAGGACATGAGGGGAATAGGAAAACGAGTGGTAACAAAACTAAATGATCCAGTAATAACATAAAATCTCTTCTTTATCAGGGAAAAAAATCTCTATGCAAGACAGTTCCACTGAACAGCCCTTATTGGAAGAGACGAGACAGAAGCCTTTGGAAACCAGTTATTAAATGCCAATTCACCTCATGGACAAGAAGACCAGTGCTTCTAATGGCCAATATTACTCTGGGCTGATAAAGCTAGTGATGTGGCTTCCATGTAGGTTATGGCAGGTATTAACGCCACAGCATGTAGGAAATAAGACTTTGCACAAAGAGAGAGACCTGAGATTATGACCCTCAGAATATTTTAATCACTGACAGATTAGAAGTAATATACAGGAGTGTTAGAAATTGGGTTTATGGTTGGGAGAGGTGTGCACCTTGTCCAAACAGGAACCACAATCCTAGTCAGAGTAAGTCAGATACACACCCTAAATTAACCTCTGCTCACCCTTTGCTCTGGTAGCTTGGTGCAGAGCAGTCAGGCTTAATTTAAGAGGCAATGTGTAAAGTATTTGTGCAAACGTTCAAACAGTAAACAGTGAAAACACCACACAAGAAGATACCACACTTTGTTATAAAATAGAGATTTATTTAATAAACAAAACAAGACCAAAATGACAAATATCCAATAAGTAGAAGCTGAGATATGAATTCATAAAGAATAAAAATTCATATCTTGACCTCTACTTATCGCATTGAAGAGCCTTCATGTCAATAAAGTATAAGCATGTGTTTGACTATCAGATATTGACGAAGAGGTAAGTAAGGCCAGTGGTACAACCTGAAAACTATCAGCCCTCAAAGGGTGGCAAAACTGCAGACATAGGAGGGTGTGATCCCTTCTTGCTATAGTCAAGGTTTGTTAGTTGGAATTTCATGGGGGTCTCCCATGTTATCTCGCTTCTCGTCTCCTTATTCTTTGATAACTGTTGTCGCCACAATGGAAATTGTTTATCAGGGTTTGGATCAGTGCCACTGTGCTCCCCTTGCAAATGTGAGGAAGATTGCTTGACCAGTTTGTTGTCACATTTAAAATAAACAGTTGAAAATGGTAGTCTCAAAGATATGGGATCTTCAGAGCCCTCAAGTGATCACTTGCCACTTTGAAAGATTTTCTTCTTGGGAGTGTCATTGCATAGATTCTCTAATTACTATCAGTTCTGTTTGTCTGGTGGCCTTCATTAACATCTTCCTTTTGAATGACGTAATGAATTTAAGTCAGGAAATCAATCGAAATTGATTTTACAAAATTCTGTCCGAGTGAACCCATCTTATTCCTGCATTTTTTGGCAGGCAAATAACCTTTCCCGCAGGTGCTGCCACTCTCAGTGCTTGTGGTGGCTCTTTCTTGAGCAGCAACAGCAGCCTGATCATTGGATTCTGTGATTATAAAGTGGAGCTTCTGTGGTTCAGGAGGTCTTTGATAAACTGGGCCTTTGGGTTTTTTATCTCTACAGGCTGCCGTTAGAGAAAGACTAATATGTCTTCGTCCTCATGTTAGCGGATCCACTTGAATACTTTTCGTTGTCAGAGTTTAATGGGTAGTAAGATCTATTATGGAAGAGAGTTCAATGTTCTCTAGTTCCCAGGAACGACCAATAATAATATTTAGTATGGGAGGTGACAAAATATAAATTAAATGAACCATGACATGGGAGATAGTCTGCATTTTCTTTATGTTTCCATTTACAGGCAGGAGGCAGGCTATTTTCTTTTCTGATCCAGCCAGCTCTGTAATGTCTCCAGTGCTTCTTTGATGTGGCCTGTAGGCATCCTGTGTACCAGTACAAAGGTCTAGAAGAGGCATCGCCTACTCCACGTGTTTACCCATTCATGTTCAGTGGTCCACTCTGACTCTTTTATCTGGGCTCCAGTCGCTGTATCTGCTTGTTATTCTCCATGAGCATCATGATCTCGCATAATCCCTGACAACTCAGCTCAATCTGCACAGTTTTGGATGCCTCGTGGTCTTAGTGACTCTCCTCTTCAAATGATAGCGTCCATCTTGCTGGCTTCCCTTCACAACTGGCAGGATAGTGGTTTCAGACAGAGATCTTCCGACCTTGCGTATGTCCTGCTCGGCATGGCCCATTCTACTGGGATCACCTCCAACTTGTGCTTCTACATCTTAATTCTGGGGACCTCTGACTCAAGTGAGGCCCTGCATCGCAGTCAGGGAAGCCACCCAGCAGTCAGAGATCAGCAAGAACATATTTAAGATTCCTAGCTGTAGCATTCCCCCTCCAAATATCTTTTAATGTAGTCTATGTGCCATTTCTCACAATGCTGTATAAAAATTAAGAATATATCTAGCTAAATTAAAGATAGTTTTATAGTTGGCTATGACTATGCTGCCAACTGTTAGACTTTTCATCCTTAGCGTGGTCTCCCTTAACATTTTGCCTCTGTTTCCCAGGTTGTTGATGTGTGCTGGACTCTGTTTTTGCTGCTGTTTTTGTTACTCTGGGCACCTTACCACTGCTAACCAGTGCTAAAGTGCAAGTGCTCCTTTACAAAATGTGTATGTAATTGGTTCATCCATGACTGGCATATTTGATTTACTAGTAAGTCCCTAGCAGAGTGCACTAGAGGTGCCAAGGGCCTGTAAACCAAATGCCACTAGTGGGCCTGCAGCACTGGTTGTTCCACCCACATAAGTAGCTCTGTAATCATGTCTCAGAGCTGCCATTGCAGTGTCTGTGTGTGCAGTTTTAACTGTAAATTTGACTTGGCAAGTGTACCCACTTGCCAGGCCTAAACCTTCCCTTTTCTTACATGTACATGTACATGTAAGACACCCATAAGGTAGGCCCTAGGTATCCCCAATGGCAGGGTGCAGTGTATGGTTAAGGTAGGACATATAGTAATGTTTTTATATGTCCTGACAGTGAAATACTGCTAAATCTTTTTTTCACTGTTGCAAGGCCTGTCCCTCTCATATGTTAATATGGGGGCTCCCTTTAAATATTTTAAATATGATTAAAGTGTAGATTTCCTTTAGGAGCGGATGGACGTGTGGAGATTGGGGTCTCTGAGCTCACAATTTAAAAATACATCTTTTAGTAAAGTTGGTTTTAAGATTGTGTGTTTGAAAATGCCACTTTTAGAAAGTGAGCATTTTCTTTCTTATAACATTTCTGTGACTCTGCCTGTTTGTGGATTCCCTGTCTGGGCAAGTTTTACAGTTGGGCTGGTTGCACCTCTCACTAGACAGTGACACAAAGGGAGCTGGGCTGTAGTCTGCATTTCCTGATGAGCCATCTGTGCTAGGAGGAATGGAAGGAGTGGTCACTCACACCTGAAAGGGCTGTGCCTGCCCTCGCACAATGCAGTCTCCAACCCCCTGGTGAGTGTCTGGGGCCTGGCCTGGGCAAGGCAGGATTTCACAACCAGCCTAATTCAAAGGAGAAAATGGGTATAAGAATGGCACCCAAAACCACAGACTTTAGAACACTTCTGGAAACCAAGAGGAACCTCAGCCTGGAGAAGAGCTGAAGAGCTGAGGAAGAAGAGCTGCCCTGCCTGTGACTGTGCTTTTTGGAGCTATCCTGCAGTTGCTGCTTCTGCCTGTGCTAGAGGACAAAGACTGGACTTTGTGTTGCTTTCCTTCTTGTGAATATCTCCAAGGGCTTGATTTAGAGCTTGCCTCCTGTTGTTTGAAGTCTCAGGGACAGCAAAGACTTCTCTGCCAGCACCTGGAGCCTCTGGAGAGACTCCTACTCTGCCACGTGGTGCCCATCCAGTTACTGGGACCCCAAAAGGAGAAGCTGGTAGCCCAAGAGTGTGAAATCCACACACCGACCGGCATGCAGGGAAAAGATCAACGGGACTCCGATCTGCTGCTGAAAAATCGACACACCGCCGGCTACGCGGCTCAAAATCGATGCTCGTCTGCAACGCGACCTGAAGAACGACGCCCAGGCCTGGAGAAACGACGCAGAGCATCGCTGAGGGAGGCTGGTGAGATCATCGATCAGCTGGATTTCCGACGCAAACGCCGCTGGCAGGTAAAAGCAACGCAAGGCCTGCCCGGACCCGAGAGTGCTGACCGGATCAACGCATCGCTCTCCTGTGGAGAGAAGAACCGACGCACGCCAACCTGACAACAGGAGAAATGACGTGAGTGAAATTGACGCATCGCAAGCCCTTTTTGATGCACACTTGCCCGAGCTGGGTTATTTTTGATGCGCCCAAGGTACATTTTCACGCTAACAGTGTTAGTGTGTGTTTAAAATTACATGAAGACTCTTTTTGCATTTTTAGTGATAACTTGACTTGTGTATTGTGGATTTTTGTTGTTTTGGTCTTGTTTTGTTTAGATAAATATTCTCTATTTTTCTAAACCTGTGTTGTGTCATTTTGTAGTGTTTTCATTAAGTTACTGTGTGTGTTGGTACAAATACTTCACACCTAGCACTCTGAAGTTTAGCCTACTGCTTGTGCCAACCTACCAAGGGGGTAGGGAAGGGGTTAGCTGAGGGTGATTCTCTTTTACCCTGACTAGAGTGAGGGTCCTTGCTTGGACGGGGAGTACCTTGACTGCCAACCAAAGATCCAATTTCCAACACCAACATATCTGAAATCCAAGCCTAGAAAAATACAAAGAACTTTGACTGTGCTGGTCTGCAATCCATTTGTGATTTAGGGTGATAGTTGCAATGCCACCTTCTGTCAAGCAACTTACAAACTCCTTTATTCTTGGTTATACCAGAAGCCTTTTCTTAAATGATTCCAAACTCGCAAATCTTTAATGCAGCTGAAATCCATGAATTGAATTTAGCGATACTGGCCTGAACATGCCACCCTAGGCAATAACGGAGAGTACTCTGACATAATACCAAAGGTATCAGTATTTACATTAACCATGGTACTCATAGCCACAGAAATGGTAGAGGAGAGATTTGACTGAGAATGTGCTGTCTCAGTGTTCAGGGACCTCAATAAGGCAAACTGATTGGACCATCTGACTATCAGGCTATGGAGATTAGTTACAAAATCATTAAGGACAAGCTTAATATATGGACAGCACATGGATGTTTGGACCTTGTTTAGCAAGTATTTTTAAGGCAGAGAGGTCTAGTACTAAAGAAACCTTCAACAAACCCAAGTGAATTCAGCAACTACTGGCCCATCTCCCTGATCCCATTTCCAGCTAAGGTTCTATATAAGGCAATCAACCAACAACTTACCAAGCGCCTGAAACAGAACCATCTTCTCAACACCTCCTAACTCGCCTTCTGCATGAACCACAGCACCAAGATGGCACAGATTGCAGTTACCAATAATATCTGAAGCCTCCTTAACTGAGGTGAAACAGCTGAACTGATCCTTCCCGACCTATCAGCATCTTTCAACATGGTCTCCCACCACACGCTTTTAAGGACTACTCCGTCAATAGTTGTTTTAAATAAATGTATTTATTCTGGTTTAGCTTATTCCATATAACGAGGGAGACTCACTGCAGCAGATAAATTCATAACTGTTGCTCCTCCGCAGTCTGCAGTCACAGTTCTGGAATTTCACTGTGTCAGGGATGACCTAGTAAGAAGGATTCCAGAATGGGTGACAATTAACCTCATTTAAATAGAACAACATACATAGGACAACACAACACATCTTCCCCCTTTATAACAAAAATAAACTTAAATCATATATTATTCACAGAACATTTTACAAACAGACTACCCCACTTAAAAAAAAATATACCACTAACATTTTCCTAAACATGGTAAAGAGTTCAAACCAGTAAAGATTTCAAACCATATTGCTTAAAGAATTTCTGCTAACAGTAATCTTCAAACCTTTTTGGTTTTACAATCATCCTGCCAGATCTACTCCATTTTTCATTACTAATAGAAGCCATATCTATGTGACTGGTTAACACTACTGTTCTCATCGGTGCCAGTCTGTCATCATTGGTGCTAATGTCATTGGTGTCAACAGTTTCCTGCCACTTATGTGTACATCTCTCATTCTCATCATCCTCCAACCACACTCTAACTTTGTGTCCCATCTGTGTATGACCTCCCTTCATCACATTCTCTACCTTGCTCCTGCATATTGACAATGCAGACATGTGCCACACTTTACAATCACTCAATTTTGCCGAATTATTGAACACTTCTTCCACTCTCAAAAAAGTGGAGAAAATCTGGCTTGGCACTTTCTCAGATGTTTGCTACTCTTGGCTCCCACTACATCACCCACACTTAGGGCCTCATTCCAACCTACCGCCTGGCGGGAACCTTCATATGGCCGCTCCGCGGTCGAAAGACCGCTGGGGCCATTCCGACCTTCCCGCTGGGCCGGCGGGCGCTAACATTGTTAGCGCCCGCCGGCCCAGCGGAAAGGCTGCCTGCAACACAGAAGCCGGCTCCGAATGGAGCCGGCGGTGTTGCAGGTGTGCGACGGGTGCAGTTGCACCCGTCGCGCTTTTCACTGTCTGCTAAGCAGACAGTGAAAAGCTTCATGGGGCCCTGTTAGGGGGCCCCAGGACACCCGTTCCCGCCATCCTGTTCCTGGCGGTGAAAACCGCCAGAAACAGGCTGGAGGGAAGGGGGTCAGAATCCCCATCCATGGAGGATTCTCCCAGCCGGGGTTAATCCGGTGGGAAACCGCCGGACCCGGCTGGGCGACCGTGGCTGTACCGCCGCGGTCGGAATGACGAATGAGGCACCGCCAGCCTGTTGGCGGTGCTTTGGTCATTCGCCACCCTGGCGGTCTATGACCGCCAGGGTCGGAATGAGGGCCTTAGTCTGACCTCCTTACTCTTATGTATAACATCATAATATTTCTCACTTCCTTAGGGGACCATTCTGCTCTCTTAGCAGTCTTAAGCCAAAGCACATTGTCTTTGGACATGGAAGTTCTTCCCCTCATAAGTTCAAATGGACTGGAATTTGTACTAGCACACACAGTTATTCTAAATGCCCAAACAGTTTTCCATATCTATCTTTCCCATACTAAATGATTACAACTAGCTAACTGGATAATTCCTTTAAGCACTTGATTAAACCTTTCTACTGCACCGTTACCCGCAGGATGATACACCGGAGTGGTTTGATGCCTGATCCCATTCATTCTCACGTGCTCCTTAAACTCTGAGGATAGAAATTTAGACTCATTGTCAGAAACAATACTTTTAGGTAGACCCTCTCTCACAAAAACTTTGTCCAGAAATGTATTAATGCTAAATTATTAACTTTCCTTACAATTTCTACTTCTGTACAATTGGTAAAGTGGTCCACAAGCACCAGAACAAAAACTTGTCTGTCTCTTTCACCAATAGGGCCAGTCACATCAATTCCTAACGTTTCCAATGCCATGTTGGGACAAGGAATGGGATGTAAAGGTGGTTTCAATGTCACTTGTGTTTTGTCAGCTTTCTCACAAAACACACACTCCCTAACTTTCCTTTCCACTTCTTTATCTAACCCAGGCAACCAGTACCAATACTTCACTCTGTTTTTTGTCTTCCCAATTCCTAAATGACCCTCATGGCATATTTCTAGAATTCCAGCCCTTAAAGTTGTAGGAGGTACCACTCTTCCACCTCTAACAATCAAATCATCTCCGAAGGATAATTCATCCTTAACTTCCCAGAAAGGTAACAGAGCTTCATCCACCAGTTTCTTCAATGGCCACCCCATGGTGATCATACACTGCACCTACCTTAAAGTCTCATCTTGTTCCCGTTCTGTCTTCCATTCATCACGTGAAATACCTTGATACACACCTTCTTCCACAACAGCCATCCATAAATCCTCATTCACGTCTTCTTCCATGTTCTCAGTGGGAAAAGACATACGATTTAAGAAGTTTGCTATGACATTCTTCACCCCAGGTAAATATTGCACATTATAATTATATTCACATAGGCTTACTGACATCCTAGCCAATCTAGGAGATGCTCTGTATAACCCCTTTGTAGTTAATACTTTCACAAGTGGTTTATGATCACTTCTTAACATAATTTCATTACCCCAAACATATTATCAAAAATGTTCCAATGCCCATGCACACGCTAGTGCTTCACGTTCATTGACCAAGTATTTTTCCTCGGACAGAGTCCATGATCTTGAAGCAAAAGCAATAGTATCTTCTTGTCCAGCCTTATTCCTCTGCGTCAGAACTGCTCCAGTTCCTCTACAACTGGCATCCGTGGTGATGATACAGTTAAGGTTTGAATCAAAGCCTTGCAAGGGGGGTGCTGTGCCAAAGTCATTTTTGAGCAAATCAAAAGCTTGTTGGCATTCCCAAGACCACTCAAATGTATTTATCACCTTGAGAAGTTGCCTTGGATCCTACTTTTTCGCAGAAAAATTTCTAAGAAATTTGGAATAGAACTCAACCATGCATAAAAATGCATAGACTTCATCTTTGTTTTGGGAATTAGGCGCATTACTTATGGCAGTCACCAGTTCTTTGTTTGGTTTGATTCCTTCCGCTGACACAATATGACCTAAATATGTAACATGTTCACAAGCAAATTTACACTTCCTAATCTCTGCAGTTAGACCTTTCTTGTCTATTACATCAAGTACCCGCATCAGGGTTTGGTCATGGTCTTCTTTGGATTTTCCCATAATGAGAATATCGTCAAGGAAGACCATAATATTATCCACATTTTTCAACATGGAATGCATCAATCTCTGAAACATAGCCGCCACTGACACTAGGCCAAACGGCACCCTCCTGAGCCTATAACACCCAAACGGTGTAACAAAAGTGGTCAAACTTCTACTGTCAGGAGGTAACAGAACTTGGTGGTAAGCTGCTTTTAAATCAATAGATGAAAACCATTTCATACCTTTTGTGCATGATAACATTTTGTTGATGTGTGGCAAAGGAAACTGATCTATAAGAATATTACTATTAAGATCCCGTAAGTCAATGCACAGTCTCAGATTCCCGTTGGCCTTCTTAACTACGACCAAGGGAGCCACCCATCCGAAGATTCGATAGGTTCAATAATCTTTTCATCCTGCAATTTATCTAACTGCAACTTCACATCTTTCTTCAGAGAAATGGGAATATTTCTTACTTTGCACACATGAGGTCTT
Organism: Pleurodeles waltl; assembly: GCF_031143425.1. Lineage (NCBI taxonomy): Eukaryota > Metazoa > Chordata > Amphibia > Caudata > Salamandridae > Pleurodeles > Pleurodeles waltl. Next base: position 1,454,335,613 of record NC_090447.1, on the reverse strand, counting down.
TTTTAAAGTGGATTCATGCCTGAACCCTTTCATTTTCGCAATATGACCAGAGAATATATTTAGAAACCTATTTAGAACCACTTTACCAATTCCTGTCTCTGGTTGGACTGTCAACACTGGCTCCGGATTATTGGGTTCCAATACTATTCATAATTTGCCGTGGTCAATCCAACCCAAAACAAAGGGAACTGTGACTGCAACATACAATTTTCCTAAGGTTTCCCTATTTTTGTACTGAAATGTCAACTTCATGTAGCCTAACAGCTCAATAACTTCACCAGTGAATGTTTTAATGGTTATGTCTGGCAAACATAACTCATCATCCAATGTTTGTTTAAATTTCCTTTTCCACACATCCCTATTTACAATCGTGTACGGTGAACCTGAATCAACTGCAATATGTATGTTCACCCCACCCAATGTTATCTCACACACAGGTTTTTTTCTTCCTTTTATTTTTCTCTTCCTCAGTGTTCAAAAAAGAATTATCATCTATACCATCCACACACTATACACACCTATTCAAATCATCTTATCCAATGTGCTAGTGTCTTCCAGTTCTAGCACCTTGCCACCACTTCCAGCTTTCATTTGACACACTCTCTGAAAATGTCCAATCACACTACACTTTGAATATTTTTGCTACTTAGCTAGACACAATTTATCATTGGCCAGGTGCTCATTGCTACCACAACTGTAACATTTCCTTCTATCATCAGATCTGTAACTTTTCTGTTCCAGATCTGTTTTTCCTATCCACTTCTTTTTGTGTTCTTGTGTGAACTTCTTCCCTTTAACTCTTGCAATTATGGCATCTTCACTTTAACTTTCCCTTAAAACCGCTTTAGCACATCTTCAAGTAAGTTCTGCCCTTCAACAATGTTGATAACTTCTTGCAAAGAACACTCTCCTTTGGCCCACAAATTGCTAGAATTTGATGATTGCATGACAATCTGATCCCAAATGAGCTCATCGTGCAGGTTACCGAACTTACAGTTAATTGCCAAGTTTTTTAATGCAGAAACGTAATCCTCCACCAGTTCATCTTTCCCTTGTTTTCTATTGAAGAATTTATATCGATCAACCTCTACGCAAACTGTAGGTCTGTAATAGTTATTCAAATCTTCAAGTGCGTTCAAGTACACATCTCCTTGACCCTCTTCCCTCCGTTTCTTATTTATATTGTTAAAAACTTTCAATCCACCAGAGCCTAAGCAATGTAAGAGAATTTAAATTTTTTCTCCGATGTAAGTTCCTTATCATCATCAACGGCGGATATGTAATTTTTAAAATATTCACACCACTCTTCCCATTTTAAAATTTGTACACCAGAAAATGGAATAAAAGGTTGTGGAGGTGACAAGTTCCAAGTATTGCCTGAAGCCATAGCATTACTGAAGCTGTCCCACTCGTTAATTGACAGCAGTCTTTTAAATTGCCTTCTGCAGCTGTTTGTAATTTAACAGTATGCTAATCAAATATACAATTAGTTTTGAAAGAACATGTTTCTTTTAACATTTTCCTTCTTCTTTTTGTTATTTTTTATATTTAGATAGTTAAAATGCTGCCAGAGTTAAAATTGCCACCAAGATAGTATATTAAGATGGCTAGCAAAATGTGATTTCTGATTTTATTTTATTTTTAATGCTGCCAGACTTAAAATTGCCTGACTATTGAAACGGGCTAGCAAAACGTTATTCCCGATCCCCGTAGCGTCTCCCCAATTTAAAATGGTGGCACGTCTAAGTGAAGCACGTTCCACTTCCGCTTCCGCTCCATGAACCGCACACAGCCCTTGCGTTCCAAAGGAACCATTACTGTCGCTGTTACTGAACTTACGTGGGAATCCTGAAATATGTGCATGAAGACTGCTTCGCTACACTTCACCGACCTGGCAAAGTACGGCAGATCGACAATATGGAAATTAGCAGCGATCTCCAAGTACGAACCATGCAATATTCACTGCGAAGACGGTTGCTGGTTCGATGAACACTCCTCCAACTCGTCGCCACATTTGTAAGGACTACTCCGTTGACAGTTGGTTTAAATAAATGTATTTATTCTGGTTTAGCTTATTCCATATAACGAGGGAGACGATAAATTCATAACTGTCGCTCCTATGCAGTCTGCAGTCACCGTTCTGGAATTCCACTATATCAGGGATGACCTAGTAAGAAGGATTCCAGAATGGATGACAGCTAACCTCATTTAAATTGAACAACATGCATAGGAAAACACAACACTACAATGCTCAACACAATGCTGCACAACATTGGAATTGAAGGAGCCACCCTCAAAAGGACCACCTCCTTCCTCACCGGAAGAACACAGAAAGCTAGTCTCAGAACCCAAAGAAATCACCAGAGGGGTACCTCAAGGCTTGTCGCTTAGCCCCACCCTCTTCAATAACTACATGACCCACCTGGCCAACATCAACAGATCTCGTTGGCTTAATATCATCTCTCATACCAATGACACACAGCTCATCTTCTCCATTTCTGAAGACTCCACCACCACCAGTGCATGACCAGTGTCCCAAACTGAATGAGAAACAACTGCCTAAAGCTCAACCCTGACAAACTGAAGTACTGATCTTTGGGAACAATTGTCCCCCTTGGGATGAATAATGGGGGGCCCGCAGAACTTGGCTCAACACCCTCCCTGTCCAACCACACCACAAAGCTCGGCATCATACTGAACAGCAAGCTAACCATTACATCCAAGGCCAACTGTGTATCCTCCTCCTGCTTCTTCATCCTACCTATGCTGTGCAATATCTTCAGAAGGCTTTCACTGAGTTCAAGACGCACCATCACCCAAGCCCTCACCACCAGCCGGCTGGACCATGACAATGCCCCCTACTTCAGCATTGCAGCCCATCTCCTCCACAGAATTCAGGTCATACAGAATGCAGCCCCCAGACTCGTCCTTGATCTCCCCTGATGAACCTTCATCACTCCTCACCTCAAGGAACTGTACTGGCTCCCAATACAGAAGAGATGGCAGTTCAAGCAATTAAACCACACATGTGAAGCCCTTCATAACTGTGTCCCTTCCTACATCAACAGCCACCTGAACTTCTATGAGCCCACTAGACACCTCTGCTCCACCTCCTGTGCGCTCGCTATCACCCCCATAATAGCCGATGCAGAAGTGATGGATGCGCCTTCTCCTACATTGCAGCAAAAATGTGGAACAACCCTCCCCCCACAGCTCCAGACCGCCCCTTCCCTACCAGATTTCTGAAACTCACTGAAGATCCTAGATCCTAGACTGAACCACTGGGCCCATAAGCACCTGGATTTCATCCCCCCCAAATCTGGGGTGACAAGCAGTGCTCTAGAAAAGATGGCTGATTGATTGACTTCCAGATGTACATAGCACATCATCCAGTCCACTAATCAACGTTTCTGACACAGACAATATATCCAATTGATGGTCTTCAATGAATTTAGCAAGAAAATCACAATGATTATTCAAATATCTAGCACTGACTAAAGAAGCTCATAACATGCCAATCTTAAAGGTAGCAGAGGACCTTGTATCAAAAGGGCTACTTTTCTGAAAGTTCTGTCTAAGTGGCAGTCCATATTGTTTTCCCAGAGGGTCAGCTGCAGCAAGTCTCTGGAGGAAACTCTCCTAGTTCTTTCAAGAAGTCCAGCATCTCTTGTTGAAGCCATGTATGCATTGCAGATGGGCAAAGGATCACAGGAGGACACTTTAAGCAGTCCGCCTCTTTCACCTGCTCACAAGGGGGAAACACTATGTAAAAACACCATAAGGAATAAAAAAACATATAAAGTAAAACTAGAAAAAGTACCGTTCTCAATGTCATGCCTAAAACAAAAATTAGATCACAGGTGACTTAAAAAACAAGCATTTTCAAGGCAATAGGTCTTGCGTTAGCGAGAGTTAGGGCTGTTGGCGTTGTAAATGATAATGACAACCTTGCATTTGGGACCTTATAAATATTTTGCCATGCAGCACATTAAACCTTTATCAGAAATAAACTGTATTTTTGCATTCCTTCATACAATTGGCATTAGACTGTAATGGTCTGAACAGCCCCTACACAGCACCACAGTAAAAATTGCATTTGGAGGAAACATGGTCATAAAAACATATATTCAGCCTCTAGAGGGCATACTCACATAAAAAAAGAGATAAACAAAATTGCAGTGTAATCACATAATCAGCCCCTAGAGGGCACAGTATAGTACACATTTTCAGGCATAGCAGGCCTTTTAAATGTCATTACTAGATGCCCCTGTAGACTCAACAGCAGAATTTGCAGTACCACTGATCAATAGCAGAAGGTACAATACCACTGGTCATGGCTAGATGCTCCTGCAGAATCAACAACAGACATTATCACTGCTTATGGATAGATGTCCCTGTGGAGTCAACAGCAGAAGATGAAGTACTACTGGCACTAACTAGATACCCCTGTCAAGCCAACTGAATTAGGAATACCTTGGAACAATAATCATTTTTCAGCCCAAACAGAACAACATAGGCCAAGCAAGACTATCAATATACTATTACAAACTTTGCTCAGCTGAAGTTTATAGTTAAAAAAAAAAAAAAAAAAATCTATAAGAAAATTTAAATGTGTATTGCATGGTGGAAGAGGTTAAGATATTAGGGTCCCCTCTCACCTACAGTGACCAACGTTCCCTTTAAGGCGCGCGCTCGGGCACGCGCGCACCCTTCCTTCCCCCACCGCGCAGTCCTCTTTCCAATGCGCACACCTTTTAGCCACGTCACTTTCTGCATAACGTGGGGAGAGTGAAACCGTACGTAAGCGCTGCGTTTTAAAAACAAACAGCGCGAAATCGCGGTCACTCTCTTCGCGGCAGGACAAGGTGGCTCGTGGAGTGCTGGAGGAGGAGAAGAAGCGAGGTAAGACATGTTGTTTAAGAGGAGGGCTTGGGCTACTGTTATCTCACTAAAATGCATTGCACACACAGGTTCCACCTGCCTGCACTTCACCTCTGTGGCAAAGACGACGAAGGTGGAAATGGTTCCGCACAAGAAGATTAATGAGTACTGGTTTTAGTCATTGGTCAGTTATTAATTTGCATGCCCTCTTCCATCTCAATAGGGAAATAATGTCTCCTAAAACTTGTGGTGTTTCTGGGGGTAGCCCCTTGCCAAATATATTTGGACATCAAAAACGCAGCTTGTGTCTAGACTTGCTTTCCACTTATCTACACTCAGAGCTAAACGCCATCCTTTTTTCATTTGTCAGGAAAGCCTGTCGAGCTTGTGTGAATCTGTCATCCTATCAGATGTTTAATTGGGCTATTTTTGTGTCGTTCTGATAGGCATCTGGGGATCATCTGTAGCACGGTTGCCAAGATTTCTGAATGGGGTGGGAGTAAATTCCCTGCAGATACTTAAACTGTGATGTGCAGTATATCATGGATATGCCAGACTATCTAGGTGCTATGAGCGCAAGTGTCTTTCCTCTAATAAAGTGTGCCTCGTCTAACTCCCCTGCTTCTCTTATATATTGTCAAAGGTGTCTGGTATGGTAATGATGAGGGTCGTATAAACTGAGGAGATTGTGCTCCTCTGTGGTAATTGGGACAGTGATTTTAGCCACAACTGGCTGCAGGTTGAGTACTTACCCATATTAACTAGATATGGTGTTATTGTGTGTCTACGTTGTAGACATAAATTGGCCATACTGTTATCTCACTAAAATGCATTGCGCACACAGGTTCCACCTGCCCGCTCTTCACCTCTGTGGCAAAGACGACGAAGGTGGAAATGATTCCGCACAAGAAGATTAATGAGTGCTTCAGGACAGTAGTATGCAAAGTTCACTTCCACAAGCTCCAGACCCTTCTCTCAAGCACAGCATTCACATTCCAGGCCATATCACATCCACCTCACCATTCTAGATACACCCATACCGCCACATGCCACCTTAATGGCCATAACACAGCTTTATAACAGGGATAATTTTTTTCCAAACTCATGTGCAAGAGCTTTAAAAGTGTTCTATTTGTTCATATGTCGATACCTTGAAACCTGAATTAATTGGTGTATTGCCAAATTAACTTTAGGAGAGGATGGGAGTAAAATGAACTTGGATGATAACCATCATCCTTCCTATAGAAATTGACCAGCCTAGTATCTTGTGATGCAAAAACACAGAATTGTAGTATCCAATGGTAGATATTCAGGATGCCTGATCAATTTACTGGTCAGTATAGATGAGTGTTAAGGAACAATGGACGGGAGGTCTAAAACGTATAATTTCCTCTATCATCATCTGCTTGTATGGCAATGGCAGAGGAACTGTTGTTGTCCCATGTCCATGCAACCACGGTACATCTACCTATGGTAATTATGGAAAAACATCAGCTTTCAGCCAGAAATCTTCCCTGATTAGTTTGCTTAGAAGAATTCTGAAATGGGCTTTTAACCCCTTCGCTGCCAGGCCTTTTCCCCCTCCTGTGCCAGGCCCTTTTTTGCCTATTTGGGGCAGTTCGCGCTTAGGCCCTCATAACTTTTTGTCCACATAAGCTAACCAAGCCAAATTTGCGTCCTTTTTTTCCAACATCCTAGGGATTCTAAAGGTACCCAGACTTTGTGGGTTCCCCTGAAGGAGGCCAAGAAATTAGCCAAAATACAGTGAAAATTTCGTTTTTTTCAAAAAAATTGGAAAAAGGGGCTGCAGAAGAAGGCTTGTGGTTTTTCCCCTGAAAATGGCATCAACAAAGGGTCTGCGGTGCTAAACTCAGCAGCTTCCCAGCTTTCAGGAACAGGCAGACTTGAATCCGAAAACCCAATTTTTCAACACAATTTTGGCATTTTACTGGGGCATACCCCATTTGTGCAATTTTTTGTGCTTTCAGTCTCCTTCCAGTCAGTGACAGGAATGGTCATGAAACCAATGCTGGATCCCAGAAACCTAAACATTTCTGAAAAGTAGACAAAATTCTGAATTCAGCAAGGGGTCATTTGTGTAGATCCTACAAGGGTTTCCTACAGAAAATAACAGCTGAAAAAGAAAAATATTGAAATTGAGGTGAAAAAACCATCAATTTTTCTCTACGTTTTACTCTGTAACTTTTCCCTGCAATGTCAGATTATCGAAAGCAATATACCGTTACGTCTGCTGGACTCCTCTGGTTGCGGGGATATATAGGGTTTGTAGGTTCATCAAGAACCCGAGGAACCCAGAGCCAATAAATGAGCTGCACCCTGCAGTGCGTTTTCATTCTATACCGGGTATACAGCAATTCATTTGCTGAAATATAAGGAGTAAAAAATTGCTATCAAGAAAACCTTTGCATTTCCAAAAAGGGCCCAAGATAAGGTGTTGAGGAGCAGTGGTTATTTGCACATCTCTGAATTCCGGGGTGACCATAGTAGCACGTGAATTACAGGGAATTTCTCAAATAGATGTCTTTTTTACACACACTCCTATATTTGGAAGGAAAAAATGTAGAGAAAGACAAGGGGCAATAGTACTTGTTTTGCTAATCTATGTTCCCCCAAGTCTCCCGATAAAAATGGTACCTCACTTGTGTGGGTAGGCCTAGCACCCGCGACAGGATATGCCCCAAAACACAACGTGGACACATCACAGAAAACAGAGCTGTTTTTAGCAAAGTGACTACCTGTAGATTTTGGCCTCTAGCTCAGCCGCCACCTAGGGAAACCTACCAAACCTGTGCATTTCTGAAAACTAGAGACCTAGGTGAATCCAAGGAGGGGTGACTTGTGTGGCTGGGACCAGGTTCTGTTACCCAGAATCCTTTGCAAACCTCAAAATTTGGCTAAAAAAACACATGTTCCTCACATTTCTGTGGCAGAAAGTTCTGGAATCTGAGAGGAGCCACAAATTTCCTTCCACCCAGCGTTCCCCCACGTCTCCCGATAAAAATGATACCTCACTTGTGTGGGTAGGCCTAGCACCCGCAACAGGATATGCCCCAAAACACAACGTGGACACATCACAGAAAACAGAGCTGTTTTTAGCAAAGTGACTACCTGTAGATTTTGGCCTCTAGCTCAGCCGCCACCTAGGGAAACCTACCAAACCTGTGCATTTCTGAAAACTAGAGACCTAGGGGAATCCAAGGAGGGGTGACTTGTGTGGCTCGGACCAGGTTCTGTTACCCAGAATCCATTGCAAACCTCAAAATTTGGCTAAAAAAACACATGTTCCTCACATTTCTGTGGCAGAAAGTTCTGGAATCTGAGAGGAGCCACAAATTTCCTTCCACCCAGCGTTCCCCCACGTCTCCCGATAAAAATGATACCTCACTTGTGTGGGTAGGCCTAGCGCCCGCGACAGGATATGCCCCAAAACACAACGTGGACATATCACAGAAAACAGCTGTTTTTAGCAAAGTGACTACCTGTAGATTTTGGCCTCTAGCTCAGCCGCCACCTAGGGAAACCTACCAAACCTGTGCATTTCTGAAAACTAGAGACCTAGGGGAATCCAAGGAGGGGTGACTTGCGGGGCTCGGACCAGGTTCTGTTACCCAGAATCCTTTGCAAACCTCAAACTTTGGCTAAAAAAACACATGTTCCTCACATTTCTGTGGCAGAAAGTTCTGGAATCTGAGAGGAGCCACAAATTTCCTTCCACCCAGGGTTCCCCCACGTCTCCCGATAAAAATGATACCTCACTTGTGTGGGTAGGCCTAGCGCCCGCGACAGGATATGCCCCAAAACACAACGTGGACATATCACAGAAAACAGAGCTGTTTTTAGCAAAGTGACTAACTGTAGATTTTGGCCTCTAGCTCAGCCGCCACCTAGGGAAACCTACCAAACCTGTGCATTTCTGAAAACTAGAGACCTAGGGGAATCCAAGGAGGGGTGACTTGCGGGGCTCGGACCAGGTTCTGTTACCCAGAATCCTTTGCAAATCTCAAAATTTGGCTAAAAAAACACATGTTCCTCACATTTCTGTGGCAGAAAGTTCTGGAATCTGAGAGGAGCCACAAATTTCCTTCCACCCAGCGTTCCCCCACGTCTCCCGATAAAAATGATACCTCACTTGTGTGGGTAGGCCTAGCGCCCGCGACAGGATATGCCCCAAAACACAACGTGGACATATCACAGAAAACAGAGCTGTTTTTAGCAAAGTGACTACCTGTAGATTTTGGCCTCTAGCTCAGCCGCCACCTAGGGAAACCTACCAAACCTGTGCATTTGTGAAAACTAGAGACCTAGGGGAATCCAAGGAGGGGTGACTTGCGGGGCTCGGACCAGGTTCTGTTACCCAGAATCCTTTGCAAACCTCAAAATTTGGCTAAAAAAACACATGTTCCTCACATTTCTGTGGCAGAAAGTTCTGGAATCTGAGAGGAGCCACAAATTTCCTTCCACCCAGCGTTCCCCCACGTCTCCCGATAAAAATGATACCTCACTTGTGTGGGTAGGCCTAGCGCCCGCGACAGGATATGCCCCAAAACACAACGTGGACATATCACAGAAAACAGAGCTGTTTTTAGCAAAGTGACTACCTGTAGATTTTGGCCTCTAGCTCAGCCGCCACCTAGGGAAACCTACCAAACCTGTGCATTTCTGAAAACTAGAGACCTAGGGGAATCCAAGGAGGGGTGACTTGCGGGGCTCGGACCAGGTTCTGTTACCCAGAATCCTTTGCAAATCTCAAAATTTGGCTAAAAAAACACATGTTCCTCACATTTCTGTGGCAGAAAGTTCTGGAATCTGAGAGGAGCCACAAATTTCCTTCCACCCAGCGTTCCCCCACGTCTCCCGATAAAAATGATACCTCACTTGTGTGGGTAGGCCTAGCGCCCACGACAGGATATGCCCCAAAACACAACGTGGACATATCACAGAAAACAGAGCTGTTTTTAGCAAAGTGACTACCTGTAGATTTTGGCCTCTAGCTCAGCCGGCACCTAGGGAAACCTACCAAACCTGTGCATTTCTGAAAACTAGAGACCTAGGGGAATCCAAGGAGGGGTGACTTGTGTGGCTCGGACCAGGTTCTGTTACCCAGAATCCTTTGCAAACCTCAAAATTTGGCTAAAAAAACACATGTTCCTCACATTTCTGTGGCAGAAAGTTCTGGAATCTGAGAGGAGCCACAAATTTCCTTCCACCCAGCGTTCCCCCACGTCTCCCGATAAAAATGATACCTCACTTGTGTGGGTAGGCCTAGCGCCCGCGACAGGATATGCCCCAAAACACAACGTGGACTCATCACAGAAAACAGAGCTGTTTTTAGCAAAGTGACTACCTGGAGATTTTGGCCTCTAGCTCAGCCGCCACCTAGGGAAACCTACCAAACCTGTACATTTCTGAAAACTAGAGACCTAGGGGAATCCAAGGAGGGGTGACTTGTGTGGCTCGGACCAGGTTCTGTTACCCTGAATCCTTTGCAAACCTCAAAATTTGGCTAAAAAAACACTTGTCCCTCAAATTTCTGTGGCAGAAAGTTCTGGAATCTGAGAGGAGCTACAAATTTCCTTCCACCCAGCGTTCCCCCAAGTCTCCCGATAAAAATGATACCTCACTTGCGTGGGTAGGCCTAGCGCCGGCGACAGGAAACACCCCAAAGCGCAACGTGGACACATCCTAAATTTTGGAAAAAAACAGAGGTGTTTTTTGCGAAGTGCCTACCTGTAGATTTTGGCCTCTAGCTCAGCCGGCACCTAGGGAAACCTACCAAACCTGTGCATTTCTGAAAACTAGAGACCTAGGGGAATCCAAGGAGGGGTGACTTGCGGGGCTCGGACCAGGTTCTGTTACCCAGAATCCTTTGCAAACCTCAAAATTTGGCTAAAAAAACACATGTCCCTCACATTTCTGTGGCAGAAAGTTCTGGAATCTGAGAGGAGCTACAAATTTCCTTCCACCCAGCGTTCCCCCAAGTCTCCCGATAAAAATGATACCTCACTTGCGTGGGTAGGCCTAGCGCCGGCGACAGGAAACACCCCAAAGCGCAACGTGGACACATCCTAAATTTTGGAAAAAAACAGAGGTGTTTTTTGCGAAGTGCCTACCTGTAGATTTTGGCCTCTAGCTCAGCCGGCACCTAGGGAAACCTACCAAACCTGTGCATTTCTGAAAACTAGAGACCTAGGGGAATCCAAGGAGGGGTGACTTGCGGGGCTCGGACCAGGTTCTGTTACCCAGAATCCTTTGCAAACCTCAAAATTTGGCTAAAAATACACATGTTACTCACATTTCTGTGGCAGAAAGTTCTGGAATCTGAGAGGAGCCACAAATTTCCTTCTACCCAGCGTTCCCCCAAGTCTCCCGATAAAAATGATACCTCACTTGTGTGGGTAGGACTAGCGCCCACGAAAGGAAAGGGCCCAAAACACAACGTGGACACATCACATTTTTTTATAAAAAGCAGTGCCTACCTGTGGATTTTGGCCTGTAGCTCAGCCGACACCTGAGGAAACCTAGCAAACCAGTGCATTTTTGAAAACTAGAAACCCAGGGGAATCCAAGATGGGGTGACTTGCGGGGCTCTGACCAGGTTATGTTACCCAGAATCCTTTGCAAACATCAAAATTTGGCCCAAAAAACACTTTTTCCTCTCATTTCGGTGACAGAAAGTTCTGGAATCTGAGAGGAGCCACAAATTTCCTTCCACCCAGCGTTCCCCTAAGTCTCTCGATAAAAATGGTACATCACTTCTGTGGGTAGGCCTAGCGCCCACAAAAGGAAATGGCCCAAAACACAACGTGGACACAACATATTTTTCACAGAAAACAGAGGTGTTTTTTGCAAGGTGCCTACCTGTGGTGTTTGGCCTGTAGCTCAGCCGGCCCCAGGGGGGGGGGGGGGGGGGGCAGAAATGCCCTAAAATAAATTTGCCCCCCCAACCCCCACCCTCCCCCGTCGGGAGCGACCCTTGCCTACGGGGTCGCTCCCCCTGCGTGACATTGGCACCAAAAAACAAATCCCCGGTGCCTAGTGGTTTCTGCCCCCTTGGGGGCAGGTTGACCTAAAATCAGCCAATCTGCCCCCAAGGGGGGCAGAAATGGCCTAAATACAATTTGTCCCTCAGGGGAGCGACTTTTGCCTGATGGGTCGCTCCCCATCTCTAAAAAAAAAAAACAAAGAAAAAAAAAAAGAACAAAATGAAAAATTCCCCTGGCGCCTAGAGGTTTCTGCCCCCCCCCCCCCCGGGGGGCAGATCGGCCTAATAATAGGCCGATCTGCCCCCCGGGGGGGCAGAAATGGCCTAAAATAAATTTGCCCCCCCAACACCCACCCCCCCCCCGGGAGCGACCCTTGCCTACGGGGTCGCTCCCCCTGCGTGACATAGGCGCCAAAAAACAAATCCCCGGTGCCTAGTGGTTTCTGCCCCCTTGGGGGCAGATTGACCTACAATTGGCCAATCTGCCCCCAGGGGGGCAGAAATGGTCTAAATACAATTTGCCCCCCCAGGGGAGCGACCCTTGCCTGATGGGTCGCTCCCCATCTCTAAAAAAAGAAACAACAAAAAAAAAAAAACACAAAAAAAAAATTGCCCTGGTGCCTAGAGTGTTCTGCCCCCCCCCCCCCCGGGGCAGTTCGGCCTAATAATAGGCCGATCTGTCCCCCGGGGGGGCAGAAATGGCCTAAAATAAATTTGCCCCCCCAACCCCCATCCCCCCCCCGGGAGCGACCCTTGCCTACGGGGTCGCTCCCCCTGCGTGACATAGGCGCCAAAAAACAAATCCCCGGTGCCTAGTGGTTTCTGCCCCCTTGGGGGCAGATTGACCTACAATTGGCCAATCTGCCCCCAGGGGGCAGAAATGGTCTAAATACAATTTGCCCCCCCAGGGGAGCGACCCATGCCTGATGGGTCGCTCCCCATCTCTAAAAAAAGAAACAACAAAAAAAAAAAAAGCAAAAAAATAATTGCCCTGGTGCCTAGAGTGTTCTGCCCCCCCCCCCCCGGGGGCAGTTCGGCCTAATAATAGGCCGATCTGTCCCCCGGGGGGGCAGAAATGGCCTAAAATAAATTTGCCCCCCCAACCCCCACCCCCCCCCCCGGGAGCGACCCTTGCCTACAGGGTCGCTCCCCCCTGCGTGACATTGGCGCCAAAAAACAAATCCCCGGTGCCTAGTGGTTTCTGCCCCCTTGGGGGCAGATTGACCTAAAATTGGCCAATCTGCCCCCAGGGGGGCAGAAATGGTCTAAATACAATTTGCCCCCCCAGGGGAGCGACCCTTGCCTGATGGGTCGCTCCCCATCTCTAAAAAAAGAAACAAAAAAAAAAAAACACAAAAAAAAAATTGCCCTGGTGCCTAGAGTGTTCTGCCCCCCCCCCCCCGGGGCAGTTCGGCCTAATAATAGGCCGATCTGTCCCCCGGGGGGGCAGAAATGGCCTAAAATAAATTTGCCCCCCCCAACCCCCACCCCCCCCGGGAGCGACCCTTGCCTACGGGGTCGCTCCCCCTGCGTGACATTGGCGCCAAAAAACAAATCCCCGGTGCCTAGTGATTTCTGCCCCCTTGGGGGCAGATTGACCTAAAATTGGCCAATCTGCCCCCAGGGGGGCAGAAATGGTCTAAATACAATTTGCCCCCCCAGGGGAGCGACCCTTGCCTGATGGGTCGCTCCCCATCTCTAAAAAAAGAAACAACAAAAAAAAAAAACACAAAAAAAAAATTGCCCTGGCGCCTAGAGTGTTCTGCCCCCCCCCCCCGGGGGCAGTTCGGCCTAATAATAGGCCGATCTGTCCCCCGGGGGGGCAGAAATGGCCTAAAATAAATTTGCCCCCCCAACCCCCACCCCCCCCCCCCGGGAGCGACCCTTGCCTACGGGGTCGCTCCCCCTGCGTGAGATTGGCGCCAAAAAACAAATCCCCGGTGCCTAGTGGTTTCTGCCCCCTTGGGGGCAGATTGACCTAAAATTGGCCAATCTGCCCCCAGGGGGGCAGAAATGGTCTAAATATAATTTGCCCCCCCAGGGGTGCGACCCTTGCCTGATGGGTCGCTCCCCATCTCTAAAAAAAGAAACAACAAAAAAAAAAAAACACAAAAAAAAAATTGCCCTGGTGCCTAGAGTGTTCTGCCCCCCCCCCCGGGGGCAGTTCGGCCTAATAATAGGCCGATCTGTCCCCCGGGGGGGCAGAAATGGCCTAAAATAAATTTGCCCCCCCAACCCCCACCCCCCCCCCCCGGGAGCGACCCTTGCCTACGGGGTCGCTCCCCCTGCGTGACATTGGCGCCAAAAAACAAATCCCCGGTGCCTAGTGGTTTCTGCCCCCTTGGGGGCAGATTGACCTAAAATTGGCCAATCTGCCCCCAGGGGGGCAGAAATGGTCTAAATACAATTTGCCCCCCAGGGGAGCGACCCTTGCCTGATGGGTCGCTCCCCATCTCTAAAAAAAAAAAAAGAACCAAAAAAAAAAACACAAAAAAAAAATTTGCCCTGGCGCCTAGAGGTTTCTTCCCCCCCTGGGGGCAGATCGGCCTAATAATAGGCCGATCTGCCCCCAGGGGGGGCAGAAATGGCCTAAAATAAATTCCCCTCCCCCCCAGGGAGCGACCCTTGCCTAAGTGGTCGCTCCCTTTGCGTGAAATTCACGCAAAGAAAAAACTCCCTGGTGTCTAGTGGTTTCTACCCCCCTTGGGGGCAGATTGGCCTCATCAAAATAGGCCAATCTGCCCCCAAGGGGGGCAGAAATGGGCAAAATATAATTTTCCCCCAAGGGGAGCGACCCTTGCCTAAGGGGTCACTCCCCACCAAAAAAAAAAAAAAATGAAAAAAAAAAAAAAAAATGGTCCCTGGTGCCTAGAGGTTTCTGCCCCCCCTGGGGGCAGATCGGCCTAATAGTAGGCCCTGCGCGCTGACGTCACAGGGGGGGTGGGGGTTGGTCGGGGGTGGAAGGGGAAGGTCTTCCCCTTCCATCCCCGACTTGGGGGGGGGGAGGGGGGTGCACGGGGGGCGCGCTAGCGCGCCCCCAAGTTCCCCTGTGCCATGGACGAGATGATCTCGTCCAAGGCACAGGGGAACTGTAGCCTTGGACGAGATCATCTCGTCCAAGGCACAGAAGAGGTTAAAGTGAGGCTCACCTGTCAGTAAGGATACATTCTTTCATAAAAGTTGCTCTCACTCTTTCTTTTTTACAGCAAGAGGTCATCATTTAGGTCTTGCTAGCTGGTTGGCGTATAAACAAATTAATAAAATGTATTTTTTTTCCAATGTTTGCTTTCTAAGCCATCTTCTAAGGATTTTAGCACCAATGCCATGATTCTTTTGTGTGTTTTCCTTGTTCTAACAAATATCCATAATTTGTCTCCTTGAGAAAGATCTCAACTCTCTCTACCACATTACCTTTTACAATAACCCATTAACAAATGTTTTTTATTAGTAAGTGTGAGAATCCAATCTGGTCTGGAAAAAACTACCCACAGTTTTGACCTTTAGTTGTGTTTTGAGGGCTGTTAATCGTGAGGCAAAACCATAGCACGCTCTGCTTAAAATGGCATTGTATTCACCTCACATGTAGTCCTTGTTTTGCATGAGGAAAACTGAACGTGCAAGTATATTGCAGGGGGCTTTTAGCCCACCCATTGCTTACCGTTAGTTGGCTTTCCTGTCACGCTCATTAGCTGCTTGTTATTCGTGGCCCTGCTTGTCACCCTATAGTTTGTCTTTTCCATGGAGCATAGCTTCTTCACCATCTCTTTGATTGTCTGGCTTATGTGCCTCCACTACTTGCTTTTCAATCTCTAATTGTTTCCTTTTGAGTTAAGCACTTGATGAAAACGCATGTGTGTCCCTTGTGTATTTCTGTCCCCCACACATGTTGCTGTCTCTCTCCATATCCTTTCCATGTTGACCCCCCATTGCTTTCTTGCTTGTATCCTTGTCCCTGCCCCATCCACTTTGTTCTCTTGTCCATTGCGTCTCCTCCCTGCCATCTGTTTTTCTTCTCCTTTCTTGTCGGTTTGTTGCTTCTCCTCCCCAACTATGCACTCCTCTCTCACCTGTTGCTTCCCCACCCGCAAGCTTCTTTTCTTACAATGGTTGTTTCTTTTCCACCTGCAGCCTTTGTGTTTCCTCTATTTCCCCCCCCAACGCTGCTTTCCCTGACTGCGGCCCTCAGTCTTGTTTCCGCCCACTTCGCTCCTTTGTTGCTTCCCCACTCCTGCGCAAGCTACTTATTTATATTTTATTTACAGATCCGAAGTGGGAAGTAAATCACTTGACATTTTGTAGGCACACACATATAAAATGGTGCGACCGCCACCTCCTAGCACATTTCAAACCCACCAGGATTTCAGAAGCTACTGACATAAAAACCTAATCCGGTTGTTTTTAGCTTATTGCACAAAGCATGCCCAATCTACAAGTGCAGAGCTGCCAGACAGCGCTTGCTCTTGGATCAGTGTGGTTCTTTTGAAGTTGAACTGGTTGACAGCCATGGTCTGCAGCTCAAGAAGGGGGTGTGGTGTAATCCAGTTAATAGTTGTTTATTTTTCAACCTGTTGTCCTATTTGGGAGCTCAACGACTGGTATTTGAAAGGGTAATAGCACAGTGGTGGTGATCCAAGATAAAGGATAATGCAAGTTTGCTGGGAGGTTGACTGTATTGAAGGCTTTGGAAGCTTTCAGCTAATCAGGTGCATGAGAAGCTAGTTTTGCACCCTTTGCATGCCCCGTCATGCTCAAGGGCTGCTTATCCCAACTGCAACCTTGTATGTATTATCCTTTTTCAGACATTTCTTTTACGATAAGGTGGCCCAACGAGGCCAAAATCGTTGCCCCAAATTTCCACTGTGGTGCAATACATGCATTGTGTCACTTTGTAACCCTTTTCACTACATTATGTCTGCGCCAGACATAATATATGTAAATGGGGCGTTTCCTGGTTAGGGGGTGCTGAAAAAATGGCACAAACATGCTTATAAAATCCGATTCGTCATGGCGAGTGGGTGAGCAGATAACTTGAGGCCTGTAAAGGCTGCACCATCGAAGGGCTAACGCATGACATAGGTTTGTAAGTGGGTGATAATATGGAACAGGAGTTCAGCTAAACTGAAACCCCAGGTAACTATTCAATTGCTTTGGAACAGTCATGCATAATGCTTTTGTAACTCCTATAACCTATGCTAAATATCTTCTTCCCAATTACAGATGGTCTACATTTGGATTTGAACGGGCAGGCGTGAGTACCAAGGAAGCCCAGGTAATTCTGTAGACGTTCCATGTGGGATTAAGGGTCTCTAGATAAATCACATTCATGATCCATACCTTTACTTCTATTACAGGTTTGCCGGACTAAGCACGTTATAGATTTGAATGGACTGACATGCGTAGAAACATAAGGACCAGGTAATTATTTTGTTGGTACCCCATCACCTGGCATAATATAATATGACAACATGCTGTAACCAACTGGTAACCATCTTTTCTTTTGTTGCAGGCACCTCAGACAGTACTGTTCATAGATGAGGACAGGCAGACTGGTGTAGCAGCAGAAAGAGAAGGTTATTATTTGCTAGTTTTCCTTATGGTGCATCTGAGACATTGAAACGATCAGGTGCTTTAATCATGTTTTCTTCTTTTACAGGCATCTTAGACCCTGCTACACAGAAATTTGAACAGGCATCTGCGAGTAGAAGCAGAAAGACAAGGTAGTTATTTGGTTGATTTCACTTGTGATGCACCTAGTACATTATAACATAACATTCATCATCCCTTTTTTTTGTTACATCTACAGGCAGGTGTGAGAACAAATAGAAAGGCCCAGGTAATTAATTGCTACATTTTCCAAGAGATAGCTCAGACTTGTCTGGTAGATTGCATTGAATAGCATAAGAACCAACTTTAAATAATGTTCCTCACTTTAAATAATGCTCCTCTTTTTTGATTTTTTGTTTTTTTGCAGGTTTTGCAGCATAGTAGGCTCAGAGTGATTGCCACCAAAATGTTCAAGCGCAAAGCTGTGACTTCAGCAGAGAGCAGTGCTTTACCACAAAGGAAGAAATGCTGTCTTGTGTTCAAAGAAGAATGGCTGAAAGAAATTGTGGGGACTGAGACACAGAAGTCACGGAGCAAGGTTCGCGTACAACTGGGAGAGATATTTCTATACAATACAGAAGTAGGCCTGATGTGCAAAGTATGTGCAGGAGCAAAGATTGCAGGGGACTTTTCGACTGGGAAGAAATGGAGTGATGGATGGAAGCTGGACTACTTGAAACGCCATCTATTTAGCAAAGTTCACGAATCTGCTTTGGTCACCCTAAGAAATAAAAGTGCTGCTGCCAGGCTGGGTTTTGGAGTGCGCACCATGCTGACGGAAACTGCCAGTGACAGAGCAAACAGACTAGAAGTGGTTGAACGGCATAGATCCATGCCTGAGGAGATAAAGATTCTCATCAACAATGTGTTATTAGCAGTCAAAATGAACACGTCAATGTTATCTGTTCAAGACATCCATGACCACGTCGCATTGTATGTGAAGATACCAGACAGCTGGAGGAGCAAGAACTATGCCTTTGAGTTTTTGGAGGCCATCAACAGCGTGATATGCTCTAACTTCATGGCAGAACTTCGCAGTGCTCGGTATCACACATTGATAATTGATGAGAGCACAGATATTTCAGTTACAAAAATGTTCATCATCTACTTCAGATTCCGATCTGTAACATCAACAGAGCACAAAACAGTGTTTGGGGGAATTGTAACTCTGAGTACATGCAATGCGGAGGCTATCACTATAGCTGTGAAAGACTTCTACTCTGCCAATAAACTGGACCTTATGAAAAGTGTCATGTTTACATCAGATGGTGCATCAGTGATGCTGGGAAAGAACAATGGTGTTGCTACCTGCCTCAAACAATCCATTACCTGTCTAGTTGAGCAGCACTGTGTTGCGCACAGAGAGGATTTGGGAGTTGATGATGCCTGGAAAAAAGTGCCGATGATCAGGGAAATGGAAACATTACTGAGGACTGTCTACACTGTGTTCTCCCACTCACCTGTAAAAAAGTCCAAGCTGGACGAAATTGCGGTGGCTTTCAAGGCATTTTGCTGTTGGTGCACTCTTGCGTAATTATGAGGTTGCTCTCAAATACTTTGATCATGAAAGAGTTGAGAAGAATGACCCAATTGCTAAATATTGCTACAAAAAACTATCTGACTCAAACTACCATATTTCCTTTGCAGCACTGAACGACATTCTGGGTGAACTTGCATCTTTGTGCAAGTTGTTTCAAAAAAGCTCTTTGACCACTGTTGAAGCTGTACAGTATGCAAGAGCAAACATTGGCCAAATAAAGGGACAGTACTTGGGTAACACTGTCTTTTGGAGCAACACAGTAAGAGATCTGATGGCTTTGTACAGAGAGGACAGAGAGTATGATAGTGAGCCAATGCTATCTTTCATTAAACTCTTTTGTGAGCACATGGAAAGAAGGTTCCCAGAAGATGAGTTGAAGGAATGGACAAGCTTTGATTTCCATGCAGTAACAACACAATCACAGTTTGATTTTGGGACTGAGAATGTACAAAGACTTGTTGAAAAGTATAAGAAGGTCTTGGTCCTGGGTGATTGTGACACCCCTGATGATGTTGTTCAGCAATACTGAGATTATAAATATGTGGTGGCAGAACATATAAAAAACATATAAAAAGAGGATTGTTTATGACCTTTCAAGACATGGTGAATTTCACCCTGCGGAATGCTGCACAGTATAGTGTTGTATCTCAGCTTATTGATGTCTGTGCAACTTTCCAGGCTTCAACTTCAAGTGCAGACTGTGAACGAGGATTCAGCCTCATGAACTCAATCAAGTCCAAATTAAGAAACAGACTTGAAGAGAGTCACCTAGATATGCTCATGAGGACAAAGGCCTACCTCTCAAATGGGAAAGTTGACTTAGAACGAGTTTATCAGCACTGGAAGAATGGCAAGGACCGGCGAGAAAAACAAACATGTAAGACATCTAATGGTGGCACCTGACTTGTCTAAACTTTGATGCGGCTTCTCCTACAGTCCATGTGTGGGTTGGGTAAGAACATTTCTCATCCTGTCTCTAGGCAGGGGCTTCATGGCATTCATCAGTAGTGTGTTCATCAAATTGTAAATGTTAACTAATTGTACAACATCCTTTATTTGATGTGCATGGCCCCCTGAAGCACTCTTAGAGTAATCATTAAAGTTTCACAGTGGTTCAACCTCCTGATTTCTGTTTTCTTTAACTGGGGTGTAGGTGGCACATAACAGGTCATGTCCTTGGGGTGTGCCATCAGGTCACAATACTAACTTAATGGCCTATTATATGGAGCAATGTTCATACAAATATCCCTTTTTTGCTTTAGTGGTAAAACAAAGCAATGGAGCGGCAAATGCCAAAGATCTTGGTAGTTATGCGCTGCGCTCGCATAAATTGTCAATTTCTTGGCGCACATATCCTTGGCTGCAGCGCACAGAGATCTTACTCTGCCGCACACAGTTGAAAAAAATTAGAGGGAACATTGACAGAGACCCACAAGATGGCCTAAACAGAAAGGCACATTGTTTTGAATGTTTTTGGGGTAGTCCCATTGCCCTAGGACCACCACATGCTGAGTTACTGGCACAAATGTGTTGTAAAATGAATGCAAGTAAAGCATTATGGGCTGAGTTTTCATTAATACATTAAACCTTTATCAGAAAATGTTTGTTCATTAGCGGAAGGTGCAGTACCACTTGTGGTGGCTAGATGTTCCGGAGGAGCAAACTAAATTAGTGCTGTCTTGGAACAATTATCCTTTCACTGTGTGTGTGAAAAACCCTTCAAAAGCAAATTCCTCAGACCTGAAATACAGGCATGAATGACACAATTGACATCCAAGAGTTATGCTATTAGAGAAAAAAAGTCACATAAATATTCTTTTAAAGTTGCACTGTCACTTTTTGTAGTTCTTGAGCTCAAGCAGATTTCCCGAAGCACATTTAGGCAACTAACTACAGTAATAATGTAGTATGAGAGAGCTGCTACCATGCCTACTTTCTTTTGGCAATGTGTTGCTTAAGAGTGAGTATGGTATCTAGGGTGAATCCAAGTGACTTGGCATTCTAGGAAAGTTGGGGCTCAAATCTGGCACTGTTTCTTTCATTAAACTGGGTTTGTATTTTTTGCTGCTTGTTGTGCTTGACAAGTAACAGGACTGCTGTCTTGGATTGGTTTAGCTTCAGGTAGGTGCTGGACATCCAGGTGTGGATGAAGTGCAGGCAGTGCTTGAAATGAAGCAGAGGAGACTTTTACACAGTCGTGTAGCATCAGAGTAATGAAGGTCACAGGTAAGTAATCAAGACATAACATCCTTGTCACCATTCTTCGACACATTCTTATGAAATATAAAACAGAATAGGTTTTGTGCTATCAAAACAAAATTTATTTTCACCATGTTCCTAATATCTTGGGAGCCAACAAGCTGCATATTGGTGCTCTTCAGGGTCACAAATGTGCTGTAAAATGAATGCCTGCAAGGCATTATGGGGTGCTCTTCAGGGTCAGTTATGTGAACCCTATGAGGGGAAGCCTTCATTGAAATCCCCACTCTTCGATCGAGGGAGTTGTCTCCATCACCTCCTTAGACCATCTAACAGAGATTTTAATCTTAGTCAACAATAGTATATTTGTATGTGTGGTATTTTGTATTGTGTGGATCTAGCCAAAAGGCAGTGAAAGGGTGAACAGACTTGAAAGGCACAGGTCTAGCTAAGGATGAATTAGAGGAGGAGCTGGATTCTGTGAGTGGTCTGATGTCAGAAGTGCTGCTCCTGATGACCTTGTAGATGTTGCTGGTTTTAAAAATGTTTGACTGGCAAGGGAGCCTATGGGGTTCTATAACAGTGGACCACCATGCCTTTGATGTCACATCAGGCCCTCAATGTGCCCAGTAGCTGCCCAGCAGAAGTGCTAGAGGCAAGCCCGTCTGTGTTTGTCTGTACCCTTACATGCCCAACACAAAGTTATGCTGCCTGAAGTGCTCTACCACAGCCTTGTCGAGATAAGCTTTCCCTCACATATTTGGCTGATCAATTGTTAATGCCTGAGGTTTTGAGCCTTGATGATTTGAATAAAGCAGGCTTGTTAATTATAACAAAGGTTTCAAATGGAACTTTATTCCCAACAAACAGGGCAGCCAATGTAAGCAACCACAGAATTCACTGGCCCTAACCCACCCAAGAGCTTTCATTATCGATACATGTGCTTTATCAAGAGAGGCAAAAGCTTGGCCATATTGATCCCCAAACAAGGCCCCTTGGGTATTAGCAGAAGTATCACAACTGGCTAGGTCCTAAAGTGTAGGATTGATTTGCAGGACCCTTTCCTTATCTCAAAAGAGAGACCTGCTGTCAAGACAGGGCCACTCTCCTGAAAAGCAGGATGTCTGCAGGGGCGATGATATACCCCGACCTCCAAAACACCTCTCGGCACGTCTTGGTGGACACAGAAACCCCGGCAGGTGTCTCAAAAGGAAAGGGGGAGTGGAGAGAAAGAGACAAAACACTGCCACGTTTTGCCGGTCCAGCCAGGCACCCTGTATCTTCGGGGGGGGCAGGTCGTTGTTGACAGAGTGCTAGTAGAGTTAGTGCACTCAACTTCCTTGAAACCAAATCTCTCTTTCTGATATGGGCACGGGAGCGGTAGAAGAACACAGGGATGCTCCAGCACTTTTCTTGGATAATAATAACTGTTGGCACAATTACTAACACTGCATTACCAAAAACCCAAACTGAGTACCATAACAATAAGGACTGCGACACTAGGGCTGGCTTCACAGAGATTCACTTTTGCACACTACAATTAGAACTATGGTTGCACTTATCATGCACAAGAAAGACAAACAAGGGCATTAATTATATCACGTATAACTTTCCTGCATGCATAGGGTTAAACTAAAAGGAACAAAAACAATCCAAGAAATACAAGTGTCCACTCTGGGTTTAAACAATTAGGATGGTACACTTTGGTTTGGTTTCACTGTGTGTGTGAAAAACCCTTCAAAAGCAAATTCCTCAAACCTGAAACACAGTGATGAATGACAAAATTTAAATCCAAGAGTTATGCTATTAGAGAAAGAAAAGTTACGTAAATACTCTTTTAAAAGTGCACTGTCACTTTTTGTAGTACTTGAGCTCAAGCAGATTTCCTGAAGAACAGTTAGGCAACTAACTACAATAATAATGTAGAATGTTCAGAAATGCATTTGTCTCTTCAAGATAAGCACTCTGCCAAAATACGAGGTCTGAAATAGACCAGCTGTTCTAGGAAAACGCAGCGCTCCAAGAACAAACTCCCTGGAGAATACTAGTCACTTAGGTGAAGTCTTTTCCGGAGTGCTGAAGGAATGCCTGGTGTCAGCTGGTACAGGAAGGAAGAAAAGAATTGCCTCAAAAGTCCTCAATACGAACACAGCACATTATGGCCCTCATTCCGACTTCGGCGGCCCAGCGGGAAAGCCCCTGCAACAATGAAGCCGGCTCCGAATGGAGCCGGCGGAGTTGCAGGGGTGCGACGGGTGCAGTAGCACCCGTCGCGATTTTCACTGTCTGCAAAGCAGACAGTGAAAATCTTTGTGGGGCCCTGTTAGGGGGCCCCTGCACTGCCCATGCCAGTGGCATGGGCAGTGCAGGGGCCCCCAGGGGCCCCACGACACCCGTTCCAGCCATCCTGTTCCTGGCGGGTTTTACCGCCAGGAACAGGATGGCGGGAAGGGGGTCGGAATCCCATGGCGGCGCTGCTTGATTCTCCGGGCCAGGGGAAATCCGGCGGGAAACCGCCGGGTCCCCTTTTCTGACCGCGGCTTTACCGCCGCGGTCAGAATGGCCCTGGAAGCACCGCCAGCCTGTTGGCGGTGCTTCCGTGGTCCCCGGCCCTGGCGGTTTTTACCGCCAGGGTCGGAATGACCACCTATGTTTACTTAGAAACATGAAGTTTTAACCAAGAACAGAGATATGATTTAACCCTAATCCCTGAGAATGCTGACAGATAACACAGGAGGCACCTTGGGGATTCCTGACACCTGCATTTGAGTGCCCTAGGAATTAAAATCTAGACACCACCTTTGGGTCCAGCACCTTGCCTGAAGATTTGGTCTGTTCCACTGTGCAGAGAATCCTGGACAGAGGACCCAACACCTGACAGGATTCCCTTGCTTTATCCACCCCTAACGTGGATCCTTCCCACCCTTTCCAAGAAATTTGACAATTTTAGGATGTATATTAGATGTCAGAACTATTGTGTCTGATATGGTAGACCTCAGACCCAAGGTCCTCATTTTGGCTCTAGTGGTACATAGTGGCACATAGTGACTTGAATTATTGTTTTAATATACCCTTCAATGACTGGAGGAGGGAACCATTCATTAGAATGGGGATGTTGCAATAGGCTGGGGTCATACATGGAGATATACTCTGAATCTAAAGTTACTTCCTGGGGTTTATCAATTGTATCCTTCTTAAGCATGGTAACCAAATCATACTCACCAAGACCCACATTATCATAATGGAGGTCATCTAGGTTATCAGTGACCGCACAAGGCCTTTTGCAATAGCCAACTTTATTTGCCAGGCAAAGGGTAAACAAATAGGTTAAAAATTGGCCGACATTTCATTCAGAGATAAACCACCACCAGAACCTAGGCCACAGAACAGTAGTTTGGCTTGTGGAACAATCACCCAGCCAGGGATCCCCAGAAGAACATACTTTGGGTCACGTGGGATGTTCTCCTCCAGGATAGCACTAAGTTCCTCAATAATTGCCACCCAATACTGATGAATTAGTTGGTAGCCCCAGGGTGTGTGAAGGAAATTCCCGTTTGCCCCAGCACACCCCACGCAGGTCGGGGACATAGCCCTCCCCATACAATGTAGTCTCTGTCTGTCACGATAGACCCTGTGTGGAATCCTAAATTGAATCAATTGTAGTCTTGATTTTATCACCACCTCTCTCAAGTGCAACAAAGCTGCCTCCCAGTCTTTATCCTCCATGCCCCCCACATCTCGCTCCCACTTCTCTTGCAATCCGCCCAGGTTATCTGGCATGTTGTTATTCAGTATCTTGAAGGTAAGGGACATCGCTCCTTTCATCAGTCCTCCATTAACAATCCCCCTTCTAGTGGCGCATATTCTGGGAAGGCCTTCCCTTGTAGCCCCTCCGCCTGCCAGGCATGTCGTATTTGTAGGTACTTCAAGAATTAGTTGAAGTGCATGTTATATGCACGTTGTAATCAGAAAAATGGCATACGATCCACATGTCCCCCAATAAGTTACCAATAAGGTCCCAGGACCAAAACCCTTACTACTTCTCCATATTGGTAAGCCATGTATCTTGTGGCCTTGCCCCATGAAGCTAGGGCCAGTACGTGTGGCCAGGAGTAATTTTTGTGACCCCTTCTCCCATACAGTTAGTTTGTATATGATTGTGTCCTCATCTTCGCCAGTTCCAGCTTGAAGGTAGAATTGCCATGTGGGGCGAATATCCAATCATTGATTCTGATTAGATATGACACCCAGCAATAGGTTTCTAAATCTAGGAGAGCTATCCCCTTTTACAGGGGATATGATGCATTATTTTAAGGGCAATTCTGGGGTGTCCCCCTTTTCATAACAGGGATCACATATCCTCCTCCAGCCTAGTAAACACCTCGAAGGAACCCGGTAGTTCACCACTGGGGTCCTGGACCACGACTTATCCCAGTTCATCCTATAATCTGAGTGAGCCCCGTACTCCTCAAATAATTGAAAAATACTCACCGGAAGATCTGTGGTCAGGTCAGTAATGCAGAGCAGGCTGTCATCCACATATTTTGTCTTCCCTGTTGTCTGCCTAGGATATTTTGAATTGGCAAACCATAATGTCACTGAAATTGCCCCCTGCTATGTGGAGCAAGAAAGTCACCTCCAAACGGATCTTTGTAAGCTTGGCCATTGTGGATGGTTGCAGCCTCGGGGTGCATACACAAACAGCAGTGTGACATTGGTCCTACCCCAGAACCCCTGAAGCCCCACAAATTTGCCATTGGGTCTGTCTTTTGCTTAGTCACTCTAAATGGTAGGTTCTTTTTATTCAGTATGGCGATGCCCCTGGTGCCGGAGGTGTAGCCGCCTTGTGCAAAGGTGGTGTATGACACTCTCCCTAGGAACTGACAGTGTCCCCTGGAGGTGTGTTTCCTGTAAAAGGATAGCATCAGTAGCCATTTGATATATTGAGCTGCCAAGACCCTTTTCACTTTTATACCCAACTTGTTGGAGGACTGAAAATACTGTGGTGTCTAAGGGTTGAAACTGTGCCATGTCTCTGTGTAGCCTCTCAAACCCACATAACTTAGTTGAAACTACTTGTCAGGGGAGAATGAGAGGTCTGTAGCCCAGCACCTTTCTTCAAAAACCTAATCCCCCAAAATTTAACAAAATTGTCCAGAGCCTTCTGCCCTTGTGAGCAGTGGTCTATAGTCTTGTAAAGGAGAACTTCACACTTAGATCCCCTGACCAGATGTTAGAGGGCATGGGGCGGTCTTCCGTGCTCCTCTCCGGCCCCAACCAGGATACCCATAATAGTTACCTCATCCTACCCATCCAGGCTTAAACAGTTTCAACCAGCAGACGGCTCTCAGGTTCCTGTTCCAAGTTGGCAATAGCTCAAGAAATGGGGTGCAGGTTGTCTTACCTGGTCAACTGTTCCTCTCCAGAGGAACTGTGGGGGGTCCTTTCCCCTATTCCCCATCTCCTGGACTTTTTAGTCGCCACTGTCTGGTCACCCTCCGAGCCTGAGGAGACCACCTGCCATGCCCCTGCCAGCTCACCATGCCACAGAGTCCCTCTGTCCTACTGCGTCGCCTAGTGACCTCTCCTCTTGTTCTGTGGCTTCTCCTTTGTCTGTGCTCCCTCTCTGCTACTAGATCCCAAGCCACTCCTCCTATCCCCCTGCCCAGTCAGGTGGGGGAGCACCACAATCCATGCTCTTGTTTCCTCTGGAAGAAGAACGACCTTCATTCAAATAGGTCTTAAGCTTTGCTGGGGATGGGAGTATGTACTGCAACTGAAGTGCCTGCAGCTTGACCTTCACTGAGTCAAATGTACGGCATTGCCTTTGGGCCTTGGGTGTATTGTCCAGTAGTACAAGGATTTTTGCGCTTTCATGGCATATTTCCCACACTCTGGACTTCATTAAGGATCATATTGCAATCTTGGAAAATAAAACATTTTGCTATCACAGGTCTTTTGGGGGAGATGTTTCTGGGGGAATGCCTCTCACCCAGTTCTCGGTGTGCTTGTTCTATTACAAAGCAGGAGGAGAAATTCTCATATGGGAGGGTCTTTTTTAGTTGAAGGTCCAAAAATAGCACCATGTTAGGTCCCTCAACTCCTTCAAATCTCAAACTGTTTCATCTAGGACGATTTTCTGCCGCCTCCAAACCACATCCTTGGTGGTGGTCTGGGTCTCTGGCACCTCCTTCTGAGGCCCTTGGACTGTGCCCTTCAGTTCAGAGATTCTGGTTTCTGTTGCTGTCACTTTTTCTGCCACATTGCAACCAGGAGAAGGACCTCAGAGGGTACTTCCCTCACACTCCCCTCCAGGGCCTTTCGGGAGAACTGAATCGCGAAGAGCAAAGAGAAATAGTGTGACTTGGTTTGCGACACCTCCTCTGCCTTTGGAGCTATCACCTTAGTATAGTGGTTAATTTTTCCCTGGCAGGGTGGTTTTGGGCCTTATCTTAACCATCATCGAGGACTATTGTGTTGCCTCCAGCAACAGGAAGCGGGGGCCCAAGGGGGTCCTCTCAGCCTGTCCAGCCAGAGCAAAAACATAGAAGAAGAGCAGAAGAATGACCTCTCATTTCAGTGGACTCTCTGTTTGGTATTTTGAGTGAGGCAACACCCCACAGCACTATTGTAACACTGCTGACCTCCTCCAGGCCCCACCTACGCCTGGATCTGGCAATAACTGTACAACTTTGGCAAACCAGCTAACCCAAATTTCTTTCCAAGGTCTCCGGTACGGGGTACTCAGTTCTCTCCCAAATTTGCCGGAAGCCTGGCAATGATCCGTGCAAGTCAGTGGGCCCAGTAGAAGCAGGCTGTACTACTCACTTCTGTGCGTCACACACCACATGGATCTTCCATGAACACCCCACAGCACTGGCCTCTCCTCCGTGGCCCGGTGTCTGATGACCCTGCAGAGGGACAAAAGACAGAGAAAAAGGAGAGAATTGGAGTCAAAGGGCATAGCCTTCGCTCTGACCACTCCTCAGCCGCGGGACTAAGATGGTGCATTGGCGCTTCCTCGTGCCCCCCATACAACTTCTGTGCTGCTCCCTGCTCAATGTTGCACACCCAGTCCTCACGGCCCCGCAACGGGAGTGGACACGTGGGACTGCCTCCCCCCACTACAAACTTCCTGGGCACGGACCTATGGCTCCTAGGTGGCTCCGATGTTCCAGGTCCACAGGACTTGTCTGACACTTCCAGGCCGTACTCACCTCTGAAACATTTCATGGGGGGTACGGGATTGCAGAATACCGCGTGCAATCCGGAATGTAAGGCAGATTCCCAGAATCGGAGGGGCAGAGGGTGCCATCATGCAGAGCTCTCCCTTCCTCCACTCCTGCCCTCTATGACAATGCCCCCTCCGATGGATTAGGCCGCCATGGCCCCCGGCCTCTGTCCTGGTGCTGTGGCCCTCCTATTCTGTGTTTCTGTTGAAGAACACAGCCCAGCTTTGTGCTCTCCTCTGGGGCTGCAAGAGCCCCACTGCAAGCTGGCTTCGAAGACGGAAGGGAGAGAAAGCAGGAAGAGTGCAGGCACTCTGGTCCCCGTCACTGCCTCATCTGCCCCCTCGCCAGCCTCCACAGCTGAGGCGTTGCTCACTCTCCTGCGGCTGCCATTTTGCTGGAGTGTCCAGCCAGTCCTTTAAAGAGGCATTGCTCGGCTCACAGTCCCTTGGAGGACTTCCGCTGATTCCCCACTGCTGCAGGCCACTTTTCAGGGATAATACGGAAGCCATTTGGAACAACACATTCCACTGGGATGGGAGGATTAGGCACAGTTCAAAGATGGACCGCAGGTGCGCATAGTTTTCACAGCTACTTGGCCATGTTACTGAATTCCACAAAATGCAGTGCAGACATGCTGAAGAATTACAATGTTTATCCAGTGGCGGCTGCCACTTAGCAGGAGTGGTGGGACGGAACAGGGGGTGCAGGGACGGGGGCATTTTTAAAGAAAAAACATGTAAAAAACTAAAAATCCTTACCTTTGAGAGGTGATGTGTTCATCTCCCCTCCGCCCTCTTCCTCTTCCCGGCTGCACATGCTCCCAGCCAATCAGGACGCTGCTGAGAGCTTTGCTGCTCAGACTGGGAATGGGAATGGGAGCCTGAGCATGTGCTATACAGCTGGGTAGAGAACATGCAAAGTGCGCATGTCTTTTTGGCTGGCCAAACACTGGCAGCCAAAAAGACATGTGAACTTTGTATGTACATAGCGCTCCTCAGGACCCCTCCCTCCAGCCAAGCCATGCCCCACCCTACAAGGAAAAATAAAATGATAATATCGTAATATTCGTTTTTAGCATTTTACTTTTCATTTTTGGGAAAACCAGTGGGGTGACGCCCCTCTGCTTCAGCGAAGGAGCTGCCCCTGTGTTTATCCCTCTCCTTTATTTCAAACAAGGCTAATCAAATCAAGAGCAATATTTGATACAAAAGGTCAAGCAGATATGTAGCACAGAAACAAGAAAATCCAATGCATGCAATGTGAAGTCAACAGAATAAATATCCATGGTACAGTCCATTTTCATCAAGAAAGCAACACAGGCACAGAGTGTCTGCTGAAATCAGGGAACTCCTTCCAAGCACAACCTCACGCTGAACTGAGTTCATGTACCTGAAGCTGGTGAAATGTATCAGCTCCTGAACGTGCTTGGAGTCCTGTGGGCCTGCTTCCCTTAGGTATGCTTCCTGAGGGGAAAGCAATTATAGCAATTATAGAAATTAAAGTCATAAAAGGTGGTCAAAGGAGATGCTGTACTGCAATAACCAGGCACCCCGCTGGGAAAAACCTATTAGAGGAGCTTGATACTGTGATAGAAGCGCAAGCTCAAGTACAAACAAACAAAGCTTACGAGAGCCTTCCGGTTCGAGGTAAGCAATCATAAAGCACAAGGTGAACAAGTGATAGTGATGGGCATGCGGTCGGCGTGGCTCATAGCCCACAGATAGATTACAACAGGTCAGAGCACTTGCGCGCTGGACCTGAAAATGAGCCCCTTGACCAATCACAGGGCTCCCTTTTTAAATCTGTGCTCCTGCGGAACCCCCTCACGAGCCCAACCGTCCAAATGTACAAATATTTATGACCCCTAATTCCTCAAAGTACTGAACGGATTTACACCAAATCACAAGAAGTATATTCTGCAGACCAAGATCTTGCTTTCTGCCTAATTTGGTGTAATTCTGTTCAGCAGTTTTTGCTGTAGCTGAAAAAGTCTATGGAAAATACATAGGGTTTTCATGTTCTGGGACTCCCCTTTTTTTCTCAGCCATTGCTGTAGCTGAGGTGGATGAACTGTTTTTATGCAAAGTTTTGTTAAGATTCATCAAACCGGGCCAAAGTTATTAGCAAACCAAAAAACTCTGTCTGTGGAAAAGCAGACTTAATTATAACTACCTACTGGCAACGGCCAGTAAGTGTGTATTTATGTGTGTGTGTGTGTGCATGCATGTGTGTGTGTGTGTGTGTGTGTATATATATATTATATATATATATATATATGTGTGTGTGTATATATGCGTATATATATATATATATATATATATATATATATATATATATATATATACATGTGTGTATATACATATGTGGGTGTGTGTATATACATATGGGTGTGGGTGTGTCTATATATATGTGTGTGTGTGTATATAAATGTGTGTGTGTATATGTGTGTGTATGCGTGTATATATATATATATATATATATATATATATATATGTGTGTGTGTGTGTGTATGTGTATGTATATCATCAATAATCTTTATTTGGTATGAGATAATCAACCATACGTATAAATTAATAATACATAAAACCATCCACCAATATTTAAAAAACTTAAATATTCATTAAAAGGATTTTTAAAAATACTCTAGCTTATTCCGCCAGGTGATGGCACCCTTCAAAAAGGACCCCAGCCCACGCCATACCAATGCATCCGATGCCATACGCAACCACATAAAAGCTGGGCGGTATTGCACAAAACCCTTTGACCTCAACAGAGGGAGTAAAAAACAACACCTAAAAGGTGCATAAAAGTCACAAAACAGAGTAAAACGGACTAAAGACTGGACAGACACACCATCATAGGGACAAAGACTAATTAATTTTTCATCGTACTGACTCAGTGGAAAACATAAGCTGCTCTTCACTATCCCCAGGCGGAAACCTGTGATGAGGCACCTTTCCCTCACATCCCTTATCTCTACGAGATAGGGCTCAGGGCCCACCCCCATCTTTATCATAACAAACTCCCTAACTGATTTTTTCCTTAGGGCTTCCTCCTCTCTTTTGGCCCCCAGGATTTTCAAAAAGTTAGCCTTGGCCCAATGTTCATCACGGCTAGTCAGACCCTCCGGAGCCTCAAACATATCCGGGCGCCCAAGGAGATAGGCTACCTTTCTTATATACATCAACCAGGGGATATCCTTCACCCGATCACAGGCCAGGCAATCCCACACGATCTCTCTGTCAAATGAGGCACATTCATTAGACCAAATAGAGATCCATAGTAAAAGCGGAGCAAGCTGGATAGTGTCTTGTACAAACTCTAGAGCTAGTTCAGTGTGTAGGCAGAAGCCAGAAGTGTTCTGGCCAACTCCCAGTAACCTTCTACAAAAACGATTTTCCTCAACTACAGGGGCCCTAAAATCTACATACCCCCAAAGAGCAGCACCATACAGGAGAACTGGAAGGCACTTGCGCCTATAGACTTCAAGGAGGGGTTTGATGGGTTTGGATCCCACCCTTGCAACAAAATTAAAAGTGGCACCAACTGTAGCATTAAAAAGAGCCCCTCGACTGGTTTCCAGGAACCTTTATCATCAAAGAAAACCCCCAAATATGGGAAATCCTGCACCTTTGTTATTACTTGTCCTTTGACCATCAGCATCCCCACCCTACTAAGAGGCTTCCCAAGGACCATAAAGTGTGATTTTTTACAATTAATCTCTAAGCCAAGTGCTGTCATAAAAGAATCATAGGCTCTGACTGCGTCCCGTAGGCCTTCATGGTACGTGCCATAATAACCGCATCATCTGCATAGATCAGAGCAGGGACATTTTTACAGTTAATTTTTGGGGCATCTCTACAGTGCTCCGCTAAAAAGTCAAACAATCCGTTTGTATACAACAGGAAAAGAGTAGGAGCAAGGACACATCCCTGGCACCCCCCCCTCCCCCCATTTAGCTCAAAAGTATCAGAGCATTCCCCATTGGTCCCTACCCTTACATTTGCATTTGTGCCTGAATGAAGGTACCGTAGCAATTCCACAATATGGGGATCCATGCCTAGCTGATTTAGCCTCTCCCAGAGCCTGGCCCGATTTACCTTATCAAAGGCACAGTTAAGGGTTATGAAGGCAAGATATAAGGTCCCTTTCTTAGCTAAGGTATATTTTCCAATCAACATAAGCAAATTTAGGCACTGTTACTGAGTGCCAAGCCCTTCCCTGAAACCATACTGTGCCCAGCACAGAATTTCATTTTCGACCATCCTGGCCTCAATGCGCCTAAGGATAATCCGGCCAAAGATTTTAGCGGAGAAATCCAAGAGGGAGAATGGGCGATAGGATTTAGGATCATTTCGGTCCCCCTTTTTGAAGACGGGAATAATGCAGGCCGATCTCCAAGAGGCAGGGATTCCCACAGTAACCGCTGCATTAAGAACATTTTACAGAATAGGCACCCATAGCTGGGGACAAGATTTATAGAAATCCATGGGGATTAGATCCGGGCCCGGAGCTTTATTACCAACACTATCACTGAGCGCCTCCCTAACCTCATGAACTGTGAACCTAATGGCTAAGTTTGGAGGAGCATCAAATTGACTGTCCCTTTTGTCTCTTAGGGGGGTCCCATGAAATATTTTACAAAAATTATTCACCCAATCATCAGAAGCTATATGACAACCTAGACCCTCTGAGGTTTCAGTTTCACAGAGACCCCTATTTACCACCTTCCAAAACAAGCCGGGGCTCTTCAGCTCAACTGCACGTTCCAATTTCCTCCAGGCAATATCCTTGAGTTTGAGTTTTCTTGCCCGCAGGACATTTTATACTTAACCCTCGCGTCACTAATCAGGTCCCTGTCTCTGGGATGAGTTTTAAGAGCCCTCCTCAAGGTTTTCTTTGCGTAGTAGCAGTCTTTGCTAAACCAACCACCTGCATACTTACCAAGAGACTCAGCAGCCGAGGACAAACAGTCCTTAATAGCTACATTAACTCTCAGCATTGCGTCCATTACTTCCTTTGGGCCAGCGGTCTCAATTAGGAGAGTATCTGTGAATAAATTAAGATTTTTCCCCACCACCCTTTCTACAACTTGCTGAATATTTACTTGTTTCCACCCCACTCTCCTACCCTGGTCTTTTATCTTCACCAACCCAGACCCACCCCGTCTTGGTTTGCATAGGGTCTCTGTAATATTAAAAAAAAACAACCAGGGTTTGTGATCACTAAGGTGGTACTCCAGCACCTTTCCTCCTATCACCAAATCTTTCAAAGGAGGAGACACAAGAATATAATCAATGGTGGAACCAACTCCTCTGCCCACAAAAGTAGGTGGCTGCTCGGGGCCTACCACATTAAGATCACGAATATTAACAAGGCCCATGTTCCTTACACCCTCAATCAGGACCAAACCGCTGGAATCCAAAGCCCCCTCAGCTAAATAGCCCTCACTCTCACGCTGAAAGGGGTTAAGCACTGTACTGAGGCCTCCAATCTTAGAACTGAAATCTCCTGCCACAACATCGCAAAATTCCATCCCCACCTCCTCCATTCTACCTTTCAATACCTCCAGAACAGAGAAAAGGACCTTAATTTGACAGCCCATGTCCCATACAGCATTGTAAAATTTTACCAAGAGAACATTTGAATTGTCAGGAAAAAAAAACCAAACAATCAGTATGCCCTGATGGTTACAGTTTATTTGGAATGCTCTCACTGTTCTGGAGAATCTAATCAGGGTAACCAAACCGCCTTTGGGGTGGCCTCCACCGGACTGGACAGCCGGTACCGCAAACGCATGGTAGCCGTCCCAGGCTGCCTGCCCATCCGACCAAGTTTCTTGGAGCATAACCAAGTCATAATAAGACAGCCACCTGACCCATGCCCTATCTGAGAGTTTTGAGTCGTAACCTGCAGTGTTACATGAGATGAGACGACACTTAGTATATTTCATACCCTGTATCTCCCTGGACAAACCAACATTATGGGGGACTACAGTGCTTGCTATGGGACTCTTTTCGTGGCGTCAGTCCACCCCTTCCAAATCAGGAGTTCTGATGGAATACAAACTTCTACTCGCTGACTGGCGGGCACTCCGGTCTACATGAGAAATCCTACCCAACCCAGATAGAGGCTCAGCCCCTTGCCACAAATGCTCATAAAAGTAGCACAGGGGAACCATACCAATCCTCCCCTCTCTCAGAGAGACCCTACTCTTTGTAGAGAAAAGGCACTGAACCAGGTCGGGATATCGACAATTTATAATAATACAATCCCCAAAACCCTCTTTTTCTTGGGGTCCCACCCAATCAACTTTTCTGACAAACAGAACGTCTCCAATGGCCAACCTTGTTTTTCAATTGGTCCGTGGATTCACTAAGACCTGGGGAAACAATGGGGACATTTGTTAATACCACCAAATAGGGGGCACAAGCTGGAGGAAGATCCACAAAAACCAAAGGGAAACTTTTCTTCATCGCGTACCGATTTTGTTCTCTACTGAGTTGTTGAGAAATACCCCCGTTCGCCACCTGCCCACACACCAGTTGCCTTCCATCCCTAGGGCTATTAGCCGCCCTCGCCTCAGTCAATGGAATAAATCGGGGGGCCATCTCAGACTCTACAGAGGAGCCCAAAGCCCCTGGGCTTGCACCATTAGCTGCTTTGTGCGTTACTTTCTCCAGTGTCCCAAGAGTGCCTCCATGAGCATTCACTGCTGTGAACTACTGATGACCGAAGGTCCATCTACAGGGTGGCTAGGCTTAACTCACTCCTGCTCAGATAGCCGAAAGATTGCTTTCTCAAGGGCCTATAGCTTCTCCAGAACTGGGGACAGACTAATCTCAATCATCTCCTTAAATTTTATCCAAAGATTGTTCACTCCGAGGAGAACAGGGACATCATTTGGGTCCATAGGACTGTCAGGTAAGGACAAATTCGCTTTATTCCCAACTTTCAGGACCTTTGTCTTCCTGGGGGAAGGACTACAGTTCTCCGGGGCACAAACTGGGGGAGAGGCCAACAGGCGCCTCTTACTTTTCCTCCAAAGTCCAGGCCCACCATCAACTCCCAATTCTCCAGATTGGGGGATTTCTGAGACAGCACTTACCAACCCTGTCTGGACCCCCTCTGTTTCCAGAACCCCCAGAGCCTCATTAGCTACAGTAGCTTGTCGCCAATCGTTCATCAAGAGAGTCTTCTTTCTGCCAGGTTGATCTCCTTTGTCACAACCCCCACAGCTCTAGCAAGAAAATAATCTAATGTAGTATTTGTGCTTCCCTGACCTCCTCCTCCATTTAAGGCTCCTGATTGCTGACCTCTTTTCCTGCCCATCCTCACCAGGTATTCCCAGACTCACCCTCTGTGTTAAAATCAAGGGGGATGCCCCAGCCAAGTCTCTGTCTGTTAATGACGGGCGAAGGACGGGTCCGCCTTTGGCCCGGGCTTGGGGAGGCTTGACGCACTTTTGGGTGCTCCCGGGGCTAGTCGCCGCCCCCTGATCCTGCTCCTCTGCTCCACTAGCCTCCTGGGACTCGAAGTCCCTCTCGATATCGTCCCGCGCAGCGGGAGGCTTGCCGCACTTTTAGGTGCTCCCGGGGCTAGTCGCCACCCCCTGCTCCTCTGCTCTAGTGGCCTCCTGGGACTCGAAGTCCCTCTCTATAGCGTCCCACGCGGTGGGAGGCTTGCTGCACTTTTGGGTGCTCCTGGGGCTAGTCGCCGCCCCCTGCTCCTGCTCCTCTGCTCCACTGGCCTCCTGAGACTCGAAGTCCCTCTCGATAGCGTCCCCAGGGTGTGTGTGTCTATACATATATATGTGTGTGTGTGTATATAAATATGTGTGTGTTGTGTATATGTGTGTGAATGCGTGTATATATATGTGTGTGTGTGTGTGTGTGTGCATATATATGTGTGTGTGTATATATATATATATTTGTGTGTGTGTGCATATATACATGTGTGTGTGTGTATATATGTATTCAAAGTTCTATTATTCCGTCCCCAACAATGCATTTTTCATTTGCATTCTGCTCTCTATAGATTATCTGTCTGCTTTGTAACATGATTATTAAGGTAAAAAGGTACAGTGCTACAGTACAGATACTTACTACAAACAAACATAAATTGGCATTTTTCAATGCTTTCACAATGGATGGGGAGTGATGGGCTTTGCAAGCCAATCGGAACAATTTCCAGATGCTTCATGGACAGTGTTGTCATAAATGTCTTTGGCCTGACAGAAAAGGTGCCTCATTTGAATGATAAAGTTATTGGCGTTTTGTCTTGCTTAAGGTTCATTTAACACAGCCTTAAGCAAATTCTCTGTGAATGCCTTCAGTGTGTTGTCATTGTCACAAGAGGAAGCGAGGACTCTGTGGCTGAATGTCAATTACTCTGGGCTGGGAGGTCTCTGTGACACACACAATTGGTCCCAGACCAGTGCTGGCTGGTAATTTGTCTAAGCAGGGGATGGGTGGGGCACATGTGCACACAAATATCTACATGCATTTTCACTCATACCCATCCATTCACAGGTGTGCACACAATCATTCACAGCATGTGCAAATGCAGATAGATTCATACATAAACACCCACATTTACATAAAAATAAATCTTACTGCGCAATGGTGTTGACATGGTTTGGCGGGAGGAAATTTGTGGTGTTCCTGCAAGACTGGTGAATGGACTGCTGCATCCACTCATTGATTGGCCTTATGTGTCAGCTAATGAGAGTAGGACATTTCCGTCCTCGCCATTGAGAGGGATGGGATCAGTGATACTTGCTGAACTCACCCTACTCTTTGAGGAGGTGTCACTGATAGACAGTTGGCCCTGTCCACTTAAGGGCTTGAAACTGAAGAGTCCAGGTCTGAGTCTATGGGTGACGTACTCCCTCTTCATGAATGGGAGGACCTTACAGAGCTTTACCAGGTGTAGGAGGTCACACTCAGAGAGCTGTGAAATCTTTACCCCGGCAACGGTCGGCTTAGACAGCCAGGTGCCTGTGCATTTGGGGCATGTACAGTACGTGGCTGCCTGACCCATACATAAAGACTGCCTGTCACACTGACCTTTGCTCAGCCTCATAAACACTCTTCATATTTGAAAAAAAGTGTAGGGGCAGGGCACCTCTGTACCTGTCCCAGACCCAGAGACAAACACAGACACATTACAGTATCCATTTCCACCAATCTGAAAGCTGGAATTCAAAGGATGAAAACCTGGTATCAATCACTTAATAATATATTCCTTCCAAGGTCTTGACGATACACTAGCCCTGCAATAGTGAAATCCACCTGTAACCACACCGGAGAATAACTTGTGCATTGACGTATGATTTTTTTTTTTTTTTTTAAATCAAATGTAGTCTTCAGAGTTGTAGAAGAGTCAGTATTTGGGCTTGCTAAAGACTGGTGTGGTAAATTGCAAAAGAGATTAAAATTATAGCTTTGTACTGGGTAGAAAAAATAAGATGATGTTTCCATTAAATGGACTTGACCATTGAAGGCAAATGTGACTTTAACAGTTTCAATTTATGCATTTAAACTGCACTAACAGGAGAGGTTTCTGCCCTGGAACAGTTTTTCCTAATTCAAACACATTTTTTTTAGAGGCGATACGCTTATATACTTGTTTATTTACTTGCTTAGTAAATATATTGTGACTGTGCCATCTGGTTAGTGATGTCTCTTTGAAGAGAGAAAGTTACTGTCAAGGATTTGTGGTAATCCAAGCTTCCAGATGGGAGATGTGCATTTAATACTTGAAGGGCAACGTGGCAGTACTTCACATAAAAATGTACATCTGCGCTACTTGTTTCTGTTTTTTTTTTCTCTTCACAACCTTTCTGAACTGCATGAACGTTGCTAACTTTTAGTTAAACTTTGAAGAATGCGGAGGAGAAACTTTACGCCTTCAGACTCTCCAATCAGACTATCTTTTAAATGCGGGGCTTTTATGGTAATGTGCTCTAAAACTCGATACATTTTGCGAGACTCGGTCCATAGAATTTGTTTCCGTTTTCTTTTATTCTGTCATCTTTTACCCATTTCTTGGCTCAGCCCCTTCAATGTATGGCTATCATAAATACACTGAACTTTGAGGCATTGTTTAAATCTGCTTGGAGTCACTTTGAAGTTCTTTCCGAGGTCTAATAGGAACGAGTGAGTGATTTGTCATCGAGTGTTCTTTTGTTGCTATTCTGTAATTTGCTGAATTGTTTTATAAGGGTTTTTATTGAATTTTTATGTGTGCTATTAAATGAAGCTTTTAGTCTCAGAATTGGGTGCAGTCAGGAGAATGCGATATGTGTCTGCATTTTAATAAAAAAATTACACATAGGTCTTTAATATAATTAACTTTTCTAACAGATGCTTGGATCTTATTTTTAATATTTTTTTTTTGTTTGGTTGTTTTTTATGGCACTGCTGACATTAGTGGTCAGGGATTGTTATCTTCCAAAAAGGAAAGCGCTATACATCGGCTTTAAAGGGGGGTAGGGAAAAATAGGGGAGTGCATGCATTCTTTCTTTAACCTTCGTTTGTGGCTGTAATTTGCAGATGGTTTGTCGTGGCCTGTGTTTATTTGCTTGTCTAATGCTCAGCATGTTAGCGTTTTGGATCGATACCAGGCAGTGCTCGTATCTCCGCCAGCAGAGGAGAAACAATGGACGCCTTGAGAGGAGGGTGCTCGGGGACATGCAGCATTCAGTACTATATAAATTTGCAACTTGAACTTCAATCAGAGGGCTTGAACGTTGTTTTACATATGCAAACTTCTGATGGTTGCTTTGCCCAAACTGGTGCTTTGCATTCTCATGTGACGTCTGTCTGCACGCCAGCATTACATGACACTACCATTCTGCACCTGGAAGATCAGTTTCACTACAGGGAAGTCTGCCATGCAAATCCTGCTTTGTCAACACCGGAATTTGCAATGCAATAGGTTTGGCACATTTCAGACAAGTTAATTTACATCTTTTGACAACATCGCCCACGAGCAAAAAACAAAATAAGCTCTAACGGAGTTAGCAGCAGCCTGAGAAGATTTATTGCCCTATATGGGAGATGAGCAAACCCCTGTGAGCCATGTTGAGAGACCGAGAGAGAGAGAGATAGAGACTCTGTGATGCGAGTTCATATGGTGTTTATTTAGTAAGATAAGATTATTTTAGGAGCCTTTGTCTCCGTTAAATAAGCTTATTGTAGGAGCAGTGTAGAGGACAGCACTGGAATAAAGCCGAAAAAAATGCCAGCAACGTGGTAGGAGGTGGGAGGAACGGAATGCTGCAAGAAAACGCAGGGAGCAACCAGCCCAATGAAAGGGGACCACCAAAGAAATATTAAAAACAGTCTTTCACAGCACTAGATAAAGAAACCAAAGTAGAACAATCCAATACTAGATCACTGCTCTGAAACATAAAAAGAGGGAGGAAAAGGCATAACTGACCACTAGCGAGCAAGAATTTTTAAAGGACATGGTAACCGACAAATGAAAGTGCTTTAATCCACAGTATAAGTATACTTAAGTATACACCAGGTCAGATGCTAATGTTTGGCCTAATAAGGGCTCAGAATGCTTCATTTCCTTTCAGAATGGCAGCGTTGTACGCTGTGGTGAGGTGAAGGCACATTTTAGCAGCAGTACAGAGGAGAAGAAGGAGGCAAGGGAGGATCTATCTGGTCAGAGTGACACTCTGCCCAAATAGAGTAGGAGATTTATGCACAGTACAGGCTTACTAGTAGTGTTATTTTAGATTTAACAAATTAAATCCCTCCTTCATTAGAAAGAAACACACACAGAGCACAGTCCATTCCCTCACACATTCAAGTGCTTTGTTATTTGCATCTTTTGGCACCAGGGTGTTGCCAAGTCATTGTTATTGAGGTAAGAGGCATTTCACAGAGTGCACTTTCTCTTGTTTTCAGAATGTCGTTTGAATTCCATGTTGCTGAAAATAACTACTTACATTGTGTTACCTCATACAGCAGGTGATTTACCAGACACAAAGGTAGCATTTTTGCAGAGTAGCACAATTCCCTCAGGTAACTGGCTGCATTGATGGAACATACCTTGCAATTTGTCCACATCCCAATTTTAACTTTTATACCGAAATAGGAAACATTATCACTCCCTATATATACATGTTGTGTATAATAGACATTGTGTAATAACTGACATTGTAGTATGTTATCCAGACTGTACCCATGATTCCTATATGTTCTGCCACTGTGGTCTGTTCACCAGTCTGGCTACAGAACAGCTTTGGGCTGTTTTTTTGTTGGGTTTGCAATACAATATATTTTACAAATATGTATATACCGTCATAATTTATGTATGCAGTGTTTCTTATAATGTTTAATGTCCTTTTACATGACAGTGTTCTCCGACCATGGATTATGACACCTTTCTTACATCCTCATTCTGCCTGACAGTGACAATATAATGTATAGCACACTCACAGACCAGTGACATTATAAATAGGACTTTAGGACTCCTGAAAATACCCTTTAGATGCCTACATAGGAAAGAAGCATAGCAGTATGCCCAGATGTTTATTGTAAAATCGTTACATGCTGTGCTATGTTGCATAATGTAGCAAAACAAAGAGGCCTTCCTATAGAGATGTTAGAGGACAATAGTGATGATGAACAAATACCTCCACCTCATGCACAACATCACGATGCACATGCCAACAAGAGCCATTGATGTAAGGAATCTTAGAACACAAATCACCGACAACTACATTTAAAGTAAGTTTTTTTATTATTGACATTTCTTGCCTTCCACAAAGTATCATTTTTAAATTATAAACAATAATTATTTCTGAGTTTTCACAGGGCCATTGAAAATTCAAGATCTTTAAAATAACATTTTGCAAACGAAAATTTTACAGTAAACCAGTCTTGTTGAGTTGAAATTGTACAAACAAAATAAACAAAGAGATTATACAACAACAGTTATAGCTTTACTGTCTTGCTCTATTTTGTGTTTTCATTCCTGTAACTCTGTCACTGGACATTAGTGTATTAATTGCTGGCATGTTTGAGGTTTGTCTAGAACTGTGTCCTAGAGTACCTTGCTCTTGCACAGTTAAAGTATTATGGGTTGGTGCCTCTCAGCTTTCTTCAAGTACACCTCCCTCAGTACTTCTTACATGTCTATTTTCCATTTCATCAAGCATATTACTATTGTTTTCAAGGCCTTTAGCAACATCTCTGCTACAATTCCTAGGCCCAGATTTACACTTTTTGACGCAAAACTGCCTTTGCGCAGTTTTGCGTCAAAAAGTATGGCGCCGGCTTGCGCCATTCCAGGATGCCAGCCGAGCACCATATTAAAGGAATAGGGCAATCCGGCACAAAGGGTGGGCTAACGTAAAAAAAAAATGACGTTAGTCGGGTGGGAGTGGCGGTATTGATAAGGGGGTTTTGCACCAAGAAATGACGTTAGGCTGGTTAGAGTAGAAAAAAATTACTCTAACATGCATAGCGTCATTTCTTGACTAAAACCATCCATACCACATGACTCCTGTCTTAGAAAAGGCAGTTGTCATGCCCACCACCCCAGTGTCCAGCACAAGGGACAAGGGTCCCCTGGGCATGGCCATTGCGCCCAGTACCATGTAGGGGGGCCCATTTCAGAGCTCCCAATGGCACTTTGAAAAAAAATATATATACTTTCCTCTACTTACCTGGGATGGGGTCCCCGTCCTCTGATGTCTCTCTGGTGTGGGTGAGGATGTTCTTGGGGCTTGAGGAGGGCACCTGTGGGCTCCTTCCATGGTGTTGGAGATGGGTCCACAGGTCCCCTAACGCCTGCTCTGACCCAGGTGTTAAATAATGGCACTAAGCAGGCTTAGCACCATTATTTGGGCCCGCCTCCCTCCCGTACACCATTTTTGCACGGGAGGATAAATAGGGCGCAGGGCCTTAGAGTAATTTTTTGGATTGGAACGCCCACCCTGCATATCAATTATGCAAGGTGGGTTCAGGCATCCTAAAAATGACTCTACTCCAATATTTTGACATTAGAATAGGCTAGCGTAAAAATATATATATGGAGTTAAGTTTGCGCTGAATTAGCGTGAAAAAAAAGACGCCAATTCAGTGCAAACAGAGTATAAATCTGGGCTTTAGCTCTATGTGTAAATTCAGGTTCTTCGAGATGAAAGATTTGTAGTGGTAGAAAGGCTATCTACAGATCTACCAAAGCTTGCAGTCTGTTACATAATTGAGTTTGCTGACATTTGCCATCACAATCCTCCGCATTTATTATTCCACATAGTGTAGATACAGCCTCTATTGATGCATTAATTTCAGCACAAATAGCCTCATGTGACTCACAAATTTGTACAAAACCAGATGCCATGGTTTTATCAATGACACTTTTGTTCCAAAATAATGCATTTCCCTCAGTTGCTGTTTTTGTACTTGCAGCATAGATTTATCAATCCTATGAAATACTGGAGCATATTACAATTCTCCTTTGAAATTAGGAGACACCGCTGCCCTTAGCCTTACACTAGCTCATTGTTTTTTTAATACTCTCCTTCGCATAATGTGTCTTGTTGAAGGAGAAATATTTGTAATTATCTCCATAGCTGGTCATATTGGAGATCTTATATGTTTATGGGGTTGATCTGGCATTTATGATAGTCCTTCTGCATGTAAATTGCTAATGAGATGTTGTACAACAGAATTGTTTCACCCATCTCTTTATCATCAGTATTTTCAACATTGCCATCTTCATTTTCAGCACTATAGCCCTCATTATGACCCTGGCTGTCATGAGTCCGCCAAGGCCGCAGTGATGGTGTCACCGCCAGCGGGTTGATGGTGAAAGCTGCCAAATTAGGAGTTTGGCAGTTTGGTCGAAGCCAAACCGCCGAGCCTCCACCCGTCCCACCACATTACCGCGTTCTGCTGGGCTGGATGTTATAACCTCCAGCAAGCCAAAAGGCGTGATACCCCTAGTGGTATCACGAGGAGGGAGACCGCCAGCATTTTACTGCCAGTCGCACCACCAGAAAAAGTTGGCGGTCTTGCATCCTGGAGACAGGAATAAGCATTCCTGTCGCCAGGATACGCTCACACATACGTCCACATACCCCAACTCACATTCTCCCACACACAAACACACCCCCACTCACCCACACAAACACCCCATTCACACTAATATACATACACTGCACTCATGCACGCATTCACTCCCCTCATGTGCATAAATACATTCACTCTCCGCTCCCCCATGCGCATACATGCATTCACTCCCCCATTCCCCCATGCGCATACATACATTCACACATCCCTCCCCCCTGCACTGCATACACGCACTCACCCGCTCTCCCCATTCACTCACACAAACATGCACCACCCTCCCTGTCCACTCACATGAACACTCACCCACCTCCCTGTCCACTTACACACTCACTCTCCCCCACCCACACTCACTCACCCCCACCTCCCATTCCACACTCACTCACCCCCACCCACAAACACTCACTCATCCCCCACCCCTCGTCCACACTCACTCACCCCGCCCCATCCACAATCACTCACACATGCAGACACGCACCCACAAACATCTCCCCCTGCATTCACGACATTCACACATGCACCCACACTCTCACACACGCACACACACACCCTCCCCTGTCGGACAATCCACTTACCTCGTCCGTCGAGGAGGTCGTCCAGGATGGGGCAGGTCCTGGCACTTCCACCGTCGGCAGCACCTCACCATCTGGAAACTGCCACAACTTATTACGGGTTGTAATACTGTGTGCCGTCTCTTTTTGGCGTGGCAGTACCGGTGTTGGTACTGCATCTGCACTGCTGACGGCCAGCATGACGGCTGTCGGAATTCTACCCAAAATAGGGCAGAAATCTGACAGCAGTCATAATAGGGTGGTCTTAAGACCACCAGCACTGGCAGTCTTTCGGTGCCCACTGCTTCGGCGGTCTCTTAAAAAGACCGTCAAAGTCATAATGAGGGCTTTTCTGTTGCAACAGTGTTTTCTAGTGAGAAAGTAACATATATATTTTTAGGTGTAGTGAAAATTATATGTTATGGTTTGGCTTACATGTAGTAAAGTTACATGACCCATAATGCATTGTTATGCATTTAAAAACACACAGATTCACATATTTTGAGAGTATCTGTTAACGTTTTTAAGTTTTAGACTCAGTAGAAAAATAAAAAAAAGAGTCTATTTGTTACAAATGAGTCATTTAACATTGTTATGGGATTTGTAGTTCTCATTTTGTGGTT
Organism: Pleurodeles waltl; assembly: GCF_031143425.1. Taxonomy (NCBI): domain Eukaryota; kingdom Metazoa; phylum Chordata; class Amphibia; order Caudata; family Salamandridae; genus Pleurodeles; species Pleurodeles waltl. The sequence continues at coordinate 1,454,290,884 of NC_090447.1, read as the reverse complement.
ATTGTTATTGACTACTTGAAAAGATAATTTACATCTACAATTATGTCCAGAATATATGTCTCAAAGTGAATAAGATGACTTTCTAACCTGTGTTTGATGGTGCAAGATTTGATGTACCAATGTCTGTTACTCCGGACACCTCATTAATAAACCTAAACAAAATCCAAAAGAAGGGGCGCACTCAAACTTATTCAGTTCAGTTTGTAAAAACAATTAACCAAATAAACAGGAAGTCCCAAAGCTTTTAAGCAATGTCTTTGTACAAATGCTGTCCACAAAGGTAATGTCATTGGTTAAAAACGGGATTCAATCTTTATGTTTCATTTCAACTCCATTGAAAACAGACAGCAACAGCTCAGTGTTTCGTCCCCATACAGGACTTCATCAGGGCTGTAAGAGACATATATAATATGTTTTCCAAAAGACATCCGGTCTCCAAACATATACACATTAAATCTGCAGTTTGTTATTATATCATATTCAATATTAAAAATATATGAATACATGAATCATATCAACAATTTATAAATAATTTATCAGCATGAAATGGTATTGTATCTGTATGAATACAAAATGGGGAGTCCTATATATTTACATTATTATGTATATTATAATGCAACCTAGCACGGAGAATCAGTTTCATATTTCAAACCAGTTCTTATTAGTTTAAAATCTTCATATAACATTTTGAAAAGCTCCAAGATTATCTGAGTATTACAAATAATATTATATAACTATTAAGACAATAAACACCAACTTATTGGCTATATCTATCATCCTCAAGAACAAGAAATCCACATACTCACATAATGTTTTCTATTTGTTTTTGTGTGCCGAATCATTTCCTTCAATTGGGTCATGGGTGTGTACACGGGGCAGTAATGCAGGAAATGATTGCAATGACAAAGTTTCTGTTGTCTTGTGTGTACTTAGTGCAAATAATTCTATGTTCATTCTACATTCTATAAAATGTAATCAAGGTGTCCTGATTATCAAGTCACCATCACTTCTCCTAGTCATATATATCTTTCCATCTACATTTTAAAGCTGATATCCTCTACCACCCTACTATCTCCTAACTACTCTCCAAACACAGAAAAAAAACAGATTCCCATTGTTGCAGTTCAAAACATACCAGTCTTATAGTAATGAAGGCTACATTTTCACAAAATATATATATATTTTTTGGAATATAGTCGATCAGCTCCACATGCCATGTCATTCAGCGCAACTACACAGTCATTTTACCAAACCAGTTTTTCTAAAACTGCTATGTAAATATCACACAAACAACATAAGCAAAGCACTGTAATAGGCACTGATTCCAAAACCCATATTTACATTCAATCTTTGCCAATACTAAACCAAACGTATTAATACTATTCAAGAATAAATTCCTTAACTATAATCACCCATTACCTGCAAACTAAAAAAGTTTCAGTGTGTCAGGCCATTTTGCCTGGTTTCAAAAGCAGCCATCTTGTTAAGAGCATTATTTTAAAGACATGCCCTGTCACCTTTTGGCCACATAACCACTAGAGCGCTAACCCCAAATACATTTCTCTGATCAGCCTTATTAGATTCCCCCAAGTGTTATAAAGGTTATTGCTGTTGACATTTTCAACCGTGATTTCACATCCTCAATTGAGACATGTTGATGTAAATTATTCCATAAACAAACTGTCAAATACAGTATAAACTTAATATGGAATCTGTGGCAATCATCTATCAGTGGACTCATCCTGATCCATACTAAGATGGACCATCTTAGAATAACTACTAGTTCCTTTAGGGCGAAATTACATACCGCGGACACTGATCAGTAAAACAAATTAAATGTCTTAAATATTCCTCAGCACTGACCCTATAATTCAAATGGGCATATATACATTGAACACTCTTTCTAATCCAGTGCATGGATATCATACAAACTTTCTAAATGTTGCTACATTTACCTCTTCCCATTAGAGCGCTGAGCCATGGCGTGTTCCTTAGGTCACAATAGATTCACTCAAAGGTTGCAAATGGTATAGTAGTTGACACTGTTAAAACATAATATCCAATTTACTAAACCATAACCTAAATTAAGACAAATTAATGTAAATAGTGCTGTAACAAAATTGACCATTTTCAGTATGTGAACTCCTTGGTAATCATCCACTAGGGAATACATACTGTTTAGTACTGAATTTTGCCATCTTGGAATATTCTTCAATGTTCTCTCTCTCTCTGGGAGCACAAGGGTGCTCCCCCATTCTTTGTGACATTGGGGGCTCAGAGTTGGGGTCCCGGGCACCCCAAATCCATGACCCACCTGGGGGTTGGAACACCTAGGTCCTCTTACCACTGGGGAGGGGGACCCCATGCATGCCGCCTCCCAGTATTAAAAAACGAAAATGTTCCTTGTGGCAACCCCTAGTTCTTGGCCCACCCCAAGGCTATTTATCAATTTTACAGCTGAGCTTTACGTGCTGCATGACTTCACTGGTGGGGGATGGAGGGGGTCAAAGATCAAATCCTTCTCCTGCATGCGTCTCAGGCCCCTATGGACCATTTTGCATGATATTTAGTTCATTTTGTTCCTAGTGGTAAGTTCCAGTCCCCTGGAGCCCTTTTCTTGGGCCTGCTGGCCTCTGAGGTGGCAAACATTGCAAAGAGCTTGTTCCACCAGCTCCCTGTGCCAGCCTTTCTCCTTTTTCTCCTCTGGTACATCTTTCCTCCTTTTTGTAGAAGCCCAGTTCTTCCCCCAGCTAGTCATTAGGGAGAGTAAGGGGACCAGCTTCCCTGGTCCTGGGGAGAGACCTTCTGGCCCAGGGGTCAACTGTAGCCAGAGTCCATAGTCCAAATAGGTATCAGGGAGTTCCTTCCAGTTGTCTATAACTTCTGCCTCTAGTCCCAGTGTCCAGCAGAAAGGACAACAACAACAAGCTCTCCCCCTTGTACAAGACTCTTAAAGTGGTGGCAGAAAGTTCTAGAAGCCAGGCACGCCTAGCCAGTCTTAGGGTGCCACATCACTTCTCTGCCCCTGTTTCAACAGTCCTGCACAGCATGCTGAGACAATTCAAGATGGTGTCTGTAGGAGGCTGGACTGGCTTGTAGTGAGTACCAAGGGGTACTTGCACCTTGCACCAGGCCCAGTTATCCCTTATTAGTGTATAGGGTGTCTAGCAGCTTAGGCTGATAGATAATGGTAGCTTAGCAGAGCAGCTTAGGCTGAACTAGGAGACGTGTGAAGCTACCACAGTACCACTTAGTGTCATATGCACAATATCATAAGAAAACACAATACACAGTTATACTAAAAATAAAGGTACTTTATTTTTATGACAATATGCCAAAGTATCTTAGAGTGTACCCTCAGTGAGAGGATAGGAAATATACACAAGATATATATACACAATAGCAAAAATATGCAGTATAGTCTTAGAAAACAGTGCAAACAATGTATAGTTACAATAGGATGCAATGGGGAAACATAGAGATAGGGGCAACACAAACCATATACTCCAAAAGTGGAATGCGAACCACGAATGGACCCCAAACCTATGTGACCTTGTAGAGGGTCGCTGGGACTATTAGAAAATAGTGAGAGTTAGAAAAATATCCCTCCCCAAGACCCTGAAAAGCGAGTGCAAAGTGCACTAAAGTTCCCCTAAGGACAAAGAAGTCGTGTTAGAGGAATAATGCAGGAAAGACACAAACCAGCAATGCAACAACTGTGGATTTCCAATCTAGGGTACCTGTGGAACAAGGGGACCAAGTCCAAAAGTCACAAGCAAGTCGGAGATGGGCAGATGCCCAGGAAATGCCAGCTGCGGGTGCAAAGAAACTTCTACTGGACAGAAGAAGCTGAGGTTTCTGCAGGAACGAAAAGGGCTAGAGACTTCCCCTTTGGTGGACGGATCCCTCTCGCCTTGGAGAGTCGTGCAGAAGTGTTTTCCCGCCGAAAGAACGCCAACAAGCCTTGCTAGCTGCAAATCGTGCAGTTAGTGTTTTTGGACGCTGCTGAGGCCCAGGAGGGACCAGGAGGTCGCAAATTGGACGTGAAGAGAGAGGGGACGTCGAGCAAGACAAAGAGCCCTCACTGAAGCAGGTAGCACCCGGAGAAGTGCCAGAAACAGGCACTACGAGGATGCATGAAACGGTGCTCGCCGAAGTTGCACAAAGGAGTCCCACGTCGCCGGAGACCAACTTAGAAAGTCGTGCAATGCAGGTTAGAGTGCCGTGGACCCAGGCTTGGCTGTGCACAAAGGACTTCCGCCGGAAGTGCACAGGGGCCGGAGTAGCTGCAAAGTCGCGGTTCCCAGCAATGCAGCCCAGCGAGGTGAGGCAAGGACTTACCTCCACCAAACTTGGGCTGAAGAGTCACTGGACTGTGGGGGTCACTTGGACAGAGTCGCTGGATTCGAGGGACCTCGCTCGTTGTGCTGAGAGGAGACCCAAGGGACCGGTAATGCAGCTTTTTGGTGCCTGCGGTTGCAGGGGGAAGATTCCGTCGACCCACAGGAGATTTCTTCGGAGCTTCTGGTGCAGAGAGGAGGCAGACTACCCCCACAGCATGCACAAGCAGGAAAACAGTCGAGAAGGCGGCAGGATCAGCGTTACAGAGTTGCAGTAGTCGTCTTTGCTACTATGTTGCAGGTTTGCAGGCTTCCAGCGCGGTCAGCAGTCGATTCCTTATCAGAAGGTGAAGAGAGAGATGCAGAGGAACTCGGATGAGCTCTTGCATTCGTTATCTAAAGTTTCCCCAGAGACAGAGACCCTAAATAGCCAGAAAAGAGGGTTTGGCTACCTAGGAGAGAGGATAGGCTACTAACACCTGAAGGAGCCTATCAGCAGGAGTCTCTGACGTCACCTGGTGGCACTGGCCACTCAGAGCAGTCCAGTGTGCCAGCAGCACCTCTGTTTCCAAGATGGCAGAGGTCTGGAGCACACTGGAGGAGCTCTGGGCACCTCCCAGGGGAGGTGCAGGTCAGGGGAGTGGTCACTCCCCTTTCCTTTGTCCAGTTTCGCACCAGAGCAGGGTCTAAGGGGTCCCTGAACCGGTGTAGACTGGCTTATGCAGAATTGGGCACATCTGTGCCCAAGAAAGCATTTCCAGAGGCTGGGGGAGGCTACTCCTCCCCTGCCTTCACACCATTTTCCAAACGGAGAGGGTGTCACACCCTCTCTCAGAGGAAGTTCTTTGTTCTGCCATCCTGGGCCAGGCCTGGCTGGACCCCAGGAGGGCAGATGCCTGTCTGAGGGGTTGGCAGCAGCTGCAGTGAAACCCCAGGAAGGGCAGTTTGGCAGTACCAGGGTCTGTGCTACAGACCACTGGGATCATGGGATTGTGCCAACTATGCCAGGATGGCATAGAGGGGGCAATTCCATGATCATAGACATGTTACATGGCCATATTCGGAGTTACCATTGTGAAGCTACATATAGGTAGTGACCTATATGTAGTGCACGCGTGTAATGGTGTCCCCGCACTCACAAAGTTCAGGGAATTGGCTCTGAACAATGTGGGGGCACCTTGGCTAGTGCCAGGGTGCCCTCACACTAAGTAACTTTGCACCTAACCTTTACCAGGTAAAGGTTAGACATATAGGTGACTTATAAGTTACTTAAGTGCAGTGTAAAATGGCTGTGAAATAACGTGGACGTTATTTCACTCAGGCTGCAGTGGCAGGCCTGTGTAAGAATTGTCAGAGCTCCCTATGGGTGGCAAAAGAAATGCTGCAGCCCATAGGGATCTCCTGGAACCCCAATACCCTGGGTACCTCAGTACCATATACTAGGGAATTATAAGGGTGTTCCAGTAAGCCAATGTGAATTGGTAAAAATGGTCACTAGCCTGTCAGTGACAATTTGGAAAGAAATGAGAGAGCATAACCACTGAGGTTCTGGTTAGCAGAGCCTCAGTGAGACAGTTAGTCACTACACAGGTAACACATTCAGGCACACTTATGAGCACTGGGGCCCTGGGTTACCAGGGTCCCAGTGACACATTCAACTAAAACAACATATATACAGTGAAAAATGGGGGTAACATGCCAGGCAAGATGGTACTTTCCTACACAACCCCCCCCCCCCCAAACGAAGGACAATAAGACTAGCCATGACCTGATGAGTCTTCATTGTCTAAGTGGAAATATCTGGAGAGTCCATCTGCATTGGAGTGGCTACTCCCAGGTCTATGTTCCACTGTATAGTCCATTCCCTGTAGGGATATGGACCACCTCAACAATTTAGGGTTTTCACCTTTCATTTGTTTTAGCCAAAGTAGAGGTTTGTGGTCTGTCTGAACAATGAAGTGAGTGCCAAACAGGTATGGCCTCAACTTCTTCAGAGCCCAGACCACAGCAAAGGCCTCCCTCTCAATGGCAGACCAACGCTTTTCTCTAGGGGTCAACCTCCTACTAATAAAAGCAACAGGTTGATCCTGGCCCTCAGAATTAAGTTGTGATAGGACTGCCCCTACTCTTAATTCAGATGCATCAGTTTGGACATAGAATTTTTTAGAGTAACAAGGGCTTTTCAGGACAGGTGCAGAGCACATGGCCTGCTTCAGCTCCTCAAAAGCTTTCTGACAGTTTGCTGTCCATAATACCTTTTTAGGCATTTTCTTGGATGTGAGGTCATTAAGAGGGGCTGCAATGGAGCCATAGTTCTTAATGAACCTCCTGTAATACCCAGTGAGGCCTAGGAAGGCTCTCACCTGAGTCTGAGTGGTAGGGGGAACCCAATCAATAATTGTTTGGATTTTCCCCTGAAGTGGTGCAATCTGTTCCCCACCAACAAGGTGTCCCAGATAAACCACCTTACCCTGCCCTATCTGGCACTTTGAAGCCTTGATAGTGAGGCCTGCCTTTTGCAGGGCCTCCAAAACTTTCCATAGGTGGACCAGGTGATCATCCCAGCTGGAGCTAAAGACAGCTATATCGTCCAAATATGCTGCACTGAAAGCTTCCAGCCCTTGCAGGACTGTGTTCACCAACCTCTGAAAAGTGGCAGGTGCATTTTTCAAACCAAAAGGCATTACAGTAAACTGGTAATGTCCTCCAATGGTAGAAAATGCAGTCTTAGGTTTAGCATCTTCTGATAATTTGATCTGCCAATACCCTGCAGTCAAATCAAAAGTGCTTAGATACTTGGCAGATGCCAGTGTATCTATAAGCTCATCTGCCCTGGGTATAGGGTGAGCATCAGTTTTGGTTACCAAGTTGAGACCTCTATAGTCTACACAAAACCGCATTTCCTTCTTTCCATCTTTAGAATTGGGTTTTGGTACCAGTACCACAGGAGAAGCCCATGGACTGTCAGAGTGCTCAACCACTCCTAGTTCCAACATTTTCTGAACTTCTTGCTTTATGCAGTCCCTGACATGGTCAGGCTGCCTATAGATCTTACTTTTGACAGGTAAACTGTCTCCAGTATCTATAGTGTGCTCACACCAAGAAGTGGTGCCTGGCACAGTAGAGAAGAGTTCTGAAAATTGTCCTAGGAGATTTATGCAATGGTCTTTCTGCTCAGCAGTAAGACAATCTGCCAAAACTACACCTTCCACAAGAGCATCTTGTTCTGTGGAAGAGAAGAGATCAGGTAGAGGATCACTGTCTTCTTCCTGTCCCTCATCAGTTGCCATGAGCAGGGTGAGATCAGCCCTGTCATAGTAGGGTTTCAGGCGGTTGACATGGAGCACCCTAAGGGGACTCCTGGCAGTGCCTAAGTCAACCAAGTAGGTGACTTCACCCTTCTTTTCAACAATTGTGTGGGGTCCACTCCATTTATCTTGGAGTGCTCTTGGGGCCACAGGCTCCAAGACCCACACTTTCTGCCCTGGTTGGTACTGAACCAAAACAGCCTTCTGATCATGCCATTGCTTCTGGAGCTCTTGGCTGGCCTGAAGGTTTTTACTGGCCTTTTTCATGTACTCAGCCATCCTTGATCTGAGGCCAAGTACATAATCCACAATATCCTGCTTAGGAGCTTTTAAAGGTTGTTCCCAACCCTCCTTTACAAGTGTGAGTGGACCCCTAACAGGGTGTCCAAAAAGAAGTTCAAAGGGGCTGAAGCCCACTCCTTTCTGGGTACCTCCCTGTAGGCAAAAAGGAGGCATGGTAGAAGGATATCCCATCTCCTGCGGAGTTTTTCAGGGAGACCCATAATCATGCCTTTGAGAGTTTTATTAAATCTCTCCACCAGTCCATTTGTTTGTGGATGATAGGGTGTTGTGAACTTGTACGTTACACCACACTCCTTCCACATGGCCTTTAAGTATGCAGACATGAAATTGCTTCCTCTGTCTGATACTACTTCCTTTGGGAAGCCCACTGTAAGGAAATGCCTCCTTGGCATGGTTACCCCCTGACTTTTTGCCTTTGCTGATGCTATGTTTTGAATTGAAAGTGTGCTGAGGCCTGCTAACCAGGCCCCAGCACCAGTGTTCTTTCCCTAACCTGTACTTTTGATTCCACAATTGGCACACCCTGGCATCCAGATAAGTCCCTTGTAACTGGTACCTCTGGTACCAAGGGCCCTGATGCCAGGGAAGGTCTCTAAGGGCTGCAGCATGTATTATGCCACCCTAAGAGACCCCTCACTCAGCACAGACACACTGCTTACCAGCTTGTGTGTGCTAGTGAGAACAAAATGAGTAAGTCGACATGGCACTCCCCTCAGGGTGCCATGCCAGCCTCTCACTGCCTATGCAGTATAGGTAAGACACCCCTCTAGCAGGCCTTACAGCCCTAAGGCAGGGTGCACTATACCATAGGTGAGGGTACCAGTGCATGAGCACTGTGCCCCTACAGTGTCTAAGCAAAACCTTAGACATTGTAAGTGCAGGGTAGCCATAAGAGTATATGGTCTGGGAGTCTGTTTTACACGAACTCCACAGCACCATAATGGCTACACTGAAAACTGGGAAGTTTGGTATCAAACTTCTCAGCACAGTAAATGCACACTGATGCCAGTGTACATTTTATTGTAAAATACACCACAGAGGGCACCTTAGAGGTGCCCCCTGAAACTTAACCGACTATCTGTGTAGGCTGACTGGTCCCAGCAGCCTGCCACACTAGAGACATGTTGCTGGCCTCATGGGGAGAGTGCCTTTGTCACTCTGAGGCCAGTAACAAAGCCTGCACTGGGTGGAGATGCTAACACCTCCCCCAGGCAGGAGCTGTAACACCTGGCGGTGAGCCTCAAAGGCTCACCCCTTTGTCACAGCACCGCAGGACACTCCAGCTAGTGGAGTTGCCCGCCCCCTCCGGCCCCGGCCCCCACTTTTGGCGGCAAGGCCGGAGAAAATAATGAGAATAACAAGGAGGAGTCACTGGCCAGTCAGGACAGCCCCTAAGGTGTCCTGAGCTGAGGTGACTCTAACTTTTAGAAATCCTCCATCTTGCAGATGGAGGATTCCCCCAATAGGATTAGGGATGTGACCCCCTCCCCTTGGGAGGAGGCACAAAGAGGGTGTACTCACCCTCAGGGCTAGTAGCCATTGGCTACTAACCCCCCAGACCTAAACACGCCCTTAAATTTAGTATTTAAGGGCTCTCCCTGAACCTAGAAATGAGATTCCTGCAACAACAAGAAGAAGGACTGCCTAGCTGAAAACCCCTGCAGAGGAAGACCAGAAGACAACCACTGCCTTGGCTCCAGAAACTCACCGGCCTGTCTCCTGCTTTCCAAAGAACTCTGCTCCAGCGACGCCTTCCAAAGGGACCAGCGACCTCTGAATCCTCTGAGGACTGCCCTGCTTCGACGACGACAAGAAACTCCCGAGGACAGCGGACCTGCTCCAAAAAGACTGCAACTTTATCCAAAGGAGCAGCTTTAAAGAACCCTGCAATCTCCCCGCAAGAAGCGTGAGACTTGCAACACTGCACCCGGCGACCCCGACTCGGCTGGTGGAGAACCAACACCTCAGGGAGGACCCCCGGACTACTCTACGACTGTGAGTACCAAAACCTGTCCCCCCTGAGCCCCCACAGCGCCGCCTGCAGAGGGAATCCCGAGGCTTCCCCTGACCGCGACTCTCTGAAACCTAAGTCCCGACGCCTGGAAAAGACCCTGCACCCGCAGCCCCCAGGACCTGAAGGACCGGACTTTCACTGCAGAAGTGACCCCCAGGAGTCCCTCTCCCTTGCCCAAGTGGAGGTTTCCCCGAGGAAGCCCCCCCTTGCCTGCCTGCAGCGCTGAACAGATCCCTTGATCTCTCATTGACTTCCATTGCGAACCCGACGCTTGTTCTAACTCTGCACCCGGCCGCCCCGCGCCGCTGAGGGTGAAATTTCTGTGTGGGCTTGTGTCCCCCCCCGGTGCCCTACAAAACCCCCCTGGTCTGCCCTCCGAAGACGAGGGTACTTACCTGCTGGCAGACTGGAACCGGGGCACCCCCTTCTCTCCATTGGAGCCTATGCGTTTTGGGCACCACTTTGAACTCTGCACCTGACCGGCCCTGAGCTGCTGGTGTGGTAACTTTGGGGTTGCTCTGAACCCCCAACGGTGGGCTACCTTGGACCAAGAACTGAACCCTGTAAGTGTCGTACTTACCTGGTAAAACTAACAAAAACTTACCTCCCCCAGGAACTGTGAAAATTGCACTGTGTCCACTTTTAAAATAGCTATTTGTGAATAACTTGAAAAGTATACATGCAATTGAAATGATTCAAAGTTCCTAATGTACTTACCTGCAATACCTTTCAAACAAGATATTACATGTTAAATTTGAACCTGTGGTTCTTAAAATAAACTAAGAAAATATATTTTTCTAAACAAAACCTATTGGCTGGATTTGTCTCTGAGTGTGTGTACCTCATTTATTGTCTATGTGTATGTACAACAAATGCTTAACACTACTCCTTGGATAAGCCTACTGCTCGACCACACTACCACAAAATAGAGCATTAGTATTATCTCTTTTTACCACTATTTTACCTCTAAGGGGAACCCTTGGACTCTGTGCATGCTATTCCTTACTTTGAAATAGCACATACAGAGCCAACTTCCTACACCCACCCTGGAAAATATTCCCAGGAGGGCCTTTGCCACTGCAGGAGCTGTAGTGGTCCTTAAAGGAATAGCTTCAGGATATCTTGGGGCATGGTCCACTACCACCAAGATAAACCTATTGCCTGAAGCAGTAGGAGGGTCAAGGGGGCCAACTATGTCAACCCCTACCCTTTCAAAGGGAACCACAACCACAGGCAGTGGGATTAGGGGTGCCTTTGGGGTGCCACCTGTCTTGCCACTGGCTTGACAGGTTTCACAGGACTTACAAAATTCCTTTGTGTCCTCAGACATCCTAGGCCAATGAAACAGGGGACCAAGCCTGTCCCAAGTTTTCATTTGTCCTAGATGCCCAGCTAAGGGAATGTCATGTGCCAGTGTTAGGAGGAACTTTCTGTACTCCTGAGGAATCACTAATCTCCTGGCTGCTCCAGGTTTAGGATCCCTATGCTCAGTGTACAAGAGGTTGTCCTCCCAGTAAACTCTGTGAGAGTCACTGACATCCCCATTAGCCTGTTTGACAGCTTGCTGTCTGAGACCCTCTAATGTGGGACAGGTTTGCTGTGCCACACTCAGCTCCTCTCTGGCAGGCCCCCCTTCACCCAAAAGCTCAGCAGTGTCTGCTTCCAGCTCCTCTGGTGTAGGTTCTGCACAGGGAGGGAATTCTTCTTCCTCAGAAGTAGAATCCACTGTAGAGGGAGGGATAGTAGGAAGTGGTTTGCTTCTACTAGCCCTAGCTTTAGGGAGCACTTGGTCCATTGTTCCAGGATCCAAGCTTCCCTGTCCTTTTTGCTTTTTGGCCTGAGCCCTTGTCAAAGCAAAAATATGCCCTGGGATGCCCAGCATTGCTGCATGGGCCTCCAACTCCACATCTGACCAAGCTGATGTCTCCAAATCATTCCCTAATAGACAGTCTACAGGTAATTCTGAAGCTACCACAACTTTCTTTGGACCAGTTACCCCCCCCCCCCAGTTGAGATTTACAACAGCCATGGGGTGGCTTTGTGTTATGTTGTGAGCATCGGTTACTTGGTACTGGTGTCCAAGTATGTATTGTTCAGGGTGCACCAGTTTCTCAATCACCATTGTGACACTGGCACCTGTGTCCCTGTAGGCCTGGACCTCAACACCATTTATTAGGGGTAGTTGCTTGTACTTCTCCTAGTTATGGGGGCAAGCAACCAAAGTGGCTAAATCAATAGCCCCTTCAGAGACTAAAGTAGCCTCTGTGGTCTCCCTAATCAGACCAACCCCAACTAAGTTACCAATAGTGAGCCCAGCTACTCCCTTGGATTGGCTATTAGTAGGTTTGCTCCCACCACCACTGCTATTAGTAGGGACACTAGGTGTAGCAGTAGGGGTTGTAGTGGTAGGAGCTGTGGTGCCTTTCTTTGGACAACTGGGATCTGTTGTCCAATGGCCTTTTATTTTACATAAATAGCACCATGGTTTCTTTTCCTTGTTCTGATTAAAGGAGGATTTGGACCCACCACCCCCACCAGAGTGTTTTTGTGGGCCTGATGAAGACTCATTTTTAGATTTGTTCCCACCCTTGTCAGAAGACTTACCATCCTTCTTTTTGTTGCCATCTTTGTCACACCCTGTATGAACTTTTCTGTTCACTCTTGTTCTGACCCATTTGTCTGCCTTCTTTCCCAATTCTTGGGGAGAGGTCAGATCAGAGTCCACCAAGTACTGGTGCAACAAATCAGACACACAATTATTAAGAATATGCTCTCTCAGGATTAAGTTATACAGGCTGTCATAATCAGTAACTTTACTGCCATGTAACCACCCCTCCAAGGCCTTCACTGAATGGTCAATAAAATCAACCCAGTCTTGTGAAGACTCCTTTTTGGTCTCTCTGAACTTTATCCTGTACTGTTCAGTGGTTAAGCCATAACCATCCAGGAGTGCATTCTTAAGAACTTGGAAATTATTAGCATCATTTTCTTTCACAGTAAGGAGCCTATCCCTACCTTTTCCACTAAATGATAGCCATAGGATAGCAGCCCACTGCCTTTGAGGGACATCCTGTACAACACAGGCCCTCTCAAGTGCAGCAAACCACTTGTTAATGTCATCCCCCTCCTTACAAGGGGGAACTATCTTGTGCAGATTCCTGGAATCATGCTCTTTTGCAGGATGACTATGGGGAATACTCCTGCTGCCACCATGGGTATCTAAACCCAACTTCTGTCTTTCCTTCTCTAATTCAAAAGACTGTCTATCCAAATCCAGCTGTTGCTTTTTAAGCTTCAGTCTGGTTTGTTCCACCCTCAACTTATTGAGTTCCCTCTCTAACATTCTGTCATCAGGGTTGGTGGGAGGGACATTCCTAGAAACAGAGCTATGATGGGAATGAACAGAAGGAGACCTGTCCCTTACAGAAGCCACCCTAACAGCTTGGTTAACAGAAACATTACTACCAGTATGGTGAGAATAAATGCTTTTGCTATGATGTGAGACAACACTATTTATATGGTGTGGCTCATCATCATTACCATCTATGCTAGATTGTCTAGTAATGGGCAGGCTAGGAAGTTTCTTTCCTGAATCTTTTCCTGGGGGAGTCCCTGAATCAGATTGAGAACTATTAGGTACTTTTTCAACAGATGAGGCACCTATGGCCTTATCCTGTTCTCTAAGCATGTTAAGTAACAGTTCCAAGGAAGGATTCTTCCCTACACTCAAACCTCTCTCTATACAGAGACTCCTTGCTCTTTTCCAGCTAAGGTTGTCATATGCCAGTTTGGACAGATCAACATTTTGGCCTGTGCCAGACATTTTTAGAGAGAGTTAAAGTGATTGAAAAAGAGAAAAAAGTTTTCAAAACTTTTTGGAAAGACAGAAAAAAAACTTTTTTAACTTTTTGAAAGTTTAGAGGTACTTTTCAGCACTTAGAAAAGAGTGAAAAGAGGAAATGCAAAACTTTTTGGCTATGTGTATATACACTGACCTTGTTTTGTATATTTTTCTCTTATGAAAAGTACAATGACAAGAGTGGTAAGTAGTCTCAAGCACTTATCCCACCACTGCACAACCAATGTAGGAGGCTGGACTGGCTTGTAGTGAGTACCAAGGGGTACTTGCACCTTGCACCAGGCCCAGTTATCCCTTATTAGTGTATAGGGTGTCTAGCAGCTTAGGCTGATAGATAATGGTAGCTTAGCAGAGCAGCTTAGGCTGAACTAGGAGACGTGTGAAGCTACCACAGTACCACTTAGTGTCATATGCACAATATCATAAGAAAACACAATACACAGTTATACTAAAAATAAAGGTACTTTATTTTTATGACAATATGCCAAAGTATCTTAGAGTGTACCCTCAGTGAGAGGATAGGAAATATACACAAGATATATATACACAATAGCAAAAATATGCAGTATAGTCTTAGAAAACAGTGCAAACAATGTATAGTTACAATAGGATGCAATGGGGAAACATAGAGATAGGGGCAACACAAACCATATACTCCAAAAGTGGAATGCGAACCACGAATGGACCCCAAACCTATGTGACCTTGTAGAGGGTCGCTGGGACTATTAGAAAATAGTGAGAGTTAGAAAAATAACCCTCCCCACACCCTGAAAAGTGAGTGCAAAGTGCACTAAAGTTCCCCTAAGGACAAAGAAGTCGTGTTAGAGGAATAATGCAGGAAAGACACAAACCAGCAATGCAACAACTGTGGATTTCCAATCTAGGGTACCTGAGGAACAAGGGGACCAAGTCCAAAAGTCACAAGCAAGTCGGAGATGGGCAGATGCCCAGGAAATGCCAGCTGCGGGTGCAAAGAAACTTCTACTGGACAGAAGAAGCTGAGGTTTCTGCAGGAACGAAAAGGGCTAGAGACTTCCCCTTTGGTGGACGGATCCCTCTCGCCTTGGAGAGTCGTGCAGAAGTGTTTTCCCGCCGGAAGGACGCCAACAAGCCTTGCTACACGCAAATCGTGCGTTTGGCGTTTTTGGACGCTGCTGAGGCCCAGGAGGGACCAGGAGGTCGCAAATTGGACCTGAAGAGAGAGGGGACGTCGAGCAAGACTAAGAGCCCTCACTGAAGCAGGTAGCACCCGGAGAAGTGCCAGAAACAGGCACTATGAGGATGCGTGAAACGGTGCTCGCCGAAGTTGCACAAAGGAGTCCCACGTCGCCGGAGACCAACTTAGAAAGTCGTGCAATGCAGGTTAGAGTGCCGTGGACCCAGGCTTGGCTGTGCACAAAGGACTTCCGCCGGAAGTGCACAGGGGCCGGAGTAGCTGCAAAGTCGCGGTTCCCAGCAATGCAGCCCAGCGAGGTGAGGCAAGGACTTACCTCCACCAAACTTGGGCTGAAGAGTCACTGGACTGTGGGGGTCACTTGGACAGAGTCGCTGGATTCGAGGGACCTCGCTCGTCGTGCTGAGAGGAGACCCAAGGGACCGGTAATGCAGCTTTTTGGTGCCTGCGGTTGCAGGGGGAAGATTCCGTCGACCCACGGGAGATTTCTTCGGAGCTTCTGGTGCAGAGAGGAGGCAGACTACCCCCACAGCATGCACAAGCAGGAAAACAGTCGAGAAGGCGGCAGGATCAGCGTTACAGAGTTGCAGTAGTCGTCTTTGCTACTATGTTGCAGGTTTGCAGGCTTCCAGCGCGGTCAGCAGTCGATTCCTTATCAGAAGGTGAAGAGAGAGATGCAGAGGAACTCGGATGAGCTCTTGCATTCGTTATCTAAAGTTTCCCCAGAGACAGAGACCCTAAATAGCCAGAAAAGAGGGTTTGGCTACCTAGGAGAGAGGATAGGCTACTAACACCTGGAGGAGCCTATCAGCAGGAGTCTCTGACGTCACCTGGTGGCACTGGCCACTCAGAGCAGTCCAGTGTGCCAGCAGCACCTCTGTTTCCAAGATGGCAGAGGTCTGGAGCACACTGGAGGAGCTCTGGGCACCTCCCAGGGGAGGTGCAGGTCAGGGGAGTGGTCACTCCCCTTTCCTTTGTCCAGTTTCGCGCCAGAGCAGGGGCTAAGGGGTCCCTGAACCGGTGTAGACTGGCTTATGCAGAATTGGGCACATCTGTGCCCAAGAAAGCATTTCCAGAGGCTGGGGGAGGCTACTCCTCCCCTGCCTTCACACCATTTTCCAAAGGGAGAGGGTGTCACACCCTCTCTCAGAGGAAGTTCTTTGTTCTGCCATCCTGGGCCAGGCCTGGCTGGACCCCAGGAGGGCAGATGCCTGTCTGAGGGGTTGGCAGCAGCAGCAGCTGCAGTGAAACCCCAGGAAGGGCAGTTTGGCAGTACCAGGGTCTGTGCTACAGACCACTGGGATCATGGGATTGTGCCAACTATGCCAGGATGGCATAGAGGGGGCAATTCCATGATCATAGACATGTTACATGGCCATATTCGGAGTTACCATTGTGAAGCTACATATAGGTAGTGACCTATATGTAGTGCACGCGTGTAATGGTGTCCCCGCACTCACAAAGTTCAGGGAATTGGCTCTGAACAATGTGGGGGCACCTTGGCTAGTGCCAGGGTGCCCTCACACTAAGTAACTTTGCACCTAACCTTTACCAGGTAAAGGTTAGACATATAGGTGACTTATAAGTTACTTAAGTGCAGTGTAAAATGGCTGTGAAATAACGTGGACGTTATTTCACTCAGGCTGCAGTGGCAGGCCTGTGTAAGAATTGTCAGAGCTCCCTATGGGTGGCAAAAGAAATGCTGCAGCCCATAGGGATCTCCTGGAACCCCAATACCCTGGGTACCTCAGTACCATATACTAGGGAATTATAAGGGTGTTCCAATAAGCCAATGTGAATTGGTAAAAATGGTCACTAGCCTGTCAGTGCCAATTTGGAAAGAAATGAGAGCGCATAACCACTGAGGTTCTGGTTAGCAGAGCCTCAGTGAGACAGTTAGTCACTACACAGGTAACACATTGAGGCACACTTATGAGCACTGGGGCCCTCGGTTACCAGGGTCCCAGTGACACATACAACTAAAACAACATATATACAGTGAAAAATGGGGGTAACATGCCAGGCAAGATGGTACTTTCCGACAGTGTCACGTCTCCACTGGAGGCCTCAGCTCCACCCCTCACTGATATCTATGCCAGGGTCTTTCCCACCAGATAGTCAAAGAGGAGCCCCCTCTGGAGGTTTGGACTCCCTCCATTGTTCAGTGTGCTTGGGCTGGATCATCTCTGGTACAGTGTGACAGCTAATTGACTGATGCAGCACCTTAATCCCCACCCCTTTCATCCTCGGGAGGTGAGTGGAGCACTGTAATTACTTCCTTTCCATAGGGAAGTCTCTGTTCCTGCTGCTGGAGAGAAATGTAAATAACTTGGCCCAGCTGGGTGACTAAGGGCCTGGGCTCTGATCCTGAGCGGGGGCAGAGAAATATGACAATTGTGGAAGATCCATACATTGTACAGATATCTTCTTGGAACTCTTAGCTTTGATGTTGGCGCACATGTTCCACACAGTTTTGATATGTTACTGGATTCTGTAGGCCACATGGAAGCGAAACTGCACCCTAAGGCAGTTTTTCCCCTATGTGTATAGTAAAGTGTCACTGCAGACAAAATAGTAAACCAGACTGACTTTCCTTATGAGTATACACTAACATTATAAGGCCATCTCCAGGTCAATATCTAATCCTGAAGAGTCCCCTCTGTGCAAGGCTATCTGTATGCAGTTTCAGGGCTGTGCACAACAGTAGTCTCACTGGCACAGGCCTCATATATGTGCACATGTTCACATTTACCAACCGAGTGATCCTAACCCTTGCGGAATCGCAGCAGCCTTCTCTTGTGATTACCATGGATGAGACACCTGTTGTGAGACTCAGCCACAGTTAAAAGTCCAAAACCAGGTGATCCAAAAACGTTAAAAATCTGGGCTTATCAAATGAGTGGAACCCATTTTTCAATGTATAATATGTGCTCCACATTTTACAGTAGCCCATACACATGAGTTGTATGACCTGTTTGAGTTATATCTTCTTGTTATGCTAGCTTTAAAGGAAACATGGCTCTCCCTTATTCTGACCTCTATTCAAATGAATTAGTCCAGGCAAATTGTTTAGAAAGATTGGGAGGTGGAGTATCTATAATACCAATTTACATTACGGCACATATTAATTTGCCTAGCATTTTCATGTAAAATCCAAAAAGCTGAGTTTCATTTTTAGTGATATATTATCGTCCTCATACCACTATAAGTATTCAACTAGGTTAGTTGAAGAACTTGGTATTTTTTACCTAAGTAAGATTAATATCACCATTTGAGGACACGTAAATTTGTGACACACCTCCAGGTGCAACACATGAGTTTAAAGAGAGCCTAGCTGTTGTTAAACTAAATCTTCTTTCCAAAAAGGCCACATTTGGACAGTATTTTCTCCATCTACCCTGGATTGGTGATGAATGAACAGATACCGCTGAGCTGGACTGATCATTTAGCAATACCTTTCTATTTTCCTTTGCAAATTATTTCTAAAGTATCTCTATCTGCATTTTTTTAATTAATAAGATGTTGTTAAAGAACTCTCCTCAATTAATTGCACCTCAGCTAATTAGTAACTTAATACTACCCTAACATGGTGGTATCTTCTCTAATCAACCCTTATTGAATAGCTTAGACAAGGTCACCTCTTTACATGATAAGAAGATGAAAGCCCCTAGAAAAAACATTATTTGGTTCTCATTAGATCTGGCCAACTTCAAATACAAACCTGTCAGCTTGACAGGAATTGTAGGAGGCTTTGTAGCCCTGAAGTTAGAGATTCTTACTAAGTGAAGGCTAAATTGTATAAAAATCTTTTAACAGTTAATAAAGAATATCATAATAAACTGGTTGTTTAGCCACAGGACAAAGCAAGAGAGTTCTAAAGAATTATTGATAGACTTCACTCCCCTGGATCAACGCTAACAGCTAGTATCTTGTTTCAAAATAACATTTTAAATACAAAGCATCAAGACTGAAATGATATGGATACCTACTTTTTGTGATTTACACTGCAGTTGGGAATGTGTGATAAATAAGTTATATTGGTTTTAGCTCATCTCTTTGAGCTATTCATTTTAGTCACCCCTTTGGCTCTCTTCTGTACCAATGCCCTGTACTTGGCTGCGCTCTCAAAGCATTTAATTAACTAAAGAGCTCTAGGTTATTGTTAGCAGTTTATTGCCATCCGAACTATATTCGGACAGGTGGAGGATAGCGGCTGGTAAACCACTCCAAAAAGTCATATTTCTTCCCCTTGGACCTGAATAGTTTCAGATCTATATATCTCTTACCCTACCTTGCAAAGCTTTTAACTAGTTTTAGTCTTTTAGCTGCTGAGATATAGTGGACAAAAACGTTATATTTAACTCTTTCTAGGCAGGCTTCTGATTAGGCAGAAACAATGAATTTGTGGTGGTCTCAGTTCTTGACATCCTACGTAGACTTGTGAATAGCAGAGGTGTGGTGGCCTTGTCCTCTTGTACTCATCTGCAGCATCTGACACTACTGACAATTCCATCCTTTCCATCCAACTCAGGAATGCTAGCAATACTGGTACTGTGCTCAGTTGGCTGATTTCTTATATGAGCATTTCAAGTTGGTCATGCTTCCCCCTTTTAAATCAAAACCCAAAACTCCCAAGTTTGGGGTCCTAAAGGGGTCAATATTGTTACCACTTTTGTTCAACACATCTCTGCGTCCTCTGGCCCATCCTGTTAATCAAGTTAGAATGAGATTTTATATGTACACAGACAACAATGTTCTTTTTCAAAGTAATCTCCTATTTGAGCACATAGCACAAAGCCTATCTCTGTTCTGCAGGTGGATGTCTAAAAATTGTAAGACAATAAGGGCCATATGTACGAACACATTTTCCCATAAGGACAGAATGGGTAAAACCCTTTGCTACATCTGGCCCTAAATCCCTTTAAACAAGTTACATATAGTCCTTTCAGAGTCAGGCTTGAATTAGACCTTTTCTGGGCTCCCAGTATGCACCCCTGTCCAACTACTGATCCAGTGGTTCTTAATCCAGGCATTGGTCTTGTTTCCAACCTATATGTTTATGCCACTGTAACAAAGTTGGTGCACATCCGTTTTGTCAATTGAAGACTCTTCATCACATTTTCCCTTTTATTGACAAAAGCTGTCATTTTTCTGTATTAAATGCATTGGTACAATCTTTGTTCGGCTATGTAAGGGCTGTATGATTAATATGTCGTTAAGAGATCTAAATATGTGTGTCTAGAGCTAAGCCTCAGTGTTCAGAACCGCTCTTTTTCAACTGCTACTGTAAAACATGGAACACTCTCCCCGTCGATTTGCGAATGGAATCTGTTATATTCAGAGAATATATTTAGAGAATGTTTCGGTAGTTGCTTGGCAACTACGAATAGAATTCAGAATGATGGAAACAGATTGTAAGGTGGACTCAGTTGCTGCTGTGATCTGCCAGTGTTTGGATGCATATATCTTGTTAAGCAAACAAATGAAGAAAGAAAAGCAAATTGAGGAACTGTGCTTTCTTTAGTGGCGACCTGGATGGGATCTGAAGGTTTTGGACAACCCTGGCAGAATTCAATTGATGGCCACAAAATATCTGTAGAGGTGAAATACTGACGTGTGAAATGTCAGTCACAGCAGCAGTGTCTTTGTGAAGGGAGTGTAGGTTGGATATCTATGCCAATGGTATAGGACATAGTAATCACCAAACTAATTGTGTTGGCTGAGAAGCTAGCAACGATTACTGGGAACGTGTTTCAGCCAATTGTGATGAACTGTTAGCGTGCTGAACTAGCGAAAAACTGTTAGCGTGCTGAACTAGCGAGAAAGGTATTCACCCCAGCAAACGGTAATCGGCGCGTTGGACATGGCAAGGAAACTAATTTTTGTTATGTTTTTTCTGATTACATTTTGGAGAGTAATTTATTAGCGCATGCCGATTGTCGTACCTTGCGCTGCACGAACGTTGGTGATCCATGTTATATTTTAAAAGCGGCCAGAGCGAGCAGTACGAGCGGTGATTGTTTCTTCCATATGCATGCGAGCTCAGCGTGTGCGTGAGAACGCTAGCAACGAGGAAGATTGCCCATAGAAAATAGACTGGGTGTTTTCATTTCTATGAACGCGTTCTTTGTGGATACCTCGGAACTCCGAAACAAGGGAGATTGCCCATTGATTATAATCTGGGCGTTTGTTATAGCATAACAACTTCGAGTGCGATGCGGTTGCTGCACAACAGCACGACTTATCGTATCATTGGAACTAGTGTTTTTTTTTCCTTTCGTGTGAATTGCATTATCTTGGAGCAGAAGCACATCATAAACGTG
This sequence comes from Pleurodeles waltl, assembly GCF_031143425.1. Lineage (NCBI taxonomy): Eukaryota > Metazoa > Chordata > Amphibia > Caudata > Salamandridae > Pleurodeles > Pleurodeles waltl. The sequence continues at coordinate 1,454,269,563 of NC_090447.1, read as the reverse complement.
GAACTTTGACATAGAACTTTAACAATTTCTTGACAATTTTTTTCCTTTGGATATTGATTGGTGGCAATTTTATTTCACCACATAGCGTTTAGACAACAGTGACTACTTTCATTATATCAGTTTGTTTAAAAAATAATATATATATATATATATATATATATATATATACATACATTTATATAATATATATATATTTATATATATAAAATAATAATAAGGATTTGATGACTTGGAATATACCATGCAGGCAATAGCACCACCACCTATGTTTTTATCTGTCCCGGGCGAACCATGTATGTCTTGGGAGGATTGACAAGAGGCTTTCGAAACGTATTTAGATGCCCTGGATGGAGCTATTTTCACAACTAAAAGAAAGTTAGCTTTGTTGAAGCATAATCTAGGGGTGGAAGGGAGGAAAGTTTTGAAAACGTTGCCCTCTGCGAATATTGTTGTAAATGAGGATGGTGGGTCAGATGAAGAAGGGGATGAGGAGGATATGTATGGTAGAGCAATGACGGCATTGGGAAATCATTTTGGTCGTAAGTTAAGCATTGTAGTGGAACATCATAGGTTTTTTTTAGTGCACAAGCACCGCATAAGTCAATTCATCAGTTTGTTAGTGTGCTGCGTATGCTGGCAAATACATGCAAGTTTAGAGACTTGCATGAGGAAATAATTATGGATCAATTGATAAATTATACGAAAAGTATGTCCAGTAAGGACTAGGAGGTCGCCGCTTGAAGGATGAGACAGAGGGGGTGCTCAGCAACACAGAGAGCCCATGCAAAAGCAGACAGCACCCGCAGAAGCACTTGAACATGGGTTCAAGAAAACTGAGCACGGCAGTCGTCTCAACACTACAAAGGAGGGTCCCACAAAGCTGGTGGTCAACTCAGCGAGTTGAGCAATGCAGGACAGAGTGCTGGGGACCTGGGTTATGCACAAAGGATTCCTTGCAAAAGAACACAGAAGCCCTAGCAGCTGCAGTTTATGCAGTACACAGGATTACTGTCTGGCGTGGGGAGGCAAGAACTTACCTCCGCCAAATTTGGACAGATGGACCACTGGACTGTCGGGGTGACTTGGATCGCGCTCCTGTGTTCCAGGGACCACGCTTGCCACGATGAGAGAGGACTGGTGAAGCAGAAGTTTGGTGCTTGCATTAGCAGGGGGAAGATTCTGTCGACCCACAGGAGATTTCTTCTTGGCTTCCAGTGCAGGGTGAAGGCAGACAGCCCCCAGAGCATGCACCATGAGGAAACAGTCGAGAAAGCCGTCAGGATTAGGCTCTACAATGTCGTTGGTAGTCTTCTTGCTACTTTGTTGCAATTTTGCAGGCGTCCTGGAGCAGTCAGCGGTCGATCCATGGCAGAAGTCCAAGAGGGAGATGCAGAGGAACTCTGGTGAGCTCTTGCATTCGTTATCTGGAGAAGCCCACAGGAGAGACTCTAACTAGCCCTCAGAGGAGGATTGGCCACCTAGCCAGGTAAGCACCTATCAGGAGGGGTCTCTGATGTCACCTGCTGGCACTGGCCACTCAGAGGACTCCATTGTGCCCTCACACCTCTGCATTCAAGATGGCAGAGGTCTGGGACACACCAGAGGAGCTCTGGGTACCAACCCTGGTGTGGTGATAGACAGGTGAGTGGTCACTCCCCTTTCCTTTGTCCAGTTTCGCACCAGAGCAATGGCTGGGGTATCCCTGAAACGGTATAGACTGGTTTATACAAGGAGGGCACCATCTGTGCCCTTCAAAGCATTCCCAGAGGCCAGAAGAGGCTACTCCTCTCAGGCCCTTAACACCTATTTCCAAAGGGAGAGGGTGTAACACCCTCTCTCAGAGGAAATCCTTTGTTCTGCCTTCCTGGGACTGGGCTGCCCAGACCCCAGGAGGGCAGAAGCCTGTCTGTTGGCAGCGGTTGGCAGCGGTAGCTGCAGTGAAAACCCCAGAGAGCTAGGTTGGCAGTACCCGGGGTCCATGCTGGAGCCCCGGGATGCATGGGATTGTCACCCCAATACCAGATTTGGCACGGGGGGACAATTCCATGATCTTAGACATATCACATGGCCATATTCAGAGTTACCATTGTGAAGCTACATATAGGTATTGACCTATATGTAGTGCCCTGAACTATGTGGGGGTACCTTGGCTAGTGCCAGGGTACCTTCACACTTAGTAACTTGGCACCTAACCTTCACTAAGTGAGGGTTAGACATATAGGTGACTTATAAATTACTTAAGTGCAGTGTAAAATGGCTGTGAAATAACGTAGACGTTATTTCACTCAGACTGCAGTGGCAGTCCTGTGTAAGAATTGTCTGAGCTCCCTATGGGTGGCAAAAGAAATGCTGCAGCCCATAGGGATCTCCTGGAACGCCAATACCCTTGGTACCTAGGTACCATATACTAGGGAATTATAAGGGTGTTCCAGTGTGCTAATCAGAATTGGTAAAAAATGGTCACTAGCCTGCAGTGACAATTTTAAAAGGAGAGAGAGCATAAGCACTGAGGTTCTGGTTAGCAGAGCCTCAGTTGCACAGTTAGGCACCACACAGGGAACGCATTCAGGCCACAAACTATGAGCACTGGGGTCCTGGCTAGCAGGATCCCAGTGAGACAGGCAAAAACAAACTGACACACAAGTAAAAATGGGGGTAACATGCTAGACAAGATGGTACTTTCCTACAGTATGCTTGGTTGAATGAGTGTCAACAAGCATTTCTCAAGCTCAAAAAATCATTGTTGATGTGGTCGAATTGAAACCGTTTGTAACACAAGACCATACTATATTTTCGACTGATGCTAGTATGTATGGATTGGGGGCAGTGCAGATACAAATTTATAAGGAAAAGTTACATGTGATAGCATTGGCGTCGCAAACTTTGAAGGGAGTGAAAGCAACTAATTCTGCAATTGAAAAGGAAGCACTGGCTTGTTGGTAGGGAATTCAGTATTTTAGAAACTATGTATGGGGAAGAAGATTCGAGTTATGCACAGATCATAAACCATTAACGGATTTGTTCACTACAAAGGATGCCAGCCGTGCATCGTTAAGGATTGCGAAGTGGTTGAATAGACAGCAGGAGTATACATTTACTGTGAAGTACGTACCTGGTGTAGCAAATGTAAATGCTGATTGTTTATCAAGGTTACCAGTTGAGAGAGAATGGTTTGGTGGAAAGGTTCAATAGGGTGCTGGTAGAAAATATACAATTGTCACTCCAAAATGGGTTAAGTTGGAAGTGAGAAATGAAGAATCAATTGTGGAATTATCGGACAACCCCACATTCATTGACGTTGGAGACGCTGTTCATGTTGTTGGAAGGCAGGAAACCGTGTACTAAGGCTGTGCCAGGTTGGATTGGTAGAGCAGGTAGGAAAGGAGTAGATGGTAAAAGTTTGTTACGTCGAGTGGAGAGGATGCAAGGGAAGCATGATGGAAGGATGAAAAGTAAGGTAAAGGAGTGTAAGATATTGGTTGGAGACTGGGTGCGTACTGGATTAGGGCATGGTACAAAAAAAGGTTTGTCCAAGTGGTCGGAGCCTAAACGTGTGGTCGGAGTAAGGAGATACAGTGTAGATTTGGAAGATGGTAGGAGGTGGAATATGGCGAGCGTGGTTAGATGTAGTGGACAGGAAGCAAGAGAGTGGATGGAAACCCATTATGGGAAGTCGGACACAATGAATAAGACATTGTTAGAAAGAATGAATGTAGAAAAAAGAGTGGTCAAGAGGCAGGGGTATTCAAGAGATTTTTACACAGAGCAATGTAGCAGTATATAGGATACAACTGCAAGTGGGAGTAAATAGTTTTGTAACCTAGTGAATTAATATATATCTTTTTTTTGTTTATTTTGCTTATTGTTTTGTTTTCTTTCAGTGGTGTATCATCATCATTTTTTTATGTTGTTATAGGGAGGGAGATATGTTATATTCAGAGAGTGTATTTAGAGAATGTTTGGGTAGTTGCTTGGCAACTAGGAATAGAATTCAGAATGATGAAAACAGATTGTAAGGTGGACTCAGTTGCTGCTATAATCTGCCAGGGTTTGGATGCATATATCTTGTTAAGCAAATAAATGAAGAAAGAAAAGCGAATTGAGGAACCGTTCTTTCTTTAGAATCCTCCCAGAGTTCCTTCTGGAAATCAATAAAAACCCATCTTTTTGTTAGTTTGCAGGCATGGCCCCTATGTTATTGTATGATTATTTGGGTCAATAAAACAATGGAGAATGCACGCTTTATAACTGAATAGAATATAACAAACATGATACTAGGATGGGGGGTGGTACAATGAGAGGCCATGGAGTGCATCATTGCCAATATTCAGATGCCAGAGTGCAAGGGCTTGAGTAGGAGTTCTGAAGTTGCTTTCTTGTTGGAATGATTTTACTTTTTTTAAGAGAAAGAGATGCAAAGGTGATTCAATGTATTCCTTGAAGGTGAGGTCAGTGTCCAGAGTGAATCATAGTGTAGTGACTTTGCATTAGGGGAAAGTTGTGGTTTTAAACCGTTTACATTCATGGCATTGAATCATGTTTGGGCTACCTTTTGCTTTTTGGTCTTAGTGAATAGTAAGAATTCTGTTTCGGTTTTGGTTGAACTTCAGGATGTTGCTGTGCGTTCAGGTATTACTGAAATTCAGGCATGTTTAAGGTAATGGATGTCTGTAATGGAGGAAACTATCAAGCAGAGTTGCATGTCATTGGTGTGTTGATATATTTTCTGCTTTTATTGTCAAGAAGGTCCTAAGGGGCTCCATTGTGAAGGGTGTTAATGATGAAAGACAAGACATAAACTTGGGGATCGCACAGGTGATCTTTGGGATATGGCCAAGATATCAATGTGAAGAAACTGGATTTGGTTCTAGAGGTCGGAGGGGCTCAATGAATGATGTTGCCAATAAATGCCATTCAAGAAGTAAGGTGAGATGATCAATGATATTGAAGGCAGTGGAGATCCAGCAATTTCAGGAGGCAGTGTTCATCTTTAATTGGGGGTGATAGGGCATCACATACTGTTAATAAAACAAACTGTGTCCATGCTGCAGCGTGATATGAAACCAATTTGGTAGTCTTTCAGGTGATTGTTGGCGGCATTGATGTAATCTTGTAATTGTGCACGGTCTACTTTTTTATTCTTGTCAATGAAGTGTTGGTGAGTGAAGGGACATTAATGTTTGCATTATCATCTGAGTATAGTGTGTATTTCTACAGGATTTGTAGGAACTGAACTTTCTTTAGAGCTTCTGCCAAAATACCATTAGTGAAGGAGGAGTTGAATATTGCCAGAAGGGCGGAAAGACCTTTTCAAGGCAAGACATTGACGAAGGACAAGAGTAAAACATTATTTTCATTGGAGGAGCTTTTTAGCAAACTGATGGTGACAATGAGGTCTGTGGGAGGCAGGTTTGATAGGTGCCAGATGTGCAATGCAACAGGAGGGATCAGATCTGAAGCAGTAGTGGGGGTAGTTGGGAATATATTTTTGAGAGGATGGAACTGTGTCTTCCATTAATGGCAGAACCTGGCATGTGGGCATTTAATCAGCTCCAAACCTGTCTATGGAAACAATGATAAATATCATATCTTACTGACATAGAAGGGTTAATATGTATTTAACCATGTATGTTCAGCAGAGATGGGATATTTACAAAAATTAATAATTATGAAAAGTTTGCTGAAAGATCCTTTATTATTGGGTATTTTGGATATGAATGAAACAATATATTCCAGATATTGGATTAAATGAATCATCTATCCGTATAAATATGCCAACATTTTTCTGCCATTCAGAAAGCCCGTCGGGTTCTCCGGTCTTCACCAGGGCGCATATAATCCCCACCTATCTACACATTCATTCTGTGCAATTATTATGAGGCCTCACGCTGTCACCTTGCTGGGTCTCTTCTCTAAGAGATAAACCCTAAATCTAAGATTGTTCAAATTTCTGCTGGTTAAGTCAGGGAGACACTCCCCTGTAGTCACACATTCGTCAAGGGCATGTGTCTGCGTGCATACCTGCATTGTTTCCCATCTACCAGTTGCCAAACACAAGGTAATGTCCTTGTTGTTGATTATAATGCAGCCATTTATTGTTTTCACACAGAAATCCAGAATATGGGGATCCATTGTAGGACCAAATGTACTATTCCAATTCATAAACTAAGGATGTGCTATCAAATTTTTTCCAAATGGGGATGCCAATTGGGATATAAATTGTCCATTTGCTGAGGGACACAAATGACTTTACTAATGAATAATTAGGCAGGTTGCCGTTTGTGACCCACTGTGATTTGCGATGAATGAAGGGATGGAGTCTTGCAGTGGACAGCAGGCCTCATCCATCCATTCTTGCATTTGCTTAACAAAATGGGGAATAGTTTTTTAAAAGCAGATCATGTCTACTAAAGGACATAGGCTGCTTTAGATAAAAATGTTTCTTGTTTGGGAGCACATGGGTGGGGCACCCCTGGACCACTACCACTGATAATCTGGCCACAGAATCAGCTCCCCCTTTGCTAATCAGTTACCACACCACCTTGGGGGTTGAATATTGATCAATAGTTTGTGACCACAATTGTAGTCACAAACAAATTATTTATCTTTTTTTGAATCATAAGTAGGAAAGAGAAAGCCCCTTTCATGCTTCCTCCTCTTTGCGTCTCATAATGGGGTGCAAATGATCTTTTACGAGACAACAAGGCCCTGGAGACTTGTAAAGATGCATTGATCCAGTGTAAAAAGGTGTTTTGCAATTGCACATCCTGTTTTTGCAAATCGCAGGATTTTTGACCACGAAACACCTTTGTGACACCCCGACCTCCTTACTTCCATTCAGCTACACAATAACAGCTGGAAAAAAACATTGCATGTAGATCTAGTCTTACCAATTGTAGATTGTAGTTTTTTAGAGTTAAGCCTGCGAGTGCATGTGCTAGTGCATGTGTCTCACATGCGAGGCACTGTTGCGTTCAGTAAAGGGCTTGGAACCCACCTATTGCTCACCATTTGTTGGTGTACGTGGCACTCTTCTTTACAGCCTCGTAATTCGTCAAGGCACGTCTAGCATCACTTACGTTCCTCTGTGTGGAGCAGGGATCAAGCACTAATTAATTTCAACTTAATTAGTGCCCATCCATTGCTCTCAACGTGATTGAGGTACTATTTTGTTCTAACTTCCAGTGCCCCGCAAACAGGCATCTTGTGACTGGCAAAAACGTGCCCAGCAGTACAAACAAAATTGCAAAGTTTTTATTTTTTTAAGCTCCCTTTATTTTACTTTGTTAAGTCGTCTTTTCTTAGCTTCCACTCATGTTTTTTTTTGTTTTTGCTCGTGGGCACTCTTGTCAAAAGATGTCAATTAACTTGTTCCAAATATGCGAGACCCCTTGCATTGTAAATGATTATTTATACCTGCACCCTTGATTGACACAAAGTTTAAAGCATGAGCAAAGTTATAATTGGACTTTGGGACATGAAGAAGGCCAGGGCACTAGCAATGCACGTAAAAATACGATTCCATTTTTTATTATATTAACCCTGTTTTCTAAGCAAAACACATAGAATCGGGTTCGCATAATTCGCTACATTATTTGTTTCAGTATCAGGTGAAAAGTAATTATTCATGGTTGGGATTAGCCTTCCTTAAGAACAAATCTTTGAGAGTAAAAGGTGCCTTGTTCTATCTAGGATCTAAAGGTAGTGTCCTCTTTCCTTCTGCAGCATTGACTTATATTAAATATTTTAATAAACAGGTGTTCTAACACCAACTTCCCTTTTATTTAAAACTCACGTCTGCACATCCGTGTCTTGGTAAAGCGCTGTCTATAAGAGGTGTTAATGCAGCTAAAAGGTACATACATGTTTAAGCTCTCAAGGGTTGAAAAACTAAGGCGCTCTGCTGAGGTTTGTCCTTGTGACCTACAGTCTGCCCTTGTGTTTCATCAGCAGTTACTTGCTGTAACCCGCCGAGCTATCCCAGGCTGTAACATTTTAGCTGAAACCTTGCAAACGGTTTATAATTAATGGGCTTGATTTCTGAAATGTTGTGTACACTGATCAATAAATGTCAAAAGAAAAAGAAATGGGGAATTATACATGGTACAGAAAAATACCAAAGAAAACTAAACAACACCACTAGACAGCAACAACCATTTCCAACATGCATTTTTCTCAAAACCAATTGCTGAAACTGTAGCCAGTGGAAACCACCAGTTATTGTCAGTCTGTAATTTTCTCCAGAGCATCTATTTCAGGCATCAAGACCCCACTCAAAGATGAGTTTCAACCAAGATCCTACACCACAGAGGATTTAAATGTTTGGCAAGCAGGAAAGCACTTTGGGGCCTTGTCAAGGGGTAATTAATCACTGTAGGAAAAATACCATACAGTACTGCCTTGTGAGGTTCAAATAAAATAGAACAGGGGGTCACTTTGTGATACACAGTTTATTGCTAATTAGGAACATGCCTCAAAAGTGACCCTTTCAAAACCTCACTCTAATCCTATTCTTCAAATTAGGCCAGAGCAGACTATTGTTTTTAAAATGCCTGTTAACAATAAAAACGTGCTATTTTGTATAAATTCCTTTCTGGGATAGGTGGTGTCTTTGGGGAAAAGGCCCTTGTTACTAATGCACCAAAGTGGCAGCATTATCAAAAGGAGCATTACACACTATTCAACTACTTTGGCGTTACAGTATTGTCCCTTCCTTACAGGCCTTGTGCCAACCAAGTTATCGGTACGATATGGAGGGTGAGTTCTAATATGATTTATTGGCAGAGTATGGACACCTGATAGCATGTCATAACTCTTTGCCTTTTGTCAGTTACCACTCCACTCCCTTGATGTAAATAGAAATGTTGTTGTAAAGTTTTATTATTGTGAATTTTATTATTAAATGTTACAATTACAGTCAATGTGATTATATACATTGATAATAATTATAGTAGTAATTATGATTATATGAAGTACACAGAGTAAAATTTATATATTTTTTTTCCAGAGCTGGTTGTGATTGACTGTGCAGCAACATGAAGAAGACTGAAGCAAGCACATCCTGTCCCTCTGATCCCCAGTGTATAATTCATTTATGGTCAAATGTCCAATGTGGAGTTACTCTGACAAGCCCACAGGACAACTCATCATGGAAAACATTGTTAGAGCCAGCTCAAGTAAGGAATAACATTCCATTATTAGACATTGTGAGAAATGTGGAAAGCAACACGGTTCCCAAAGTATTTTACCACAGGACGTGCAGGAGCGTATTTACTATGAAGAGAGATTTACAGACTATTAAGCAAAAAGCTGAAGCAAGTGTTGGTGATAATGCTGGAATGAGTGAGTGCACGAGTAAACACTTAAACAGAAGAACATCATTAAAGTCAAATGTGTATACTGAAGAATGTGTTTTTTGTGGAAATATAAAATGATACAAAGGAACGTCAATGTGTAAGAAATTAATCAATGCCACAGAGCTTAGAGTTGACAAAAGGCTTAGAGAGTGCGCAACCATTAAATTGTGATTCAAAGATCTTAGCAGTTCGTAGTAGGGAAACAGTGCCTGCAGACGCCCATTATCATGCATCTAGTTATATGAACTATACCAGGGTTAAAGAAAAGGAGGAAGATCATGCATCTAACATTTAAAACGATGATCACTACAAAAATATGAACGATGAAGTGTATGATGAACTATTTCAATGCATATGAACTGTAATTATTCCTAAAAAAGAGGTAATACATTGGACGACTCCCACTGAAAGGCTTGAAACCCTCATGACACGCAGGGAAGTACTGGTAATAGACAAATCAACCAAGAAGCATATTTGAATTTGGACTCCGAGTCCGGTGGCAACCACCACATATTCCCAGACAACCAAGGAAAATTATTGCCCCAACCTGATAGTGTCATACTACAGGACATTGTATAAAAAAACCAAAGTCTGAAAGGGGATTGTCAGTTTTAAAGGTTAAGACAACAGACATGAGTGAATGTATGATGGAACAACGCATGCGCCAACCACGCGTGCCTGAATGACGCGGTTAAAACAACGACTGTGTTGGCTCCACAAATGCCTTTACCACGCATGCCTTTACAATGATTTTTCGTTGGAAAGGCATGCCTAGTAAAGGCATGTGTGGCAAGACATGCGTGGTTTTTGCATGCCATTCCACCCACCCGCCCTAAAAATACAACAACCCGACCTCCCTACCTGCTCTAAAAATAAAACTACCCTGACCCCCCAACCTGCCCTAAAAATAAAACTACCCCAACACCCCCACCTGCCCCTAAAAACTACCCCGATACGAATATGACACTAAACCACTACTACCTAAACAACTACTACTTAAACAACGACTTCCCAACCCTGAAAAAACATATAAAACGAATTATTTTACAACTAAGTCTAAACAACGAAAAAATACATTAACTAAATTATTCCTGAACAACGAACACCTATTTAACGACTACGAAAACCACTAAATCACGAATCTTCCATTAAACAACTACTATGTAAACCACGACTACCTAAACAACGACTCCACAAATAACTACTACCTAAACAACGACTACCCAAAAAAAAATTACCTAAATAACGACTCCCCAAATAACTAATAACCAAACAAACTACTACCCAAACAACGAATACTTAAACAAGGTATCCTAAAATAACCACTACCTAAACAAACAACTAGCCAAACAACGAATACCCAAACAAATACTACCCAACACCGAAAACGCCTAAACACCGAATATATTTAAAACGAACTCCAAACAACGAAAAATATTAATAATTAATACCACAACTAAACAATAACGATTAATAAATAAAATATTAAAACCACTACAGTACTACGTAAAAAATAACGAAATCGAAAATAACAATATATTTCCTACATATAAAAACACAAAACATCACAAAAATCCAAAACATATAAACACCATTTTAAAACAAAATAAATAATACTTAAATAATTATAAAACAAACACAACACTAAAAAAAAACCCTACATAAATCGATAGTCCTACAACACTTTCTACATGACCCAGGAAGTACTTCCTCTACTGAACAAACGAGAACGAACATAAAAAAAAAATACAAACTACAAAACAAATACACTCCACAATTATATAAATCTAACATCACAAACAAATTCACAATAAAAAAAACACATCCAAAACACATTCAATTTACAAATAAAACAATAGTTACAAAAACACATATAAATACCAACTACCTCCATTTTCTACTCATTACTACACCGAACAACTTACAGAGAAGATGAGCATATCACTACGGAAAAGAATTAAAATATAATTTATCCAACACCGCCATCTACTGAGATAACAAAGTAAACTATCCATAAATAAATATAAAGAAATTTACTAACCTATACCACAGCTAAAATAATATATAATTAACATACCTTTCGTACTATTTTGTTACAGGCATAAATATCAAGAATCTGACCAAAAAATTAACACAACACCTTCATCATCAAAGGTAAACCATTACCATTATTCAAAACCAATTTCACTAAACCATAAACAATTGCATTAAAAAAATTGTTAAATAACGAATACCATAATATAATTAAGATATATATATTAAATATTAAAACTACAAATTAGTTTAAAAAAAGAAATAATTCACCTAATAAATTTAACCAAAAAATAAATATTATTCACCAAATTTAAACCTACTAAAAAAATTACTTCTAAATCAAAATAACTAAATAATTAATAAAACAAAAGAATAAACTAAATAATACAGTTTTTTTTATTTCTTACAGACTCCAAGAACCCAAAAAAACATCAGAAGACATAAAAAATTTAAAGAAATCAATTCTTAAAAAAATAACATCTGAAATAAGAAAAAAACCTCAAAGTAAGTATAATATTTTCATTATAACATGCAACCAGATTTTCTAGTTAAATAAAACAAAACAAACATTCTTATTCAAATACCCCTTACCATAACACCAAACACACATAAATTCAATAAAATTAAAAAAACTTCAAAAACACAGTACATATATTACATTAAAAAAATAACTATAACAACTCCACCAAACACTTACCTCTAAACAGCTGCTGCACAATAAACATAAATAAAGTTTACAACAAAACACCAACTTCCAAAACAACTAGAGCCTTAACAACAAGGACTACCAACCTTGTTCTTACTACTAACAATCTTACCACAAATACCTTAACAACAATATTTCATTGTAAAACCATACTTGAAAAAAGAATTACTAATAAGCACCATTCACCCTACATCCCTCACACCACCGCCCAACCCCCCCAAAATCTAAAACACCCTAACCCCCACCCCCTCCCCAAAACCAAAAACGTCCCAACCCCCCAACCCCACCCCAAAACCTAAAACCCCCTAAGCCCCCACCTCCTCCCCAAAACTAAAAACGCCACAACCCCCAAACCCACCCAAAAACCTAAAACCCACTAACCCACCACCCCCTCCCCAAAACCAAAAACACCCCACCCCCCAACCCCACCCCAAAACCTAAAACCCCCTCACCCCAACCCCCTCCCCAAAACCAAAAACGCCCCACCCCCCAACCTCACCACAAAACCAAAAAACCCCTACCCCCTCCCCAAAACCAAAAACGCACCACCCCCCAACCCCACCCCAAAACCTAAAATCCCCTGACCCCACAACCACTCCCCAAAACCAAAAATGCCCCACACCCCCAACCCCAAAACCTAAAACCACCTCACCCTCCACCACTTACCCAAAACCAAAAACGCCCCACCCCCACCCCAAAACCTAAAACCCCCTCACCCTCCACCACTTACCCAAAACCAAAAATGCCCCACCCCCGTCCCCACCCCAAAACCTAAAACCCCCTGACCCTCCACCCCCTCCCCAAAACCAAAAACACTCCACCCCCCAAACCCACCCCAAAACCTAAAACCCGCTGACCCTCCACCCCCCAAAACCAAAAACACTCCACCCCCCCAAACCCACCCCAAAACCTAAAACCCCTGACCCCAACCGCCTACCCAAAACCAAAAACAGCCCACCCCCCCAACCCCACCCCCAAAACCTAAAACCCCCTAACCCCCACCCCAAAACCTAAAACCTCCTAACCCCCCACCCCCTCCCCAAAACCTAAAATCCCCCACTAACCTAATTAAACCCCTTGTCATCTACATCGTCCGCCTTCACCAACTCCCTTCTTTGTACCTTAACCACAAATATGAATTATTCAATAAATACATAGTTAAGTCACAAAATAACATATTCATTGTTAAAAAAAGCATTGTTACACTTTCATTAACCACAACTTCATAATAAAAAAACATCATAATAAAGGATGTTTCCCAAAATGTACTCTAACAACTCCACCACATACTTACGTCACAGCAGCTGCTACACAGTAAATAGCACTAAAATTACTATTCCTACTCCACCAAGTACTTACCTCATATCACATTACAAATACTCAAAACATTAGAAAATAATCAAAGCAACTTCACTATATACTTACATTAACATAAGTGCTACAGAATAATGATTAAATAATATACTATTACAACCTCACCAACTACTTACCTCATAACAAAAACTAGGAACACAATAGACCCACAAATACAAATCTAAAAGCAAAAATGACTTACCTCAATAAATAACACACAATCACCAAATATAAAAGATAACAAACCACCTACACCAAATACTTACAAATAGAATACATTATATATTAATTAACTTACAAAGTGGTAAACTAAATCCACCACAAATTTAATAATAAAAACTGCAAACTTCTTTTAACCTATTTCTTTTATACTATTTACAGATATTTCACAAATGGCATCACAAGGAGAAGCAAGTTACATAACCTCAAGAACCGGAAACCAGCTACTAAAGTATGAAGGTTATCTTTATTGCAGAGACAAGGTTGTCAACCTTAGGAGCCATTGGATGTGTGTACAATTCTACTCTTCACACTGTAGAGGCAGAGCTGTAACTCTAGAAAACACCGTTGTTAAGACAACAAATCACAACCACTCTGCTTCTGCAATAGAAATTGAAATAAGAGAAAACATACAAAAAATAAAAAACATTGCACACACCTCCAATGACTCCTGCGGACAGGTTATAAGGGGGGTAGTACAAAATATTCCAATACAGATTTCCGGTAGCATGCCTTCTGTACCAAACCTTAGGAGAATATTTCAACAAGAAAGACTGGCAAGTAATCCCCAACATATAACACCACAAACCTATAAAGACATTAACATCCCCCAGAACTAACAATTACCTTCTCCAAAGAAACTTTCCTCATTCACGACAACGTAAACCCTAACAAAAAAATACTAATATTCAGCACAACATCCAACTTACTAATCCTACAAAATAGTTAAATTTGGATGATGGATGGAACCTTTAAATCTACACCCCATCCATTCACTCAAATTTACACCATACATGCCACAAAAAATAACACTACAATCCCCCTAGTGTATGCATTACTGCCTGATAAACATTCCTCTACTTACAGTGAATTTTTTATCAACAATCAAAAACAAAACATTAAATAAAACACCTAGAAAAGTAATACTAGATTTCGAATTATCAATGATAAATACAATACTAAAAATATATCCACAAAACCAAATTCAAGGATGCTTTTTCCACTTTTCACAAGCATATTGGCGTAGAATACAAAAATCATCTCTAAGTAGAGAATATTTCTCAGATTGCATACTACAATTTGAATTAAAAAAACTCACAGCATTATGCTTTGTACCACCTACAAAAGTAGATGAGTATTACACCGCAATAACAGAGTCTAACTATTAAACACAAAACGAAGACAAATTAGAACCCTTACTAAATTACTTCGAAGAAACCTGGATTGGACACCTAAACAGATCTGGTCGCAGACGAAAGCCAAGATTTCCAATAGAATGGTGGAACTGCTACCAAACCTGTTTAGAAGGTGGTGTAAAGACTATTAATGCCATAGAAGGATGGCACAATGCCTTCAATAAATTAATAGGTAAACCCCACCCAAACCTGTATCATTTCATGGAAATTTTAAAAAAGGAACAAAGTTTCCAAGAAATGAGACTTGCTCAATCACTGTCAGGTAGCCTGAATCCACGCACAAGTAAAAAAAGCAAAGAAATGACCGAAAGAATTTTGGCAAAAATACAACAATTTGATACAATAACACCATCAGACTACCTCAACAGTCTAGCATATATTCTACATTACTAACAACAACTAACCTACTGAAAGAATTACTTGCCAGTTCAAAAAAAAACAAACACCATGAATTAAATTGGCATTTTTCTATTTTTTATTACCCTAAATTTGCACAACAAAAATTGTTCCTACCTTTGAAGTTTTCATGTCTTTATCCAAACACATGATGCTGAATAAATCTTCTTCATTAATATAGAAAGAAGCATCTCATACTGCGAAAAGAAAAAAACAAACATTAATCATCCAAAAACAATTAAAAAATATTCATATTAAATGGATGATAAAAAAACCAACTCTGTATACTATAATAACAATCAAAGAAATAAAATATAATACTTTACCAAACCAGAAAATCGAAAAATATCTAAAAAACGTAAAATACCAAATATACTTTTTTTTACCATAAAAAAGGAAACAAAAATGAATCACATACTAACCAAAGCCACATCATTAATTAAAAACATTAACTATCAAGAAAAAGACATGAAAACGATATAAAGGATACTACTAACACAATTTTTTTTTATCCCAAAACCTATTACAATAAGCAATTTATTTTTTCATAAACCGTACAACTGACTCCCTCAAAAATCCCAAAACTAAATTTATCAAAAAAATATTCAATTCTTTCCAACTACTACAAAAGCAGTATAATCATTTATAAGATATAACACTGCTAAACAAATTTGTTTACTTTTACGAAACCACTATCATACAAAAATATACGAAAATAAATAATTAAACATAACAAACATAACAAACACCTAAAATCTACTACCTACCTTATAACTACCTCCGACAACTATTTCTGTAATAAAAATACCCGACTACATACTATAAAAAAAATTATAATCCCACTTACCTGAACGAGGTCTCCGCTTCCGTCCTATCTTGACCACCACGCTCCTCCGACTGAATACAGAAGACGTCAAACAACGTAAACATGGAAGAGCACTAAAAAGAGAAAACGGACTATTTCACTCATAGACTATAATAGGGAAAATAAGAAAATAACACAAAAAATAGATAAAGAAATATAAATAAATAAGTAAAAAAATTCTATAAATATGTAAATATCAAATAATACTTTAAACATTTTTTTTGCATTATTTAAACTTGCTTATGTTCAAAATAAAAAATATTTTAAAAAAATTAATGGTATTTTTTTTTTTTCAATTAAATTTGCATGAAAAAAACATTATTGCAAATGCAAAAAATTTTAACACCTAAAAATAAATAAAAACATTCTATATATAATCTACAAATAATTACTTAACTAATTAATTTTTAGAAATAATATTAAGACAAATTAATATATATAAAAAAATATACATCCTAAAAAATAATTAAACAATATGAAGAATATTAATTACATCACATCAAAAAAAAAAAACATTTTAACACATTTTTAAAATCACAAAAAAAATTACAATTTGATAAATATTAAAAATATTTTTTTTTACAATTATTATATTCCAAAATCTACTATACCAACTACTATACTATTAAAAAATCAAATAAAGTTTTTTAAACATAACTATTATTAAACTAATTTATTTTTACCCCTTCAATAACAACAACAAAAAATACAAAAACTAAAAATATAACACAAAAAAATAATTCACCCATAATAAAAAATTATAAACTATCAATACATATTCCAAATCATAATCCACCAATAAAGCAAATTGCATCCCAAAAAAATAAATAACATGAATTAAAAAAAACTCAAACACAGAAAAAAAAACTTAATCATAAAAACAATACCCCAACCATAAACCCTACATCCCCTATATCCCACCCCTAATTCTAAATATGCTTTCAATAAAAAAATGAACAATTAATCAAATACAATAAATAATACTAACCTACTAATATACTGCCAACCCATAACTCCTAGATCCCATATATCCCACCCCTAAACCCACAACATAAATGCCAAATTTTAATAAAATACAAGTACTTAAATTAATACCCAAATATTAATACACTTCCCCAAACATAACCCCTACATCCCATATATCCCACACCAAAACCCACAACAAAAATTACAACAAATAAAAAAACACAAGTACTTAAATTAATACCTGAGTATTAATACACTTCCCCACCCAAAACCCCTACATCCCACATATCCTGCCCCTAAACCCACAACATAAATTACAACATACAAAAGAACACACATACTTAAATTAATACCTGAGTATTGATACATTTCCCCACCCATAACCCCTAGATCCCACATATCCCACCCCTAAACCCACAACATAAATTACAACATAAAAAAAAAACAAGTACATACATTAATACCTGAGTATTAATACACTTCGCCACCCATAACCACTACAGCCCATACATCCCCCCTTAAGCCACAACATAAATTACAAAATATAAAAAAAACAAGTACTTAAATTAATACCTAAGTATTAATACACTTCCCCACCCATAACCCCAACATCCCATATATCCCACCCCTAAACCCACAACATAAATTACAACATATAAAAAAACACAAATACTTAAATTAATACCTGAGTATTAATACACTTCCCCACCCATAACCCCTACATCCCATATATCGCACCCCTAAACCCACAACATAAATGCCAAATTTTAATAAAATACAAGTACTTAAATTAATACCCAAATATTAATACACTTCCCCACCCATAACCCCTACATCCCATATATCCCAATATACTGTATTACAACATATAAAAAACACAAGTACTTAAATTAATACCCGAGTATTAATACACGTCCCCACCCATAACGCCTACATCCCATATATCTCGCCCCTAATCCCACAACATAAATTGCAACATATAAAAAACACAAATACTTAAATTAATACCTGAGTATTAATACACTTCCCCACCCATAACCCCAACATCCCATATATCCCACCCCTAAACCCACAACATAAATTACAAGATATAAAAAAACACAAGTACTTACATTAATACCTGAGTATTAATACACTTCCCCACCCATAACCCCTACATCCCATATATCCCACCCCTAAACCCACAACATAAATGCCAAATTTTAATAAAATACAAGTACTTAAATTAATACCCAAATATTAATACACTTCCCCACCCATAACCCCTACATCCCATATATCCCAATATACTGTATTACAACATATAAAAAAACACAAGTACTTAAATTAATACCTGAGTATTAATACACTTCCCCACCCATAACCCCTACATCCCATATATCTCGCCCCTAATCCCACAACAGAAATTGCAACATATAAAAAACACAAATACTTAAATTAATACCTGAGTATTAATACACTTTCCCACCCATAACCCCAACATCCCATATATCCCACCCCTAAACCCACAACATAAATTACAAGATATAAAAAAACACAAGTACTTACATTAATACCTGATTATTAATACACTTCCCCACCCATAACCCCTACATCCCATATATCCCGCCGCTAAACCCACAACATAAATTACAACATATAAAAAAACAAAAGTACTTAAAATAATACCTAAGTATTAATACAATACCCCACCCATAACACCCACAACCCATAGAATCCATTACTTAATCCACACAATATACATTAAAAAATTGAGCATATAATAATTAAACCCTAAACAAATAAAAAACAAAACACAAAACTCACCTTAAAATTCATCAAAAAATAATTCACTTACCTTAAAAATTTTTGTTCTGGCATTAGTTGTTAAGGTAAAATCGTTGTTAAACCAGTAGTTGTTCAAAACTTCGTTGTTAAGACCCAGTAGTTCTTCAAGATTCGTTGTTAAAGCAAGTAGTAATTCAAACGTAGTAGTTCAGGTGGTTTCCCCCCCGATACCGCCACCCACTCTGAGCTCTAAAACCTACCCCAACCTCCCACCCACCCTAGAAACAACTGACCCCACCCCCAAAATTAAAACTACCCCACCCCTAAAAACAAAATTACCCCAACCCCCCACCCTGAAAAACCAACAACCCCCACCCCGAAAAACAAAAGTACCCCGACGCCCACCCCCCAAAAGAAACTACTCCGATCCCCCACCCCACAAAAACCAAACTACCCCGAACCCCCGCCCCACACCCCCAAAAACACTAACTACCCTCACCCCTGCACCACTAAAAATTAAACTACCCCGATCCCACCACCCCATCCCCAGAAACCTAACTACCCCGATTCCACACCCCCAAAAACCAAACTACCTCAATCTCCCACCCCACAAACCAAACTACCCCACCCCCAAAACTACAAACTACCCTGACACCCCACCCTCAAAAAAAAAAAAACTACCCCAAACCCCCACCCCGAAAACCAAAGACTCCCACCCCCAAAAACCAAACTACCCCGACCCCCACCCTCACCCCCACCCCCACAAAACACACTACCATGATCCTCCCACCCCAAAAAAACATACTACCCCGATCCCCCTCCAAAAACAAAAGTACCCCGACCCACCACCCCAAAACAAAACGACCCCGACCCCTCACCTCGCCCCGAAAAACAGAACTACCTCGATTCCCCTCCCCTAAAAACCAGAACCACCCAGATCCCCAGCCCCTGCCCCTAAAACAAAAATTACCCTGACCTCCCCCATCCCAAGCCCTTATTCCACCCCACCCCTAAAAACTACCCCCAACCCTGCACAACCCTGCCCCAGTCCCACTTACCTGACCGCGTCCTCTCCCGATGGTGACTCCCTTTTTCTCTGCCATGAGCACACATGTGCGTTGTTCAGCACATGCATGGTTAAGGCAGAGACAAAGGGAGTCAGTGTTAACGCAAGCATGGTTCCTCTTGCATTAACAACGTAGGTCGTTGTCCCGGAGTCGTTGTTCTGTATGTTCCCCACGTGAGCAAGATCATTGATCAAACATCATCGCACATAAGAACAATGATTAAAACAAACTTGACATTGACACATGGTCATATCATCCATCAGACGTTAAAAAAAGGTTAATTTACAGTGCTTGATTTCCCTAAACGGTTCCGATTAGGACTTCTGACTGGAGATCCAGAAAGCACAAAGCTGTCCAAAAGGGTCACCTCACTTATGCAATCATTCAGTTAGGACATTATAAATGCAGCCACAAATGGCTAGCAGAAACTCCCCAAGCAATTGTTGCTCCCATATGCCGTAAAGAAGCTGACAGACAATGTTGAAATCATTCGCTCTCTAAACAGACTTGGCCATGGGATTTCATGCTCACAACTGGACGAAAATGACACTGTCTTGTGTCTTCAGAAACTTGCTGCTACCTTAAATGAGCAAATTGTTCTTCCAGCCGACATTCAGCCTCATGTCTAAACTAACCTAGCCTGGGATAACATTGATAGGCATGAAGGGACTCTTACTGGTAAGGGGACAACTCATTGAGTCAACGTTATAGCTGTGCAGACCAAGTTGTTTGGACCACAACCTTTTAAAGCTCTTCTCCCAAGCACTGAGAAACAAAAGCAAAGAACATTGACTACCACATATACTGAAGAATTGATCATGTATGTTTCTGGTGAATGAGTTGGGCTTCGGCCATTGATGACAAGTACCGAAGTCATGATAGAATGTGTTCCCCATTTGAAGCTTGCACAAAATAAGAACATAATCTTGGTTGCTACAAGACAAGGAGCGAGCCTCGCACAGATAATACCAAGTTGGACTGGATTTAACATCAGTACTAGAGACCTAGTTAGTGTTTTACAGGATTCCACTGGCTAACTGCCCACCATTAATGCCTCTGCAAATGAGTTGAAAACTGTTTCTGAAAGTCGAAACAGTCAAAGCTGATAAGGGAATCACTGCATTTGGCAAAAATTGTAATGGTCATCGATCAAGCTCTCTATGCAAAAGCAACTGGCATTGTGTGCAAAAATAAAGCAATACACAACAGAATCATTCTTCGAATGGGCACCTTCACACCATCTACAATGTCATGTGCATTCTTGGAAAACACTTTTAAGATGCTGGCCTTTGTGACCTTTGCATTGAAGCAGACATAATTTCAGAAGGATCAGTACCATCAGTACTAGAAGGTGGTATGCACAATTGTGCAGTTCGAGTACATGAGTGCATGTAGGAAGCTATGTTGAGACTTGCGTGGTTGGAATGTATCCCGTGGGTGGAGAAGAATTATGAAGAGAACATTCAGGTAGTCTCCTCCTTCATTGTGGATGTTAATGACTTTGCTAAAAACCTACGCCATTAGAGACTAGATGACCACTTCCAGAATGCTGCCTTTGCTGATGAAAAACAGCTTTCGGATGTATTCTTGGAACATCTTCATCACCACAATGGATATCTCTCTGCATTTTGGATGTTGTATGTGATATTGTTGGAAATGTCTTGCTGGCTCTGATGCGTGCTGCTTGAAAAGGAAATGTACATTTATATCTTACCGCCATATGCTCTATGATCCCATAGTGTTTTGCGTATGACAGGATGAACTACGCAGATATCTTCCTGTATACTATGCCAAAATGACATGCCGTGAAACATTCAGAGATACACCTCAACTTCATCAACAGGTGCTTTTCAGTTCAACTGTCAGATGTAAATCTGTTTGGACGAATTCTGGTTGATCAATTGATAGAGGAGAACTAACGGACAAATTGGAGTAATTCTCGTGCTTGCTATATGCACCATAATATTTGGTTCATCAGATGAATGACTTGAGATATCACCTATTCAGCACAAAGAAGGGTGAGGTAGAAAGTGATCAACTTCCACCTTGCAGGGACTGTCTGAAGAAACATGCCAAATGTGTAAATTATCAAGCCGCCATAAGCAATAGATGTCTTCTGACTGATTCACAGACACCAAGTCCAATTGTGAGAGGGTGGAAGTTGGAAAACCACGATGGGAGCAGAACTGGTAGTGGATTGGATGGAGGGGCAGTCAGCACCTCATGCTGTGCTAGATCTACTGGCTTGCAATTGTACTAGGAACTGCAAACTGCCAACATGTGTCTGCTGTCTAAATTACCTCAAGTGCACTGACATGTGCAGACTTCCCACCTGTGAAAATCAAACAAACGCAGAGAATGATGGCACCTATTTAGAAGAAGATGACAATGAATGTGAACGATAAAATTGTGTTTATGTTAACTCATGACATACATTGCCTATGTAAGGTGTGACAATTATTATTATTTGAATTTGTAAATAAAAATTATGCATATAATCCGTATGAATATATGAGGAATACAATGCCGTTTTATTGTTATTATGTTAAAGAGTATATTGTTATTATCATGAATAATAATCTTGATTATTTTAAAATTATATTGAATTTAACCACTCCGGAATTTGTTTTATTTTTCCACATATTAGGATTATTTTGTATGCTTTTTATCAAAAATATGAAAAACAATATTTTATTTTGACTATGGTTGCTAATCCAATAATATAAGACAAAAGCCAAAGAGTGATGACTTGGTATTGCATATTTTCCATCTCTAGGCATCTATAGCTTGCAATAAATCATGCTAGAAGCCATCCACCCGAGTGGTACCAATGGCCTAAATTTAGGCTCCTGCCTCATGGCCTATTGCTCCTCCAATAGACTCTGATGTGCCAAGGTACTAATGGATGGACAAGGAGGGGATACTAAATAAAGTAAAGAAGGATCTAATAGCCCTTTTAGTTTCTCTCATGGCCCAGAGCCGTTTTACAGGATGGGCCATATAGGTAATTCTCCAGGGCCACCACCTTTCTGGTGCTCCTTTAGTAAAGTGATTTGGACAATCAAATGTCCTGCCATAATAATTGTGTGCATAAATTGCTAATCACTAAGGGCCAGATGTACTAAGACATTTTGCATTTCTGAACAGTCCGAATCAGTATTTTGGGCTGTTAAGAAATGCAAAATGGGCTTTTCTGATGTACAAAGCCCTTAAAGTAATTGCAAATTGCGATTTCTACCTTGTAGAAATTGCAATTTGTGATCCACTGAATAGGAAATCGCAAATAGGAATTACCTATTTGCGACTCCTATTCAGATGTACAATGCATTTCCTAAATGTGAATTGGGCATTTAGGAAAAGCAATTACCATCAACTTCAAGTCAATGGTAACCATGTGCAATTCAAAGAAGCACCCCAAAATGCATTTTTCGAAGTGCAATAGAGCACACACATGCCCAAGGGGCATGTGTGTGCTTTACATGTGCACCACTATTTTTGGGGTGTACCAAGGCGGGCCTTTGCCCATAGCCATCCTTGTGTTTGCATTTCCCAAACAGCAATTTCCTAATGGGAAATTGCAATTTGAGAAATGCAAAACCAGCCCAGTGTCTCAAAATGGCATGGGCTTTGTAGGAAACACTATTAGGAAATCTGTATCTTTGTACATGGCATTTTGCATTTTCTAAATAGTGATGTCTATGTAGTCATTATTTAGGAATAGCAAAATTGCATTTTAGTAAATCTGGCCCCATATCCCCATACTTCTACCTCATTTCTCCTCCTTTAATACTTTATTTTGGTTCATTAAGACCATAAAAGGCACACAGTAAATACATAAATACAAAATTCTTAACAATGGTTTAGAATAACATTATTAGTTAGTGCAAATTTCGAATTCTGAGAGCAGCATAAATATAATTTAACACAGCCTGTATCATCTCAGCATCACCCAGTTTCTGTAAGTGCAAAAGAGCAAGGTGGCTAGTTCTGATATTTTTCAGAAAAAAAATGGGCCGTAAAAACCTTTTCCTTGGAATATCATAAAAAGTGCAAAAAAGTATAAAGTGTAGGGTGTTTTGAAGTGTTTTTCCATCACAACAGCACAGTGGAAGGTTCTTAAACCAGGTCCCGCAGATAGGAAATGCTGCCAAATGGTGTATTAAATTCAAGTGTAATCTGGTAAGTAACAACCTTGATCGTTCATGGTTGACAATAACCAAATTTAGCTTTGTATATAAGTGCTTGGGCTGGATCCTCTCCTGCTTTATATCTGCCCCTAAATTTTGCTTTAAGTCATACATTTGATTCCAATACTTTTCCTTTACCCTTTTACTATCCTGCTTTGTCAATAGTTCCAGTTTGAGGAAGAACTCCCCTAAACCAAGGGAAAAAAAGAAAAGATTGGACATATCTGAGCCATGGTATGTCTTGTGAGCGCGATAATAGAAGGCAGTCCTGGATTACCATTCTACATAAGTGGGCTTCAGGTTTTGACCAATTTTTTACCCATAACAGTACAGGTTGTAACTTTATATGTTCAGATATATCTCTCAAGCCTACTTCTTAGTGGCAAAATGTTACTGAAGTTGACAGCGGGACTGTAAATAATCTCCTTAAGATCTTATTTTCCACAACCTGGAGGCTCGAGCATTCAGCGTGACCCCAAACCCCTGTTCCAAATGTCGTAACAGAGAGACATTTACTAATAAAAACAGTCACCATCTCTTTTACAGGTTTATGTCCCAATTTTTTCGAAAATCTAAAAACAGCATCTATGGCTCTTTGAAATTGTGTTGAACGTATATTTACTAAAAATTTCCAATTAAAATCCACATCAGTGGGAATCCCCAAGTACGTAAACTGTGGGACCTTAAGTATTTATTCTCCTTTGAGGATAAATTTTTTTAGTTTTTGCTAACTTTGGCCCACTCTTCATCACAAATGACTTTGATCTATTGGTTTTAAGACCGAGGTTTCCCATAAATGTATTAAAAGCATTCAGTAAAGTTTGAAGACCATTCGCTGTCCTTGAAATTAGTACAGCGTCATCCGCGTATGAAAGTACTGGGATTTGGTAAGTTATTAATAATTGGCAAATCCTTCCCCATTTCAGATAAAAACTTCTCTAGCCCATTTATATAAAGAAGGAAAAGAAAGGGGGCCAGCACGCATCCCTGCCTAACCCCCTTTAATGAGGGGAATTTCTCTGTCAAGTCCTACCTCACTTCTGTATCAAACCACTCTCTCACTACTTTGGTCAATTCTCTTCCACCTTCTCTCTGCCTCACCCATCCTTGTCTCATGTCTGTTCTTACAGCACCTCATATCTTTTACTTCACCCATCCCTCTTTGCCCATCTCTTGCTATTTAATCTTAAATCTTTATATACTTACCCTGACTGAGGCTACCTTAATGCTTTTTCTACCTGCCCCCTCTCTCAGCACCTAACTGCTTCTATCTTACCTCCCTATATCTCTTCTCATCTATATATTTGACCTTTGTTTCAATATCATGTCTCTTCATCTCTCCCTGTTTACTTATACCCACCTTTCTCTACCTCTATATCACCCATCCTTCACTCTAAGGGCCAGATGCACAAAAATGCAGTTTTGAATTTCTTAAATAGTGACTTCATAGACATCGCTATTTAAGAAATGCAAAATGCTATATACAGAGATACCAATTTCCTAATAGAGATTCCTACTAAGTAGGAATAGCTATTAATAAATCGGTATTAAGAAATCTCATTGCATTTTAGTCAATGAGCTGGTTAAGAAATCTCTATTTAGAAAATGCAAAACCAGGGATAGCAAAGGGCAAAAGGCCCTCCTTGGCGCACCCCAAAAATAGGGGTACACATTTAGAGCACACATATGACTAAGGGGCATGTGTGTGCTCTATTGCAATTTAAAAAAAAGCACCTTGGGGTGCTTTTTTAAAATTGCATCTGGTTACCCCTGGCTTCAAGTCGGTGGTAATTGCATCTCCTAAGTGGCCAAGTCACATTTAGGAAATGCTCTGTACATCAGAATAGGAATCGCAAATAGGGAATCCCTATTTGCAATTTCCTATTCTGGGAATCACAAATTTCTATTTCTACAAGGTAGAAATCGCAATTTATTTTCCTTAAGGGTCTTTGTACATAAGAAAAGGAGGTTTTGCATTTCTCTACGGCCCAAAATACAGATGTGGACCATTAAGAAATGCAAAAAGGCTTTGTATATCTGGCTCTAAGTCTCCACTATCTACCGCACATCTCACTACTTCATTTCCCTCTTTATTTTATGGCTTTCACTCTCTCCCATTCATTCATCTCCCACAACCGAACCTTTTAATTTACTTCACTATTTGCCTTCTTCTATACTGCTCCACCATCATCTCTTCTTCAGTTTCTCTGCCTGCTTCTACCTCTTCTATCTCACCTCCTACTCAACAACATATTATGCAGGGATGGAGGATGTAGAAATCTACAGACTCGTGGGGCATTGACTGTACCGTTGACCTATCTCCACAACATTTCCATAGAACCACCATGGATATCAAATACAGGAGTTTTGGTTTAGGAACTAGAAATAATATTTTCTTTCTGTGACTGTGATTTATGTAACATAGCAGCAGACCTAAATAAGTTCCTCCTGAATACAAGAATAAAACGTATTGGCTGGATTAATTTGTTCTAAAAAACAGAAAAAATAGAAGAAGAAGTTAGGAAAGCATTGAAAACTGAGGCGATTCATGATCAAGTACATTTCAGTTCAGGATTGCTTATTTTGGTGCTATTTGCAAGTCGATACAGGACAGCCTGAGCTGCCCCCAGTTTCTGGAAGTTTAATGTATAGTTCAGTATTGTTTGGCATCATGACGGTTTGAAGTGGCAGAAAATGGCTTATAAAGGCAAAGCATTTCTGAACAGGGGCAACTTATTTCTTGCTCGGGCCCCAGAAAACTTTAAGAGGGCTGTGATTTACAATGAACCCTTCATTTTGCATTTATACTCTATAGAAGTAAGGGTTGTTCAAGACAATAATTGCATGTTACAAGTAATACAAACAATCACAACCGACTGTGTCCTTCAGGGTGACCATCAGGGTCACACACACACCCAGACCCTATCTTTGGAGACCCGAGAGAGCTCAGCAAGCAGCCGCATGTGGAGTCAGCATTCACATGAAACACAGGCATGATAGTATCCCTCTGTCCCCATTTTCACGGTAGCACTGAAAACACAACAAAAACAATTCCCTCCATTGACCTTAGTCACTTACTAAATCTAAGAGCCTCCAGTTCTCAGAAAATAAAAGCTGTAAAGACGCCAACCAGCCGAGTCCTGGGAAAATCCTGTGGTCACTGCCCTTGATCAAACTTCCTGCCATAAGTCATATTGAAAAATATTGTGTAGATTGTGAGCCGTCTATCAATTG
Source organism: Pleurodeles waltl (assembly GCF_031143425.1). Classification (NCBI taxonomy): domain Eukaryota; kingdom Metazoa; phylum Chordata; class Amphibia; order Caudata; family Salamandridae; genus Pleurodeles; species Pleurodeles waltl. Next base: position 1,454,242,217 of record NC_090447.1, on the reverse strand, counting down.
CCACGCTGAAGAGGCCAGTTTAATGAAAACAGAATAGAATCTTGGGCCTTCTGATTCTCATGGTTGAAAAACACAATTTTGTGACTGGACAATTGTCACTTCGCAAAATGTGTTACTTTTCGCATATTTATCACACTTCTAAACGCATCTGTGTTCGTTATCTTTACGCGAGGCATGCTGTGTGAATATTATTACAGTATAAACAGAACACACGTTGATGTGGCACGGAAAATAATTTCAAGGTAAGATTTGACGTTGTAAAGGTGTAACTGGAGCACGAATGATTTATCAACTCTGGGACGCTCCCTGTCGAAGCGCCTGTTCGCCTTACAGATGGCTTTTCATTTATTCATTCATTCATGAGGGACACTGCGCATGTGGCACGAATTTGTGCGTGAGTGTTTCATTTTGTGCACACTATAAAACAGGATAGAAGATGACCGGAGTCATAAAACCCTCAAAATAGAGTGGAGTTCAGTGTGGTATAAACAAAATGACCCCTTGTCAGTGAGAAAAGTTTGCATGTGGCTGGGTGTGAACAGCACAGCTGTGGAAGCTGGGCCCTAATGCTATTATTATAGTCAGTAAAATTGTGGTATGACCCTCAGAGTTTCCAACAATATAATGTTACATTTTATTATACCAGATGCACGGCGCATCAGAGGGTCTTAAACGTTAGTGAACAGGAAGAGGACAGCAGATTGGTAGGGGTACGAATTGAGAAAAATCATTATAATTTGTAAAATACCAACTTTTTTAAAGACTTTCAAAACCCTAAGACGGGGAATGCGTGTGACTTTTTTATCTGTGTGTATGTAAAACGTCGTAGTTGAAATGCAACAGACACCTCACTATACCCGGCTGAAAGCACCTGCACCCAACTATTTACCAGAAAATACATTTATTAGCGGTTTGTAACATCCCAAACACCCCCCTGAAGCCACCCCCTTGATTATCATGTCCACAGGTGTGCTTGTGCATATTGAATTTTTCAGGTGGAAGGAGGTAGACTTGAGGCGCTCTACAGCTGCGCGTGGAATGAGAAGCGCACAAAGGGATCCTGACACATTTGTATGTGTCTGATCCCGCCTTACAGAACATGGGGAGAGTGTGGGGTGTATATACGAATCCAGGGTTCTTAATGCTACTGGCAGGTCCAGGACTCCCTTAGATGAAGAAGGTAATCCGGATCTGCAGCCATAGCTTTCCCTGTGACTTTGGAAAGTTGAAATCCAGACTGAAACTGGTCGAAGGCGAGACTGATGTTGAAGCAAAGCTATTATTGAGAAGAGATGATGCACCAGCGCCATCTTGGAAAGGGCAAGAAAAATGTAATAACGTATTAATACAAACTATATTTAAAAGGTGAAAAAATAGTCCATGGGTTTATGCCAACATAGTAGAGGTCAGCCTTAGACATAACACCACTCTTTTTTAAAGTCTGACCATAATTTGGGTCTCAGGATTTTAGAGCACTGGGTTCCTGGAAGAGTATATTCTAATACAGCAAATCAAGCAACATAGCAGGAGCAATTCAGTACACCCTGCCCTCGAAGTCTGTGAATAAAAAACATACACTTCTCTGGGCAGCAATCCGTGGTCTTTGTTTAAACATTTGACAGACTGTTGTGAGGTGGAGCGTCTCGCTTATATCAGTCTGACCTCCACCAAGGCTATTTTATTTAGTTTCATTCGCACTGTGTTGCCTTTTATTTTCCTTCTCCTTGGGTGTGTATCAGTATGAGCTCATTTTCCTGTCTTTTGTTTTAAATGTCGACCGGTTCCTTGATGGCTGTGGGCCTTGACTTACACCACCAATCTGTGTTTAGTCTCTTTCCTTTTTTCCGTAAAAATATTTTTCCTTTAATAGTTCTGCACTGTCTCCACCCAGAGGTCAGCTTCCTGCTTACACCTTCCTCAGAAAGTCGTCTCTTTCCAGTTCTTGCTCCTTGATTCAAACAATTTGTACGAATGGAAGACATAAGTGGTTTTATTATAAAGTTTTTGTTGGTACAACTGACTGCATAAATTAAGATCTAAAAAATGTTAAGGGGTCTGCGTTCCGATGGGACTGATTCCAGGTTTGCTGACTCAGTCGACTAGTGCATCCGCAGCAGGGACCAGTGTTCGAGCCTATAGATACAGATCTCAAGCCTGGTGTGTTCAGTCAGCTTTTCATCCTTTCGAGGTCGATACATTTAGTACAATTGATTTGGGTAACAATAAACATCTGTTATTCCCACCAGCATGAACATGCTTTTAAAAAATGCCCATGTTATTTATGTGATTAAAAACTAGGAGGCCGAACCCTAACTTTTTGTGCAGTCAACTCATCCTTATGAGCGTAAACAGTGCACTCTACTTTTCTAAATGACAGAGCCTGATTCTCTAAATCAGCAGATATTTGTGGAATAGGTAAATAAAAATTAAATTAAATAAAAAAAAAAAGAAACACTTACCTTCTCGCCCCCGCGCTCCGCTCCTCTCCTCTACTGGCTGCAGGCTGCAGGCAGGCACAGGCACTCAACCTGCCCTGTGGCCAATCCTGACGCTGCTCAAAGCAGCATCAGGATTGGCTGGGAGCACCCAGCCAAGACGCTCCCAGGCAGACTGGAAGTCTGTGAAGGCTCTCGACCAGCCCGACAACTGTGTTGCTGGGCTGGAGAGAGCCTGGTGCGCATGTGTGTTTGGCCGGCCAAACACACATGCGCTCACTGCTCGTCATCCCTGTGGCCCATCACTTTTACTAAGAAAATGATAATAAACAAAGGGCTAGATGTATCAAGCGTTTATGCATTCGCAAACGGTGCGAGTGGCAGTTTGTGAATGCAAAAATGCCTTTCAGTATGTATGAAAGGCATTCGCTATGCAATTTTAAGGAATCGCTAAAATAGCGATTCCTTAAAATTGCGAGTCTGTTTAGAGAATCGCAAATTGCGATTCTCTAAATAAGAAATCGCAAATAAGGAATCCTTATTTGCGATTTCTTAAGCGCATGTATCAAGCTTTTCCTTAATGCGAATTGGGCACTAAGGAATAGCTATTACCACCAAGTTCAACTTGGTGGTAACCATGTGCAAATTTTCAAAATGCATTAAAAATGCATTTTTAAAATTGTCATGTAACGCACACATGCCCCTTTGTCCTGTGTGCGCCTTACATGTCTAAAAACATTTTTTTGGGGTGCAGCAGAAGGGGCCTTAAGCCCCCAGCACCCTGGGGTTTGCATTTCCCAAATTACGAATTCCAGTTAGGAATTTGCTATTTGGGAAATGCAAAAAATTCGCAAATATGGGGCTACAGGCCCATAGGTGCGAATGGAGGCAGTACCGCTATTTGTGATTCGGTAATAGCATTTGTGATTTTTAAGAAATCGCTATTACTGAATCGCAAATATGGTACATACCATTTTGCGACTCTGAAATAGCGATTTCTTTAAAAAAGCTATTAGAGAATCGCAAAATGGATTCTTGATACATCTAGCCCATAGTTTATTATCACTTTTTAGTAAAATGTTTGCAGCTGCCCCTGTTTTCGGGGGAGGCGTCACTCCTCCTCCCTAATGGAGGAACCGCCCCTGGGAGACTAAGGGGGTCATTCTGACCCCGGCGGTAAAAGGCGCTTACCGCCGGTCAGAAGACCGCCATAATACCGCCGCGGCCGCGGTAAGCCGCCACGGTCATTCTGACCCACAACTGACAAACCTCCAAAAATCCGACCTCCACTGCAGTCCGCCACATCAGCGGCCAGTGGTAAACTGGAGATGACCAAACCTCCACCGCCACGCCAACAGAAATACGCCCATGCCATTATGACCCACGAATCCACGCGGCGGTCATTCAAACGCGGTATTCCATTGGCGGTACACACCGCCGCGGTCAAAATACACACACAGCACCAACACACAGCCACATTGGACAATTTGAAATACACACACCTGAGACACATACACACACCACTCCCACACATCCAATCAACTATAAAACACACACCCACATCACCCACAAACCCCTACAACCACAAATCAGAGACAAAGGAGAGAGAGACACACCATAGAATAGATAGCTACATCACAGAGAGGCACACTACACCATCACCCACACCACATATACGCACAAAGCACCACACACCAACACACGCATCACCACATACACCACCCCACACCTCATCCACACCACCCCATGGCACCCCAAAGACACCCACAGTTTTCGGACCAAGAACTCCGGGTCATGGTGGGGGAAATTACAAGAGTAGAACCCCAGCTCTTCGGCACACAGGTGCAGCACACCACTATAGCCAGGAAGGCGGAGCTATGGCAGCGGATCGTAGACAGGGTCAACGCGGTGGGACAGCATCCCAGAAATCGGGAGGACATCCGCAAACGCTGGAACGACCTACGGGGGAAGGTGCGCTCAATGGTGTCAAGGCACAACATCGCGGTGCAGAAGACTGGCGGCGGACCCCCACCCACCCCACCCGAATTCACAGCATGGGAGCAAGAGGTCTTGAACATCCTGCATCCTGAGGGCCTCGCTGGAGTAGCCGGAGGAATGGACTCTGGTAAGTCCAATCTCAACTACTACATCCCCCCCACCCCACCAGCATGCCAACCCACACCCCCACCTCCAACCCCCATCACACATCCTCCCTGATAATGTCTCACCAGCACAACCCACCCAACCCAACACCAACCCCTGAATGCCAACACAAACCATGGACACCCATCACCTAAGCATGACCAATTCACAAATCCCCCCCCCCACAAACCACCCTCACAACTCCTCCCACAAGGGAATGCCAGCACTAGGGGACAAGGGCACACACAAATCGCACGCCATGGCACACACACAACCAATAACCATACTCTTTTACCCCTGCAGGACCCGAACGCCAACACACCAGCCAGGAGGGTCCAGAAATGTCCATCCCACCCCCGGAACAGGCCCCCAGTGATGACAGCAGCTCTGTCGACCTGGAACCTGATGACCAGCCCGGACCATCGGGGACCTCTGGGCAGTGGGTTCCCCACACACAGACACAGGCCACAGCAGACCCAACCCCCTCTGGGAACACCAGCACAACTCCCACCCAGCGGGCCCATGCCTCTGTCTCTAGGACAGGTCAACAGCGGTGTGTCCGCCACTACAGGGCACCCAGGCTGACCCACCACCCCAACAACAACAGGGACCTGGGGGCAGTGGTAGTGGGCACACCGTCCAGGGGACAGAGGCCCGGGGAAACAGGGCAACTCGGAGGGCAGCTGTGCGACAGGGGGGGAGGAGAGGCCCAGGGAACCCACTCTCCAAGAGGCCCTCACCACCATCATGGGAGCGTACCACCACTCCCAAGAGACGATGGCGACGGTACTGGCCAGGTTCCAGGAGATCCAGGCACAGCAGGAGGAACGCTACATGGGGTTCAGAGACGAACTCAGGAACATCGGGACCGCAATGGGGACCATCGTCCTGGCCCTCAACCGGATAGAAAACACGTTGCGGGACCATGTGGCACCACACAGGGCCCCTGTCACTAGCCAGGACCAGGAACAGCCTTCCACCTCCACCGGCGCTAGTGGACAGGAGGCCCCCACACAACGACAGGCCACCAGAACCCCACCTCCTGCTGAAGAACAACCACCCCGCAAGAGGAGCCTGAGATAAAAAAAAAAGACAGAGTAGGATGCCAAGACCCCCGCCAGCATGAGATACCCACTGAAGCCATCCCACTGTCCCACATTGCCACCCTGTCCAACCTTGAACTGCCCCTGCTCCATCCTTCCACAGGCATATGGACAATGCACCTGTGAGACTGAGAACTGGACTCTGCCATGGACATTCCTCCACCCCCACCCATCACCGTTTTACTATCATGTACCAATATCTAGCACTAAAAATAAATCACTCATTGCACAGAAATCAGTTTGGAGTCATGCTGTATTCTTAACAAATGTATTACACATTACAGTTCAATATATGTTATGTCAATTAGTGATGACAACATACCAATGTCAAGACGCTGTAGTTCATGGGCAAACCAAGCAGAAGTCACGCACTGAGTCATTCAGCACTGAGAAGGGAAGGGAAAATAAAAATTCAGTTAAAAAGAACTGGGGGGAAATACAGAAAGTAGAGATGCAGGAGGCTCTAAGTAAAAGTGAAATGACGTGTGTGATTCTTACCTGTGGGCTACTGGAATTACTGTTGTATAACATTTTCCCTGTTGTCTGTGTTCTCCCCGTCGTCTTCCTCCTCTTCACTCTCCACAGGCTCCACAGCTTCTACAACACCACCATCTGGACCATCCTCCTGCAGGAAAGGCACCTGGCGTCGCAATGCTAGATTGTGCAGCATACAGCAGGCCACGATGATATGGCACACCTTCTTTGGTGAGTACATGAGGGATCCACCTGTCATATGCAGGCACCTAAACCTGGCCTTCAGGAGGCCGAAGGTCCTTTCTATGATCCTCCTAGTTCGCCCATGGGCCTCATTGTACCGTTCCTCTGCCCTGGTCCGGGGATTCCTCACTGGGGTCAGTAGCCACGGCAGGTTGGGGTAACCAGAGTCACCTATTAGCCAGACACGTTGTCTCTGTAGCTGTTCCATCACATAGGGGATGCTGCTATTACGCATAATATAGGCGTCATGCACTGACCCAGGGAACTTGGCATTTACATGGGAGATGTACTGGTCTGCCAAACAGACCACCTGCACATTCATAGAATGGTAATTTTTCCTGTTTCTGTACACCTGCTCATCGTCATTTGGGGGTACTAAAGCCACATGGGTCCCATCAATGGCACCAATGATGTTGGGGATATGTCCAAGGGCATAGAAATCAGCCTTCACTGTAGGCAAATCACCCTCCTCTGGGAAAATAATGTAACTCCGCATGAGTTTCATCAGGGCAGACAACACTCTGGACAAAATCTTTGAAAACATAGGCTGAAGCATTCCAGATGACATGGCCACTGTTGTCTGGAATGAGCCACTTGCCAAAAAATGGAGGACAGTCAGAACCTGCACTAGAGGGGGAATTCCTGTGGGTTGGCGGATGGGGGACATCAGGGCAGGCTCCAGCTGGGCACACAGTTCATGTATAGTGGCTCGGTCAAGTCGGTATCGTAGTATAATATGGCGTTCTTCCATTGTCGACAGGTCCACCAGCGGTCGGTACACGTGAGGATTCATCCTTCTCATCGCAAGTCCCAGCGGACGGTGCCTAGGAAGGACAATATGGAGCACAGAGTCAATCAACTCACAGGTACGTTCACCACAGCTTGCACAGCACACGATTATGTATGTATTGCAATGCTTGTATGTGTGGCAATGCAAGGCCTAGGCCTGTGTGACGCAGTTGAAATTAAGCCATGTGGGCCCTTGAAATGGCGGCTGCCTGACCTGTGAAGTGGGACAATGGGATGTGAGGTCACTGCGCTGGCGTGGCACACCGTGGCGGTAGGCGGCCGAAGACCGCTGTGCGAAGACGCATTGGTTAACAATGATCCCTATGGGTTTCATGAGCCAATGACGATGTGCGCCGGCGGTCGCGGTACGCACCGCCGCGGTACGCACCGCCGCGGACGTGACCACCATTTTCTATCTGCTTAATCACTCGAGACCTGATCATCCACAGGAGAGGACCTATACTGCAAGTGCTGCTGTGAACTCGGTCTGGAAGAGACAATGGCTGCTGCGACTGGGGAAAGGGCCCCTGCCTTCACTTCTGAAGAGTTGGAGAAACTAGTGGATGGGGTCCTCCCCCAGTATGCGCTACTGTACGGTCCTCCAGACCAACAGGTAAGTACACTGGGTGCACGTCGAATGGGCAATGCATGTGTTGAGTGGGGTGGATATAAGAATATGGGGGGGGGAGAGAATGACGAGTGCAAGGCATGACAGATGAGCGAATGTGCCACATGGCAAGGTTGGGGAGGGGGGGCCAATCACATCTAACAAGCAGAAATTTGATGATATTTCCTTTCCCACCCTCTACATGTCAAATAGGTCAGCGCCCATCAGAAAGTCGATATTTGGCGTGCCATCGCCAAGGAAGTCCGGACCGTGGGGGTCTACAACAGACGGGGCACCCACTGCCGCAAGAGGTGGGAGGACATCCGCCGCGGAACCAGGAAGACCGCCGAGTCACTGCTGGGGATGGCCTCCCAACCTAGGAGGGGTGCCAGTCGTACCCTGACCCCCCTGATGTCCCGGATCCTGGCGGTGGCCTACCCTGATTTGGATGGGCGTGTGACGACATCACAGCAGACACAAGGGGGTGAGTACCAGTTAATTCTGCCATTTTAACGTGCAGTGGAGGTGCCTGGGTGGGGGAGGAGGGCTGTGGGTGACATTAGGCCAGGGCGCTTTCTGTAGTGTAGTCCTCTCCTTTAGCCATGGCCCTGTGCCCCCGCCCCCCACATCTGTAGGGTGACAAGTACAGCTATCCATGGTCCAGCATCACCCATGTGCGCTTTTGTTGACCCGAGATCTGTAGGCCTGGTCACAAGTACTGAGTAGTGTACCCCAATAGCGCGGCTTAGTGCATGAGGCTCCTGTGTCTGTCCTCTCCGCCAACAGTGTTGACAATGCATGCACTCAACCTGTTTTTTTTCTCCCCCCACCCTTTTTCTTTATCTACTTTTCCATGTGTGAAATAGCATCATCAGGCGGAGGAGATTTGGCACCGGAGCAGGAGGGAGCTGCGACTCACAAGGCCCCGGTGGCCCATGGCACAGACACCGAGGGCACCAGTGATACGGAGGGCGAGGGGAGCTTCACAACGGGGACCCGTGGTGAGACCAGCGACACCGACACGTCCTCGGATGGGAGCTCCCTAGCGGTGGTGGCAAAATCCGTGCCCCCGCCTCTACAGGTACAGCCGCCACCCAGCGCACCAGCTCCACCCTCCCAGCAGCCCCTCAGCCTACGCTCCGTGCCCGCTCTCCCAAGAAGGCGGGCATCTCCTTCGCCCCAGGCACCTCAGCCCCTGTTACCCCTGCTGCCCTCAGTGAGGAGGTCATTGACCTCCTACAGACCATCATTGTTGGGCAGTCTACCCTTTTGAATGCCATCCAGGGTGTGGAGAGGGAGGTGCATCGTAGCAATGCATACCTGGAGGGCATTCATTCGGGTCAGGCTGCCCATCAACGATCGTTCAATTCTCTGGCCTCAGCACTGACGGCAGCCATTATCCCTGTCTCCAGTCTCCCTCTTCTAACTGCCTCCACCCTGTCTCTGTCTCCTGTTCCTCAGCCTATCCCATCCACACCATCAGACCAGCCTGCACACACCTCAACACCCAAGGGCAGCTCACACAGACATAAGCACCACAAAACACACAAACACTCACCCAAGCAACACACAGAAGCAGACATGCCAACAGTCACTACCACCTCTGTGTCCCCCTCCTCCACGTCTACCTCCTCCCTCCCTGTGACGTCTACACTCACACCTGCATCCACACCACCAGCAGCCAGTACTCCCATCACCTGCACACCCTCCAGTACAGTCCGCACACTTACTGTCACCACCCCCACTGCCATTTACACTTCCCCTGTGTCCTCTCCCACTGTGTCTGTCACCCCCTCTTCCAAGACACACAAACGCAGGCAGACACCCAACCAACATCCATCCACCTCACGACAGCCTACGTCACAATCACCTGCACCCAAAGACAGCACACCTGACACTCCTACAACCACATCCTCTTCCTCCACTCCCATCACCACTACTCCCACCCTTTACCTTGGTCCCAAAAAAGTTTACCTATCCAATCTTAACCTCTTTCCCTCCCCTGACCCACCCCCTCCATCTGCTAAGAGTCCCAAGAGCACCTCAGCCACCACCAGCCCAGCTTCGAGTGTCAGTGTTGTGCATGGGTTCTGGAGTCCACCCTTTGGCAGCAGTGACACATCTGTCAGCAGCAAGGGGACAGCCAGCCCCCCCCCCCTGGCAAGAGGACCCGGAAACTCAAGGGCCGCCGTGAGAAGACGGACACGGCTGCCCCCAAGGACCAAAGTTCAGCCACTTCACCTGCCACAACATCCAGGGGAGGCAAGGCCCAGAGACCTACATCTAAGGAGCGAAAGGGCAGCAGGGCGGAGAAGTCAGCCAGCAGGAGCGCGGAGCAGGAGGGCCCCACAAGCCCCATCCCGGGTGTAAGGGAGGACACCCAAGGGGCCAGGACTCCGTCACCGAAGGGTCCAGCAACTGCACGGTCGGAGGGCGACTGAGCAGGGAGGCCAGGTCTGGCTCCCTTGGATTAACCGTGCAGAAGTGCACCGCTGAACAGGGCCCCGCCGTGCAGAAGAGCACCGCTGAACAGGGCACCGCCGTGCAGAAGAGCACCGATGAACAGGGCCCCGCCGTGCAGAAGAGCACCGCTGAACAGGGCCCCGCCGTGCAGAAGAGCACCGCTGAACAGGGCCCCGCCGTGCAGAAGAGCACCGCTGAACAGGGCCCGCCGTGCAGAAGGGCACCGCTGAACAGGGCACCGCCGTGCAGAAGAGCACCGCTGAACAGGGCCCCGCCGTGCAGAAGAGCACCGCTGAACAGGGCCCCGCCGTGCAGAAGAGCACCGCTGAACAGGGCACCGCCGTCTCAAGCACCGCTGAACAGGGCCCCGCCGTGCAGAAGAGCACCGCTGAACAGGGCACCGCCGTCTCAAGCACCGCTGAACAGGGCACCGCCGTCTCAAGCACCGCTCCGCTGGGCCCTTCCTGTCAAGCACCGCTCCGCTGGGCCCTTCCTGTCAAGCACCGCTCCGCTGGGCCCTTCATCTCAAGCACTGCTCCGCTGGGCCCTTCATCTCAAGCACCGCTCCGCTGGCCCTTCCTGTCAAGCACCGCTCCGCTGGGCCCTTCATCTCAAGCACCGCTCCGCTGGGCCCTTCCTGTCAAGCACCGCTCCGCTGGGCCCGTCCTCTCAAGCACCGCTCCGCTGGGCCCTTCCTGTCAAGCACCGCTCCGCTGGGCCCTTCCTGTCAAGCACCGCTCCCCTGGGCCCTTCCTGTCAAGCACCGCTCCGCTGGGCCCTTCATCTCAAGCACCGCTCCGCTGGGCCCTTCATCTCAAGCACCGCTCCGCTGGCCCTTCCTGTCAAGCACCGCTCCGCTGGGCCCTTCCTCTCAAGCACCGCTCCGCTGGGCCCTTCCTGTCAAGCACCGCTCCGCTGGGCCCTTCCTGTCAAGCACCGCTCCGCTGGGCCCTTCCTGTCAAGCACCGCTTCGCTGGGCCCTTCATCTCAAGCACCGCTCTGCTGGCCCTTCCTGTCAAGCACCGCTCCGCTGGGCCCTTCCTGTCAAGCACCGCTCCGATGGGCCCTTCATCTCAAGCACCGCTCCGCTGGGCCCTTCATCTCAAGCACCGCTCCGCTGGGCCATTCATCTCAAGCACCGCTCCGCTGGGCCCTTCCTGTCAAGCACCGCTCCGCTGGGCCCTTCATCTCAAGCACCGCTCCGCTGGGCCCTTCATCTCAAGCACCGCTCCGCTGGGCCATTCATCTCAAGCACCGCTCCGCTGGGCCCTTCCTGTCAAGCACCGCTCCGCTGGGCCCTTCATCTCAAGCACCGCTCCGCTGGGCCCTTCCTGTCAAGCACCGCTCCGCTGGGCACCGCCGTCTCAAGCACCGCTGGCCCAATGGCAGTGCCGGTTCTGTGTCGACCTACTGTTCACGGTTCACTGTGCCCACCATGCCTTCTCCATGACCAGTGGTCTCTGTAATCCACCTGATGGACTGTGGCTTTGCACTCCCCAGGACTGAACAGTGGGCAACCCACCCACTTGTGAGACTTGTGAGACTGTGGCTTTGCACTCCCCAGGATGGCACAGTGGGGAAGCCACCCACTGTAGGGACTTGAGAGACTGTGGCTTTGCACTCCCCAGGATGGCACAGTGGGCAAGCCACCCACTGTAGGGACTTGAGAGACTGTGGCTTTGCACTCCCCAGGATGGCACAGTGGGCAACCCACCCACTGTAGAGACTTGAGAGACTGTGGCTTTGCACTCCCCAGGATGGCACAGTGGGCAAGCCACCCACTGTAGGGACTTGAGAGACTGTGGCTTTGCACTCCCCAGGATGGCACAGTGGGCAACCCACCCACTGTAGAGACTTGAGAGACTGTGGCTTTGCACTCCCCAGGATGGCACAGTGGGCATGGTGGCCCCTTCGTGGATCTGGCGTCGTGGACTCATCCGGCTGAGGTGTCCCCCCTTCCCTTCCCCCTGAGGTGCCTGTAGTTTTGTCATCAGATGCCCCTGCAGTGTTCTCTCCAAAGGACTCAGGTCTCCTGTGTGGGCTTTGCCCTTGTGTTAATAGACTTTGGCCCACGGACACTTGGTAGATCGTTCATTGTGCTGGACTAATTGCCTCGGTGTCTCGCTTGCACCAAATATTTACTTTATTGTTTCATATTGATGATGATATTTTACCATGGCTTCTGAGAGGCTATTTTTTACATAAATTTATTTCTCACTTTGATAATGTCTTTTCATTATTCCGGGGGGTTTGGGTGGTGTCACTGTGACTTGTTGCTCTGCATTGGTGTGTAGATAGTGGGGGGGGGGTCGCATATGTGTGTGCCCGTAACCTTTCGTCCTCCCCCCTCCCCTGTGTCGTAGGTGCCGTACTCACCGTTGTCGTCTGCGCCGGCGTTCGTACTCGTGGTAGATGAGCAGGTAGACGAGAGCAGGTAGGATGTTTAATTCGGGTTCCACGCTGTCCTCCTTCCTCGTGGAGTGCGTAGAGGTGGGCGTTTTCCCGTTCGTAGTCTGTTTCCGCCGTGTTTTTATCGGCGGCGCTCCCGCCCCGGAAAAGGTGGCGGATTGGTGGGTCGTGATAGTGTGGGCGGTACATTGTCTCCCGCCTGGCTGTTGGCGGTGACCGCCGTGCTGTTTGTTTGTCCCGCCGTGGCGGTCGGAGTGTTAAAGTGGCGGGCTGTGTTGGCGGTTCCCGCCAGGGTCAGAATTCCATTTTTTGGACCGCCGGCCTGTTGGCGGGTTGGCTGCCGCTTTATCACCGACCGCCAGGGTTAGAATCACCCCCTAAGCAAGGACAACGCAGACAGCAGCATGTTTAAATCTGCCCTGAGGTGCTACCATCAAATGATGCAGACCACCAAACGGATCGCTTTGGGGGACAGCATCAATGCCAGCACCACCAGAAGTAAAGATATCTTAGCCATTGAGAAAGATTTAGCCTCACCATTGGCCACTTTCAACTCAATCACTCCCTCGCAGGACCTATGCAATAATCTTTCTCAATTCTTCATCAACAAATTTCACCATTTACAGCAATGTACAGCAACTTCAGCCTGCAACCGGACCCAACAGACCTCGCCAAATGTCTCCTGATCTTATCCAGAAAATAATGCTAACCACATGGGCTGCCATCACTCCAGATGAAACTGCTGTGACCATGAAGTCCATCCATTCAGGGTCACTATCACATGTCTACTCCTGAAGATCTCAACCCATCAGCACCATGCTTACACCCATTCTGAATACCTCAACCTCTTCTGTGACCTTCCCAGGTGCTTTGAAAAAACCAACTGTCCTCACATTGCTGAAGAAACCCTCTGCTGATCCTTTAATCAACTACAGACCAATTTTCCTGCTACCATTCCCAGTGAAGTTTTTAAAGAAAATCTGCAATATCTCAATGACCACCAACTACTGAACACCACTGGTTTTAGACCAAAGCACAGCACAGAAACTGCCCTCATAGCTGCCACAGAAGACATCCTCATAACTCTGGGCAGAGGGTACATGGCAGCCTTCATACTCCTGGATTTCTCCATAGCACTTGACACTGTCTCCCATTCCATTCCATTCCATCCTCATCCAACACCTACACAATATCGGAATACAAGGACATGTACTCCGATGGATCTGCTCCTCCTTGACTGGAGGGACTCAGTCAGTCAGCCTGGCACCATAACACTTCGAACACCTTAGACCTCATCTGCAGAGTTCCCCCCTAATGCTGACCCTCTTCAACACAAACATGATCCTTCAAGCCAGCATCTTCCATTCTCATGAAATCAACATCCTTTCCTACTCCAACAAAACACATCTCATTCTCTCCCTTACACCTATATGACTAAAATCACCCACTGGCTGAAGGTCAGCTACCTAAAGCTGAACGCTGACAAGACCGAAACTGTGATGTTTAGGAAGAGCACATCACTGTGGTACTCCACCTGGTGGTCTACAGATCTAGGATAGCCTGTCATCCACACCAACCATGCCAAGAACCTCTGGATAATCATCGCCAGCGGACAACATGGCTGCCTCATGTCAGTGCCGTCACCACCTCTTGCTTCCATTCCCTGAAGATGCGGAGGAAGATTTTCAAACGGCCCCCAATCAGCACTCGGAAAACTGCCATGCATACCATGGTCATAAGCAAGCCGGACTATAGGACAACCCTCTATGTCAGGATCAATAAAAAATACACTAGAATGCTTGCCTTTCAGAACTCGGCAGCCTTAATCACTCTCAACCTCAGCTGAATCACTTTCAACCTCCCACGCCGCACTCACATCACCATACCTGAAGGATCTCCACTGGCTCCCCATTCACAAACAAACGCAATTTAAACTCCTCACACACACTTACAAAGCACTACATAACACTGGCCCAGCATGCCTAAACAATCGTATTTGCTTTCACAAACATTACAGAACCTCTGCTAGTTTGGACTCCTACTTGCAAAAACCCCAAGCATATGGAAAACCAGACCTGGCATTTGAGCTTTCTCCTGCATTGCTTCTAAAGTGTGGAACAACCAGCCATTGTACATAAAAGCCTCCTCCTCACTTCTTGAATTCCGCAAGAAACTGAAGACTTGCCTTTTCGAGAAGTTCCACTAGGCCGTAGTTGTGCCTTGACTCACACCTGCTCAGGGCCAGAATACCCTCGTGGGTGATATTGCACTTTACAAGTCTGAATAACACATTGGGTAATGTCATCATCCTAAGTCTTTTGGCCTCTCTAATTGTATTATGGCATTGCTATCCAATCCATGCATTCCATCCATTATGCTAATTGATTAATTTAAGCGGCAAACACATTGGCACATGTGAAGTTGATGTAGAATAAGGAAGCAGTCTTCACAGTATTCATAGCAGCTACGGGCACTTGGAATTCTTGGATAAACAGTACTTCCTAGGTTGATGTACCTGTAGAGTTAAAGAGTGAAAATGAAGGAACCCAGGCAATGGTACTTAACCTGCAAAGACCCTGCTCCAATCCTGAGTAACATCCCCTGTGAATTTCATTCCTGTCTTCAGACTTTATGATTGAGCAATTACGTTTTTGTGCACTTCTGAAAATGATGTGCTATTCAAATTTGGCAATTTTTCTAAAAGAGACCCTTCACACCAGGAAGCAAAATCTGTAATACTTGAAGTTTCGGATAGGTCAGATATTTATTTGCACTGAAAATGTACCTCTTCGTAGATCTCAAATAAATTAACAAACTTTGGGGTATATTTAGGAAAAGTGGCGCTCCACACAGTGCAGCGCCACTATTCTTGTACCCCTTAGCGCCCACCTAATGCCACTATATGCGCGCCGTATTTTAAATGTTTGCGGTAGTTAGGGGACAAGCGTCAACATTTTTTATGGTAGTCTGGCGCTTTGCAGGATTAGCATCAAAAATGTTGACGCTAATCCTGCAAAGCACCCAGAGGCCCATTGTAAGCAAGGCTTCTGACGCTAATCCTGCAAAGCACCCAGAGGCCCATTGTAAGCAAGTCTTCTGTTGCTAATCCTGCAAAACACCAAGAGGCCCATTGTAAGCAAAAGAAGCCTCCTTATAATGCCTGCTCTGAGCAGGCGGTAAAGTGGCAAAACAAATGGCGGAAGGAAATCTCTTAGGTTTCCTTGCTCCATTTTTTTGCCCCCTAATGGGGGTACACCCCATTTACATACATTATGCCTGGCCCAGGCTTAATGTAGCGCACAGGGTTACAAAGTGGCGCAAATGCATGCATTGCGCCACTTTGTAAATATGGCGTGGCGTTTTTGGTCTTTTAACTCCACATTAGCGTCAGAAAATGATGCTAATGTGGCATTGGAATGACACTAGGGACTGTTGAATATGCCCTTTTATTTCACAGACAAATATGACCCAGAGGAAGATGGGTGAGGCATGCTTATAGGTTAGTAAAGTGTTAGAGCTAATAGTTGCGATGAAACATTGTCCTGATCTTAGACAACTGCACTCCCTGCTTTAGGGGTAAATGTTTTAAGAAATCGGAGATAAATGATGATGGGGAAAAAATTATTTGATTGTGATATACCTCTATTAACTATGGTAAATGCTGCAAGCTTCTAGTGTTTAACACCTTAATTAAGGGGAGAAAATTGTCTTTTAGTGGCCAGATCTTGATGTTGGATTCTGATTAAGTTTCATCAATTAGGCCTCACGTAGAACCTGTGCCATCATTATATATACATCAATGTGGAGCAGCTGACAAATTACGTTATCTGTTATTGTATACCGATTTTTAAGTTAACTTGCACTTCATGTAAAGATGAACTGAAAAACGTTTAGGGCAAGAAAGCAAAAATGACCACTAATCACTCGAAGTGCATAAGGACAATATAACAGAAAACGTCTGAGTCTAAACAGCAAAATACTGAGCAGAAGCCTAACAATATAAATGACCACCCCCTCATTAGTAAAAGTTACAACCTAACAGTCCTTCTATTAATCCTCCCACCCACCAGCCCCAAACATGCAACCACACACTGCCCCCTTATTAAATAAAATACAGAAATGTTGATGGGAGGAATGCTTGCAGCAAGTCTAACAAGTCTCACCCTGGTTGGTGCTCATGTGTCAGGTGTTGATTAGTTCCAGTGGTACCTCGAGGAAGGGACCCACATCTGGTCATACCCTTCGTACTTCACAACCCCAATCAAGGCCAAACTGTTATTGGGTTGTGTTCCTGTTCAGGGAGGTCCTGGCATAGCAGTTCAAGCTGGACTTTTCTTACTGTAGCAGGGTCAAGACTAATTTCCATATGGCTGCGTCCAAATTGAGGTGGCATGGTGGGAAAAACAATGATGGGCTGGAAGCAACCATAAGCAATTGCCAGTGGTTAGACAATACAAACATCCCATCACCTTTTGTATATTTGACACCCTTATTGAATACATCCTAAATAAATTCTAAGTTGCTTCAATTTTCCTATCTCTTTGCACCCTTTCTGTAACATTTGTTCCCGTCACTCATCTTATCCTAAGTTATTTCCTATCTGTCTATAACTTGTAGCGCGCACTTACCAAAGCTGGACCCTTCCAATCAGTAACAATCCAACTCTCATTATTGTCTTCCATCCAATACGTCCCATGATGTCCAATAACTTCAGATCCTGAATAACCGAACCTTAAGAATCGACCCAGAAGAAACCTTGGGAAAGGAAAAATAATAATTTAGTAGGCAATGAGGCACACCAAGAATGGCCACTGCCTGCAGATGTGCAGGAAGTGCTGCGCACTGGTATCCTCAGTGTAACCAACACCCCTTCCTGCCTTCTGGCTCCATTCCTCTTGCAGAATAGACCCTCCTTCCCGCCTGAAAAGCCCCGGGTGAAATCTTGCTTGGTCTCCACGTCCCTTGAGCACTAAGCATCGCCTGCAATGAAAGATTTCATGAATGTTTTAATGCATGTTTTTATGTATGATGTACTGATTTCATAGTAGTTTTCCAAATAAACTCTTATTGAATTGAACTGATTATATTCCTATGACTTCCAGTACCTACAGAGTAACCTGATCATTTACTGTATAGTCTTTCGGCAGTCTTCTTTCTCACGAGGCACAGGCACTCTTTTCATTTCTAAACCAGTTTCCGTTTGTTTTGTTGGTGTATATCATATCTGCCTTCCCTCTATGGGAATGTCCTCCCAACTTCTTTAATTCTTTGACACAATAGTTGATGATATCACGCCGCCAGTCATTATATTATCACACCCCCATTGGAAGATAAGGAATCAGACTGATGGAAAATGTGACCATGTTCCTCTTGTTTACTTGACAGTGCTGAGAGGTGTATTCTTGTCCTTAGTTCCTGGACTGGTCTGCACTCTGCAGGGGACTCCATCGAAGCACACGCTGTGGGATTTCACTCATCTGTGTGCTATCTTGTGGTGGCATTTTATGTCATAGGCAAAGTGGGCAATTGACCAGGGCCTCACTCTGTTAGAGGACCCCTGATTATGAGGCCATCACACGTCTCCATGAGCCTTCCATATGCTGCTGCTATTTAATCTTGAATGTGTATGAAGACAAATTATTGAATAGGATGGAAAGGTGTGATGGGTGGCACTCTCGATCACTGAATTTTTGCAAGGATGAGAGCTTGTCTGTGTTAACCCAGTGTAGCGTTCACAACATATGTCCATTGATGAACAGTGTAATACAGCAAACTCTCTGAGCACCATAAAATAGCACAATGGCAACAGCTGGTATCTACTGCACTTAGG
Organism: Pleurodeles waltl; assembly: GCF_031143425.1. NCBI lineage: Eukaryota > Metazoa > Chordata > Amphibia > Caudata > Salamandridae > Pleurodeles > Pleurodeles waltl. The sequence continues at coordinate 1,454,223,722 of NC_090447.1, read as the reverse complement.
AATTGGTAAAAACACACAATATTGACAGATACAAGCTATTATCTTTGGAGAACATAATGCACAGTTTATTCATGGCACAAGAGCTATATCACTGGATTTCAAAACAGGTGTAGCTATATTGCTCATTGGTACATGCTATGAACACTGATTAATAAAAATGTTCCTATACAGAGCCCAAACAAGTGAGAGGTGCACATTAATTTTCAGTGTTGGTTTACTATTACTAAAACACTTTTTTAGGGTGTCAACAGGTATAACCATATCAGTCCATGATATCACAAGAGGTTGCTGTGAAAGGATCTCTCGTCTAGTTGTTGCTGATATTTCTTTACATGTTCCTGCAGTTAATAGTCTTCCTGCAAGAAGGCTCAGGTACCCCTGGGCAGTTATTGGAGGAGGTTGGAGGTAAGCTTTCACTGCTGCCACAAATATATTCTATGCTTCCACTAACTGTCTTTTGACTATTCAGTGTGTGATGGGTGGTTCTAGAACTGTTCTTTCTCTGAGGCACTGCTTAATTATTCAAGGCGGTGGTTGCTGGTAAGAGGCACCGCATGGACATCATTTTTATAAACAGATTTTATTGATGATTTTAGCACAACACTCAACAATCATATAGTGCTTCAGAACATTTGCCCTTAGCCCCCCACCCCTCTCCCCACTGTGCTGCCACCCCTGCTTGACCTATATCCTGTCGTGTGCGATCTGTGTAAGTGCGTGCGTTTATCCACAATTGTGCTAGGTGAATGCTAGTTCGGTAGCCTTACTGGTCCAGTTTTCCCAATGGACAGTTCCTTACTCTCTTCTAGGAGGTGTCTGTTCCTGGTGGGTGGCAGGTGGTAAGAGCTCTATAGGTTCATTGAGGGATAGCCTATTCTTATCTTTCAGGGCTTCCACCAGTTGTTCCCAAATTCGTGTTGGATCCGGTGAATCCCTGCCCTGCTTGGTCTCATGTTGTAAAACTAAACTCTCATATTACGCCCATCGTTCCAATTCCCTCTTCCAGCTAATCAGCCCGGGGCCTGAGGGACATTTCCAGTTCATTGTTATTTCCCTCTTTGCCAGTATGTACGGAGGGTCCTGTAGCCTACTAGTGGCCTTATTCTTGGAAGTACAGGGGAACCAGTAAAGTAGACAAAGTCCTGGCATGCAAGGGATATCTCGGTCCAGGACCTCCGCAATATGAGTCATTACACCACATCAATAAGAGGTTAGGTTCGTACAAGTCCACATCATGTGTATGAATTCTGAGGCTGCTTCTCCGCAACGTGGACTTTTAGCATCTATTACCTGAAAGTGTTTGTGGAGCCACCTAGGGGTGAGATATGCCCTATATATTACATAGAAGTGTACTAATTTGAATCAGGCATTTCTAGATACCTTTGGTGCTCTCTCTAATATCTGCCCCCAGGACTTCTCCGGTATAAGAATCCCCAATTCTGTCTCCCCTTTCATTCGCAGATCCTCCAAGGTACGTAATGCTCCCGCATGGATTGCCCCGTATTACTGACTTGTATATACCTTCCAAGTATATATTGTATAGTTGCTGACTCCATGGGGTCGCGGTTCTATGCTCCCCGAGTGCCAATGCTTTTGGACGGCATGGGTAACGGTACAGTGTAACAGAAAGTGACCTTGTGGGAGATCATATCCTGCCTGAATTCCTTGAAGGGTAGAAGCCCCCCATCCCTGTACAGGTCCCCCAGCTGTGTAACTCCAGCATCCACCCAGGATGCAATGCCCCCTCACTCTCCCCGGTGGGGCACCCATACTAGCCAAGTCATTGGTATGTCAGGTGACTAAGGTGTACCCGTGTCAGTGTTTTGGAGACATCTCCTCCAGCATTTGCGAATGGCATGGACCTCTAGGGTATCTGATTGAGCAGGTCAGGTAAATTTGAATAGTGTTCCCACCAATTGAGGGAGATGGGGGACCGTTGAAGCCAGACCACCCGTTCGGAGTGGACGCCCCGCTATCCAATGGGTCAGCCATTGTAGTTTAGCCGCCAGATAGTATGATTCATAGTCCGGAACCGCCAAATCCCCCTCTGCCCATGGTATATTCATTGTAGAGAGGGCCACTCGGCATCGCCCAGACCATGGCAGGTATTCAGAGCGGCGGGACCAAAAAATAGTATAAGCGTCTAGGAAGAGCCACCATTTTGAGGAGTGCTATTCTCCCCGCCACTGACAAAGGTAGTGTCTTCTAAAATTCCAGCTCCCTAGTGGCACTACCTATGTTACCCTCTAGTAGATCAGCCATAGTGTGATAGACCTTGACTCCCAGGTAGGCCATGCACCTTCGTTCCCAGAAGGCATGTCCTAACTCCTCCAGGGGGTCACGGTCCGCTGATAGTGGGTAAGGTGTGATTTTTGACAATTCACTCGTTGCCCTGCTATCCTGCAAGTTGTTCTAGGAGCGCCTGAGCTCCCTCGAGTTCTGACGCTGTATCTTGTTAAAACATAAGCAGATCATCTTCATATAACGCTATTCAGTGAGACGTATCAGCATGCTGTAATACCTGATACCAAAGAGCAGTCCATGCATAGGTGGCCAATGGTTCTATTGCCAGCGCAAATAGCAAGGGCGAGAGGGGACATCCTTGCCGTGGGCCCCTCTCCACCCTATATAATTTGGATATTGTGGACCCTGTTCTAATGCAGGCTTTGGGCTCTGTGTACAGCAACTGTGTCCAACTAATAAATCCCACCCCCAACCCCATATGATATAGGCCTGCATGTAGATAGTTCCATTCTCCATGTCGACGACAAAGACAGCTGCAGTTCTCTTTTCTGGAATATCAGCCTCCAAAGAGGTTGATAACCAGTGGATATTCTGGACTGTGTTACACGTGGGGATAAACCCTGCTTGGTCCGTATGAACCAGGCGAGTCATAAGTGGTAGCTTTCTTGTCGCAAGGATCTGGCTAAGAATTTTATAGTCCATGTTGAGCATGGATAGTGGCCTATAGGCCCAGCTGTGGTGTTCCGGCTTGCCTGGTTTCAGTAGTAGGACTATCAACACCTCCCTGGTCATGTCTGGAAGGCGACCCTGTTCTCTCACTGCTTTGTATAACTTCGCAATTTTAGGGGCCAGATCGTCAAAGTACGTGGCATAAGATTCTGTGGGGAGCCGGTCTGTGCCCGGGGTTTTCCTTTGTGCTAGGCCCTTCATGGCCTCTCGGATTTTTGTCTCTTCGATATTCCCTCCTATTGCTTCCTTCTCTTCCCCAGTGAGGTTCCAGCGTGTCAGAGGTTCCAAGAAAGTCCGTATGTTGTCCTCTCTACTCTGCGTGACGCTACTGTAGAGAGAGGTGTAGTACTCAAGAAAACAGTGGTTGATCTCTTCCTGCCGGAATAATCTCTGTCCCATGGAGGTAATAATTTCTTTAATGGGTGTCCCTCTCTTTGAGGGATTGGCCAGCCAAGCCAGTGGTGTTCCTGCTTTGTCCCTTTCAGCATGTGCTCTTACCATAGCATTTTTATAGTCAAAGCAATGGAGCCTTTCAGTGTGTTCTGCTACTTTCTCCCTTGCCTCACTCACCTCGCTTTGCAGCTCAGGGTGGTCTGGTCTTTGCTTTTCTAGTGTTCGTATCTCACCCTCTGCTGCCATGACCTCCCCTAATAGTTTCTTCTGGATTCCTATTGATTCGGCCATACAATTCTCTCGTATCACTACTTGAAATGCATGCCACAAGATCTGGGGAGAAGAAGCAGTAGCCTCATTGTCTTCAAAACATTGTCTAATGTGTCCCCCCATCTGTTCCTGAAAGACTGGATCTTCTAAGGATTCTGGCTTGAGGCGCCAAGTTGGTATTCATGGCTTGGTTCTCTCCCAGGCCAGCTGGAGAAGGACAGGATTGTGGTCGGATATCATCCTCCCCAGGTATTCCACTTCTCGAACCTGGCTATGTACTTCTGGTGTGCAGAAAAACATGTCTAGACCGATGTGTAAGTCATGCATATTGGAAAAGAATGAGTAATATCTGGTATGTGGGAAAGGTATCTCCATGAGTCTAGCAATCCCCACTTGGCCTGCCATGCTCAAAACATTTCAGCTACTCTACATACCAGGGAACCCCCAAGCGGAGGATGCGATCTGTCTGTGTCAGGATGGACCAAACAATTGAAATCCCCTCCAATCTGTACTGCATGTAGTAGATCAGGGGCTAATGCCTCCAAGAGGTGCTCCAAAAACGCTCCCTGTTCAGTGTTCGGTGCGTATATGCTAATGAGTGCTATGTCCCTTCCCTCTAGGTGGCCAGTAACCACCTGATAGCAGCCATTGCTGTCAATGAGTGTCCCTTTTTTTGGGATGGGGACTCCTGCTCTAATCCATATGAGAGTCCCCCGAGCATAAGCAGAGTATGATGTATAATACACCTGGCCTCTCCACCTCTTCTGCAGAGACACCCCATCCACCGCAGTCAGGTGTGTTTCCTGCAGCATCGCTATGTGAGTCATTCTTCTCTGTAAATAGGAGAACACTTTGTACTGCTTAGCCATATTGTGAATGCCCCTAATATTCCAGGATACAATCTTATAGTTCAGTGGTTTCCCCATTAGGTTTGATTGTGATATAACTTTTACTATGCATTCCCATGCCGTAAACAGTTTGTGTCGACCTAGCGTCGCTCACCAGGTTTATTCTTCTCAGGGTGCAGCTGCATCGTTTCCTTAACACATCAACCCAACAACTTCCCAACTCCCATACCCCAGGACAGGTGAAAAAACAACCTCCCATCCAAACTAGTTTTAGTCAAGAAAACTCTCTTATGAGGTGTGTGTGCGACCAGGCCGGTAGCGGTGCAGGGCTCTCACCTCCAGGTCTCACGCCATCCAGTCTCAAATGTTATCAGAACAGCTTGTCTTGTCCACCCTTAGGAACTCTATGGCGATCTTCTCAGTTCTCATCTCCGTTTCTTGTAGGGGCTTCATATGATGTCCTCCAAGGTCCCATGTGTTAATATTGGTAGTTCCACACTAGGTGTTGTCGAAGTTCTAGATTCCCCACCTGACTCCGAGTGCTCTACACCTTCCTCTGTCACCGCAGACTGGGGGCTGGTCTCTCCCCCACTCAAGGATGTCACGGCTGCAGTAGCTCTCATCCTCTTCCTCCTCGCCTCCTCCAAGAATGGTGCAGTCTCACTACGACGGGTGAGACCATCTGCGCTGGCTCTGGGATCGGTTCCCCCGATCTGCCCCTGGTTCACCATCCAGCCAGTCTCTCGCCTCCTGCGGGGTCTGGAAGAAGTGTGCTAACCACCCTTCTGCTATTCTCAGCGTGGCCGGGAAGAGCATAGCATAAGGGATGTTCAGTGATCGCAGTTGCTTCTTTACCTCCAAGAAGGTGGCCCGCCGTTTTTGCACTTCTCATGAGAAATCTGTGAAAATGCGGACCACACTGTTCTCCACTTTCATCTCTTCCTGTCTCCGAGCCTGTCCGAGAATATGGCCTCGATCTTTGTAGTGTAGCAGCTGGGCCACTACTGGCCACGGGGGGGTGGCCCTGAGGAGGCGGTCTGGTCGTTACTATGTGAGCTCTCTCAAAGGCATAGAAAGGGAATAGGCCCTCCGGCGTCACCTCTGTGCGGATCCAGTTCTCCAGATAGGAAGTCACATCATTGCGCTCACCTTTTTCAGGCAATCCCACTATTCGGATAGTGTTTCACCGAGATCTATTTTCTGCGTTCTCAGAGCGGACTGCGAGGACCTACACCTGCTGTTCCAAGGTAGTTAGTCGGTCTTCTGCCGCTGGAGCACAGATTTAGGCCCTCATTATGACATTGGCGGCAAATGCCGCCTACCGTCACGACGACAGCCGTCAGAAGGCTGGCGGAATTCCATCGACGGTCATGGTGTCGGACGGTGGTAAGGTGGAGCTGCTGCCAGCAGAAGCGCCATGCCAGCAAAACACTGCCTTACCGTATCATGTTCCATGATACGCCTGGCGGTGTTTTGCTGGCATTCAGGTAAGTCGGGTTCTCTGACAGGAGAGGGGGTGGGGGTGTTGTGTGCATGTGTGGGGGTGTGTGTGACTGTGTGTGAATGCATGCATGTGTTTGTGACGCGTACGTGCATGAGTGGGTGTGAGTGTACGTGCATGTTGTGTCGTGAGATTGCGTGTGTGCCTGGATGTATGTTTGTGAGTGTTGCTGTGAGTGTGTATGAATGTATGAATGCGTGGGTGAAAGTGTGTATGCGTGTGTCTATGGGTGTGTATGTCTGTCCGTGTATGTGTGTAAATGTGCGGGGGTCTGACAGGAGAGGGGTTGGGGGTGTTGTGTGTGTGTGTGACTGTGCGTATGTGTGTAAATGTGCGGAGGTCTCAAGGGGGAGGGTGAGGAGAGACTCTGGGGACGGTGAGGGGGCGGGGGAGAACCTACTCAGTGCCAGGGAAGAATTTCCCTATCACTGATAGTGCCTACCGCCATGGTTTCATTGGGGGTACAGAAACCACGGAAACCATGGCGGTGGGTGGGGTCAAAATGCCATGGGAGGCCTAGTGACGGCCACCGTGCTGGAGACTGAGGTCTCCAGCCTGGCAGTTGTTACGGCCGTGGCGGTTGATGTGGTACATTGGTGGTTTGGCTTTGGCCAAACCGCCAATGTCATAATAGTGGAGGTAGGTACTGCCAGCCTGTTGGCGATAATACCTCCACTATACCACCCACCGCCGGGGTTGTGATGACCCCCTTAATGTCTACAACAACTCGCTCCGACATCGTGATTCTTTCACGTCTGTCGTCTTTGATCCTTGCGCAACAGGCCCAGATCCGTTGTCAGCGCATCTATCTTGAACTCCAGGACCTCTCTGGAGGCTATGATGGCCTGCAGTATGTCTCCTAGTGACAGTTTTGTAACCAGTCCCTCTGTGGGTGCCAGTTTTTCCGTTCCTGTGTTGGGTGTTTTGGTACGTCCTGTTTGTGACCTATTGTCCCCCACCAATTCTCTTTTCTCACTTGGTTTCCCCATGTTCAGCGGTGGGTGCAATGAATGTTCCTACACAGAGTAGTGCCACGTGCAGCTGGGAGGGGTGACTCTTGCAGGGGTTCTTCTCCTTCACGCCCCACTCCTCCTGCCCTCTCCAGTATGGATATGCAATCCACGTTTCTATGTAGGCCACTTACGCCTGCCAGCCGCAGAGTAGCCCAAAGTCCCCTGTTTGCACTCAAGTAGAGTAGGCCCTTGCTCAGTCTGCTGCAGTGCTGCCTCATGCACCGGTGCCAGATAACGATCTCGCTGGACCCCGGCAGACCCCTCGTCTTCTTCAGGGGTTCCCCAATCAATGAGCCTCCGAAAATCTTGGGAGGGCCTGCTGCTTGTCGGTTAGCGGTACTCTCTGGGCCCCCCTCCACCTTTCATCTGTTCTTCAGGCTGGCTCACCTCCACTAATTCTGGAGAAGTTAATCAGCTCGTCAATTATAGTGCCCAGCCCTGCAGTCACTTACTGTCCCTGATCTGGCTTCCAAACTCTCATTGAAGGCCAACATCCAAATCTGGGGTGGGGGGCGGAGTCGCTGCTGACCACCAGCCTCCCCGTCCTCAGGCTCGCCGTCTCGCTGCTGGCTCCAGAAGGTGGAGGGGGTGGGTACTGTCGTTCTTGTCCCAGGCTGACCCCAGCGCTTGTCAAGTTCGGGCCTGCTCTCCGTCTCTTCACCCGGGCCCAGAGTGCTCTTTTCTACGCTCACCTGGGTCTTAATTTGCGCCGCTTGCCCCCACAGCGGCTCGGCTTCAACCAGATTAGTGGCTTCCAGCTACAGTTTTTAAGACGAGTCGCCCCCAGGCTCCAATGAGGGGGTCAGATCTGCCTTCTCATTGTAGGCAACAATCCATATCTCGGTAGTGTGGGGGGTCGTCACTTACCATCAGCACCCCCTCTCTTCTCGGGCTCCCCGTCTCGCCGCTGGCACCAGCAGGGGGAGGGTGTGGGGATTGTCGTCCCAGGTCGACCCCAGCGCTTGTCATGGCCAGGCCCGCTCTCGTCTCCTCACTTGGGCCCGGCGTGCTCTGTTCTCCGCTCACCTGGGTCTCAACTGGGGCCGCCTGGCCCCCTCCATCCACCCTCTGCTCTACTCCTGTGTTTGTCCTGGCAGGCCCCCGCCTGGTCGCAGCTCAAGCCACGTCTGCCATTTTGTTTATGGCAGCACCCGGCTCTTCTCCTTGGAGTGGGCCAACTTCCAACAGTTTTGCACATCTAACTCCCTATTTTCCAGGCTAGGTGCCGGAACTCTCTGCTTCTGCTCCCTACACCAGTGGCACCAAGCCACGCCCACCCGCCACATGGACATCATTTAGGGGTGTCCAGGGGTCGCATGATGTGACCCCTGGCTTGCCCTTTGCTACCTCGGGCACTGCCTTTGTGGCCCTGGCCTCAGAGGTGACCCATTCTGTGCCAGGAACAGAAAAGCTCATCTTTATAGATGCCAGTTGGGCTCTGTCTCTTTCTTTTCTGTCAATTTTTTAGCATACTGATAGCGAATAATACAATATTCACTATTAGTGTAATGCAAATTGAGTACATTTAGCTGGAATATGCCCTTCCATGGAAGCTGAGGTAAGTAAAAAATGCTTTTAAATGTATGCTTTGTGCTTCCTTGCAGGTAAGAGTGTGTTTATGTGAAAGAGTACTTGTAAGTGTGAATTTGTGTGAATAAGTATATGTGTGTGAGTGATATTGGAGCACAAAGGGCATGTGATGTCACTTCCGCTACCCCTGGCATTTCGGTGACGTCCATGGGGCACAGAACTTATTTTCCCACATCAAATACTTATCTAGGGCAAGAGAGGGAAAAAGCACATATCTGAAAGACGGCGACAGAGAAAGACGGAGTAACCGCCATGTGGGAAGAATGCTGGAACCTGTAAGAGGGAGATGAAGGGGCCGGGACTGTCTGGCAGAGGATTAAGGAGACATTAAGTGAATTTAAGGCTAACACCCGGAGCATTTGGCGTATTGATGTTTAATTGCACAGGCACTTTCTTTTAGAAATTAAGTATTGGTCTAAGGCCAGACAGATAAAATACTCCTGATCAGTGCTTAATTTGTGCTTATTTATTTTTGAGGGCCGGGGCTTATTCTTCTGCCTCAAGCATTTGCTGCGAGCAAAAGACACATATGGGAAAGACAGAGGGAGGGAAAAACGAAAAAGGGTCACAAAGGAAGAAAGTAGAAAGCTGCTAGAGTGAGCTGAAGGGAGAGGGAGTGGCTTTAAATGGATTGAAGAGGCCCGGGATAGCTTCAGGATTACGCCGCCTCAGTATTCCGTGCTTGTACATTTAAAAGCTCCCCAGTGTTTGGGGGTCCATCGCCCTCAGGAAAAGACAGCAACAAATGGCATAAAAATGAGGCATTTTCCAGGCAATTACCCGAAAGCGTTCAAGTTAGCCATACTCTTAGCCAGTTCTAATAATCTCGTCTGCCCTTGTCCATGGCCTCAACCATTTTCAAGCGGGGGACTGATAATATGTTTCCTTTTCTTTTATCTCCATTAAGTTTCTTGGTTTGCTGTTACCAAATGGATATACAGTGCTTTATAATCACTGACAATCTATTTGCTGATGTTAAGGTAGAAAAATGAAAATGTACGCCATAGGAACTGCTTCAGAGTTTAGAGTCCAAGAGTAGCATTGCATGTTAGATGAGGTCTGTGTTTTTCTCAGTGTTGTTTTTGCTATGATTAGGCATGTCCATGGGGTGAGAGTTTGTAAGAGATGAGGTAGTGACTGCTGACTAGTTCAAAGTCTCAAATGCCCACATGGCAAAGTCCAAGCCCCAACTTGACTCCTGACAACATCGGGACTCCACTGTTCAGGGACATCATGTTGGAAATGTGCAGGCACATCAGGGGGTGGGTGCTGCTTTTCAGTGGGAGGGGCCTCCTAGCCCACTGGTTCTGGAAGGGGCACCTAGCCCACTGGTTCTGGAGGGGGCTCCTTGCCCACTGGTTACTGAGGGAACTCCTGCCCACTGGTTCTGGAGGGGGCTCCTTGCCCACTGGTTACTGAGGGGGCTCTTTGCCCACTGGTAACTGAGGGGGCTCCTTGCCCACTGGTTCTAGAGCGGGGTCCCTGTTGGTCTGGAGGCCCATACAACTGCTGATACAGGGGTAGGACTCCATCCACGAGCATCTCCAACTACTCTGACGTGAAGGCTGGGGCCCTTTCCTCTGTTGCACGTGCCATGGCAGGTTCCAGACACAGGTCAATGCAGCACACGCAGTCGACATGTCATCCTGTGGAAAGTCAGGAATCAAGAGAAGTGATAGCAATAAAATGGTGGTCACGTCCGCATTGATCATCATTGGTTCCCATACTCCATAGAGGGCAATGTCAGCCAATGAGGGATTGCACAGCAGTGCAGACCGCCTCTCGCTATGACACGAACGCCGACAGAGTGAGGTCACTTCCATCTGTCCCTGCATACAAGACAGGCGGTTGCCATTTTCTAATGCTAGTACACATGTACAGCTTAATAAGTGCATCATTGTAGTCAAATGTACTCACCTAGACAATTCCAGTGTCCAACATACATGCATGCTCTGTGTACACTGCTGTAGTGTGTTCATGGTTCCTGTTGTCACTCCTGTATGTTTGGGTCCCTTAGGTACCAACCACTGCGGAGGCATAGGAGGAGGAGGGAAGCACCCGTGTACAGACCCTTTGTGGACCTGGCTACACTGGAGGACAGGCACATCATACTCACCTATCGTCTGGACAGGGCCACAATCACAGAGCTGTGTGCACAATTAGAGTCTGATCTGCTACCTGCTATCCGTTGCACAACAGTAGTACCTATCTTGTACAGGCATTATTAGTGCTCCATTTCCTGGCAACTGGCTCTTTCTAGGTGACAGTGGGCTTGGCTGCAGGAATTTCACAGCCAATGTTCTCTATTGTGCTTGCAAGGGTTTTGGCAGCCTTGTTCAAACACATGTGCAGCTACATCGCATTCCCCCAGGTAGATGATTTACCCACTGTGGAGGCAGGATTCTATGCAATGAGACATATACCACATGTTATTGGGAACATTGACATATTGCCTTAGTACCCCCAGGGCCAATAAACAAGTCTACAGGAATAGGAAGAGTTTCCACTCACTCAGTGTCCAGATGGTGTGCCTTGCTGACCAGTACATCCTGAGGAATAGCAGTGTCCCACAGCTGATGGCACAACTACAGAGGCACAAAGTGTGGCTTATAGGTGAGCTTATGTCCACACCCAATGTTTGTCACTGTATGTCTTCAGGAGTCATACCCCATGCCATTGTGCAGGGCAAATGTGTGTTCCTCAATTTTTGCAGATGATTCTGGCTACCCACACCTGTCCTGGCTCTTGACCCGTTAGGAATCTGAGAACAGGGGCTGAGAATAGGTAAAATGATGCTCATGGGCGTACCAGGAGGATAGTTGAAAGGACTTTCGGGCTCCAGAAGGCCAGGTTCAGGTACCTCCATCTGACAGGTGGATCCCTATGCTACTCCCTTGAGAAGGTCTGCAGGATTGTTGTTGTGTGCTGCATGTTGCACAATTTGGCCCTCAGATGGCATGTGCCCTATCTGCAGGAGGAGGGGGGTGACGATGCAGCTGTGGCAGCAGTCGACACTGAGGACAGTGATGAGGAGGAAGAGGCGGAGGGTGTGGACAACAGGTCACATATGATCCAGCAGTACTTTCAGTGAAACTCAGCTAAGACTGTTGAACTACATTTTTCTCTATTTCAGTGTTGTGCTGGGTGTCTGTAGCATTATGCTAGTCATTACCTTTGCATCCCACCTGACTGTCACCTATGCCTTCTCTTATTGCAGATGTTGCTGTGGTTATAACAGTGTAATACTGTGATGTGTACAGACTGCTGAGGCACATTTGTGGGATGGGTCAACATATTACTGGACATTTACACAGGATCATGTAGTTCATTACAGTTCAATACATTGTACAATACCTTCAGATAAAGCACTATTACTCAAGTTGTGTCCAAGGGTGTTTATTAAAAGTGTGTATACAATGCAAAGTGCAATAGAGTGGGGTGATGGTTGGGAATAGTCTAGTGTGGTGTGCCAGTCTGTTTGTAGCACATGTCCAGTGTCCAAGGGGCCATTGGAAGGGGAGCAATGGCTGTTTAAAGTGGACAAGGTGACATAGTGGAACATAAGGGGGACATTCAGGAGGGGCTAATTTCCTGGCAGTGCTCTTGGTCTTGGCAACTGTCTCTGGTGTCTGTCTGGGTCGCAGGAATCATTTGCGGGGTAGTTCACCTTCTGCAGGGGGAGGGGTGCTGGTGGCCTGTGGTACCTGTGGCAGGGCCTCCTGTCCACTAGCTGCAGTAGATGTGGAGGGCTGGTTAGTACACTGGCTAGTGGAAGGGGCCCGCTAGTGTGCTGTGTAGCCCCTCATAATGTTGGCCATATCACCCAGCACCCCTGCAATGGACACCATGGTGGTGTTCAGGACCTGCAATTCTTGCTTGATCTCCTGGTGGTGTTCCCCCTGCAACCGCTGGTTCTCCTGCATGATGTTTATCACCTGACCCATCTTGTCCTGGGATTGTTGTTCAGCCTTCAGGACATCAGTGAGTGCCTCCTGGGCAGTCGGTTCCCTGGGCCTGTCCTCCTCCTGGCACACAGGTGTCCTCCGACTGTCCCTGGCCCCCTGTGCCTGTGTCCCTTGAACGGTGTGCCCACTGACCCCACTGACCGAGGACCCTCATTGTCTTGCCTGTGAGGTGTGGACTGGGGTCCCTGTACAGGTGAGCACACTACTGATTGACGTGTCCTGGGGAAAGATGTCTGGGGACGATGGGTGGCTGCTGTGGTGTTGAAGGCTCTGTAGTGGACTGGGTGTGGGCTGGGGTAGCCGACTGACCAGTGCACTCTGATGGGCTAGGGAGTTCATCCAGATCCAGAGCTCCAGAGTTGCTGTCATCACTTGGGTCATCTTCGAGTGGGGGACTGGGTAGCCGTGGCACCTCCTCGCCGCTGAGATTGGCTGGGGCACCTGTGGGGATATAAGTGGTGTATTATGCTACATGTCTGTGACATATTCTGTCCTGCATCACTATCTTCTCCTATATTTTTGCTGTTGCCCTGCCACCTTTGTTTGTGTATGGTGATGGATTGTGGGATTGTTAGATCTTTATCCGGTGCATGCGTTTGTGGTGGGTGTACATGCAGAGCAGGAAGGGATGTGCATGCAGTGGGTATGGCATCCCCGGCTTGGCATTTAGGTTTGTTAATTGTGGTAGTGCACTGGGTGGGATGGCATGGGGTGATGGGTGTCAGGGTGAGGGGTTGTGGTGGTATGCAGGTATGAGGGGGTGATAGCTAGTAAATGTTGAGTCACTAGTGTCCACTCCTCCAGCAACTCCAGTGAGTTTCTCAGGATGCAGGATTGCCAAGACCTGCTCATCCCATGCTGTCAGCTGTGGGGGAGGAGGTGGGGGTCCACCACCAGTCCTCCCGATGGCGAGCTGGTGCCTTGCAGCAATGGAATGCACCTTCCCTGTAGGTCATTCCACCTCTTCCTTATGTTGTCCCTTGTGCATGGATGTAGTCCCATGGCGTTCACCCTGTCCACGATCCTCCGCCATAGCTCCATCTTCCTGGCAATGGATATCTGCTGGACCTGTGCTCCAAACAGCTGTGGCTCTACCCTGACTATTTCCTCAACCATGACCCGCAACTCCTCATTGGTGAAACGGGGGTGCCTTTGTTGGGACATGGGTTCTGTGTGGTGTGTGTAGGTTGTGCAGAGGGTGATGAGTTATGTGGTGGGGTGTGTGGTATGTGGTATGTGTGGGATGAATAGGTAGTTGTGATATGTGTGTGCAGTTCTTTTTAGGATTGTCGTCGCAAAGTGTAGCTGTCTTGTGTTTGCAAAAGATTGTGGGTGGGTGTTTTATAGTGCTGTTGGTGGGTGTGTAGGGTGGGTGTATTTGTGTCAGGTGTGGTTTTTTGTTCTGGCCAATGTTGTCTTCTTTTGTATCTGGGTGGCCTTATCCGCCTTGGTGGTTTTCACCACTAATGGTTTACCTCCTTTGAATATCCGCTGTGGTGATTCGTGGGTCATTATTTGGAAGGCATAGTATTGGTGGCATAGTGGTATGGGTGGTAGTTCTGACAGTTTATCACGTTCAGTGGGTCTGGCGGATTTGTGTTTGTGGCTGTTTTCTGTCGGTTTTGTGTGTATGTGTAATAATCTTGCAGATGGATGTTCGCCTCTGCGGCAGTATGTTGGCAGCAGTCACCATGGCGGTATTCAGAATTTACCACCAATGTCATAATGAGGGCCAATCTTTTGCCCAGGGCACCCACACTCTGTGAAATGATTCTGGGTTCTTGCAAATTTTCCCAGCTCACCCACTCAACCCCAAGCGATACTGCTACCCCAGGGAGATATTTCCTGTTTTATAGTACTGTTGCCTGTGCTTGTCAAAGGCACATCCCGTATTGCTTCGCTCGTCTTTGAAGTTGGCACTTTTGTGCAACTGACTGCACAGTTAGGCAGCGTGAAAGCCTTAATGCTGTCTGATCAGTGATCACAGAGTTTTTTTTGGAGCTATCCCCATTTTATTCACTGATTTCTCAGTCTACCTCACTTTTAGTTGCTTTACTGACAGTCTTGTCATTTTCGTCCAAATCACAGACATCCATCTATGATTAGCTGTCTCTGGCACCATTTCAGTTTTATTCCTTGTGTGAAATTTATCGCCATTAAATATACATGCATCATCCTTCTGGAAGATAGTAGCATGAAGCACAGACGATGGGCGCATTATCTACATTTAATCTCAAGTTATTTGCCTCGGGTGGATGGTCCCCATTTCCTACGCCACGTTTCAAGCCGTGGTTTCTGTGCAGGGCTCTCTTTCCTCTGATAAACAGGAACTAGCAGTACCTTCTTGTGCACCAGCCTCATTATTACAGGAGGGGATTTGTAATCATCAGCATGCAGCAGCAGAATTAGCCAGCCTTTGGGGTAGGGCATAATCGGCTTAGCGCAGCTGAGAATACTTCATTAGAAGCACATAAGAAAGATTAATTAAGAATAGATGGCATATTATTTTGCATATCACGTCATAGAAAGTTAGTTTCCACTTTGCCTTACCCCTCACCAGGTTTCCCTAAAGTGCTCCTCGTTTTTGTCACCCTCTTTCTAAAGCACCAGCCCTGTTGCAGATCTGTGTGCTGTTTGAACATATACGTACTTTAAATTTTAGTTTCTCTGCAATTAATTTTTAGGTCGAACGTGTAATCGCTCTGGCCTGTTGTAATCTCCAGGGGGCTTTTAACCAGGTCCACCGCACGCCCATCACTTTTACTTGTTTGTGGGCTTGCCTTTCCAAAATCCTTTGAAGAGCTATGCGGTAAGAGGAGAGGGGAGGCCTGGCCCAGGAGGCCTACACACAGGCAGTTTAGCCCAGGTGAACCCAGCAAAGACACAACGACCAGTGGGGGCAAGGGGAGTGGCGGATGGCGATGAGTTGACCCGTCTGGCGATGAGATGTTGCCGGCTTAAGGCGCAGGGAGATGGCCTGTGCCAGGTGGCATAGACATGCCTGTAGCCACCAGAATTTCCCTACACCGTCGCTGCTGGTGACGGAGGAGCCCAGAAGACCACTTTCACTGGGACTAAAGCGGAGGTAGGAGCCCCAGCTTTTGTCCATTCCCTCCTTCCCCCTCATAACTGCCTGGATTGGCTTTGTGGTAGTCGGAAGCCCTTACCCTACGTGGGGCTGCCGCTCTGGGCCGCCAGCCCTGTTGGGGTCATTGACCGCATTGGAGGGGGCCACACTATAGGTGCACACAAGTAAGGCCCTCAGGTAGATTCTGGAGCAGAGACCAAAATTGAAACCACGTGGTGGAGCAATGCGGTGAACCGACACCCTACTTAGGGCCAGTCGCTGTCTCAAGGAGGGCTGCTCGTGCTGCTGCGCACTGCAACCCGCATACTGCACATGCAAGCATCCCCTCTGCATTCCTGGCTGCTGGAACATTGTGCCTTGGCGGCCACTGCGGCCTGAAGTGGCCGAGTCAATGAACCTAAGCCGTCAGGACCCTGAGGCTGAAGGGATGGGCTGCCTACGCTCTGGAATGGGGAACAAGCAGCCAGCGCTGAAGACCAGGACCTTGGACTCTGAAAGCCACAAACTAGATGTGGTGTTGGCAGCAGTGGAATGCATCGGAACCTCTCTGGACCAGGCTTGAACCTCGCTGGAGAACAGAATTGATAAGGTGGCCAATGACCTCACCTTGCTTCATGCTGACGATCGCGAAAAAAGCCCGCTCCCTAGAAAGCCGATTAGATGAGCTCGCTCACAAGATGACTCAACTAGAAACCTCTATGCAAGCAGTATTGGGCAGGCTGGTGACCCTGGAGCGCTGTGGGGAGGATGCTGAAGGGTGCTCCAGGAGAAATAACATTTGTGCTGTGGGCCTTCCAGAGGGTGTGGAGGGCTCCGGTGCAGTCGTCTGTGCTGAGAATTGGCTTAAAGAACTGATCCCAGCGGGATCATAACATCTTTCTTCTCCATTGAACTCACCCATCGAGTCCGGACAAGGGCTAGACCACCGGGTGCAAGCCCGCATCCTCTCCTGATCCGCCTGCTACACTTCACAGATAGAGATATTATTTGGTGGAAGGTGAGATCGCTCCCAACACTCCAGGTCGACAATGCACAGGTCATGATGTTCCTGAACTACACCATCGCCGTACAAAAACAGCAGACCTCCTTCCTGTCTGTGAAGTGCAAATTCTGCCCTCAACATAACATACTCCCTTCTCTTGCCCGCTAAGCTGCTAGTAGTGGCTCGTTAAAAGGTTTACTTCTTTAACATCCCAGAAGCAGCACGGGAGTGGCTGGAATACATGAACTTGGTCAGCCAGAAATGAGTAATGGTTTAGTGGACATCATAAGAGAGTCTCAACCCCGCAGACTGAAAATTGCAGATGACGTGACACCCCTTCCTTGGATGCATGCTTTGCTCTGACCCGGAAAGGATCATACTGGAACATCAGCAGGCACTGCAGAACACAGCGGCTATCTGTGAACTGTCAGCCACTTCTTATGCAGAAGCAGAACTAGCTGACTCCGATGTCGAGGAAGGCTCCTTCGCTGATATGCTTTCTGACACTGGATCTTCCGCACCCCCTGCTGTGACACCACAGACAGCGGACATCATCATCTGAACTTCTATAGCCATTAAATGCAAAACTTTCAGTCCACACCTTGGTGCGCCATGTTGTTATACGAAATGACAAGGGGGCCGTGCTATGCTACATATTGTCCCTGCCGCCACATGGTCTAGTTGACTCATTTCTTGCGTGAATTATTGCACTGCACTATGCTGCCCACATCCCTTGGCTGGGAAGGGGAGATCGACCCACGCCTAGATTGTTAGGTCCTGCATTAGGTGCTGTGCTACGTGTCCATCTGTGGTCCATGACTGCACCACGTCAGGGACCTCAACCACAGAGCTTTCTGAGCAATACTCACCACCCCCTCCACCCCTTAGTTTGTGGGTCCTTCCTTTCTGCGTTGGTAATGCCAGACAGGCAAGTTACATAGTTTGTGCAGACACGGGTTGTCCCTCTGCTCTGATGGTATTCTACAGTATTGTTGTTATGGCAGCAGTTAGTTTCAAGCTGCATACATTTTGTTTCAATTGGAGCCTTTCCGAGGTACATATTCCCTGGCAGCCAAGGATGTTCTGTTATCTTGGCATCAACATATTCCACATGGAAGAGGATCTCCATGATGTAAACCTTAGGCGGGCAGTGACCTCCATCCGAGCCCGGATGACTGTCTGGCAAACATTACCGCTCTCGGCGATGGGAAGAATTGCCCTCCTGAAGATGGTGGTCCTCCCTCCCCTGCTCTACTATTTCTCCAACCTCCCTTACTGTGTTCCAGCCAAATTCTTTAGGAAGCTTTAAACCAAAATCAGGGAATTTATTTGGAACAAAGGCCACTGTAGAGTAGCGTTGAAGAAACTGTACCTGCCACTGGATCAGGGTTGCCTAGTGGTGCTGAATATGGGGCAGTACTATCTGGCCTCCCAGCTCCAATGGGTGGTGCTGTGGCTCTGTGGTTGCCAGTTGTGTAACACAGCAACAAAAACACCACCCTGGGCAATGCCCGAGATATTCCACCTCTTCCGCCCTCTTGCAAAGCTGAGGATGACTGAGGCACTCCTGGTGGGTGTGGCGCACCGCTGCTACCGCAGAAGCTTGCCCCTCATGCACGCAGTCGTCCCCTATGCACCTGCCTTGGCACTGCTGGGCACACCACGAGGTTTGAAGCTCACAAGCGGTGCCTAGCTGGGTCTCTGGCAAGTCTGGCATGCGGCAGAGTTGCATACACTGGGGGATTTATACAGCGAGGGCACGCTCATCCCATTTGCCACGTTAGCAGCAGAGAAAGCACCTGCCATCATGGCAGTTCTTGTTATACAATTCCTTGATAGCAACACTATCTGGACACTAGGGAGACATAACAGCTGAACACGCTTATTGTTACAATATATGCAAGTCATGGGGCAAAGCAGACACTTGGTGCATTGGTTCACTTATGCCTTTTGAATACCCACCGCCCACACTTGCGCTGCGCTGTGTATCATCTGGGAAGAAGATCTGGCCAGGCCCTGTCCTGACAAAGAATGGACGTAGAATTGTCAAGACACACTAACATCCTGTGCAATGCTAGGTTTTGCCTCATCCAGTTTTATATCTTTCACAGGGCCTACCTCATGCCGGCTAAACTCAATGTTTATTTCCACTGAGTAGATGCCGCCTGTCCCCACTGTGTGCTGGTAGGGGCAGACTTACTTCATATGTTATGGTCTTGCCCCTCTCTAAATACTTACTGGCGCTGCGTCAGAATGCAAGTCGCATCCGCTTCTGTCCACATGGGAAGCCTGTCTCCTAGGCTCTTCCCTAGAGCCAGGAAATAATAAGTCAGGCCTAGATCACTAGACCTTGGTCTCTTGACAGCCAATCACCTAATTACCAGGAAATGGAAAGCCAGGGAGTCACCAACAATAGTGGCATGGGAGAAATCTTTCGTAGTGTGTGCGGAAGCCGAGGGAGTGGCCCTGCGGAAGGAAGACAATTTGGGCCTACGTAAATACCCCCTGGCTACTGGTTGGGATGTGATGCAGAACAAATTACGGGTGCTGTGGCAGAGGGCAAACACGGGAACAGCCGTGGTTAAAGATGCATTGTTGATGACTTGATAGGCTGCCTTCGTGCAGGAATTGGCTGCTGTAACTCTAGTGATATGCATACAACGTCTGCGTCCCTCTTTGCAGGAGATGAAACCCCAGTGGATTGGAAGGGAAACAACCTGTGTGGTCATGTAGGAGAGAATTGAATGGCGGGGTGTGCGGAATCACAGGATCGGGGGCCAGGGGTTGCTTGAAACGGACTCCAGGTTGTTAACTGTTATTGTGGTTGCATTGTTTCACATACCATTAATGCTGAATCTTCACCTTTAAACAATGCTTGGTGACAGAGCTTTTCATTGAGAGGGAATCTCAAGACAACTTGTAACCCTGATGTGATGAATGCTCCTGGTAGGGGTCTGTGTGTTATAATTTAAGTCTGAAGCTAATGCACTTGACATATACAAACTATATTGGGAATATTGTCTCCAGCTTTCCCCCACTGCAATGTAGGTTGATATAATGTGCATGTTTTATAACCTTGTAATGTAAGTCTGAATACAATAAAACAATGAAAAGATTCAAGCAACAAAATCAGGGGATAGAGATGTGGACTGAAAGGCCCCAGCAGCTGCCATTTGTGGGAACACATAAGGCATCACTGCAGCAAGGAGGAACTGCTTATTCTTCAACACCACAGCAACATCACATGGTAAGCAGCCATGTTTTCCCCGAGGGAGGACACTTACCGCTGTATGGACTCCAGGGTATTCTGTATAGCCCCCAGCTTGTTGTCCATCATGCTGCAGCCAGTGTGGGATGGCAGTTGTTGAAGCCTCTGCCTCATGACAGCAGCTATTCTGGCCAGGGACTGCTGGAGTCCACGTAGCAGGGAGTGGGTGCCTCTGATGGCAGCTAAGTTGTCCTTAAATGGACTGAGGCACCTCTGCACTCCCTCTATAGTGCCTGCTATGGTCTCCATCCCCACCCACACCTGCTTCGCCAGCTCCCACAGGACTCCTACCATGGTCCTCTGAGAGGTGATCTCTAGGTCCTCGAAGTCCAGGGCTGTGTCAGTAAGCCAGAGGCTTAAGAGTGTTGGCAGCTGGGTGGTTAATGTGGAGACCCCGCAACACTGTGTGTTCTCCCTGCGGCTAGAGGTGGTGTCTGGAGAGGTCCTAGGACATCCTGGAGAGTCTCTACATTGATGGTCGGCAGCTGGCCATCCATGTCATCTGTAAAATCCAGGACAGGCAGATCAGCAGGAAGTAAGCCATCATCCTCTGCAATGAGATAGTGAAAGGTTAATCATAGATTGTTGTGGCTGTTGAAATGGTAAACTATTTACTTGCTACTGGAGGCTCAGTGACAAGTTACAGACCTAAGGTTGTAGTTGTATAGTATGTCAAGCATTGTGCTTCACACATGGGTCAAGCTCACACGGCATGTTGGGGAATATTTAGGTGCCCCTAGTGCCACCTGAGCGTTCCTTTTTGTGACACTCAGGTGGCGCTATGCCCTGTGACGGTTTTACAATGTGGCACTAAGCGCCAGATGTAGGAAACTCCCAAATTGCGACTTGCAATTTGCGAGTCCCTGCGACTCGCAAATTGCAAGTCGCAATTTGGGATGCAGAAAGGTGTCTCAGACACCTTCTGCGAGTCGCTATGGGGTCGCAAAGACCCACCTCATTAATATTAATGAGGTGGGTCACAATTTGCGACCCCATAGCGACTCAGGGCACTCACGGGGATGGAGGCCTGCTGGGAACAGCAGACCTCCATGTCTGTGACTGCTTTTAAATAAAGCAGTTTTTTTTTCAAAGTGCAACCCGTTTTCCTTAAAGGAAAACGAGCTGCACTTTGAAAAATAAACCGAAACCTTTTGTTTCGGTATTTTTCAGGGCAGGTAGTGGTCCATTGGACCACTGCCTGCTCTGAAAAATTATTATTTGGTCCAGTCACAAAGGGGAAGGGGTCCCATGGGTACCCCTTCCCGTTTGCGAGTGGGTTACCATCCACTTCAAGTGGATGGTAACTGCGAGTCCATTTGCGACCGCGAATTGCATACCACTGCGACTCGCAAATAGGAAGGGAACACCCCTTCCTATTTGCGACTCAGAAATGCATTTTGCGAGTCGGTTCCGACTGGCAAAATGCATTTCTACATAGCAAAGACGCATTTGCGACTCGCAAACGGCGATTTTCGCCGTTTGCGAGTCGCAAAGTCTTTGCTACATCTGGCCCTAAGTGACTTATTGTGGCTTAATGCCATCTTATTAGAAGGGCCCTTCACACGCAGCACTTTGTGTGGTAGGGACGTGCAATAGGTTTTGCTGTGGGCGTGCCACAACAACACTCATTGTTTTTTGACAGTGCCTCTGATTGACAGGTTTTTGTAAATCAGAGTCCTTGCCAAAATATCACATCACCCCAAGGGTAGCATTGGCATGGTGCAATGATCAAAATGCCATATTTTATCCTCATTTTGAACTTGTTCCATGTGTGTTGCATTTAGCAACACACATAAAGCTAATGGCCTTTCAAGAATGTTTTTGTGCAGAAAGGTGTTCCTTCATGCACAAAAAACAATCTCCCCCTCAACGCAGCCATCCTTGCACCATGGTTCAAGGCTTGTTCCATTGGCCCACATCAGCTAATTTAGCCCCGGCAGAGGGAGTGACACTGGAGTGCTCCATATTCTAGTGAATACTGGCCATCAGTGAGTTTTGAAAATGATGGTGCGCAACGCTGACACATTTGGGGTAGCGTGGCACCCCATCATTTCCTGTTAGATCTGGGCCTTTGTGATTTTATCCCACACCATCTACTTCCTTGCATGCTTCCTGTCCCTGCCACTGACACAATGGTGGCATGTAATTAGACTTCCTATTCACCATGGTGGACATTGCCACAGTAGTGTAATGTGTGCAGTCACTCTTTTGGTGCAATGATGCATTGGCACCATGAATGATGAAACTAGTGCAGCATTGCAAAGGTAGGTCCTCTGTATACACTGCTTGGTTCCACATGGGCTATTATTTGAATGATGATACAGTTGCATTACAGGCTAGTGACATTGTGCCAGTAGTGCAACATTGATGCTACTTGTACCAGTTCTCGCGCATGTTGAATGTACCATTTTGCAGTAGGCCAACCTTTCACACAAGACACTCTGGCCCTCATTACGACCCTTACGGTCAGTGATAAATTGGCTGTAATACCACCAACAGTCTGGCAGTAACTACCGCCAAATTATGACCATGGCAGAAAGATCTCTGAAAGACAGCCAATGTACCACACCGACCGCCAGGGCTGAAACAACAGCCACCACGGCTGCAGCCACCTACAGCCAGGTGGAAGTCAATGTTCTGCCCACCATATTAAGACACTGCAAACCGCCACCTTTTCCGGGACGGTACCAACAACATCAAAAGCCTGGCATAAACTGAGCTCAGAAGTGAAAGGACTCACCATTGGAGACACAGGGAAGAGCCACGCCACCATGGAACCAGAACTGCATGTTTTTCCGATGATATTCTATGTTCTGCTCCACCATGAACACTAACGCTGGCGAAGACAACAACGGTGAGTACAGCCACCTAGCACACAAGGGAGGGCGGGAGGAAAAAGAGAGTGACACACACACGCACAACACACACCCCACACATACACACCATACACACAACCAAATGCATTACAAAAACAATCTGACCCCGTAACTCTGCTGAATAATGCAAGGACAAAACGATTTCGCAAGATAATAGATGTATACATATTTACAGAAAAAGGGACACAGCCCAGTCCTCAATTTACATGGGCCACATCACCACAGGCCACAGGCCAAAGTCCAAGGCCACAAATGTCACATGCTTCAACACAGAGAGAACAAAATAGGCAGGCAGGGTGGGTGGCACCTCAGCCGGGAGATGTAACAAGACACTGGTTCTGGAGGGGGCAACATGCCCTGTGCTTGATCCTAGGGAGTGATGGGCTACAGTCTCTCATGTGGATGTCTTACCCACTGGTTCTGGAGGGGGCAACGTGCCCTGTGCTTGATCCTGGGGAGTGATGGGCCACAGTCTCTCATGTGGGTGTCTTAACCACTGGTTCTGGAGGGGGCAACG
Source organism: Pleurodeles waltl (assembly GCF_031143425.1). Lineage (NCBI taxonomy): Eukaryota > Metazoa > Chordata > Amphibia > Caudata > Salamandridae > Pleurodeles > Pleurodeles waltl. The sequence goes on along the minus strand of NC_090447.1, from coordinate 1,454,200,438 downwards.
TGCCCTGTGCTTGATCATGGGGCGTGATGGGCCACAGTCTCTCAGGTGGGTATCTTCCCACTGGTTATGGAGGGGGCAACATGCCCTGTGCTTGATCCTGGGGAGTGCAAGGTCACAGTCTCTCGTTTGGGTGTCTTACCCACTGGTTCTGGAGTGGACAGGTTGCACAGCAGCCCATGGAGGCAGGATTATATACCGTCTGCCGGCAGTGATGGCTGCACAGTGGTGGTGCTGCTGGAGGGGGAGGCTCCTACCCATCCCCTGCAACCTCGGATGGCTGCACAGTGGTGGAGCTGCTGGTGGGGGGGGCTCCTGCCCATCCCCTGCAACCTCAGACGGCTGCACAGTGGTGGAGGTGCTGGTGGGTGGAGGCTCCTGCCCATCCCCTGCAACCATGGACAGCTGCACAGACATACCCCCGTGTACAGACCCCTGGTGGACTTGCTCTGTGATTGTGGCCCTGTCCAGTCTATAGGTGAGGGTAATGTGCCTGTCCTCCAGTGTAGCCAAGTTCACAAGGGGTCTGTAAATGGGGGTATGTCCCCATCTCCTATTCATCCACAGCATAGGTATCTAAGGGACAAAAGAGTGAGGAGGCTGTCACAAACTGAACAATAGAGCCACAACAGTAGTCCGCAAACAGTAAACATGTTATGGGACAGTGTAATCTGTCAAGTATGTGCCTATTGATTCTGTGACGCAGAATTATTCCATAGGCTTGCCCCCCCCCTGAAATGGTGTCCGCCTGTCCTTTGTGCAGGGACAGGTGGAAGTGAGGTAATGCCACTGACGTTGTGCGCTGTGGTGATAGGCGGTCCGGAACTGCCGTGCAACTCCTCATTGGTTATAATTGGTCCCTATGGGGTACAGTGGCCAATGGTGATCTATGCCGGCTGTGACGGTATGCACCACCACGGACATGACCGCCATTTTCTATCATATTCCTCACTTGATTCCTGACCTTCCATAGGAGAGGACCTACACTGCATGGGCTGCTGTGACCTGTGTCTGGAACCTACCGTGGCCCGTGTGACTGGGGAAAGGGCCCCAGCCTTCACTTCGGAGGAATTGTAGAGACTGGTGGTTTGGGTCCTACCCCAGTACGGACTGCTGTATGGGACTCCAGACCAACAGGTCAGTACAGTGTGGGCACGATGCACGTGGCATGAATGCATGGAGTTGTGTGTGAAGGCATCATGTAAGGGTGTGGGGGTGGATGTCCTATTGGCGGTGTACACGTTGTGTGCTTGGCTATGTGTGTGCCAATAGTGATGGAAACGGGTATGGTGGGCCATTCGTGTTACTGGCTGGACTGTTTGTCTAATGGTGTTCTCCTGTCTGTATTGCCTCTGCAGGTCAACGCCCATCAGAAGAAGGGTATATGGCGTGCCATCGCCAAGGAGGTGCGGACGCTGAGGGTCTATGGCAGGTGGAGCTCCCACTATCCGAAACCATGGGAGGACCTGAGACGCTGGGTACGGAAGACTGCGGAGACCCAGCTGGGGATGGCCTCCCAACGAGGAAGGGGTGCAGGTTGGACCCTGACCCCCCTGATGGCCCTCATACTGGAGGTGGCCTGTCCTGAGCTGGATGGGCGCTTGAGGGCATCACAGCAGCCACAAGGGTGTGTGTACAGTGGCTATCATTGAAGCTCACAGCTGAAGGGGTGGTATCCGGGTGGTGGTTGTGTGTCAGTGGATGCCCCTAGGCCAGGCCAGACATAGCAGCGTAGGTCCTCTGGTGGCTAAGGGTCTGAAGGGGAAATACTGCCTACCTAGCTTGTTAGCATACACTACTGGTCAGGGCTGCGTGGGACCCAGGTGTAGTGCAGTTGGTGGTGTGTGCTCCTCCTCATGCCTTGGTGGCTAGCAATATAATTGGTAGTGCAATGCATAGTGCGTAGGCCTGTACCCTGTGTGTGAGGGTGCTGTGTACGTCAATCGGGGTGTTGGTACAGTCATTTGCCCAGTGTATCCTTTGTCTCTCTACCCCCCTGTCTTGTTTTCTCATCCTGTCCTTATGTGCATTAGCATCATCTGGTGGAGGAGCAGAGGTACCAGCGAGGGAGGGAGCTGCATCCCACAGTACCCTGGAGGTGGAGTCCACCGACGCTGAGGGCACCAGTGGGATGGAGGGTGAGAGGAGCACCATGGCGGAGGCCGGAGGGGACAACACAGACTCAGATACCTCCTCCGATGGGATCTCCCCGGTGGTGGTGGACACCTCTGTGACCACCCCAGCTACAGCCGCCACCCCTGTACCAGCACCGCCCTCCCAGCAGCCCCTCAGCGAGTTGCCCGTGCCCACTTACCCAGGAGGGTTGGCATCTCCTTCGCCCCAGGCACCTCAGGCCCTGCCCCAGTGAGCCCTGCTGCCCTGAGTGAGGAGGCTATTGACCTCCTGAGATCCATCTCTGTAGGGCAGTAAACCATTGTGAATGCCATCCCGGGGCTGGCAGCCCAGATGCAGCAATCTAATGCATTCCTGGAGGGTGTCCACAGTGGATTGGCGGCCCAACTGATCGATCCAGGCTCTGGCCACCTCTCTGATGGCAGCCATTGTCCCTGTTTCTACCGTCCCCCCTCCAACTACCACTTCCCAGTCCCATTCTCCTCAACCCCAACCCATCCCAAGCTCACAGCCAGACGAGCATGTACACAAGACAACATCCAATAATGTCACAGGCAAACACAAGCACCACACTTCATCCCACAGGCTCTCACACAAAGACCATCCAGTTGCAGACACAACAACATCCACCATTTCCACTGTCTCCCCCTCCTCCTCCTCCTCCACCTCCCACCCAGTTATGTCCACACTCACACCTGCATGCACTACATCATCATCCACTACCACCATCATCACCAAACCAAGCAGAACACGCAGCTTACAGGCAGACACCTCCACAACATCCATGCATACCTCCCCTGTGCCCTCTCCCACCATGTCTGTCCCCCCCACAAACGCAAGCACTCAGACACCCAACAGCCATCCACCTCACAACAGCATACAACCCATGCACCTGCACCCAAATCCAGCAGACAAACACCTCCAACAACCACTCCCTCATCCTCCACTCCCATTACTTCTCCTCTCTTCCTGCCCCAATGTCCCTTCCAGGCAATGTGCTGCATTTTTACATGGTGGCGTATAGCCATAGTGAGTGGCTTATGTCCACATTATGTATATGTTGGAGTGCATTGCACAACCAAAGGGTCAGGACATGTGTGGCTTGGGTGGGTAATGGCGCATTTTAATTCAGGGCCTATGTGTCCTGATACAACCTTTTAGCATGCAGTGTGTCCTATGTGCCTCCCCCTTCTGCCATTTGTGGAATTCCAGATATTCTTCTCCTGTAACTTACCCTGCATTTGGGGTAGTTCTTGGTAGTCTGTCCTGTCCTGCGATTCCAGTGACCGGCCTCTGGGATGACCGATGCGACCATCTCCTCCAGCTCATCCAGATCCTCCTGTGGTGTGGGACTGCCACTTTCAGTCTGCAGTGCTGCCTTTCGGTTCCTGGACAGTTTCTCCTTAGTCCTGCACTTGCAGTCGTGCCAGCGCTTCTTGCAATCAGTGACAGTCCTCTTCACCTCTTCCATGCTGCTGACTTTGTCTACTATTGCCTGCCATATTGCGTCCCTCCTGCTGACTGGCAATTTGGAGGTGACGAAATGCTGGTGTTGGTGCTCTGTCACCTTTCTGACCAGGATGTCATGCTCCTCCTCACTAAAGCGACACTTGCGCTTCCTCTTCTCCTTCTTCTGGGACTTTGATGGACCCTCCTGGCTGGTTCTTGGGTGATTAGGATCTCCCTTGGGTCTCTCCTTGTGATGCTAATAATTGTGTTTGACCAATGACTTTGTGTTTCACCACTGCACATATAAGTGTCTCAATGCTCACTAGTAGTAGATTATGGGGGTTATTACAACTTTGGAGGAGATGTTAATCCTTCCCAAAAGTGACGGTAAAGTGACGGATATACCACCAGCCGTATTACGAGTTCCATAGGATATAATGGACTTGTAATACAGCTGATGGTATATCCGTCACTTTACCGTCACTTTTGGGACGGATTAACACCTCCTCCAAAGTTGTAATAACCCCCTATATGTTTTGTTCAGCTTAGCCGCCTATTGGCTTTGACATGGCATTAGCCATCACATTTTGTATTCAGTTCAGCTGCCTATTGGCTTTGACATGACATTAGACATTACATTTGATATTTAGGTTAGCTGCTTATTGGCTTTAATGTGGAGTTAGACATTGCAGTTGAAACATCGCAGATGTCTGTATTCTTCCAAGCTGTGTTTTTCCACAAGATGGACCAAGCTGTTTTCTTCACACCAGACCTTAGCTGATAAGAGCACGTAGATTTTGTGTGTACCTCGCAATCCAGTCTGAGAGCGGAATGGCTCAGAGAACTGGCCATTCTCCAAGGCCGTTCAAATCTCACACTGAGTTTGCTTTTAAGGATGACTCTGGGCTGCAGTTAGTGGGATTCGAATCTGCTTGACTTCAGGCTGGAGCTAGACGTCAGTTGCCAGTCTCCCGTTTGGGTAGATAATCTCTTTCTCGCAGTTGACCGGAGTCATCAACTTGCAGACCCCAGAAAGATGAAGCTGAAGATAGGCCCTACTTGCCCATACGGTGATGAATTTTAACTTTTATGCTTTGCTTTGATACTATAATCGTATATATTTGCTGTGTACATTGCAACTGAGAAGTACTGTGATATATTTTGCTTTCATTGCTGCGACTATGTTGTGTGCTTGAAATCTACTAATTTCGTCTCTCAAGAACTTGTGGGTGGTGGAGAATTAACAACAATAAAGTTCTTCTTTGAACTCAGAAGTGCATTCCAGAGAGGTTCTGTAAGTTCCGATAGGAGATATGTAGGAAAGCACAACACTCCTGGCCTGCAATCTCCATCTTGTCTTTCAATTTGTATTTTTCTTGCTTGTGCGTTTTTTTTAATGCTAATGCGGTTAAAAAATGGCTCTAACCCGTTTTGCGTCAAACATATGTTCTGCAAAATGGTCTAGCGCCACTTTTGCTGCATTAGCATGATTTCTCCTTACAGCGTGTCACAATGGTAAGCGTCATTTTTTTTACGCTAACTATTCTTTAGTTCCATATTGCGTCATTTATTAAATATGGCGCATAGATGGCGCTAGTAAATGACGGTAGCTTGCATTACAAATTTTGATGCACAACTGCACTAGTGCAGTTGTATGTAATTTTTCATAAATATGGGCCTGAACTTCAAAAGAGAAAGCAAGAAAATGCTGGCTTAAGAATTAATTGTTTTATGTGAGGGGGAATCCGCTGTAAACCTGCAGTGCAGCACTAGCTGCATGTCCTATATCTGTTACCAAAAGCCATTTGTTTCCATATCATATCTCTGTTTCCAAGTCAGGCACCCCTGGAAATGTCCCCCTTGAGCCACATGTAGATAAACAGAGTAAAGGAAAGGCTGCACAATAGGACTGTTTGATTTTTAATCTTGAAATCAGTTTTGCAAAAACAGCCGCCCAAAAAGTTCAGTAATGTTACACTACTGTAGTATTTTGTTGGAAAGGCTAATATTAATAATTATGGGCTGAGGAAAGGGCGTACTCCAGTTAGATTTATGAATGTATAAATATTTATTTAGAAGGTAGGGAGCAATTGATTTGGTTGGAATCTGACATTTCCAGATAATCACCAGGGTGTACTAAAAAGTTGATTGAGTGGAGGCCCAGGCAGTGAGGTTTATTTAGGAGGGTAAGAAATTATGGGTGCCAGTATGAGGGTGTGTTGTATATCGTGAAGAGTACACATTCTTGAGGTCCCTCACATCTATCCAAGCATTGAAGTGGCTTTGCTTTCTGTAAAAAGTGTTTGACAAAAGCTTGTCAGTAAATTGGGGACATGCATAGAAGCCAATTCTGACGTTTTAGCCCACTGCACATTATAATGTGGGTCTTGCAGTTTCATTTTCAACATTGAAAGCAGGAGTTTAAAAACTCGAGCATGCTGAGCTGTAGGTTACAAAGCCAGGGCTGTCTAATTGTGTCACATGTGAAATGGGGCACATGGCTGCTGTGAGGGTGGCATGGAAACCAGCAGCTGTTCACAGGTCTTAGTCGGGAGCTGCAGTAGTGGCATGTCTGTGTTCCATGCAGTTCATAAGTTACAGTTCAGCTTTCTGTATGGGAAATAGCATGAACCACAACTCTGGAACAACAACTGCGTTGTTCACAAAAGCATAATATTACCAAGCTTGCGTGAACAACAACTCACTTTTTCTCTTCCTTAACCACGCATGTGCTGAACAATGCACATGCGTGGTAAAGGCAGAGAAAAAGGGAGTCAGGATCGGGAGAGGACGCGGCCAGGTAAGTGGAGCTGGGGCAGAGGGCGGGGATAGTTTAGGGGAGGGGATGGGGTGAGAGGTAGTTTTAGTTTTAGGGGTGGGGTGGGAGGTAGCAGTATTTTTAGTGGCAGGGCAGTTTTAGGTTTGTAGGGGCAGGGTGGGGGGTCGGGTACTTTTAGTTTTTAGGGGCGGGGTGGAGGGTCAGGGTAGTTTCTGTTTTAGGGGTGGGGGTCAGGGTAGTTTTAGTTTTTGGGGCGGGTGGGGGGTCGCGGTAGTTTTAATTTTTAGGGGCAGGGTGGGGGTCGGGGTAGTTTTAGTTTTTAGGGGCAGGGTGGGGGTTGGGGTAGTTTTACTTTTAAGGGCAGGGGTGGGGGTCAGGGTAGTTTTAGTTTTTGGGGTGGGGTGGGGGTCGCTGTAGTTTTAGTTTTTAGGGGCAGGGTTGGGGTAGTTTTAGTTTTTAGGGGCAGGGTGGGGGTCAGGGTAGTTTTAGTTTTAAGGGCAGGGGTTGGGGGTCAGGGTAGTTTTAGTTTTTTGGATTGGGGTGAGAGGTCGGGGTAGTTTTAGTTTTAGGGGCGGGGTGGGGGGGTCGGGTAGTTTTAGTTTTTAGCGGCATGGGTGAGGGGTCGGGGTACTTTTAGGTGCAGAGGTGGGGGGTCGGGTGGTTTTAGCTTTAGGGGCAGGTGGGGTGGGGTAGTTTTGGGGTAGGGTATATTTAGGGACGGAAGTGGGGGTCAGGGTAGTTTTCATTTTTAAGGGCGGTGTCAGGGGTAGGGGTAGTTTTCGTTTTTAGGGGCAGGGGTGGGGGGTTGGGGTAGTTTATTTTTAGGGGCAGGGAAGTTTTAATTTTTCGGGGTAGGGGTTGCAGTAGTTTTAGGGGTGGGGAGGAGGTCATTTTAGTTTTTAGGGGCGTGTGGGGGGATGGGGTAGGTTTGTTTTTAGGGGCCGGGGTAGGGATTCGGGGTAGGTTTGTTTTTAGGGGTTGGGGTTTGGGTAGTTTTGTTTTAGCGGCGGGGAGGAGGGGTCAGGGAGGTCGCATGATGGGACCCCGCATGACGTGCCACACATGCATTTACCAGGCATGCCTTTACAATGAAAAACGCAGTCGTTGTTCCAGCCGCATTGTTCAGGCATGCGTGGTTCCAGCATGCGTTGTTCCATTGTATATTCTTTCTGTATTATTGCCCCTGTGGCACAAAAGCATGTCAAACCAAAGAACATTTGTAGTTTTTTTTAGGAGTTATAATTGAAACCAAACTACAAGGAGCAGAGAATTACCTTGAATTTTCTAAAACTTGGGGTGCTGTAAATAGTATTTTGTCTGTGATGTCCAGTTAAAACCTGGTTAGAAACCCAGAAAGTGGTGATGATGCAGGGCTACTTCCCTGTTATTTAGATATTTCCGGAACTGGGAGGTAGACAAAAGGAGGCATAGAAGTTAGCGTATGGTAACGAATTGACGTTCATTTAAACGTTTAACAAAGAAAATAATGTAGAAATGAAAACGGTCACGTTTAAGTGGTGGTGGGCATGTGTGCCTACCAATCGTATTTTGACACCATGTTTAACATGAAAACATTGTGCTTTCATAAATGTGTGAATTAAGAATAGATATTAACCTGAAAGTATTATTTTCAAGTAGAAACATTAGAAATAAAATGTATTATGAGTATTAAATGATTATTGTATTGAATTAAATGAATCATGTATACGCTGAAAAATAAATTCACATCCAAATTAGTTCTAGTGTGTTATGAATAATATTGCAATAAATAACTTGCCTTGCATATATGTTTGGATTATAATGTGCACACTAGGTTTACTAATGTATTAAATATATTAATGTGTATTTAGGCTTCCTTACTTTAACTAGGCCTGAAGGAGATTCATTTTAGAGCAATAATGGAAATTCACTGTGTATTCTCTTTCCTCTGACCTGAATTCTATTCCTAGGCTGTTAATGTGAATGTTGAATGTCCCACTGTATTGTAGGCAAGATACATCTTTTAGATGCAACAATGTAACACCATTTGTTCTAGTTACTGGACAAAATGAGTAATCTGTAGTTCTCATGTAAAATGAATTTGTTTTGTTTATTGTGTTCCATGGGAAAGGGAACTTAAGTATCAAATTATTAGAAAATGTAATATTTTAGCAGAATTGCATGTACTCACATTAAAAACAATGGACTATTGCTGAGAAGATTTATAAAAGTAACATAACTTGGTAGTGCCATCTGAAATAATTGGATGCTGATACTGATGTCTCAATTGTGCCCACCTGAAGGACCATTGAATGGATTCTGCATACTTCTAAGTTTAAAAAAACTTTGGAATAGAAGTGAGTTCCTTTCTGAACCTTCTTGAAGTCAGTCTGTTCTGAGAAAGTTTTAGAGTTAGGTCTCCTCCTGTCTCAAAGCTGTCTAGTACCTTGTTTTAGTCTGCTGTCACACTCCTATACTCTGTTTCACTGAGTCTCCTGATGAGTTTCCTCATCACAGTCTTAACTGCCCTATTCTGTTATGTAGTTCAGTACTAACAAGACCAACTAATTCTGAACGGCTGATTCTGTCCTGTGTGCAGTCCGTGTTCTGCACCATCCTGATGCTGCTATCAACTGACACTGGAAGAAGGTGACTGTTCCTGTGCAATCATCTTGTATGCTGTATCATGAGAAGTATAACTAAATGTGGATTCTTGCTTCCTTTTTAGTTAGTTACTTACACCAGCGTATTTTTGTAGTGAGTTATTCGTGTTCCCACACATGCTAGTCCCAATTCTGGTTAGTGATAGGAATGCCCCAGCTCAGAAACCTGAAATCTGAAATTGTATGTTAAACTGTATTTTGATGATTTACTGATGTCGCCGTCATCTGCTTTTAATTCTAAAAATAATGTGCATATTGTATTGTTGCTACTGTACATTATTCTTTTGGAGTTTTTAACAGTATTGATGTTTAGTAAGCTAAATCTTTTCAGAACCAAAGCCATACTTAGGGACCAAAAGTATCCTGGCAACCATGGTCAAACCAGCCTGGCTCCCTTCATCTCCTTGCACTCCCTCTTTTCATCCATCCATTGTCCCTCTTGTTTTCACCTCTTTCTCAGATTTCTCTCTCTTGATTCCTCCTTCTCTTTCTCTCTCTCATTGAATACCCCCTTTGCCTGCTGCAAATAACTTTGGGAAAATGACAGAGGCACCAGAACCTATCTTTCAAAACCCTCCTCCTGTGGCTCCAGCCACTGCGGAAATACCTGATGGAAAGGCCAGTCCAACCCTGACTGTGACTCCTCAAGACAACTATTACATCAAGAATACAAGTTTTCAGGAGGTGTGATATCTCCTCAACCCGGAAGATACAACACATGTTATTTGCCAATCGCAATGCATCTAGGAGCTTGCGATGTGTAGAGATGTATTTTTATATATTTCAATTAATCTATATATATATATGCAATTTTCTGGAAGGAATCAAATACTACCAATCGTATGTAATGAAGACATTGGTAGTCTCCATGCATTCATGTAATGGGACTACCTCTTTGGTAGCTCGCAGTTGTCTGCTGTGGTACTATTGGGGCTGTAATAATCTGTCCTAGATGGTCAGTTTTCTGGGTCCATGTGTGATGAGCTGCTCCAGTCCAGTTTTAGAACTTTGAATTATGGAAATTGTAGTCCTGCTTTTATATGAAATAAAGAAGACTGCACTTCTCAGAATTCAATGAAAAAAACAAGACTGGGGCAGCCCCAGGGAAAACTTGCCCGAGCTATTCTGTTTAGAACTGTTTTTTGTGTTTTATTCTAGATATACCATCCCAGAGCTCTGCTGACTGTGTGTTGTGCACCAATAAAAACATTGCATCATCCTCATGGTAAGGCTGTGTCCTGTGTTTTCCTCAGCTCTATCCTTGCCAAAACGTTTGCCTTCTGTTCTTGGATTAGGTGTTCAAAGGAGAAAGTTCCTAGAGGAAACTGTGGCTGATAGTGAGGATTAGATATGTTTGAAAAATATGAACAGGCTTTCTATTTAATACAAATGTTTGGTGCTGTAAAAAACTCATACCAACAGATAGATGGAAAGAATAAACTTAGCCATTAAAAATGGATTACAATCAGGCAATGCCAGTAGGCAGCTGTGGTGGGCAGTTATTCGAGAGATACTATGAATTTACTGCAGAGTAGAACATTCCCCCAAGTGAAATAGTCCTTCTGCACCAAGAATGGGCAGAAAAGTTTGGCTGACATTGTCTTCAGTATATATTGAAGAGAGGTGAGAGTTGCAAGGTGATTTAAAATTGGTGCGAAAACAAGTGAATTGCAGGAGGTTGAGTAATGAGAGTCATGATCAATCCAAGTATGTGAAAGTAGTGAATATTCCTTGGGTGATGAAGCAATGCCGTGTAACACCATTTACGGACTGATTACGAGTGGGTTGTTTAATTCCGACCAAGGCGTAAACCCATGTTTATGGACGGGTCCGAATTACACGTTTTTTAAAAATGTAATGCATCTGTAAATAACTCAACCTTTGTTAAATTTTGGAAGGTCATACCTGCAAAATCTACCAGGGCAAATTGTACATATTTACTGTACCATGCAGATTTGGGTGCATGAAGCACCAAAATCTGCTTGTTACTCCATATAAATTCGCAATAGTTGCTATTTATCTCACACGATAGATAACGTACCCCGTGGTATTGTTATTGTGTGCGATAAATAGAACCTAAACTCATAATTAGCCCATAGTGTGCAATGTAATGACCAGGTGTAGTAGTATACATAGGATAATGAAAGTGGATAAAAATTAGGTGATGCTTCAGGATTGTTCCAAGTGGAGCAATTAACGCTTAGGGAGGGTGGTATTTGAGCTGACTGAAAAAAAGGGAAGGCTGATGATTATGGAAGAACGAACTGTATGTTAGGAACAGGTGGAGACATGCAAGAGACTTACATGCCTAGAGTGGAACATGCTACCGGATTTAACGAATATTCTTTCAAGTAGCATCTCTTGCTGTTCTTATGGCTTGCTGCATTAAACATTAGTGCCCGTCTGTTGTTTATTTAATTACTAGTTGCTGTGTATGAAGACGGGGGAATGTGTAGTAAGGTGTTGAGATAGCAAGCAAAATGGAATGCTCTCAAGAGGTTTTACTCTGGTAACAACAGTTGTATGTATGTCACTTTGATGGTACCTGAGGCTTTATTTGTGATGATTAAACTCCTGTTAATAATTCCAGGCCTGGAGATGCTTGGAATCGCAGGAGGCAGAATTTCAGCCCTTTTAATGTGGTCTTCAATGTAGAAGGGCCACATTGATCTTAGACATTGTCAGTGCTATCCCCTTAGAACTCCTTGAAGTAATGTACCTGGCTACAGTGGCGTAATGAAACTGGAGCACCATCCGCAAAGAACAAAGATGGCCCCCCCTCCGGTCTCACTGAGGCCAGGTGCTAATATAAGGGGTTCCCCCGCACCATGGGGGCTGCGGTGGCCTTTGTTACACCACTGACTGGCTATTAGTCTCTTGTTAAAGGGATTGTTGAAGGGACATCATGCAGGTCTCTTCTGCCCCAGTTGTGGCTCGCATCCTTCAGGAGAGCACAGGCCTTCACACATCTGGATGGAATCCAGTGTTCGTTACATTAGGTGGTGCCTTAACAGATTTTAGAGGGCAGCATAAATGAGAAGCACTAAAATGAGACTGGGAATGTGGAACTTCCTTTGTAAATCTACATGTGACATCTGTTAGTAGAGAACATTGATTTGTAACTATGATTGTTTTGGACACCATTGACTAAACCTTTTTTGTTTTTTAATGAGTGTAAGGAACAAAGCCCCAAATTTAAGAAAAGTTAGCACTGCCATTGTGGCATTTTTTTTTACACAAAAGTGGCACTAAGCCAGTGCCCTATTTATAAAGTGACGCTAGAGCAGTCTAGCGCCACTTTGCTGCATCTAGCTTCATTTATCAGCGTCGCTTCACCTTGCGTTGCTTATCTACAATGATATGCAAGGTAGGAATTCCCTCCTAAAAAAGATGCTAGCTCACTAGCGCCATATTTACAAGCCAGTGGAAAAAAGACACACTCCTAGGATCACCCTGAAAAAATGACGCTAACTACCATTAGCATCAAAGTTTTAACGCCTGGTGAGACCAAGCATTAAAATGACGCACAGCCACAACTACATAAGGAAAACAGACGGAAAAAACTCTGACAAGTAACTGGACAACATGGACCTGTTACTGCTGCAGCTCAGCACTCGGAGACAATGACAGCGACGACATTGAGTGCCACTAGCACCAGTGCAGCACCCTCAAACACCACCACTGCAGCCACAAAGGCAGCGCAGGAGGGAGTGGATATTTAGCCATACCACATCCATCCCTGACCTCAGGGAACAAGAGGCCATCAGACTCTGTCATCTCAAGCGGGAGTCCATTGTAAGGCTGCTCCACCACATTGCTCCTGACATTACGGCAAGAGTGGAACGTCCTTATCCATACCACCCATGACCAGGCTCCTGGCTGTGCTCCACATGCTGGCCTCTGGATCATTTCAGACCACTGCAGCACAAGTGTGTGGTATATCACAACCATCCTTTTCTGCCTTCCTCCCTTGTGTGCAAAATAATACTAGTATGTGCAATTTTGCACAACATCTGTGTGTGCACCAATGTCCCCTGGGTTGAACAGGCAGAGGTCTTCAGGGAGGAGGATGAGGACAATGATGCACAACAGGAGGATGGGGAACAACACATCTCTGCTGCTGGAGCACTCAGAAGGGACAATATTGTGAACAACTTCTTCACTTAGAGACTGTACTCCAATCATCAATTAGCAAAGTTTTGTCAATCAGTGACTTGAACTCAGATTTGTCATGGAGTACTTCACATACCTTATCAACTCACCCACATCTTGGAAAGCATGACTAGACCACAAAAGATGGCCGTCATGCGTTAAAAAAACAGTGCAAGTCACAAAAACGTGACGCATATGCCCAGGAAGTGATGTAATAGAACTTCCTTGCGCCACACATCAAAAAGTGAACTTACTTTCATTTTCCTTTATAGTCTTTGTGTCTGTGCTTTGGAGAGGTTGTATGGTGTGTGTGCTGGTGTGAGGAGTGGTAAGATTAGAGTCTTTTGTGCTGTCTGCTGTCTGTGTTTTGTCACTGAAGTCTATTTTGTTGTGCTCTTGTCCTTTTGTGCTGTTATTGCCTGAGTACTGTTGGGTGTTTTTTGGGGGGGTTAGACAAGTTTGGTGGGGTAGTCTGGGTTAGTTTGGGATTTTTGTGTTTTTTTGTGGGTGTTAGGTTTGCACTGGATTTGGTGTGCAACATGTCAGAGAAGGGAAGGGCTAGAAGAATTACAGCTGATGAGCTGGGAGGGTTCTTATGGTTGATTTGGCACTACCTCCCAAAACATGATGGCAATGGGTGGCCGTGTCATAATGGGCTACAAAATGGAAGCACAAAAGCTGCGCTGGGGCAAGGTGGTGTTATAGCTAACACGTATCTTCTCAGTCCAGCAGACTGACCACCAGCTGAAGCACTGGTGGGCAGACCAGATCTCCCTGGAACAGAACCCCCTGGACCATCTGGGAATTGAGGCTGATGGAATTGTTGGTAAGTACACCCTAAATGATGCTGAATTGTTTTTCACATTTGCATGACTATAGGCCATAGGGGGTACTTTACCAAGTCATGACAAAGGTCAGGACTGCAAGAAGTGTTTCTGTGCCAACCTGCATCCATGAATGGGGCAGCAATGCACCATCAAGCTGATAATTAGCACATTATGGTCTTTGCACCCTGTGTTTCTTCAGAATAATTTGAAGTATACCAAAGAAAACACATGTGTCCTGGTGCAAGGGTACATGTTTACCAGGCACTACTGTTCATGTCCATCAGGGGCTTGACCACTGTAGTATTTTGCATAGTCATGTGAATGTGATGACAACCATGGCACAGGATTATGGGAAGCATGGATGCGTGTGTTCCTTGAGTCATGTGTGTGTAGAGTGACACAACAATGTCCTATGCTTCTGAAAATTGTCAGTGGACTGTCCCCTGCAAAATGTTACTTATGTAGTTGAGACGTGTACGTATGGGTCAAGCCCATATATATACGTGTTTGCATGGCCTAACAATGTCTGTCAAATTGCCATGTTACAGGGGGCACTTGGTCATTCCCTAACCTGTCTCATCTAGGTTAATCAGCTAAGTATTTGGAATGTGTGACATTTGTCCGTTGTGTTATTTGTTCAACATTCACAAAGCTATGTTTCATGTCATCTCTTGCAGGTGGACCTGCCCCATTGGTGAGGTTGCAATATTTGTGGACCCCGATGCTGCCAGTAAGAGTTACCTTGTGTATCTAATGGGTAGTGCTAGGGTTGTGTGTGAGGTTGTATGATGTGTGAAATGCCATGTTAAAATAGCATGTGTGATAATTAGGAGAACATTATCCATCCTTCGATATTGACAGTATGTCTGATATCATGTTGAGGATGTGGAGTACAACAAATTCATGCACTGGTGGCAATGTGTGCTGCATGCGCCTTGTGATTTTTGGCAAAGGTACATACGCGCAGAAACACAGTGATGTCAGTCAAGACATGTGGCAGAAGTGCTGGGAAAAAGGTATGGATGTTGGAAACATATTGGTCACAACACATATTACTGCACTGTGTGCCACACGTGTTATGATTAAGGACCATGTGAAGAGGTCTTTGATTGACCTGAGACTTCAGAAAAGGGGGCAAGCTCTGTCCAAGTCCTTGTAGATACTTTACAAGCTGGAAAACACAGCAAAGTCTAGTCTTTGTCCTCTCAACAGCAGAAGTAACGACGGCAGGGCAACCCAGTAAAGCACACTCATAGGCAAAGGGGCAGTACTCCTTCTCCAGCTCTTCAGTTCTTCTCCTTGGCAGAGGTTCCTTTTGACTCAGAAGTAATCTAAAAGTCTGAGGTTTTGGGTCCACTACTTATACCCTTTTCTGCCTTTGAAGTAGGCAACCTTCAAAGGAAAGTCACTGTTGTTGACAAAATCCTACCTTGCCCAGGCCTGGCCCCAGACACATACTGGGGGTTGGAGACTACATTCTGTGAGCACAGGCACAACCCATTAAGGTGTAAATGTCATCTTCTCCCTCCCCACTCTAGCCCAGGAGACTCATCAGGATATGTAGGCTACAGCCCAGCTCCCTTGGTGTCACTGTCTAGATGGAATTCCCAAACAGCCCAACTGTCAGTCGGACCCAGATGTGGATTCAACAGACATGCAGAGGCACAGAATGGTTAAGCAAGAAAATGCCCACTTCCAAAAGTGGCATTTTTAAACTGACAATCTAAAAACCAACTGTACCAAAATATATATTTTTAAATTGTGAGTTCAGAGACTCCAAACTCCAATTTCTATCTGCTCCCAATTAGAAACTGAACTTGAAAGGCACTTAAAGGCAGTCCCTTTGTTAAGCTATGAGAGAGACAGGCCTTGCAACAGTGAAAAATGAATTATTTGGCAGTATTTCACTATCAGGACAAGTAAAACACACCAGTACATGTCCTACCTTTAACACAGACTGCACCCTGCCCATGGGGCTACCTAGGGCCTAGCTTAGAGGTGCCTTACATGTACAAAAAGGGAGGGTTGGTTGAATTGGCAGTTTAACACTGCACACACAGACACTGCAGTGGCAGGTCTGAGCCATGTTTACAGGGCTACTCATGTTGGTGGCACAATCAGTGCTGCATGTTTACACTTTAGCACTGGTCAGCAGTGGTAAAGTGCCCAGAGTACCAAAACCAGCAAAAACAGAGTCCAGCACATGCCCAGGATGCCAGGTCTAACTCATTGGTTAAAAGATATGAACATTGAACTCCACCTCTATTGGGAAATTGATACTGGCACACTCTTGGCTTCACAGTCTTACATATGTCTAATTTGATTGTCACATCAATGTTGTACTGGTGCAACAATACTAGACTTGTGTTCTATATCATACAGGCCATCGCTAAAACTTGCATGGTACCTGTTTAATTACATGCTTGGAAGACTCCAAAAGTTTGTGCCAGGCCACAATGCTATCAGTCACCTTAATTGTGTTTCAGTCAATGTGTGTGGCTTGGTGTCTGACACAAAGCCACACATTTCCTCTTGTTAAGTACTCAGTATATTAGCTTCACACATTGCATACAGTTCAAAACCCCATGAGAGATTCCAATTGTTGAATATCCAGTCAGAATCCAAGGGGGAGGGACATGTCATGAGACATGCCTAAGAGAGGAGTACATCAGTGAGGAGGTGTTCTAATTGTCAGTAGGTAGGATTTGATACTATGACAGTCCGTGCTTGATGAGTCAACAGTGGTAGAGTGAAGAGGGCACGTTGCCAGTTGTTACAACACTGGTATAACCTTAAGCACTGAACTAAATAGATACTTTCCATGTGCCACAGACTGTGGCTGCCGGCAGTTTTTTCTGGTAAATGATGTTCCTTCCACATCTTCAGCCCCTCATGTGTGTGGTGCCTCCTGTGCCATGGGTGGTTCTGGTGTTGAAGTTGTGGGGGCACACACACATCAAGGGATAGAGAGGTGAAATCAAAGGTCCCATCAGCTGTCATCTGTGGGGAAATGAAAGGCATCACTGCAGCAAGGAGGAACTGCTGGTTTCGCAACAGAGCAGCTACAACATGTGGTATGGAGCCAGGTTGTCACTGAGGGAGGCCAGCATCTGCTGCACGGACTCCAGGACATTTCGGATAGCCCCCAGCCTGTTGTCAATCATGCTGGTGCCGCTTTGGGAAGGCAATTGATGGAACCTCTGCCTCAGGACACTAGCTATGTCAGCCAGGGACTGCTGGAGTCCACGCAGTGGAGAGTGGGTGCATCTGAAGGCAGCA